>NW_027507748.1:177642962-178242962 GCF_037356315.1 Lithobates pipiens
AAAGCTCCAGATTGGACATTCCTATTAAAGAAAAAATTACAGCATTCTAGAAGACAACCTAGCCGTTAACCCTCAACGTTTCTAAAAAGTCCACCAAAAATTAATTTCATGGTTTGGTGACAGCTTTCAATTCTGTCCATTAGTACGATCTGTCAATTTACCATAATCAGTGTAATCCATTGCAGATTAAAATAGACAGCTTAACAAAATGTGTAGGGAGAACAGTGGCTACATACAGTTAGATGCAGTCACTGCTCAGCTATTCTAAATTAATTTATTGATATGGTACTAAAAGACAGCCGATGCATTTCTGGGGGGTCAAAGGAACTCCCCCTTACTCAGGAATAAAACAAAATATAATGTAAATATAATGATGACTAATAAAATCAGAGCCTAATAATCATAACACATCAAGGATAACATACATATGCATATATGTACACTTACTATCTGTGATGTTTATTGCTTCTTAGGCTCATGATTTTATCAGTCACAATTATATTTACATTATATTATGCAGCCCTAATAAAGGGGGAGTTCCTTTGATACCCCAAAACGCATTGGCTTTCTTTTAGCACAATACCATGAAATGATTTTGGACTCTTCTATCTTTTGGTCTGGCTCTCCTTTCATGTATCCACGTTTATTTGTGGTATCTTTCTGGAGTACCCACTTGTCAGGGCTAGGCTCAGCCCTTCCTTCTCAGAGCTGGCCACTCAGCTGTCGGCTAATTGCCAGCTCCTATCTCTCCACAGGTACTCAGCTGTTGATTATATCCTGCTCGTCAGTCCTGCCTACTTGAGCTGTTCAGCCCAGTGGATCTCTGCCTTCGCCTTGGACAACATCACAGAGCCTATCTCCTGCGTTCCTGTTTAAAGACTTGCTTTACTGATATCCCTTCTGGCTCCAGATCCTGCTTGCTGTTCCACTACATTGATCCCTGACTTCTGGCTTTGCTGACTATCCGTTCCAGTTACTGAACTTCTTGTTTTGACTACGTTTGTTCTTTTTACTTTTATTATTAAACAAGTGTGATTTAACTGTACTTCTGTCTCGGTCTGATTTCATGGTTTCTGACACCACTGGAGGGTAGCCTTGTCTGTCGTGAGCAGCCTAATCTGATTCAGTGATCTCTTAAAATGTTTTTGCCCTCTCACTACTTTGTATAAACTCATATCGAAGTCCCAGCGCCTTTTGGATGCCTTTTTTTCATTGGAGACTGCTCAGGTATTCTGAAAGCCAAGGAAACCAGTTCTCAGAATACAACAGCTGGTGGTGAAGATTCCTCCATCCATGCTGTTTAGCATGGCTGAAAAAAAAACATATGTATAAACCTAAGTGCACCTGAAAGTTTGATTTTGTGTTACAAGGCAACAGTCAGTCATTGTTGCACTGTTGTTCTCAAGTTATTGAAAGGGTGCAACAGCCTTTCTCTATGAATGGGTGCTGGACCTTTCTTATGAATATGCCAAAAGTTGCCAAGCAGGTATACTGATCTTTCGATCAGTTTTGTGTTGTGTTGTACTCAACAATTCACAGGATTGAAAAGCATTGATATATTTTCTACTTATCTGCGTCTTTCTGGACTCAGGATTTTTGCCTATCGTGCATACACTTAGGCAAATAGACATATCCGTTTCTTTTGTGCTCAAAAGTCCTTTACATAGATTGGAAAGATACATCAAAACAATTAAATTTTATTCGATTTTTTTTTCACCTACCAGACCTGAAAGCATATCTTCCTGTCATGAATGCGGCCCTGCTCGGTGTACATATTGGAGCTGCTGCAATGTGTTGAGTTAATTTAACACCCTCTTTGGCAAGCCTGTCTATATTTGGTGTCCTAAAAAACAGTTATTGAAAAATGATATGCATTGTTTTTGATCTAAACGTGTTTCAAATAATAAAGACTAATATTAAAAGGTAGATCTTATACAAAGGTCAAGGGGAAAAGTGATGGAAAGACCCATGGATAATAGCTCAACTGTACAGCAAAATATACCAAGTGAAGTCCAATTTAGACATTGTAATGAAAAAATGATGGGCTGTTTTACACTGAATATTTTTTTACCAGGTGCTGGTAAAAACAGGCAGCTGGGCTGGGTTTTATCATACCTCATTTGCCCAGTGGATCTCTACCATTATTTCAGCTTGGCAAGGCTGTACACATGCAGTGGCCTCAATGATTTGCTGCACAGCCACAGCAATTTTAGTTTGGGCTGCAGAGTTTGACAAATAAAGGAAAAAAGTTTGAGAAAAAAAAACGATTGCATCCACCAGCGAAGTACAGGTAAGCTGCAATATATTGCATTTAATTGTAGGCGCACTTTAACCCAACCAGAAACATAATCTGTAACATTGAACCCTAAACCTAAATGCTACCATTAAACTCCCTGAAAATCCCTTCGGTCAGTGCAATTTTCTTTGGACAGTGCTGACAGTGGGAATCAGCAATTGTCTTCTCCCGGTGGGGGGGTTGTGGGCGCGGAAAACCTTCCGCACCAGGAGAAGACAGTGATTATCGCTAGCGGCAATAGCAGCTGCTAGTGATAATCGCAAGAGAATCCGGAAGGCTGGTTGTACCCAAGCTGATCGATCGATTAACTTGGTACATTCAGCCTGCCCATTAACAGTGTGAATCCTAGACGCGAACCATGTATGGCCCACCTAACCTTTTCCTTAAGGCTAAATTAGCTCTTTCAGATCCATACTTATCTTATTTGCGCCTTTACAATAGGATCCTTGCTCCTTATCACCAACAATTCCCATACAAAAAAGGTATAAAAGTACCCCCTCAAAAGTTAAATAGTTAAAACTGAACTCCAGCTTTCTTTTTTTTTTTTTTTTGTGTTTAAAGGAGTTTTATTGAAAAATAGTTGGCATAACAGAGTTGAAGCTCCCACGCAGGGGAAAGCCATAAAAAAAAGAATAGATAACAAAACATGTTGTACACATGAACAATATGGAGTAAGTTTCTTACTCCGTCATCAGGTATAAAACTAAAGGGGTAACAGCAGGGAGAACCTAGTACCGGGGCGGGTCAGGAGTATAGTTTAACCTGCGCAACTAAAGTGAAAAATAAACTCCTGAAGAAAACCATGGTAGAGATGTGACAGGGAAAAGGAACTAGGAGTACTAGGCGTGCACAAAAGAAAAGACAAATTGAAAAAATAATAAGCATAAATGAACCCCCTCTCCCGGCGGCCTGGTGCCCCGACACCCCGACAGGGATCTCACTGTGTCGGAGCCCCATGGCTCACCTGGGACCGAGGATAAGCTAATGTCAGGTCACATCCTACCCCGTTTAGTGTAAACTGAAAACATGACTAACATAAAGACTAATAGGAAGAACCTGGGGGAGTCCCCAAGGGGGTCCTGTTCAAAGGCATAGCTCCCAGCTGGACATGATGTCAGGCCCCTGGGAGAGCCAAGCAAACAAAGGATATTGTTATAAATACATGCCTAAATATAATTGTTAAGCCAGAGCATGTTCAGGAAAGCGTCCCCCACCCCCCCTCAGCCTGGCCTGACCAGGGGGAGGGGGAGGGGAGGGACAAGAAGGAGAAAGAAAGAGAGAGAAAAGGAGAGGGGAAGAGGGGGAGGGAACCACGTTAAACTGAAAGAGCCTGGGTCAAGGAGAGCCTGAGGCGAACAGAAGGGAGAGTAGCTCAAAATATAGAGCAATCACTAGAACAAAACACCGAGACCAAAAACTAAATAAGGATCCCAATGTGACTAGCCCAGGGCTCCCAAACCCTTTTAAATTTACTCGTTTTGTCCAGAATAGTGTAGGAAATTTTTTCTTGAAACATAATCCAGGTAATTTTTTGTTTCAGATTCGGGAAGGAAACCCTAGGGGATTTCCAGGACCTGGTTATAGTCAATTTAGCACCCAATAGGATGAAGTGAATCAAAGATTGAGTATGTTTGGAGATGTGGGGGATTCCTTCATTTAAGAGGGCAAATGTTGGGGATTGGGGAGCTGCTTGGCCGGTGACCTTGCGGATCAGTGCAAACGTCTTATTCCAAAAGTTTCTAATCCTGGGACACTCCCACAAAATGTGAATGAGCGATCCCAGGTGCCCACACCCTCTGAAACATAAGGGGGAGGATTGAGGGTAGAACTTAGCAAGGCGTGTGGGTACAAGGTACCAACGGGTAAGGACTTTGACGTCCGCCTCCACCAGAGATGTGTTGAGGATTCCCTTAAATGCAGTATTGAAATGGGTGTGCCAGGAGTCCAGGTCCCACTCGATTCCTAGGTCGCGTTCCCAGCTCAGCATGTACTGCGCTTTATCCGTTGGTTCGGCAAATGCCGAATAGATCAGCGAAATCCCTCCCCTCATGTCTATGGCTGAAGAACACCAGAGTTCGTAAGGCGAAACTGTGAGGGGAAGGGGGTATTGGGAAGTTAGTTTATGCAGAAAGTGGGATAATTGTTGGAACCGGAACCTTTCTGTAGGAGGCATCTCCAACTTAGAGATGCATTGTTTCAACTTAAGTGGTCCTGCCGGATTAAGATAATGTCCTATTCTATAAAGACCTTTGTCTATCCACCATTGGAATGCTTTGATATTCAGCCCCGGCTGAAATGAGGGGTTATTGAAGATATGTGCGAGAGGTTGCCACCTGGAGGTAAGCGTAGTGGACTTGTAAATCTTATCACAAAGAGCAAGGGAGTGAGAGAGGGTAGGAGACATGACTGGGGGTCTAGATTTTGGAGGGCGCCATAAGAGGTAATCGATAGTAAATTTAGGGATAGCCTGTCTTTCCATCTCTATCCATTCGGGTTTAGGACCGCTTGAGTAAACATTAGATATCTGGCAGAGTTGAGCTGCTTGGTAATACCACCAAAGATTGGGCAGACCTAGACCGCCTTTTCTTCTGGGTCTAAATAATGTTTTCTTGGGGAGTCTGTGGTTGGATTTGCCCCAGGTAAATTTAATAATTGCCGATTGAAGGTTCTGTATAAGAGACTTAGGTACCGGAATGGGTAGAGAGCGAAAGAGGTATAGTAACCTAGGAAGAAGGGTCATTTTTACAGCGTTAATTTTCCCTATCCAGGATATCTTATGAAGGGACCATTGTTCAAGATCATTTTTAAGTTTTTTGATCATGGGTGGGTAATTCTGGTGAAACAACTGGCCAAAGTTAGATGTAAGTTGAATCCCTAGGTATGGGATAGAGGGAGAGCTCCAGGCGAAAGGGAAGTGTTCTTTTAACCTATTCACTACTTCAGGGGTTAAGGAAACATTGAGGGCTGTTGACTTGGCCATATTAACTTGGAGTCCTGAAGCTTGTCCGAATTCTTGGAGGAGTTGAAGGACATGAGGGGTCGAGACTGTGGGGGAGGTAATAAAAAGGAGGACGTCGCCTGCGAACAGAGCGCATTTGTGAATCGTATCGCCACAACGTACTCCCTGAATGTCCGGATGATTCCTGATGGATATAGCTAACGTTTCAATACCAATGGCGAAGAGAAGGGGGGAGAGTGGGCATCCCTGTCTGGTTCCTTTACTGATTAGGAAGGGGTCTGAGAGGTGGCCCTGGAGTCTAACCTGTGCCCGAGGGTGAGAGTAGAGAGCCCCCAGGAGGTGAGTGAAGTGGGGACCAAAACCCCATTTTCGTAGAACGCCAAATAAGTAAGGCCATGTGATAGTGTCGAACGCTTTCTGCAAGTCTATAGAAAGAAGGAAGCCCTCCTGAGGAGGCCCTCCATCCCACCCTGAGTTGAGAAGGGAAATAATATCCACCGCTCTCCTTATCTGGTCCGGTCCCTGTCTTCCGGGAATAAATCCCACTTGGTCCTTATGGATATAGTTGCTAATGAAAGATCCCAAACGGTTGGAGAGAATTTTGGTCAATATTTTCAGATCGTTATTGATTAAGGAGATGGGCCTATAGTTACTAACTAGACTCTGGTCTTTCCCCGGTTTAGGGATAACCGAGATATATGCCAAATTTGTTGCGTGGTCTAGGGGTGAAGCTTGGGACAATGAGTTAAAAAATCGGGCCAGATAAGGAGATAATATGTCGGAAAAGGTCTTATAATAATGTGTTGAAAATCCATCAGGGCCCGGGGCAGACCCCTTCCTAAGGTCTTTAATGACTGCTCTAACTTCTGTTTCCGATATGGGGGCCTCCATGATTGAACGATGAGAATCCGATATCTTTGGGAGAGGGACGCTATCTAGGTCGTTTTCGGTGGACTGAGAGCTAATATGGTTCGGGCTAGAGTAAAGCTTAGCATAGAATTCGTGGAAGGCCTTCAGGATATGTTTGGGGTTTTGTGTAAGAGCACCAGATGGTGATTTGATTTTTGGGAGGGCCTGAGCTCTAAATTTGGGGGAGAGTTTCGCTGCGAGGAGTGGTCCGAATTTATCTGAATTAAGATAAAATCTGCCGCTCACCCATCGGGTATGGTTCTCGGCGCTGGATGTGAGGGCGGTGTTAAGAGCGATCTTGGCAGCATCGAGGCGAGCAAGGGAGGAAGCAGAGGGGTGTTTTTTGAGCTCTTTACATAGGATCTGGAAGTTTTTCTCCAAGTTGACAATGTCTGCTTGTTTTTCCCGTTTAAGGCGGGAGGAGAGCTGAATGAGCTTACCCCTCATAACTGCCTTATGTGCCCCCCACAAAACACTGGGGGAAATGTCCTCAGTGTCATTCGTACGGAAATATTCTTTTAGGTCAATTTCAAGGCTAGTGCGATGTGCCGGGTGAGAAAGCAAGGACTCTTTCAGCCGCCATTGCGGAGGAGTTGATCGAATCAGGCACCCGGAAATCTTCAAGGAGACTATTGCGTGATCAGACCAAGGGACATCAGCTATGGCGGCATGAAAGAGAGACCTCTTCGAGGAGGACTTGTCTAGCACGTGATCGAAGGCGACATTAGAGTCGCCACCCATAATCACCTTACCCTCCAGGTGAGGGGAAAGGGAGGTCAGCATCGAAGAAAAGAACCTAGTTTGGCCTTTATTAGGGGCGTAATAAGAAATGAGGGAGAAAAGAGACCCATTAACAAGTCCCTTGACAAGAATGTAACGTCCTTCTGTGTCCCTAATCGTATGAGATAGGGTAAAGGATGTGCGTTTAGAAATGAGGATAGCAACCCCTCTTTTCTTATCGTCAGCGTTGGCGAGGTAAAAGGTGGGGTAATTACGGTGGAGGAAGGAGGGATTAAAACTTTTCGGGAAGTGTGTTTCCTGTAGAAGAACAATGTCAAAGTTCTTAGAATGGTAGCCATGTAGGGCCTTGCGTCTTTTGATGGGGGAGTTTAGACCTTGGGTGTTGTGGGATGCTACTTTAAGGGATTGTGTATGGGGTATATCATCAGCCATAGACATGAGGTGTAAGGTGCGAGCATGTGCTGGCTTTGGTTACCTGTCCCGAGCGGGTCCTGGTCTCAAGGTTGAGGGCAAGTTCAGTTCTCGTAAACCGGGGAGGTTCAAAACGTCCAGCTCTCCTTGAAGGCATCTGTGGGGGAGAAGACAAATGAGTAGAGAGAAGAAAGGGAAACCAGAAAGGGAAAGAAAAGAGTGAGGAGAAGGGGGGAAGGACCAGGAAGAAAGGAGACCTGGGTTCCCCATGGAAGGGAAAGGCAGGGTGGAGCCTGCTCCGGATCCCTTTGGATTGTAGGGATCGGTAGAAGGGCAACCTATTAGAAGGTTGCATTCCCGGTGCCACCATGGGAAAATAAATCCCCAGGGCTACAACAGGTGGAGTGGCAGGCATACCCGCTCCGGTCGAGCGGCGGTCTGCACCTTTTAAATAACAACATAACATTAACTTCAAAAAATGGTTAACCAAAACAGCAAAAAGTATTTGAAAACAAAAGAGTCCCTAGGGGGAGGCCCCCAGGATTCAGAACGTGACACGTTGAAAAACACACGGTTCTTGGCCGTGCATGCATGTCCCTGATAAATCAAAAAAAAAGGGGAAGGGGGGGGGGAGAGGGGAGTAGAAAACAGGGAATAAAGGGTTACTGGAAAAATGTCCCGGGTGGACTCAGTGGTTGAGTTGGGGAATCCTGCGCCCAGAGAGGATCTGGCGAGGGTGGAGAGAAAGGGTCAGACCCCAAGGGGTCGGGAAGGGCGGGAGTTCATCTTGGTGGGACGGCGTCCCTCTGTCTCTTCGGTTGCTGTTTAACCCAGAGGGGGGTCAGAGGGCTGGTCGGCGATGGCCTCTTGAAGGAACTCGGACGGGTCTCCATGTGTTGGGGAGAAAGTTCCTGAGAGATGAGCCCCAAGTGTAGAAGTAAACGTTCGCCATTCTGGAAATTCGTGATGTTATACGATTTCTCCTTGAAGGTAAACTGCAGACGGAAAGGGAAGGCCCATCTATATTTGATCATCTTCTGCGAGAGAATATCCAGTAGGGGTTTGAGGGCTCTTCGTTTCTGGATAGTAGTAGGTGATATGTCCGCAAAGATTTGAATTTTTGCGCCGTTGAGGGAGATGTCTCCCCTGTTTCTGGAGCTTTTCATTATTTCCTCTTTAACACTATAATAGTGCGGCTTGACCACAATGTCCCGAGGAAGGCCATCCTGGCGGGGGGGCTGTAAAACACGGTGGGCTCTGTCAAGCTCAAGTCTGCTGTCAGAGATGTCAGGGATGAGATCCTTAATTAGAGCTCGGACAATCGCCTGAGTATCTGTTTGCGATTCTGGAATGCCTCTGATGCGAAAGTTATAACGTCTACTTCTATTCTCTAAATCGTCAATTTTAGAGAGGGCTGTGTCGAGCTGATCTTGTAGGGTCTGAATACAGGCCGTGTTCTGGTCTGTGCGAGCAGCTGCATTATCAACGGTTTGTTCAATGGCATCCATTCTGGCTCCCAGGCTCTGGATGTCAGCTTTAATGGCAGAGGTGATTTGTGCAGCGTTTTGGGCAAGACCGACAGCTAGCATATCAGAGAAGCTGTTCAATAGCTGGGTCATGTCAGGGGGATGATCAGGTAGGATGGGGGAGGTTAGCAGGGAGTCTACAGCACTGTTAGGTGTGCCAGCCAGCGGGGAGAATGGATTCTCTGTTTGCAGTCTGCCCAGGAGTGATTCTGTGGAGGCTGGAGAGGGTAAGGGGTTCTGTTGGTGGATCACAGGCAAAGCTGCGATCGTAGCATAGGTAGCTGTGCTAGTCAGCGTCACGTTCTCACCGCATGTGGGAATGGCGGCCGCCATCTTGGGAGGCTGTGGGGCCTTCGGGCCAAAGTCCAGCTGACGGCTAACGTCCTTCTTGGAGACCTTTCCCGGCATAGGTGTAGGTGCCCGGGGTGTTCCGCTGTACGGGGGAGGTCTCCCCAGAGTTGGCTGCGTACAATAGCGCTCGTGAGGTGCCGCGAAAGACCGGAGCGGTGCGGAGCTCCCGGCTAGTGCGTCGTTCCGGAAGTCCCGCGCATGCGCACTCTCGAACTCCAGCTTTCTTTTACTTTAAAATAGTTTGCTTGGACCAAGTTGGTTAAAACAAACTATTAGGGACGTGGCATGAACAGACACGCTGACTGAGCGTGCTGCTCAGTGATCCCCAGGCTCCAGGAAGATAGGCTGTGGTGTTCAGCAGGCTCCAGACCGGCTAAAGCATGTCCACACGCCGCCATACAGCTGCACCTCTGCCTGGTGGTGGAAAGAGCCAGGCTAAAAGCTTACCTCTTGGCACAGAGTGCCAATCCCGGGAGCACAATTAAAAGAACCCCAGTCCAGGAGGGAAGGAAGTTCTCCATACCGGTTTTATCATTTACATGTTATATAAATATTGTATCAATGTTTACAACTTTTGAATTCAATAAAAATTTTAATTGTGAAAAAAAAAAAAAAAAAAAAAAATGGAAGTTCGGCTCCCCTGATATGAGGGGGGACGGGGAGAGTCGGATGCAATCCCTCAGTACAGGGCCAAGGAGTGACAGGCTTTGGAAGGAGTGTTGCAGCACATGGCAATGGCCAAATACCTCTGAGCCCAAAGCAGAGCTGTACAACCCTGGAAAGGGATCTCCCAGGAGAAGGGAAAGACACCTCGGTTTATGCTGGTGGAATGGAGGGTCCCGGGGGGGAGTGTATTGGAGAGGACTCGAGACTTCAGGAGGTGGATGGAATCCCAGGAGGGACGGTGTCGGGGCTGGCTTAGCCCTTCCTTCTCTGGGCTTGCTGCTCAGCTGTCAGCTAATTGCCAGCTCTCATCTCTCTCCACAGTTACCCAGCTGTTCCTGATCATGCTCATCTGACTTGCCTACTTAAAGCTGTCCAGCTCACTTCATCTCTGCCTTTGCCTTGGTCACATCACAAGAAACCAGGGCTGGACTGGGACAGAAATTTGGCCCTGGACTTCACCCAGACCGGCCCACTTACATTTTGAGTGTCCCATCAGCACTCCCATACATCAGAGTGTCCCATCACCAGCCCCCTTACAACAGAGTGTCCCATCAGCACCCCTTACATCAGAGTGTCCCATCACCAGCCCCCTTACAACCGAGTGTCCCATCAGCACCCCTTACATCGAGTGTCCCATCAGCACCCCTTATATCAAAGTGGCCCATCACCAGCCCCCTTACATCAGAGTGGCCCACTGAGCCATCGGCCCACGGGGAAACTCCCGGTAGTCCCAATGGCCAGTACATGCCTGCAAGAAACCATCTCCTGCATACCTGGTTAAAGACTGGCTTGCTGACATACCTTCTGGCTCCTTATCCTGCTTGCTGTTCCTCCACTTGGATCCCTGACTTCTGGCCTGGCTGACTACCCGATCTGGTTATTGAACTCTGGCCTGGCTGACTACTCGATCCGGTTACTGGACTCTGGCTATGCTTTGACTACGCTTACTCTATTTACCTATTTATTTTTATTTATTTATTTATTTTTTATTTATTTTTTTCACAAAGTTTTATTATGATAGAGTAATCATACATGAAAATACAGGCAATGAATAAGATATCGCATCAAATTAGGCATGACAGAATAAGTAATCGAAGCTTAAATAAACAACTAATAGTTCAATAGCTGAACACAAATCTTAACCAAGTTCCAAACATGGAATAAGTCTCATCAACAATCTTAGTTAGTTGTACAGTTGTGTCTAGAAGCGGCCTAAATGGTGCCGAAGCTAGGAAGAAGGAAATCTAAAGCATACTGAACCATATAATGGGAGAGTATATCAAGCATTAATATATGTTATGGGGGGAAGGAGGGGGGGAATGATGGTAAAGTTGGGGTAGAGAGGGAATAATGAGAAGGGGATAACCTAGTGTATGGGATTCATTTAGCCATATTGTGAGGAGTATGCGTCAGTAAGTTTGAAACGACGCCAATCCTGCCATGTTGCTGAAAACTTCGTGACTGTGTCCTTGGATATACTAATTAGTTCCTCATAGGTTTCGGTATTGTTCAGTCTGCGGAACCATTCCACTAATGTTGGTACCGTCGAGGAACGCCAATGACATGGGATGCATTGTTGCGCTGTGTTAATCATAACCATATTGAGAGATTTAAAGTAGCGTGACTTGGGGATTTTGGTATAATGAAGTAGATAGGAAGCTGGGGAAAAACTGTTGCTTTGGGATGTTACTGCGAGAATGGTGTCATGAACCGACTTCCATAAATTCTGAAGAGCCGGGCACGACCACCAAATGTGGATCATGGTCCCTTCCGCCTTGCCACAGCGCCAGCATAAGTTGGAAATGGTATCTGAAAATTTGTGAAGAAGGGCGGGGGTTCTGTACCATTTAGAGAGGATTTTATATCCTCCTTCTTGGACCGCTACATTAAGGGATCCTTTAAGAATATAAGTACATATGGTTTCCCACTCTGAGTCAGAAAGTGTGATATCTAGATCTTGCTCCCATGAGGAAAAGGGCTTACTGGAGAACGGTGATTTGTCGCTGAAGAGATATGTGTAGAGAATGGAAATGAGATGTCTTTGTGGTTCGTGTTGTGTACACAGGCTTTCTAGTGTGTTCAGGTCTCTTGTCCAACAGTCCGTATTGTGTCGGCAAGTCAAAAAATGGTGTATTTGTCTATATGTCCAGTCAGATATCTGGGAAGGGGAAGCCGTGGTATTTAGATCGGCCAGTGTTCTGATAGTCTTTCTCCTGCTAAAAAATTGTCTGGCAGTAAGTTCTGTGTGGGGCCATGAGTTGGCCAAATAATTAGGGCTCATGCCTGGCGGGAAGTCGGGATTATCCCTCAGTGGGGTAAGTGGGCTCATCCACGAATGTGGATATATCTTTTTCAATGCCTTGTGGATAACAGATAACGTGGGCCCAATCATCGGGTGTTGCTTGTGCTGTATTGGTATATGGCGTGGATTTATCCAGGGCAGAAGCCGAAGAGATTGTGTAGAGATAGAGTGCTCTAATGGTACCCAATCCTTAATATTTTGGTGGACATTCCAGTCCACGATCCTGGCTAAGTGTGTGGCCCAGTAGTATCGACGTAGGTTAGGAAGAGCAATTCCTCCTCTGGTTTTTGGAAGGGTAAGATGTGTGTATTGTATTCTCGGCCTTTTGTTTTGCCATATAAAGGCAGAACAGGCTTGTCGGAACGAATGGAAAAAGGACGATGGAATGCTGATCGGAATTGATTGCATTAAATAGAGGAACCGTGGTAAAATTGTCATTTTAAGGAGTGCGGCTCTACCGAACCAGGACACATGTAGGGATCTCCAGTTTTTAAGGTCTGATTTGGTGCTTTGTAATGCTGGAAGAAAGTTTTCCTTAAATAGATTTGAGAGTGACTTCGGTATTTTAATTCCCAAATAAGTGATGGAATGTTCGGCCCAATTGAAAGGAAAATTCATTTTACATTGCTCTACTATCTCTGCAGGGAGAGTTACATTCAGGGCATTGGATTTTGAATAATTTATTTTAAGGTTGGAGATGGATTGGAACATCTCCAAATCGGAAAGAAGGTTGGGGATAGAAATATGCGGGTTGGTTAAAAAAAGGAGGAGGTCGTCCGCAAAAGCTGCTATTTTATAGATGCGTGTATTAATTGAAATGCCATTAATATCTGGATTAAGTTTTAGTTTATTGAGAAGGGGTTCAAGAGTGAGAACAAAGAGTAAAGGTGAGAGGGGACATCCCTGTCTTGTACCATTGTGGAGTCGGAAGGCGTTTGACAGGTGGCCATTGACCCGCACTTTGGCGGTCGGTTGGGAGTACAGGGCCCGAATATATGAGAGAAGCAAAGCCGGCAATCCTATGGCCTTGAGGACCGAGTCCATGTAGTCCCAGGCCACCCTGTCAAACGCCTTCTCGGCATCCAGGGAAAGAAAAAATCCTTTTTTATTGGTAGAGGTCAGCCAGTGATGGATGTTTAGTGCTTTAATAGTATTATCCCTACCTTCCCGTCCCGGGATGAATCCTACCTGATCTAATGAGATCAAGGACGGGAGGAGCAGTAACAAGCGATTCGCTAGGATTTTAGCATAAATCTTGACATCCACATTAATGAGTGATATGGGGCGGTAGTTCATTACCAGGGAAGGATCTTTGTCCTCCTTCGGTATAACCGTGATGTGTGCTTCAAGCATATGTGGGGGGGCATGAGAGGTAGAAGCAAAGGATCTATAAGCTAAGAGAAAGCGGGGTCTAAGTATATCTGTAAACGTTTTGTAAAATGTTAAAGGAAGGCCATCTGGGCCTGGTGCTTTCCCGACCTTCATCTCCTTGACTGCCTTATCGAATTCTTCTTCGGATAAGGGAGTATTTAGCTGTTGGGCTTTTTCCTGAGAGATACGTTTCGGGCCAAATTTGGAGAGGAATTCATTAATAACATGTTGTCTCCTAGTCAAGCTACTGGGCTTAGTGGGTCTAGAGGGAATGTTGTAAAGTGTTTGATAATATTCTTCAAATTTTTGGGCTATAGCTTCATTTGTAGTGTAAGCTTTACCGTGGTTGTCAGTGATATGATGTACAGTTGAGTTAAGTTTTTTGCTTTGCACTGCTCTAGCCAGGAGAGAGCCCACTTTATTACCCTTTTCATAAAAGAGTTTATTTCTTAGAACATATTGTCTCCTGGTTTTTAAGTTAAGTTCTTCTAAAAGCTGTTTTCTGGCTTGGGTCAGGGCTTGGTATGTCTGTAGTGCAAGTGTCTGTTTATGTGTGGCTTCCAACACGCGAATTTGGGACATGAGTGTTGCTATTTTGGCCTGGCGTTCTTTTTTAAGAAGCGAGGATAATTTGATAAATTCCCCTCGAATTACAGCTTTATGGGCTTCCCATTGCAATAGTGTGGAGGTATCAGGCGTTTCATTAAGTCTGAAATAGTCTGTAATGCAAGTGCTTATTTTGGCTACATTAATTGGGTCTTTGAGCAAGGAGGGATTAAGTCTCCATGTTTTAGACTTGGTTACTGTTTCGGGAAATTGTAGAAGAATGGTGACCGGATGGTGGTCCGAGAAAGTCATCGGCTCTATCGTGGCTTTAGTCAAGAGGGGAAGGTCAGGTTGGGAGAGAAAAAAATAGTCAATTCGTGAGTATTTTTGGTGAATGGGGGAAAAGTATGTATAGTCTTTTCCCTGTGGGTTCAGCGTTCTCCAGGAATCATGTAGCAAGATGTTTTGAAGTTGCAATTTAATTTGTTTCAAGGCTTTGTATGGCAAGGCTGAGGAACCAGAGGAGGAATCTAAGATAGGATTCAGGGGGACGTTAAAGTCTCCCCCGAGAATAAGAATTCCTGATGAAAAGGAGGACAAAAGGTCACAGACAGAGCGGAAAAAAGTAACTTGTTTCGTGTTGGGAGAGTATATATTTGCAATCGTGATTGGTTTGGAGTAAATGGTCCCTTTAAGAAATAAGTATCTCCCTTCAGTATCGCTTAGTGAATCTATTAGTTGAAAGGGTGTGTTTTTAGAAATAAGGATTGACACACCTTTTGTTTTGGAGTGGCGATTCGTCGAATGAAAAACCGTGGGGAAATTTTTATCTGACAATTTAGGAGTTTTGCCTGTCAAAAAATGTGTTTCTTGTGCAAATATTACATTCGCTTTCAATTTATGACACTCCCGCAAAAGCCGGGATCTCTTTTCCGGTAGGTTAAGGCCTTTAGCATTAATGGAGACCAACTTCAGCGAGAGCGCCATGGAGTGTGACTTGCAGGAAGAGGATGCCATTCTATCTTTCGGTTTTGTGGGAGGTGCGATAGAGCTTCCTAGGTATGTGACAACTGGGGTCGGCAAGACGAGAATATATATGGGCTTGTATTATATAGCTTAGAATTAACACTAGAGAAAAAAAAAAAAAAAAAAAAGAAAAAAAAAAAGGGGGTAGAGAAGGTAGGGGAGGAATGGGATAGGTGAGGGAGGGGGCCTAGTCTCGAAGGAACTTACACTCGGGAATGATAGAGAAGTGCAAACGAGACTAGTGTAGTAATCAACTCTTCGAAGGTTTGTAGCGAGAACCAGCTCGCTATGCCCTATGCAGTAAATACAGTGCACAGGGCTAAACCTTGACGAATTTGAGATAGTCCTATACCTGATGGTAGTTAAATTGGTGGGGTTGTGCGGAGTATCTCTGTGTGAGACGTCGTCCGGATTATTGAGGAGTAAAAATACAAGAATATTATATGCTAGCAGCTGAACGGAGGGAAGGATACAAAAGCTAAAGAAGGAGGAGAGAGAGATGAAAGCTGCCTAAAGACAGTCTAGAATGTTGGCAAAAAAATAAAAAGTTAAAAGAACCAAGAAGGAAGGATTGAGCCTTAGCAAATGTACCTAACTAATGTAAAAGGCACACCATCTGCAGGTATAAGTAGGAGAGGCATAACAGGATTGAAGACAAGGGGTGCGAATCTGACGGCAAGTAACATTTATCTGAGATCTCTAGTTGGAGTAATCATATATAGAGCATTGTCAAGAAGAAGAGACATTGAAAAATAGAAATAGAGACCAGGAAGTGTAGCAGAACATGTAAGGTGGGTTATACCCCATCAAAAGTAAACAGTTAATGAACTTTAAAAGCAAACTAAAGCACGGTTGTCAGACTAAACTGGTACCATGTGGCACTATAACGAGACTAGCTCTTTCCTGAACTGAACTAATATAGGCTCGAGGACGGGTCAAGGGTTCATCACTAGCATCACCCCCCCAAAAAGGGTAATATCGGAATTGTTGTGGAAATGAAAAAACAGGGCTTATGGATATATCTGACCTGGGTTGGTGCAGTAAGGTAATAATATAGGGGATGAGATCCCTCAGATACCGTGTGATATCCAAGTTACATGTTTGTGATCCCCCTTTTAAGAAGAAGGGAAGAGCATGATATTGGCCACATCATAGTGGGGCGTTGCAGAGATTCCTTAGCCCAAGTCCCTTGAGGTGGTGATTTTTACCCGGGATGTCAATAAGTGAGGATGAGTCCCAGATGGAACTGAATGTGCTCATTAAATCTCCCCATTTCCCTGTGTTCCGATGAACATCTGGGTGGTTATCAGAAGTTAGGTGGCTCCCTATTCATGTTAGTAGTAGGGGTCCCAGTAGAGGAAGGGGCCTATGAGATCATCCCATATCTTGTGAACCGGAGCCAGAGTATCCCTTATGCTTGGTAGCAGTGAAAAACAGGGGGGAGGGGCAATCCACATGGACCACATCGCAGAGTGGCGAAGGGCGAGGAATGGAGACGAATAGAGGACTCTCAATTGTACAACCCATGAGTATATAAGACAGGACTGGGGAGTCGTACAATACCTAGGTGGGAAATTGCGTGCTTTCTCTATATAAGGAAGTCGCCCATGGGTCGCTGCATTGGGTCCATGTGGAGAACACCTATGAGAGGAATAACAAACATTATGAAAGAAATACTTTGCCTTAACAAATCGGCTTGTAATGTAGAAGAAAAAAAAAAAAAAAAAAAAAAAAACCTGGATTATGTTCAGAGATCAGTCCCAGTGTAGCCTGAGCGTTATAGCACAAAAAAAAAAAAAAAAAAATGGGGGCAAGTTTGCCAGTGATAAGTCCCCGAGTCAAATTGTAACCAGAAAAAATCGAGCCAGAAAAAATAAAAAAAGATGGGAAAGAGGCGATAAGAAACAAACTGGAGAGACTCGGTTAGTTGCTTCGTGGAAGGATCAGGATATCCGTGTCTGCTCAACGATCCCGTCGGGCTCTTCTCGTGTGCAGCGCCTTCGTCGGGCTGGTATTATGAGTAGAAACGTTGCGGGAATCGTGAAGTTGATCAGCGGAAGGCGAACGTTGTCTACGATTACTCTGTTCCTGAGCTTCCATCGGTTCGTATTCGGGTCGGTGACGTCTTCCGGTTTGCGGACGAAATTCCGCGTACCAATCCGGTACGTCCGTGTAAGGGATCTCCAGGGTAGCACAGAAGCGGCGGAGATCCTCCGGAACTCTTAGCAAAGCCGAACGTCCTTGCGCGGAAGCAGACAATGCAAATGGGTACTTCCAGCGGTATTGTATGTCTCTGGCGCGTAAAACCTCCAGAAGTGGGCGGAGTTCCTTGCGACGTTGAAGTGTAATAGATGAAAGGTCTTGGAACAAACGAACTTCCGTGTCGTTATACATCAGCGGGTGTTTCTCCCGCGCTTGTCTGAGTATGTCTTCCTTAAGCTGGTAGTCAATCACACAACAGACCACATCCCTGGGGGGGTCCGTCTCCTTGCCTCGTGGGCGTAGGGCGCGATGAATGCGCTCCAATCCTATAGGGATGAGAGGGTCACGATCCAGGATAGAATTGAACAGGCTCGTTACCTCTGTTCTCAAACGATCGGCTTCGATCGATTCAGGAAGTCCGCGGAGACGAAGGTTATGTCGTCTACCGCGGTTGTCAAGGTCCTCCATGTGGCGGTTCAGATCTCTGAGTTGCAGGGTATGAGTATCTATGGCTTGACAGGACCGGCGAAGTACCGTTGAATGTTGTGCCGTTTTATGTTCAACCTCTTGTACCCTGCTCGCTATCGTTTGAATGTCGATGCGGAGCTCCGATATAGCCGCTGTTAATGTTTGTTTTATATCATCCGCCACTGATCTAAGATCGGTAAGGCTGGGGTGTTGTTGTGGTTCAAGTACAATCCCGCCATTAGCAGAGGTTGGTCGTGAGGATCGTGTGGTGGTTTGAGATGTTGGCGGGCCTCGTGAGGACGCCATATTGCCGGCCTGGGATCGGAACATCTCGGGGATGTTTTGGCTCGTTCCGTGAGACATATCACGAGGAGACCTGGATCGGGACGCGGAGGAACCACGGGAAGATGTTCCCATGTCGGTTTGTAAGCCGTGGGTTCGAGTTTACCTCCGGTATCTGCTGTTTTCCCTCCGTTGCAGCGGGAGCTCTCTAGTTAGGCTGCCATTCTCCTCAGCGTCCAGGCCACGCCCTATTTTTATTTAATAAACAAGTGTGATTTAATTGTACTTCTGTCTCATTTCTGTACTTCTGTCTACTTCTGATTCATGGTAGCTGAAAGTTGAAAGTCATGGTACTACAAAACCTAGCAGTGAATCAGCAAAAATCAGCAAAGGATTTGTGATGAATCCAGAGACAGTCTCTACAGGGCAGGTATAGTATGTTAACCCTTTGTATGGTGATCTTAATAATGAACTAAGTGCATCTCAATCAGAGCTAATAGTGGATTTAGACTTAGAATATTTGAGATCACTTCCTACAAAAAAAGACATTCAATTACTTGTAACCGCTGTTGAATCATCCTGCAAACAGGCTGTGGAGGGGTTAAGAGAGGATATAGGGGCACTGGGGAACAGAGTAGAGGACATGGAGATGGGCCAGGATGATATTAGACAAAGAGTGGCTGATATATAATATATGACAAAATATCATGAGGAAGTGATGAATTCTCTGTTAGATCAAATGGATAATCAAGACAATAGAGATTGTAGGCAAAATTACGTATAAGAAGCTTGCCTGAAATAAAACAACATTATGAATTGCTTCCAAAGGTGATCAGTCTAGTTAATTCTGGGGCCATCTGCACTGGATAAGACAGAGAGGCCCGGGAACGAGAGGAGCGAAGCGGAGATAGTGTAAGGGCCTGCATGACAGTGTGGTAAGGGTACAGAAAGGGTTAAGGCAGTAAGGAGTTAGAAGGTGGGGGTGGCTATAAAAGAACTGGAGGGGAAGAGATTGCAGTTAAGGCAAGGAAGGGGAGGAGTTAGAGCCTTCACTTGTGAGGTGAAGGAGAAGAAATTCCCACCCACCCTCCCTGAATGTTGTAGATGTTGTGTCTTGTGTTAATTTTATTGCATTTCAGGTGTGTTGGAAGATTCGCCATGGCAGCGTTCTTGGCGGCGGTGGGGTGGTCTTGTATGGTGGTAACTGACCCAGGAGAGGAAAGTGTGGGATATTCATTAGGGACATGGGCTCCCTTGGTTACAGCTAACACGGGTTAGCGGAGGATGGAAGGTGGAAACTGCGGGTAGCGAGTTGTCTCCGGGCTGAAGTTATCACGGCCGGAGGCCTAGTACGTTAGCCAGCCCGCAGTGTAAAGTGGAAAAATGTATGTGGAGAAGTGCCGTACAAGACCACCGGGTAAAACTGATATTTTCTGAAGTTTGTTATTTATGGTTTGAAGTTTGATACATGTTTTATATATTTTAAATAAAAGGCTGCTGTGGCCGGTTATACCCCCCCCCCCCAAAAAAAATAAAGTGTGGTCTCGTTTTTATAGTTAAGTTGATAGGGGTGTAACGAAGGTGCAGCAGGTTGGTCAACAAGGAGGTACCTCTTATCTACACGGGTCATGAAATAGACAGAGTTCATCGTGCCCTCGTCTCTACCCCCCAAAATGCAGAAAAATTAAGAGATGCCATTTGTAAACTACATAGCTATCCAGTGAAAGAAGCCATCATGAAAGCATCCATGGTTGATTTTGAAGGTGCACAAATAGCCTTATTTCCAGATTTATCATATAGAACTCTTATGCAACGCAGAATGATTAAACCCTTGCTGGAAGTTCTACAAGCAGCTGATGTTAAATATCACTGGGGATATCCCTTTAAGGTTGTAGCAACCCGGAATGGAAAAGCAGCAACACTTAAAACAAAAGATGACTTGCAATACTTCATAGAGGTGCTGGAGCTCCCCCTGGTGGACTTTCCAGATTGGACATTGAATAGCTATAAACCATCACTACAACAACCAGAACGATGGCAACAAGTGCGAGTTAAAGGTCGATGGAAAATCGATGTGGATGTGGATAAGACAGGACTATAATCTGGTCATAGAAAGATATACCTAGTAGTGGTGAAAAGTGAAAAAGGCTAAGAGGAAAGGAGCACATCGCTTAAAGTTGACTGGGGGGATGTTTTGGGTGGAGGGGAGATGTTGTCTCTCTTAATTCCCCACCACCCTCCCCCCTCTTTTTTATCCCTTTTATTACCCCTTTTTTTGGGGTGGGAGGAAGGAGGGGATGTTGTTTTTCCCTCTGTCCTCTTAGTCCCTCACCACCCCCCTTTTTTTTTACCCCCCAGTGGTGCACCTCTGCCCAGATTCACCCTCCCTTTAGGGGGATGTGCCGCAGACAGTGGTATAGTATGTTATGGTTTTTAGATGGTTTTGTGTGTTTTTTTTCTCCTCCTTCTCATCAGATGTATCCAAGGCACGAGAGCTCAAAAGGCCGGGTGTAGACACCGATCAGGCACAGCAGTATAATAAGAGACTCATGGGAGTAATGAGAGAATGGCAGGTAGAATGAAGATTGTATCATATAATGTGAGAGGGCTTTGTTCGATTGGTAAGAGGGGCAGTGTCTGGCATGAACTGTGCCACATGAAGGCAGAGATAGTTTTTTTGCAAGAGATGCACTTCGTGGCAGGGTCAACCCCTTATGTGCCTCTTTTTCCATACAATCAATGGTTTCATGCAGCTTCACCCATTCCTAGAGGAGTTACATTAGCTATACACAAACAAAGGTCCCCTAGTACCTACAGAAGTACGGGTAGATCATGTGGGCCACTATCTTTTTGTTAAAGGAAAGATCCAGGGCCAGTGCTATACCCTATCTACTATATATGCCCCCAATAGCCATGCCGTTAAATTTCTATCTAAAAATTTGGATATCCTGGGGAAGTTTCTGGAAGGTCTATTGGTTATAGGAGGGGATTTTAACATTACCTTGGACCCTAGTCTAGATACCACTTCGGGGGGAAAACCTTTTTGTCTCATAAGGCGTTAAGATATGTTAAACAGCGCCTTTGCTCTATGCATTTGGTGAATAGTTGTAGGGTACTGCATGAGCGAGACAGGGAGTTCAGTTATTACCCAAAAATACACAATGTATATTCAAGGATCAGTTTGCACCAGAACATGCGAACAAGCAAAACATTTATTTGAACACACGAACACCGTTAAATTCTATGAGACACAAACATGAATAATCAAAAGTGCTAATTTTAAAGGCTTATATGTATGGTATTGTCACAAAAAGTGTTTGGGGACCTGGGTCCTGCCCCAGGGGACAGTATCAATGCAAAATAAAGTTTTAAAAACTGATGTTTTTTTCCGGAGCAGCGATTTTAATAATGCTTAAAGTGAAACAATAAAAGTGTAATATTCCTTTAAATTTTGTACCTGGGGGGTGTCTATAGTATGTCTGTAAAGGAGCACATGTTTCCCCGTGTTTAAAACAGTCTGACAGCAAAATTACATTTCTAAAGGAAAAAAAGTGATTTAAAACTACTCGCGGCTGCAATGAATTGTCGGTCCGCAATACACATAAAAGTTTATTGATAAAAACGGCATGGAGATTTCCCCACAGGGGAACCCCGAACCAAAATGAAAATGCATGGGGGTCCCCCTAAATTACATACCATGCCCTTCAGGTCTGGTATGGATATATAAAAAAATATGGCATGGGGGTCCCCCTCAAAATCCATACCAGATCCGTCAGGTCTGGTATGGATATTAAGGGGAACACCGCACCAAAATAAAAAAAATGGCGTGGAGTCCCCCCAAAAATCCATACCAGACCCTTATCCGAGCACGCAACCTGGCAGGCAGCAGGAAAAGAGGGGGGGATGAGAGAGCTCCCCCCCTCCTGAACCCTACCAGGCCACATTCCCTCAACATTTGGAGGGTGCTTTGAGGTAGCCCCTCAAAGCACCTTGTCACCATGTTGATGGGGGGGGAAGGGCTTCATCCCCACAACCCTTGCCCAGTGGTTGTGGGGGTCTGTGGGTGGGGGGCTTATCGGAATCTGGAAGCCCCCTTTAACAAGGGGACCCCCAGATCCCAGCCCCCCTGTGTGAATTGGTAATGGGGTACAAATGTACCCCTATAACTTCACAAAAAAAAAGTGACAAAAAGGTTAAAAAAGACGAGACGGTTTATTAATTTCTTCTTCTTTCCGCTTCTTCTTTCATCTTCTTTCTTCTGGTCTTCCTCCGGTGTTCTTGTGCCTCCAACTTCTTCTTCTCCATCTTCTTCTTCCTCTGCTCTTCTCATCCCGCATCTTGCTCCGGCTTCTTCTCCGCGCCCTCCGCACGATCCACCTCTGTGGGAGTCTTCAGCCGGGTGACTCTTCTATTGTTCTGAAACTACTTAAATAACGGAGGACGGGGCCACCCAGTGACCCTGCCCTCCTCTGGTGCACGGGGACTTCCCTATGCCTTTCCCCTTGTTGTCAGATTGGGGCGGGGTCACCAGTTTACGTAAACGGGTGAACCAGTTTACGTAAACAAGCAAAGAACCAGACAGGGTTCACAAAAGGCAGACAGCCATCGGATGACACCAGAAGGATAATCAACCTCATTCACCATGCAGAATCAACAGGAATGCCTTCTCTGCTCCTACCTCTGGATGCAGAGAAGGTGTTCGACAGGGTCCACTGGTCCTACCTTAAGACAGTCCTCCAAAAATTTGGGTTCCGGGTCACCATCCTAAACGCCCTTATGGCACTGTATTCCAACCCTGAGGCCCAAGTATACACAGAAGGCATGCTTTCCTGCCCATTCCCCATCACCAACGGCACACGGCAAGGCTGCCCTTTATCCCCCCTCATTTTCAACATGCTCATGGAACCCCTAGCAGAACTTATTCGCTCTCACCCCAACATCTCAGGACTTCAAATTGGCACCTCGTTTCATAAAATCAGCTTATTCGCTGATGATGTTATCCTCATCCTCACAGACACGACTTCCTCCCTGTCAGAAGTATAAAACTTACTCAACTGGTTTAGCTCAGTTTCTTATTATAAGGTTAACACAACCAAATCCTTCATACGGGACGTCAATATAGAAGCTACCATGAAAAATCTCCTACAGCTACAATGCCCGTTTGCATGAACAACTAACAACTAACGATATATCCTACCTAGGCATCCAACTACCGAGAAAGATCAAAAACCTCTACTCCTGCAACTTCCTACCACTCCTTCGCAACATCCAATCAACTTCACAACAATTAGCGAAACATGAACTTTTCTGGTCAGGGAGACTCGCGACCTTTAAAATTATATTCCTCCCTCAAATACTGTATTTTTTCAGAACCCTTCCCATTCCAATACTCACCACATTCTTTAGATCCCTTAAAAAATATCTATGGAACGGTAAAAGACCCAGATGTGCCCATCTAAAACTGATTAAACACAAATTGGTGGGAGGCACAGGATCCATAGACTTTGAGGACTACTACCTAGCAGCCATCCTAGCTCAACTGCCCACCTAGTTCCATCCCCTCCCTACCTCATCGTGGGGTCAAATAGAGAAACTCTCACTTACCCGGCCTAACCTAAAAACCTGGTTATTAAGCACCCCCCTTGGTGCCCCAATCCTGATGTCTATATCCCAAACAATTTAACACCATTGGAAGGATTTCCCTGGTTTTCCCCAGGGGAAGAGAAAGGCAGTTTCGATCGCTGGGGAATGGACAAGAATAGTAATTGCACTGGCGTTGGTGGATTTGGTTTGAATACTGGGGGAAGTACCAATGGCTGTATGGAAATACTGGAAATGGAAAAAAACTGGAAATACTGGAAATGGAAATACTGTCAACTGACAGACTTGTTCAATAAGTAGAAGCACCAGATTAGGCCAGCGAACCTGCTTACTACTTTTGAGGAATGGTGTGTTAACTTATCAGAGCCGGGTCATATGTTGTCTCGAATGTATAGGCTGGTTCTGAGCACCCCAAAATATGACAACTCCCTAGTTCATTTGAGAACAAGAAAAAGAACTGGGCTATCATTTTACATCAGAGCAGATTAAAAGGCTGATGGGAGCGACACACCGTACTTCAATAAGTTCCCATATACAGGAGATGTCTTATAAGTTCCTGACAAGATCATATCGTACACCGGTTTCGATTGGCTCAGATATATCCAACAGAGGATGTTAACTGCTGGAGGGGATGTAACCAAAGGGGTTAATTTCTGCATTTATGGTGGCATTGCCCAAAGATTAAAGTTTTCACGGAGGAGATAGCCCCTTGGATTAAAGCGGTTCTGCACCTAAAAAAAAATATTAAAAGCCAGCAGCTACTAATATTGCAGCTGCTGACTTTTAATAAAATCACACTTACCTGTCCCAGGGTCCAGCGATGTCGGAGGCAGATGACGAGCGATCGCTCGTCTCACTGCTGCCCCCGCCACCATCCTCTGTCAGGGAATCGGGAAGTGAAGCATTTCAGCTTCACTGCCCGGTTCCCTACTGCGCATGCGCGAGTCGCGCTGCGCGTCTCTTATGGTCCCCCGCTGTGTCTCTGGGAACTGTGTGTTTCCCAGAAGACAACGGGGGGGGGGGGGGGGGCGGAGCATCTGCGGGGGTCTGCGGCGGTCTGCCCGGAAGTGGGTGCAGATACCTGGATTATCCAGGTAACTGCACCCCCCTGAAACGTGCTGATTGTGGCACCGGAGGGGGGGAGGGATCAGATTAGCGGAACTTCCCCTTTAGGGTGAAGAACCGCTTTAAGAAAATTACACTCAGACCTATAGAATTCTCTCCATTACATTTTATTTTTCATGGAATGCCATCATCTGCTAGTTTTTATAAGAGAAGCGTTACTCCCCATTTGCTAAATGCAGCCAAAATTTTGATACCTGATTCTGGATGTCCCACTATAATGGATTGGGAAAGGGAGGTAGAAAAAAAATAATCAGCAGAGATGGATACACATGGCTAAAGAACAACAGAAGAAATATAAAGACACATGGGCAGGATGGTTGTATTACTCCTCAGAAATAGGGGTTAAACCCTTTTGGGGGCAATGCAGCGTTATGGATTGGATAGTCTATAACAGTGATGGCGAACCTTGGCACCCCAGATGTTTTTAAACTACATTTCCCATGATGCTCATTCACTCCGGAGTGTAGTTGAGCATCATGGGAAATGTAGTTCCAAAACATGTGGGGTGCCAAGGTTCGCCATCACTGGTCTATAAGATGCATCTGGTGGGGGGAAATTGGGAGGAGTTCGGCTTTTTTTTCCCTCTTTTTTTGTGTTGTTTCTTTTTTCCTCCTCTGGGAGGCAAAGTGAGAGATGATTGATCATTAAAGGAAGATATGTTATATTAGTAAATTAGGCACGGGATGGGCAACACGTAATGGAATCACATAAAGAAGGGTAAATTGAAATGAAAGGTGGAGAGGTATAAAAAATGAAATAGTAGCATGAGATTATGTTGACTTAAAACACTGAACATAACAGGACACTAATATAGTAATTCAAAATGATACACATATATAATTTTTTTTTTTTTATTACTTATAATTATTTTTTTTGTATTGTAGGTTGTTTGACACATGTAATAGGGTGCTGAAAAAGCCCCTTTCTTAATTATACCTTGAATAATGTTTTGCACAAATTGAGTTTTGGTTATGGTTATTTTTTTTCTCTTTTGTTTTCTGAAAAGATTTATATAGATATATTGTGCAATGTGTATTTCTATGTTGTATGTTGAAATTTGTCTTAAAGAAAAAGTGATTATAAAAAAAAAAAAAAAAAAAAAAAACTATTAACCTCACTAACAGATTTGCTTACTGTGAGCATTGTATAAACTGTATGTAGCATCGGCGTTATGTTCCGGCAGTGGGATGGATGATACAAGTATAGCGCCACCACAAAGATAATTTTGGAGTAGGCTAGAAATAATTGAAACAAAGTGGAAATGAATATATGATTTTCAATTTTGAGAAACGATCCATCTTAGGACAGGGCCCAATAATAAGGCTTACATGTAGGTAAAGATTTATATCTCCTAAACCTGCACCGTTTAGGAGATATTCACCCTGGATGCAGCCGGTGACATCCGGCATAGTGTGCCTGACCTTCAGAGCACTGTGCCGTAACCAAGGGCTCCCACATATGACGTCATCGTGGCTCTGGCCACTCACACAGTTGGAGTCCGCAAACCTGTAAGGAAGACTAGGTGGAGATGGAAGCCCTCTGAGCAGAGACAGCACGCCGCTGGAGGACTTTGCTTTAAGGTATTTCATAATGTGCTAATATGCGCTAAAAACGAGCACCTTATGCTATTCTGCAGGGAACGTTTTTTTTTTATTGCAACGGTTTGATTACCACTTCTTTAATTACAGATTTTTGAAGGGTTAATTGCCCTTAAGCTGGGAAGTCTTTAAAGGAAGCAGTTGATTTGTAGCTTTCTCCTGCCCCCAACCGATGAAGGACTATCAAAACATATTAGGAATAGAATGAGCTGGACAGTGGTATGACCAAACAGCAGAGATCTTTAATCCACCACTGATGAGTGCCATCTCTGAGCAAGTAGCTACCAAATAAAGACAGCACAGTAATCACATTATAGATTTCTAATTATATAATTAATTAATGAGATGACATCCATGATTTACAACTTGTGTAGTCACATGCAGAAATTACAATTGGCTAACATGGAGGTGTTAAAAATGACCCATGGCCTCAACTGTCAAATGGTCTTACTGCTGGAGAACAGTGACATTAACCACACAGGGATAGATAGTCCATAGAAGGGAATTCCATTTGTTGAAGGAAAAATTTAAATGTTGTTACTTTATTTCTGCAGTATTTCATTGAGTTTTATTTATTTGATTGCTAATGCAATTGAACAATTACTATAGGTTGGGTGGCAGCAGCAGCAATGGGTCCTAGAACATTATTGGGGGTAAGATTTAATATAAACTCACAAAATCATTGGGATGTTAGTGATCTTGTATGAAAATAAAATTATAAAAATCGTAACTTATTTATTTACTTCAGGTATTTACTGTATATAGCGCTATCAATTTTGAACAGTGCTTTACATTTACAGTATATTGTACATTTACATCAATCCCTGCCCTCAATAAGTTTACAGTCTAATGCCGTGAATGCACGACCGGACTTTTCGATGGACTTTCGGCGGAGTTCCGATGGACTTTCCGAATGAACAGACTTGGCCACACACTATCACACCAAAGTCCGACGGATTCAAACGTGATGACATACGACCGGACTAGAATAATGAAGTTCATAGACAGTAGTCAATAGCTGCCCTAGTGTTGGTTTTCGTCCGTAGGACTAACATACAGACAAACTGATTTTTCGACTCGAGTCTGTCGGAAAGATTTGAAACACGTTTTTTTTCTAGGTCCGTCAGACTTTTACGGAAAAAAAGTCTGCTGGAGCCCACACACAATCGTAATATCCGACAAATTCATTCCGTCGGACCTAGTCCGTCAAAAAGTCCAGTCGGGTGTACACGGCATAAGGGTTCTACCTCCCATTCATGCATACAAATACTAGGGCCAATTTAGACAAGAGCCAATTATCCTACCAGCGTGTCTTTGGAGTGTGGGAGGAAACCAAACTATGCAGAGCAGGCAAAGTGAGAACATGCAGACTCCAAGCAGGTAGAGCTGTGGTTGGGATTTGAACCAATGACCCTAGTGCTGCTAGACAGACATGATAACAACTGTTCCTACCTTATTGTGTCATTCCCATAACAGCCAAGGTCACCGATACCAAGATCGTCAGCCAACATCAGCACAAAATTGGGTTTAGACTGTGTTGCCATTAATAATATGTATTTGGATGATTGTAAGATTAACAGAAAAATCCTGTAAAAGGAAAAATTTTGTTTATTGTAAAATATTGCCTGCAAAGAAAACCTGAAAATCATTTTTTATTTTTTTTTGGAAGCACATAAATTATTTTTGTGCATATTGCATATATCAGGGATATGCAATTAGCGGACCTCCAGATGTTGCAAAACTACAAATCCCATCATGCCTCTGCCTCTGGGTGTCATGCTTGTGGCTGTCAGAGTCTTGCTATGCCTCATGGGACTTGTAGTTCTGCAACAGCTGGATGTCCGTTAATTGCATATCCCTGGCATATATTGTAAAAATATGTACAGTGGAACCTCAGATTGCGAGTAACGTGGTTTATGAGTGTTTTGCAATACGAGCTGTTTTTGAAACAAAATTCTGACTAGCTTTGTGAGCGATTTCTTGCAAGACAAGCAGGATTCAAGCCTCTGGGGTGTGCAGTACTGCATTTGGCCAGAGGTGCGGGGGGCGCAGGTGATGCTCGGAGACATTCAGGGCCGCTCTAAGATACTCAGAGATGCTCGGAGACACTCTGAAACACTCAGAGACACTCAGAAACACTCCATTCCCCAACTGTCTCAGTGGTATCCGAGTGTCTTCGAGTGTTTTCCAGTGTCTCTGACGCCCCCACGCCTCTGGCCAAATGCGGTACTGCATAGCTGTGGAACAGATTATCCGAGTTTCCATTATTTCCTATGGGGAAACTCGCTTTGATATATGAGAGCTTTGGATTACAAGCATTCTTCTGGAACTAATTATGCTCGTAATCCAAGGTATTACTGTATATTATATTTGGGATGCACATAACTAGACATATGCATTATAAGGAAATATTTCCTGAACTAGTCATTGAATTCCATGTCTGATTAAGCCTTCCACCAGGCACAACATTAAGCTATTGGTAACAATAAAGACATGTAAAAAAGAGAATTCATGTTTTTGTCTCTTTATAAAAAATAAATACTGAAATACTATTGCTGACCTTGATCTGAAATTCTAGTTGCTAGTAGCAGAAACCAGCTACATTTCAGTACGTGCATACCCCTGTCAGGGTAACTTTTATCTTACCCAGAGTTTAAGTCATGAAAGCAGTTTACTTGGTTAAAGTGACTCTGCAATATCTCTCCCTGTCCCTATTATTCCCAAACGCTGGGTCACTCTAAACTGGCAAAGTTGGGTATTATTATTATTTTTATTTTAGTTACTTATATAGCACTGTCAATTTATGCAGCACTTTACATTGTACATTCACATCAGTCCCTACCCTTAGAGCCGGTTCACACAGGGGTGACACGACTTCCAGGACGACTTTGTGAGGCAACTTGGAGATGACTTGAACACGACCTGGGGTGACTTACAACATGACTTTAAGTCGCCCCAGGCCAGGCGACTTTTGTCGTGGCCAATCAGAGAATGAGCTCTGAAGGGGGAACTTTTTTCATAAATTTGGCGTGGGTTCCCCCTCCGAGAGCATACCAGGCCCTTAGGTCTGGTATGGATTCTAAGGGGAACCCCCTACCCCGAAAAAATGGCGTGGGGGTCCCCCCCAGATCCATACCAGACCCTTATCCGAGCGCGCTACCCGGCCGGTCAGGAAAGGGGTTGGGGACGAGCGAGCGCCCCCACCTCCTGAGCCGTACCAGGCCGCGTGCCCTCAACATGGGGGGTGCCTTGGGGAAGGGCCACCCCACAGCACCTTGTCCCCATGTTGATGAGGACAAGGGCCTCTTCCCGACAACCCTGGCCGTTGGTTGTTGGGGTCTGCAGGCGAGGGGCTTATCGGAATCCGGGAGCCCCCTTTAATAAGGGGGCCCCTGGATACCGGCCCCCATCCTATGTGAATGAGTATGGGGTACAATGCTGCTGCTGAGAGGGCAAGTGTAATGCTGTGTACACACACGGTTGGATACTGCATATGGGAAATGTTTGATGTGAGCTTGTTTTCGGAAGGTACGACCGTGTGTATGCTCCATCGAACATTTGCTGTCGGACTTTCTGCCAACAAATATTTGATAACAGGTTGTTAAATTTTCCGTTGTTGTCGGAAATTCCGAGCGTGTGTACACAAGTCTGTCGCACAAAAGTTCACGCATGCTTGGAATCAATCAGAAGGAGCTGCACTGGTTATTGAACTTTCTTTTACTCGGCTCGTCGTACGTCTTGTACGTCACCGCGTTCTCACGTTCGTAATTGTTGGCCAACATTTGTGTGACCGTGTGTATGCAAGACAAGTTTGAGCCAACAACCTTCGAACAAAAATCCACGGTTTTGTTGGCGAAAAGTCCGATCATGTGTATGGGGCATAAGTGTTAATACAGTGCAGTGGAGAAAGAAATAGACAGGGCTGCACTAATTGACAGTACTTTGTAAATCTCAAGACTGGATGGACAGAAATACAAATTCTTCAGTGTATAAAACAGTTTGCATACATGTATTTCACATGTGCATTTAACAGTTTGCTGGGAGTTCAGCTTTAAAGGCAAAAACATAGTAAACCTTACTTTTATTATCTGACTTTTGACTTCATTGAAATAAAAATATTTGGAATAAGAAGAGAGATTTGGGACTTTATATGAGGCTCACTGCTACATAACATAATTAAAGCCAATCAATGTAAACATTATTTATTTAGTACGGGGATTACGTTTTATCTAGCGATATTCCATTATGGTCACCATTTACAATATTTTTACCCATACAACAAGGTAAGAGCGGCTGGGATCTTTTTTGCTCCCCCTCTTCCTTTTATGTTTTATATTTTGTTTCTTACTATATCATTTTTGGTAATTTTTTCTAGACATTCCCAAAACCCTGCAACTGTCTGCTCCTGACGAGTGGTATAATAACCACGAAACGCGTAGAGCTTTCCTATGATGCGACGTCACAGTTTGCCATGTTTTACCATCTTGCCTGATCATCATCACAATACTATTATGAACCAATTCATCATTGTTTATATATTTATATGTTACTATCACAATCTGGTTTACATACCCTAGGTCCATTATTATGTTTATTGTCTTGAGTTGAGAAAAATTGGTGGTTTCTTGAGTTACAAGAAGCATATTTTTTTTATTTATTACAGGTAACTATATAGCGATGTCAATTTATGCAGCGCTTTACATATATTGTACATTCATATCAGTCCCTAACCCCCAAGGAGCTTACAATCTAAGATTTCCGATTCTGCATTAATGCTCAACCTAGAAATTGAAAAAAAAAAAGCCAACACTCCTTTGCACAATCCAAAATTTCATAATGGAAACAGCTACCAAAACTCGCTGACACATATTGAATAAAAGTCCCTAGATGTACCTAATTATAATTAAAACCGTACAATATATAGTATATCCTGTTGACACCCATGTCCTGCTTATGAATCATACTGCAATCCCAGAGAGGAACAGGAACAGAAACACATGAACACAAAAGAAAATTGCAATTACAAAATAACGTTTTTTTTTTAGTTATTTGGATTTTGGAAACAGAACCCACTACTGTCAATACTTTCATACAATTGTTTACTTTGCTGCCACCTAGTGTCTATTTACTTTTATTGCGTTTGATATTTATTTATGCATAGCACAGTAAAGACTTATTAAAACGGGTTGTATTCATATGTCTGGTTCCATCACATATCTCAAAAATAAGATGACTATTCTTACTTGTGGGAGGAGCTGTGATAATCATGCCTTTACGGCTCAAGTAGCCAAATGCACATCCAGAACCACTGGTGTACAGTGCAAATATAGCCAAATAATATATAGCCATTCATTCTAAACTGAATACAGCCAGCGAGACAGTTTTATCAAACAGGTTATGGTGAGAAGGGATCAAAAAAAGCCCTCATTCTAATCAGTGCTTGAGCATAGTAACACTATCTAAAAACAGAAGACTGATGTTGATTGGAGGAGAGAAAGGGTAAAGGGCCACAGGGCCCTAATTCGGACTTTACAGGCAAGATGGACACTGATATAGTACAAAAATGTATTTTATTAATAATAAGTCATGTGACGGATCTCCGATACCCCTGCTGAGCATATCCGCCAGACCTGTGTCTCTTGTCCTCCAAACGCACATGCAGCCTTGCCATACCCAGCCCTTAACCCCTCAATCACGAGACAAGCCACACAGGTGTTGAGGGTTAAACATCCAGAGCACAAACTGTTTATTAAGTACCAAACATACACTTTAAACACAGTTAGGGACACTCCCCTTAGCCTTGTCATAGAGGGGGTAGGGGACAAGGAAGAACCAATGGAAACTCAACACTTGTATATTCAAACAACTACAGTTGATTGATATTGTCTTCCTGTTTCTTATCCTGGCCAATCAGGAAGCAGCTCTTGAGACCTGATTGGCTGGGAGTCTTAGAGCAGACTGGGGAGACAAGGACGGCTATGAGCAGAGCAAGAGCGACAGGGGCAAGCTCATCAGCAGTGTGTGGTGGCAGCGGTGTATGGTGCAGGTTGTGCTGGGACTTCTCCATGGATCAGATCAGTGTAGGTAGGAGCAGTTGTAATCGAAGCACACATTTTCTAGGATTTCTATGTATACAGTAGAAGGCAGCGGGCCGAGAGGAGAGGCGAGGCATGGCGGGAGTGTTGCAACTTTGGTTGGTGGTGGCGGTATGAGTGAGGGGGGGAGGTTTGTTTGCCACCTCCCCCAAAATACTGAGTGCCAGCCTCCTCTGCTTCTAAGAGTGGTGAAGGGGACTAAGGGTAAAAAGAAAAAAGGTTGCCGTTTGCCTTGATAAAGTGCCTGGACATCTAGATACATGGAAATATTGGTTTGAATTGCTATGTTTCTGAGGCATCTGAGGAGTTAAAGTGGTTGTAAACCATTTTATTCACTTTCCATAGTATTATCATTAGTATAACCCTCCCAACCTGCTTGCATCGATTATAGGGTTAATTGCTATCTTGTCTGTCATTATCTATTCACTCTCCTATTTAAGAGCAGTCCACTGCAGCATTGCCTATACCTGCACTTGAGAAAGGAGTGCGCATGCCCGAATAAGGCCTGCACATGCTCAGAAACGCGTTGTGCCCTCGGGTAACCCCCTGGCTGACGTTACATGCTGTGTACGAGCCAGTCTGTGTCTCTGTGCATCACAGAACACAGCGGAGCTTCCCCTAGCGCGCTGTGGAGGAGGATTGATCCAGTAACAGCACCAGCGAAAGGGAACAGTGATTTGACTATCAAACGGAGGACAATAATAATTATGGATGTAAGTGAGACTTTTATTGATTGTATAAAATAAATGCACTTTTTACTGATTTGGCGCTCTTCTATATATTCTTTTATTGGTATCCTATTCATGAGATGACTTCACTCTAAAGAAGCAGCTGCCGCAGGTGATTGTGCACATATATCCCTTATCCTCTAAGGACAGCAAGCAACCTTTCTGGATTTTCAGAGAAAATTGAGTACTGTCCGTGATACTTTTTTTATTTGCACTAACATACAATTTTTCAGGACAAGCTTTCGGGTATGTCCCCTTCTTCAAGGTCCAAGCAGTACTGATTTACACATTTTTAAGCAGAATGTAAAAGCAAAACAAAAAAAAAAAAAAAAAAAAAACACCTCTGAGGGAAAGAAGAGAAAAAAAAACACCAAAAAAAAAAAACACATACAAATCAATGGCAATAAAGAAAACAGAAGAGTTAGTGAGATAAGACAGAGGGAGAGCTATGGAATGGAGGGGGGGGGGGGTTGCTAGTCACAGAGGGGGTCATAAAACGTTAGTATAATGAGTAAGGAAACCTATATCTAAATTCAGGCCATTATTTTTTGTGTCAAAAAGAATTATCATTCTTAGTTCAAAGGTTTTCCTTTCCTGGATAGTTCTGAAATTCCCTTTAAGAACTAAAACATTGAGGTCTTCTATAGTGTGGTCCGGTTGTGAGAAGTGATGTCACACAGGTGTGCATAAACTGTCTTCTTTATGTTCCTTGATGGTATGTCTGTGTAAATTCATCCTCGTTTGCAACTTCTGTCCTGTTTCACCAACATAAGATCCTTTGCTGCACCTTTTGCATTGGATGAGGTATACAACATTGCTGGAGGTACAGTTGTAAGATCCCATGATATTGAAGGTCCCGTTTGTGTGTGTGACACTTTTGGATAGATTGATCTGGTTGCATAGTTTGCAGCGCTATTTATTGCAGGGTTTGCTTCCATTATTTGTGACTTCATAATCAGAGTGAAGTTTCCTGCTGATTGGTTTGTGTCTGAGGTTGGGTGGTTGTCTGAAAGCCAATAATGGGGGTTGTTGGAATATTCCTTTCAGAGTTTCATCCTCTGTTATAATGGGTTGTAAATCTTTGATTATCTTTTTGATCCCTTCTAGTGTTGGGTTGTATGTGGTGACTAGAGGTACTCGGTTATTTGTTTTTTTCTCTGTGTATTGGAGGAGATTTTCTCTTTGGGTTTTCAAGGCTGTGTTTATGCTGTTGTTGATGGTTTTCTCTTTGTAACCTTTCTTGTGGAAGGAGTCTGCCAGTGTTCTGAGATGTTTATCTCTGTCTTCTGGGTCTGAACAAATTCGGTGGTATCTGATGGCCTGGCTGTGTATGATGGCCCCTTTAGTGTGTTGTGGGTGAAAACTGGAACTGTGAAGATAGCTGCATCGGTCAGTCGGTTTTCTGTATATCGACGTGTGAAGCTTGTAATCCCTGATGTATACTGTAGTGTCTAGGAAGTTGACATGTGTGTTTGAATAATCCATTTTTAGTTTAATAGATGGGTGAAAAGTGTTGATCAATGAGAAGAATTGGTTTAGATTTTCTTCACCTTCAGTCCATATCATGAAGATATCATCAATATAGCGATAATATCTGTATGGCTTTTGTTGTATGCTGTTCAGAAATTTGTCCTCCAGGTCAGCCATAAATAAGTTTGCATATTGGGGTGCCATTTTGCTACCCATAGCAGTACCCATACACTGGAGATAGATGTCATTATTGAAAGTGAAGTAGTTGTGTGTAAGAATGAATTCGATGAGCTGTCTCACATCCTCAGCAGTGTATTTCTGGTTTGGTGAGGATGATAAGAATCTGTGACATGCCGACAATCCATCCTTGTGAGGGATGTTACTGTACAGAGATTCTACATCCATGGTGACTAGAAGTGTATTTGATGGTAATTGTTGTATATTGTTAAGCTTGTTCAGAAAATCAGTGGTGTCTTGTAGGAAACTCGCAGTGTTCATGACTAAAGTTTTTAACATGTTTTCTACAAGGCCTGAGATATGTTCGGTAAGTGTATTCATACCTGTTATAATGGGTCTGCCTGGATTTCCTGGCTTATGAATCTTGGGCAGCATGTAGAAGTCTCCAATTTCTGGATTATCCGGAATTGCATTGATGAGTTCTGAATGTAGGTGGCTTGGTATTGTCGCAATGGGATCTTTTAATTGCTTAGTAAAATCCTGGGTCGGATTTTCAGCAAATTCCAAGTACTGTTTTCTCAGATAACTTTTTAAAAAACATCTTGCTTTGGTAAAAACAGTTTTTGAATTTATTTTAATGAACAATACAGACTGAACTGAAAAGGACACACCAGTATTTTTTAAAGCGCAAGTATCTTGTGTTGTTTTTTATTGGTGACATCGCTGGCTCCTGTGTCAGGTAAGTGACACATAATGGGCTACAATGCGATGCATAGTAGCCCATTATGCTTTAACTTTGCAGGGAGACAAAGAAGAAGTAAACCCATCAGGGTTTACTTCCTCTTTAATCCTTTGTTCCAGATGGAAAGTCTGGGTATATTAGCACTGAAGTAATTGGCAAGGAACGCAAAGGGAATTTGGGCAAGTGAAAATTCTGAGCTTTGACCCTTAGTGTGTCTGGCTGCTATAGTTGGTAAGGTTTTTTTCAAGAGGTGTGGAGGGGGGGGGGGGGGCATAGGAGGCAAGAGAACTATTTTGGGGTCTATTTCTGCTCAACTTGGACTGACTGTTTAATACCTGTGGTGGTCTGTACTCACAAGGCTCTCAAAGCACCAACGGCAGCTTTCCTCATCAGTACCAGGCAGGATCCAAGCTCTTGCGATATAAATAAAGTTGACCTGCATGCCTTGGGGCACACCCCCTTCTAATTGGCCAGGGCTGTATAGACATCCATGCTCTCATCTCTAACGTTTCCTCCCACTGTCCAGTACATCCCATAGCTACCAGACAAGTGTGAAACTTTCAAGAAAGCATGAGCAGCACCGGAGCACACTAGCAGGCTATACCAATCAATCACAGCTCTACATTAAGCAGGCAGCATATAAATCTGCCTAGCTGTCTCTCTGTTAAGCAGAGAAACCAAAACATATATATACTCACTCTAGCACCTACCTAGGAGGGTACTACATAAGCGTAGGTTGCTACCTTGTAAGTGCTGGTTGTCAACAAACCTGTATCTTGAATTTGGCCCTAAGGGTGAAAGAAAATGGCTTTAGTACAAAAATTACAGGAGAGAAGGGGACAACCCTGGCAAATGCTATCTGATGGGGGGAGTAATCAGACTTAGTCACCTTAATATCCATAGCTTTCTGGGGGGTGGAATATAAAGCAGAGATCCAGGAAGGCATTCAAGTACCTTTACCTATATGGGATAATGTAGACTTTAATGTGTTACTAAAACCAAGACCTTGCATTCACTATATCTGGTCTCCCACACTACACAGAACATGGAAATTAAATTATTTTAGTAAATGAAAACTGCTAAATACCTTTTCTTGTCAGCTATTAGAGCAGTCTTGTGACTTCTATCAGTGTCTGGTTAAAACTTGTAGGAGGAGTTTACATTCTCCCCTGATTGTCCTATGAGGCTGCAGGACCCCTGATCCTCTTTCTGGACAGTGCTAATTGGCCCTGTGCTGATCACATGCACTCTCCCAAGAAAGAAGAAACTCTCTAGCAATACACACCAAACTGAACATCTGCAGCTTGCCCCCGAGGCTCTGTTCTATCAGCAGATAGATTGGGGACAGTGGAAGAAGAGGGGATTAAAGAAGACCGCATCAAACAGCCTTTTTACACAATGCAGTGGAATGACCCCTTAGGTTCTACAGTGAGTATAACAAGCATGCTTTACTGCATATACAGATTGGTTTTACTGTTGTGGGTTTAGTAACACTTTAAGAACTGCCAGTCCACCCATTTGATGCCCTTCTCTGCATCTGCAGACAGGAGCATAATAGATGAGGCCCTCAACCAGGTGGAGTGTATTGGGTATTTAATTCTTGTAGTGTTGTCATGGCTTTCAATTTGAGGGACAAATGTGGTTTGGTATGTATGAATAATTTATAGTAGGTATGGTAGGAGTTTATTGACAAGACTCTGAGTATGTCTAAAGAAGGTTGATGGACTTTTGTTATCACATTTTGAGCTTGTATCAAGTACAGCGTGAAGGGATCCAAAAATGTTTAATAATATCTAATAATACTATTCCTATATCTAGGAAGGCCATTAGGCCTGGGGTTTTGACGGACATTGGAGAAGAAATAGCCAGGTCAAGTTCATCTGGTATTAGTGGTTCCTCTAGTGCCTCCTGAGGGAGACAGTAGATTCCTTACCACCCAACAATTGGAGGTAGAAGTTAATACATTGCTGTCTTGTACCTAAGAGAAGACTGAAATGACAAGGTCTTTCTTGTATCTCCAGCCCAGGACCCACTGAAAGTAGAACAGAGGGTGCAGAGGGACAGGAGGAACACGAGATAGGGGAACGTTCAGCAGGAGATACGTTTCCAAGGAAATAGGAGAATCATCAGGTCAGGAACAGTAGCTGTGCTCAGTAATCCAGCCAAAGTTAAAGAAGCACTTCACTTGCGCTGCAGGGCCGGGACATGTGGCTGCCAAGAGTTCTCAGTAGACTTGCAGCAGGAACATTCAGTGGGTTGCAGAACTGCAACAGCAGACACTCAAACAGATCGGGAAACTAGTATAAAAGACAAAAGCGTGGTCACAGGCTTAGCCAGAGTCATCAACAGGCAGGCAGCGGGGTACAGAATAGTAAGCAGAGCCGAAGTCAGGAACCAGCTGAGTCAGGAACAAGCAACAAGACAAAACAGGATCCGAGATCATGGGCTTCCGCAGAACTTTTTTCAGGGGGGGGGCATCATTTTAGGATCACCCATGCACCTCCCCTTTCGACAATGTCATTATCACATGCATATCACATCATGGTCAGAGACTGCAGATGTAGTACAGTTAAGTAAATACAAGATAAGTAATGGATAATGACCAACAGGCCCTTTTACCAGACCCAGTGAAACTACAGCAGTGATCCCTCCGGCTGGACAATCAATCACTTTGGGTCCCCCGGGGGCAACTCTGGTCAGTAGTGTAGCATGTCTGTACCCTGGTCTCTCTGGCTTCCGCCCGGCACACTCCTCATTCTTTGTCCTGTAGCACTCTCTCCGTCAGATTTTTTCCAGGCTGCAGTCTCTCAATCTGTCTCTTGATCGAGCTGTAACCTTCTCCCTATGGAAAATGAGGCTGCCAATCTTTGAGACTACATGATGCTCTCCTCTCCTGGTCTCCTTTGATTGGCCCTCGGTTATAGCCAATAGGGAAGGAACGGAGTGGGCAGGAAGCCCCGATAGCGATGCAACTGTGCTAAATTTAAGATCTGATCCCCAATTCCAGGGGGGGGCACTTGACCCCCCTTGCCCCTACCTGCGGACGCCCATGTCCGAGATCGTGTCAGGAGTGAACGGGGTCAGCAACAAAGGGAACACACTGAAAGAAAGCAGGACATAGGGAACAGCTAAAGACTAGTCAGCACTTGAGCACAGGCAGGAGCATCCTTAATTAGTCCATCTGGCGCAAAACGTGCACTGTGCATGTGCTGTTTGCGTGCATGTATTCCCGTGAGCAATCCTGTGCAGAGCTTGCGCCACTGGGGACCGGATCGGCTTCAAAAAGGTATGTATACAGATTTCTTCTTTACAGGGCTAGATAGGTTAGTGTTACATCATGGATGACAGTAGATGCTGGGATTTTAGTGTTAGGCTGGACTTACTTTTTAACTTCCTGTCCCATAGCCAAACAGGAAGTGTAAGGAAATCCTTGCAGATTAAGAGAATTTCTTGGGGACCCTCAGGTCACCAAAATTAGTGTGCTCATTGGAAGATATCCCCACTATTACTTTTCTGGGGACAACCCAAAATATGGGATTTTTTTTCACTTTCAATGATAATGGTAAACAGGACAAATAGATTTAATTGGGCACAGACAGCAAAAAAACTGAAAGGGGGTCTAATCCATCTCTACTCTATCCAAAACGGAAAAAAAAAGTTTCTATAAAGGGGATGTAAAGGTACATTTTTTATTTGCTATCTAGCTTTAAGCGAATGCAGTGCAGTGCTTACCTGTCCCTTCGATTTCTATACTAAATGTCACTAATCCTTGTTTGAAATCCTCACTTCCTGTTAGTCTTCATGGAGCTTGTCATGGTTAGTCGAGCCGTTTTGCCTTGTGTTCGAGTGATCATACTCACCCCCTTCCTAGGCCTACAGCCCTGCGTGGAGACGCTCTCTACGTATCACAGAGACACAGGGGCTGGGGGTTAGTGGATATGTCTACGACACCGCAGAGCGGCCTCCCGTGCCTTATTTTTAACCTGCACTAATCTTCACTGTCTCGTCTTGACTCCACCCCCTTGTTGCCTTCAGACTTGGATTCCTAATCGTTAGCTTGTCTAGAGTTTCTTAGAAAAGAAAACAGCAGCAACTTCAAAACTTTTTTTAAAACAAAAAGCAAATGTTGAACCAAACGATATAGTAGACTATAAAATTACTGGCATTTTTGAATTGGTAAGGCCCATACACACGATCAGACTTTTTGATAACAAACACGTAAATTAGCTGTTTTAAGGCAACATCCGACCATGTGTACGCTCCATCGGACAAACTTTTTTTGTTCTCATCAGACTTTTGTTGGCTGTGTGAATGGACAAACTTTATGGCAACAAAAGTCTGATGGAGCAAAGTCCGATTGTGTTTACAGAAAACCATAGGAAGTTTGTACAAAGTACAAACACTCATGCTCAGAACCAATGTAAAAGATCAGACAACAATACATAAGTTGACCAAAGGTGGCGGTAAAGAGCAGAAAAACCACGTGATTTGGTGAAAGTTGGCTGAAAAAGTCCTGCCGTGTGTATGCAATACAAGTTCACGGCCGACGGCCTTTGTACAAAAATCCACAGGAAAGTTTGTACGAGGCTTTAATATAACATAGTAAAGTCTATTTAGTTGCCTTTACTGAAGATTGTCAAGAAGTGTGTCAGATGTCAGAATAAGCTAGTATGTTTAGAAAATCCCTTGTGGAATTTGTTAGTGCTTACCAGTGCTGTGTTTTGAATGGCATTATTACATCTGAAAGAAAGAAAGAAAAAAAAGTGTTATAACAATGTTAATGTAAAAGTCCAACCTTAGCTAATACTTTTTTAGTTTTGGATATGGAGGGGATGGCTTTGAACCTCTGTTAAATATTTATTGCTGTTTGGGTCCTACCTTTTTGCACACTTACACATTTCTGTTAAAACAATGTATTTTTATTGTGATTTGGTCTCCATCCAGGCCATAGGGCAGACCAGACGCTTGCCCGATGGGCCGGGGGCCTTCAGGCTGCATGTCTGGCTGTGACATGCAGAGCCGGCCCCCGCCACGGGTTCCGAGATGCAGGGCTGGCCACTGATGTTCTAGGCTGCATGCCGGGACATGCAGGGCCGGCCGCTGGTGGTGCTGGGAGGAGCGGAGGCATTCTCCGCCTACTAAGCCCATCCATGGCAACCCAGGCTGTCGCTTCGCAAATGCGCCCGGCAGCCGACGGGCACCTGGCAACTAGGACACCAGGAGAGGAGGAGGGATGGGGAAGCCGAGGAAGAGGTCATTATGGGGAGGCGGTGCCGCTTGCTAGTGAACACAAGCGGCCGTGCTGTAACAAGGAGAAGGCGAGCTGCGGGGTGTCAGCGTATCTCCCCCGCTCGCCTCCCCCCTTCTCCTGTCAGCAGAGCGTAGCTCTCATCTTGTTTGGCTGCTCAGCTTGTTGCCGATTTGCTTCTTTCCTCATTGGCCACAGTGGAGGGCCAATCAGAAGAGGCTAGCAGTGTATCATGGGATATGTAAAACTGGAGGATTGTAAGCCCCATTGTTGTCCACAGGCAGCAGGCTTCATCCCCCAGCAAGCACTCTGCTGAGGGAAAGAGTGAGAGCCTGGAACCCAGTAAGAAACTGAGTGACTACTAAAGGAAAAAAGAGAGCACTGTGCTGGGGGAAGCCAGAGAGAGAGCCACACTGTACCCGCACGACCAGAGAGAGAGCCACGCTGTAACCGCACCACCGGAGAGAGCCACGCTGTACCCGCACCACCAGAGAGAGAGCCACGCTGTACCCACACCACCAGAGAGCGAGCCACGCTGTACCCGCACTACCAGAAAGAGTCACGCTGTACCCACACCACCAGAGAGAGAGCCACGCTGTAACCGCACCACCAGAGAGAGCCACGCTGTACCCGCACCACCAGAGAGAGAGCCACGCTGTACCCACACCACCAGAGAGAGAGCCACGCTGTACCCGCACCACCAGAGAGAGAGCTACGCTGTACCCACACCACCAGAGAGAGAGCCACGCTGTATCTGCACCACCAGAGAGAGAGAGCCACACTGTACCGACACAACCAGAGAGAGAGCTACGCTGTACCCACACCACCAGAGAGAGAGCGCCACGCTGTAACCGCACCATCAGTATATGTACAGTGGGCGGTCCAGAAGTGGTTAAAGTCTGTGAGTCTTAAATGGGTCAGGGTTTACTAGAGTTCAGGGCTGGATGACTCATCCTTGCAGCTCTTTGGTGTCTCCCCCCATATCTGGAAGGTTGGAAAACCTTCTAGAATTAGAGAGCGAGGGTTAGGAGGAGCTGCCATTAATATTTGTAGGACCTCATCCAATCCCCGGAGATGGGCTGGCAGGGAACTGAGAAAATCCCATACATAGACATAGGCAATGCCAGCAGGGAGGTTGGATGGAGTACTGAGGAGAGGCTGTTGGTGGCCCTTGAGGTCTGGGTTTTTTACCTCTGTTTGGAGCTCGGGATAGCTGGCCTGGAAGTATCCCATCATAGGAGGCAACAGGAGGGATTCATGCCAGAAAAGAGCAAGCAGAGACAGTGAGTAATATCAGGACAGTGCAGGGATAACACAAGGGGGGGAGACTGTCAGATGTAACAGTGCTCTCTGAAGACAGCGTTGTGCTCAAGTCTTCATCCTTGTCCTGGGGAATCTCCATGGTAGTGTGCCAGTCAAAAAGGACTAGGGAAGTGTGCCAGTCAGGAGGACTGGGTAGGCAAGCAGCCAGATTGGCTGGTATCTTCTGCAGCAGTAGAACTGGGCTCAAGATCTACAGAAAAGCAGAAGGAGATGCTGTTCACTCTACATTGTGCTATTTAATCCACAAAGGGACATGTTCTCCCAGCCTATTGCTGAAATAACAATAAAGACTGTTAGTTCCCCTGGAGGTCAGCAGGAGCTGCATATGTGAACCAAGTCTGTGCAAGAAGAAGGAAGAAGAGGATTTTTCAGTATACAGTGGAACCTTGGTTTACGAGTAATGTGGTTAACGAGCGTTTTGAAAGACAAAATGTTGACGAGTGTTGTCCCGCAAAACAAGCAGAATTCAAACTAATGGGCAGTACCTCATTTGGCAAGAAGTGCAGGGGCGCAGGGGACACTCCGAATCATTCGGAAATACTCCATTCCTGAGTGTTTCTGAGGCTTTCCTAGGCTTTCTGGGCTGTCCCCGAGTATTTCTGAGGCTCTCTGGCGCCCCCCCGGCCAAATGCGGTATTGCATGTAATAGAAGTCAATGCAAAACAAATTGTCTTCATTTACATTGACTTCTTTGGGGAAACTCGCTTTGATATGCGTGTGATTTGGATTTCAAGCATTCTTTCTCCTGGAACGGATTATGCTCATAATCCAAGATTCCACTGTACATAGTGAGGAAGTTGTCCCCTCTGTTAATAGTTGTGGACATTTTACAAGTTGGGCATTCCATAAATTCCCTACCCCATCCAAGTAATCAACCCCTAAATAAAACAACAAAACAAGCTTATTACTGTTTTTTTGTGTTGGATTGTATGAAGGAATTGCTGTGTGCCTGGCTGTGTAGCAGTGGGGAATCCTAACCCAGCAGCTCTTACGTGGGGAGTTCTACATATACAGTACATCACATATGCAGTTCCCAACATGTTAGTTCAATGCTGAGCCAAGACACTGACTAACTTGTTTGAATATTCCTCAGTCCTGGGAATCATCCTCAAATTCCTATGGTGCCTACAGTCCTTCAGTCTCATAACTGACAAGTGTGCAATATGCAACTAACCCTTGTTTACACATGTGTCACTATTTGAGGAGTGATCCATGGTGGATTACTTTGCAGAAAGCTGTGCAGGTGCAGCTAACCGGCATTCAGTAGGTAATACTGCCATCTCCTTTTTTTGTTTACAGTCAGATTAGTTATTTGAATGGATGTAGCACATTGCATCCACATGCCCAGAATTTGGCTCACTGTTGTGACGCACCCCTTTTCACTTAAATGGGTCATGTTCTGCTGTGATTATGTGTACAATCCTGTCCAACTGCTGTAAACCACGTAGGTTCCCCAACACACCAGGATAAGGATCTTTATTGAGGGCCCGTTAACATCACCTGTGGCGCAGGAAATGTGTTTCCACGTACGTTACCTGCACCACATGGGAGGCATTAATTGGCAATGGCACCCCCATGCATCTGCCAATACTAAGTGCATTCACGACCACCAAACTGTATTTTTAAAAATCATGCTTGCCTTGCTTTTTATGTATTACCATGGGTTTGGCAAATCAATGGGATGTCAAAAATGCACAGCGTGTGAAAGCAAGGGAATCTTCCAGTGCAGCTTAACCCCTTGTCTACCAAGGATGTTTATAAATGTCCTGGTATTCAAGGGATTGAAGCAAGCTCATGGCTGCTTCTGCTTTTTAAAGATCACATTTACAAGACTCCAAAGGGGAGCCCGGAATTGTGGTAAAGTGCCAAAAATTGGAGTGAAAGAGTGGCCAGTGCACATCCATTTTCCAGTCTCCTCTGGGGTGAATGAACCTTGAAGTGACAGGTATTAAATCACTTCTGGGTTCAGAGCTGTGATTCTCGACTCTTATAGCCATGGAAGCAGCTAATACTGCATGATCTGTGCTTGATTAGCTGCATTGGAGGACATGGCAGAACTTGGTGTTCTAATAGACCACTAAAAACCCCATTAAGAGGCCCTGTCACCTGACCATTACTTGCAATTACAAATGTTTAGGCATTGTCATATTTATCTTTTTTGTTTGCATTGGTATGGCACAAAAAAAGTGGAGAAACAAAAAGCCAAATCTGAAACATTCCACGCAAAACTCCAAAAATGGACTGGACAAAATTTTTGGCAGCCCACCCGTTGGAAAAAATAACTGAAATCAATCAGGGCTCAAGTCCTGCGGGAACGCATGGGAACAGAGTTCCTGTACTTTTTCAACAACAGGAACTCAGTTCCCATTAGCAGCCATGTCCTGCAAGACTTTGTATGCGAGCTGTGTGGCAGGTGCTACACCAGCAGCTGCCGACACCAGCTCGCAATAGTAAGTGCCGCACACCTGACCATGCAGGCATTGCCAGTAGGGGATCCCATGACAGCTTTCGCTTTGATCTACTTGTCAATCACAGCAAGCTGATGGGTAGATCAGGTCCCTGCTGCTAAGAGATTGCAATTAGTCAGACCTCTCGTGATGCGATCCTCCCCCCCGGCCCCTCCTGATTTTCTGTCTCCTTATCTCCACACCCCCCCCCCCCCCCAAGTCTCCTGCATACTTGTTCTGTCTGTCCCACTGAATCCCCCCTCCTCTATCTTCAGTGCCATATGATGAGAGAACCCAGAGGAGGAGCACAGCTATTCTTCTCACAGGACATGCAGGGAGAGAGGTGAGCTGAGGGAGGAACATCAGTTTGGGGTGGTAAGCTGAGCACATTAACTGGCAAAGTTTAATGCCAGGAGGGAAGTTTATGTGGAAGTATGTGAAGGGTTGGAATAGCAGCGAGTGTGTGTTGGAGCCCTGCAGAGTTTGCAGCCCCCCAAGCTAACATACATCTCCTAAGCAGGAACACATCACTATCTCCCCAAGCAGTCTTATCCAAACTCTGTTCAATGAAAAGTGTAAACTCACCACATAAACAAACACTCTATACACAAAATAAAATCCCCCAATAAAGATCAGAACTCGATGTTCACATTTGCATGGAAGCACAATTGAATGAATGCTGATTATTCAGAGAATTACCGTATTTATGTTTATTGAGGATTGTTTTTTTTTTATATGTACTAACAGTTAAGCTTCATACACACAATACAAAAATTGGATGAAAAATACCACTTTTGAAGCATTCGTGCATATGAGCGTCTTTTTTTTTTTTTTGGAGAGCAAGTGGATCTTGGGTGGGAGTTCCCACACTATTTTCCCCAGGACTTGACCCCTGAAATCAATCCCTTCCTCTAACCATCAATGAGTTTCTTACACCTCTCTACTGTAATTTTGGACTACTCTTCTTTTGCCAACTGCTCCAGGTCTCTCAGATTGGAAGGGGGAACAATTTTCTGGGCAAAGTGGTGCAAGGTATCCCTGTGACTGTCAGTGTGAGAATTTTAGGGTTCTTTCACACTGGAGCATTGGGGGCATCGGCTGTAAAGTGACGCTTTACCGTCATTTTTGCAGAGGTTTTCGTCCACTAGCGGGGCACTTTTAACCCCCACTTGCAGCCGAAAAACAGTTAAAACCATCCGTGAAGCGCCACTGCAGTGGCGCTTTGCAGGCGGTTCGGCGGCGCAGTCCATTGGTTGCAATGGACAGGGACGCTTTAGGAGTGGTGTATACAACGCTCCTACATCGCTGCGAAGATGTGGCTCGCAGGACTTTTTTTTCTGTCCTGACAGTGCACCGCTCCAGTGTTAAAGCCCTGGAGTGAGAGGAGGAGAGGAGAGGCCCTTGCCACGCCCCCTTAAAGGAGAATTGTACAAAAAAACAAGATTGGCTAAACCCACAAGTGCTTTTCTTTACTACTACTTTTACCACTACTATTCCTTTATATTGGCTTTTGAAATTTACAAATGCAGCAATTTAGGAATCAGATGAAAGATTTAGCACTGAGGAATGAGGGACAGAGGGACATTGTTCCAAATCAGGGACAGTCCCTCGAAATCAGGGACAGTTGGGAGCTTTGCCTATCTACAGTTTTGCACACCTTCTATTCTTATGTAGCACTGACCCCCGAAGGAGCTGCTGGTTTTATTTGGGCTTACCGTTACCTCACCTGCTCGCTTCTCCGTCTCAGGGGTCCCGTTAGGAAATAGCCCAAAGAATGTTAAATCTGACACTTAGTCCTTTTTCACAGATTTATTTGGGATAAGCACAAAGTCCTTCAATAGAGGGTCAAAGGGTTAAGGGGAGTTCAGGCACCTGGTAATTGCGGGTTAGAGGTATTGGTCAGATCCAGAGGACAAACAGCTCCACAGACTGGATCCAGCAACCATCGGATAGGCCCCTCTCACTGACCTAGCAGCGGGCGGGATGCTCAAAGTCTCTGCCACAGACTTGTATATTGAACTAAAATATTCTTGAGAGATTCCGAACAAATTTACAGGACTGCCATACAGTACCAGTTTCTTTCAGCCGACCCGGCAATACTGTATGAGTGTTGATCTGGGTTGCGTCCTCCAACTGGGTTTCCAGGCTCCTCCAGAGATACCAGCCATGTGCTCGGTCCTCTCCTAGAAAAGTCCTCCCCTGGATCCTCCAGTTTTCTTGGCCTCTCCCCGCTGGCGAGACAGCACAGGACCACCCCTGGATCAGTAGGCCCCAAAACTCCTGGGCCTACTCTCTCAATTGCGAAGAGTCTGGTCAGCTGGTCCCGAATCGCAGGATCAGGTGACACACACCCCAGGCCAGGAGGGCCATGAGGTCAGGATAGTGAACCCCGGTAAAAGAGACTCCACAAAATGGCATCAGTACCTTAAATACCCTCTCCCAGAATGCACAGCAGGGAAACCACTCCCACTGAGCTTTTTCCGAGCAAGAGGTGGTATTCAATACATCCAGCTTGTTGCATTTCTACACCTACCTGTGGTGACAGCGACATCCACGGTCAAGTGGAAATTAGTACTACCCAGCTGAACTGATACAGAAACCAGAACTTTTTGGAATAATTAGTGTGAGCCCAACTTTAGCTTCAGACAACTTAAATTTGAAAAACAATAGCGTCTGTTCATTAGGAGCAGGGCGCTACACTTAGGCTACTTTCACACTGAGGCGCTGGGCGCGCTGGCGGTAAAGCGGCGCTATATTTAGCGGTGCTTTACTGTCGCTTTAGCAGCGCTTTTCGGGCGCTAGCGGGCAGTTTTAACCCCCGCTAGCGGCCGAAAAAGGGTTAAAACCGCCCGCAAAGCGCCACTGCAGCGGTGATTTGCAGGCGGGTTTGGAGCACTGCCCCATTGTTTTCAATGGGAAGGGGCGTTTTAGGAGCAGTAAATGTACCGCTCCTACAGCGCTCCAAAGATGCGGCTTGCAGGACATTTTTCAGCGTCCTGCAAGCGCACCACTCCAGTGTGAAAGCCCTCGGGCTTTTACACTGGAGATACAGCAGCGGCTGTTTGAAGGCGCTTTGCAGGCGCTATTTTTAGCACTCTTGCGCCTGCAAAGCGTCTCAGTGTGAAAGGGGCCTTAGTTTTATCTTTTTAAATATAGGGCTCATCCATACAGGTATACGTGTAAACACATACATAAAATGAACAGTCGTGTCCTACTTTTTTTTTGTACGCCGCTAAACACGCACGTTTTTTTTTCCGTTTGTAGATGCAGCTGTGTATATGGCCTTATAGATTCCTGTATTGTGATTAGATGTTTACAGAACTATACACAATTTAGATGCCTGTTTGAACGTGCCCTTAGTAGGAATTTTCTAAGTTATGTTTTGTGTGTGCTAATTATGAATTTAGTTGATTTTTATGCTAAATACCATTTAAATAAACATTTGCGCAACTATGGCAAGGTGTACATAATCAGCAGCACCATCTTTATATTTTACAGGTCCTGTGCTTTCAAAAAATGTATTGGTACAGTTTGGGGGGGTCTTTTACAAACGTTTAAAGCTGTCAGTGACAAACAGCAAAGCAGAATATATAAAAAAAAGCAAAAACGGCAGAGCCTCGCAGCAAAAGGGTTAAAGCTTTGTGATTTGAGCCAAATTCCCAGAAAGTACAGGTTTTTAAAACAATGCACAGATTCCACGTGTTATAATGCTTGCTGAACTCTATTCACTGAGAACAGCAGAAATGCCTTTGAACTGTCACTTTTATACAAATATTAGTTAGTAAAAGGTTTAGGTACGTACTGATAGCGTGTTTGCTCTGCTGCTTGGTCTTTGCTTCCTGTATTCAATATTGCAGGGATTTCATTGGTCCGCGCACCACTAACAGCTGACCAAACGTCTGAGATCATCACTTTCACTTTGTACTCAGACTCTGCTCACATCATTCTGCAAGTCTCAGCAGTCCTTGTTAGTTTATGGCAGGGATATGCAATAAACAGACCTCCAGCTGTTGCAGAACTACAAGTCCCATGAGCAGGGGCGTTTCTAGGTCTACAAAAGAGTAAATAGTAAAGAAAGTCTTGTGGGAATACCTATGTATATACAGTAATATACGTGTGTGTGTATATATCCCCAGAGAGCCCAGCACTTACATCAGGGTCCCCAGAGAGGCCCCCCTTATATCAGGGTCCCCAGAGAGCCCCCCTAACATCAGGGTCCCCAGAGAGCCTCCTCCTTACATCAGAGTCCCCAGAGAGCCTCCCCCTTGCATCAGGGTCCCCAGAGAGCCCCCCCTTAAATCAGGGTCCCCAGAGAGCCTCCCCTCAAATCAAGGTCCCCAGAGAGCCTCCCCCTAAAATCAGGGTCCCCATATAGCCCCCACTTACATCAGGGTCCTCAGAGAACCTCCCCTTACATCAGGGTCCCCAGAGAGCCCCCCCTTACATCAGGGTCCCCAGAGAGCCTCCTCCTTACATCAGAGTCCCCAGAGACCCCCTCCCTTACATCAGGGTCCCCAGAGAACCTCCCCCTCAAATCAAGGTCCCCCCAGAGCCTCCACCTCAAATCAGAGTCCCCACATAGCCCCCACTTACATCAGGGTCCCCAGAGAGCCCCCCTTACATCAGGGTCCCCAGAGAGCCTCCCCCTTACATCAGGTTCCCCAGAGACCCTCCCCCTTGCATCAGGGTCCCCAGATAGCCCCCACTTAAATCAGGGTCCCAAGAGAGCCTCACCTCCCCTTGGGGACCCCTGCAGAGACTCAAGGCTATGGACCCCTCATCCAGGACTATAGCCCAAAAGCCACCCCATAGCAATGCCACTGCCCATGAGGCACAGCAAGACTCTGAAAGCTACAAGCATGACACCCAGCGGCATGATGGGACTTGTAGTTTTGCAACAGCTGGAGGTCCGCTAATTGCATATCCCTGGTTTATGGGTTCATTCACACCAGCTGCTCAATTCAAGGGCACATATAGAACAAATGTTTACTATGCACCCCATATGGACACTGGATGTTTAGCACATGCACAATATTTCTGCATCTTAGTGCACTTTAGTGCAGGCAGTAGGCACAGGCACAGCACCCATCCTCACTGCCAGCAGCCTGTGCTCTCATAGCTGGATGTGGCTAGAAGGCTCACCAAGCACTACTAACATACACTATATTACCAAAAGTATTGGGACGCCTGCCTTTACACGCACACGAACTTTAATGGCATCCCAGTCTTATGCCGCATGCACACGATCAGAATTTTGGTCGAAAAAAGCTCTGATGGTTTTTCCGACGGAATTCCGCTCAAGCTTGGCCTGCATACACACGGTCAGACTAAAGTTCTCTGAACTTTCGATCGTCAAGAACGTGGTGACGTACAACACTACGACGGCCGAGAAAATGAAGTTCAATGCTTCCAAGCATGCGTCTAATTGTTTCTGAGGATGTGTAGGAATTTTGCGCGTCGGAATTTGTACAGACGATCAGAACTTTTTCCGACCGAAAAATTGAGAACATGCTCTCAACCTTTTGCTGGCCGAAATTCCGCCAGCAAAAGTCCGATGGAGCATACACAGGATAGCATTTTCCGACCAAAAGCTCTCATCTGACTTTTGCTGGCGGAATTTCCGATCATGTGTACGGGGCATGAGTCTGTAGGGTTCACTATTGAGTTGGCCCACCTTTTGCAGTTGTAACAGCTTCAACGCTTCTGGAAAAGCTAAAAAATGCTAACGCGGAAAAACGCTAATAAACGCTATCGAAAAAGGTTGGAAGACTCGCTGCAAAGCTACTGGCGTTTTTATAACATTATTTTAACATCCAGTGTTCATGTAGCCTAATTCATCCCAAATGTGGGGATCAGGTTGAGGTCAAGCCAGTCAAGTTCCTTCACCCCAAACTTGCTCATCCATGTCTTTATGGACCCAAAGGGCTAAGACTAGGATGCCATTAAAGTTCATGTGCGTGTAAAGGCAGGTGTCCCAATACTTTTGGTAATATAGTGTATATGCAGTATGTTCCCTGGGAAATGTTCTGCGCATTTGTCCCTGAAGGCATACCACCGAATCCGTCGGAATGTGTCCTATCGGACCGTGTCGTCGGATAATCCGACTGTGTGTGGTATGCATCGGACTGATTCCATCCTAATCTCCATCGGACCCAATTTTCCAACATGTTGGAAATATTTTCCGACCAACTGGTTTGATTGGACATACTCCGATCATGTGTAGAGAATTTTGATCGGGCCAAGTGCCACGCATGCTCAGATCAAATTCCTACATCAAAGCTATTGGCTACTAGTCCCATCGTAACGAAATTACGTCATCACGTTCTGAATGATCGGATTTTTCAACAACGTAGTCCAACCGTGTGTATGGAATAGTTTCGGACAAGATCCGACGGGCAAAATCCGACGGACAAAATCAGACGGATTTGGTTGGCAGAATGTCCGACCGTGTGTACAGGGGCTAAGGCCTCATTCACATGGGCATAGTTAAGGGTGCACCCATGCAAAATGCCCTGTTTGTCTGCACAGAATGCACAGGTCTTCCGTGTCTCTCTGTGCAGGCAGTCCCTTTCATGTATACTGAGATGAAGCAGCTGCATGGACACAGCCTCTGCTCCCAAAATGTGCTCCATGGTGGTGATGGTGTGTGTCCCCGAACCTACACTGTCTGCTTTTGGGGACACACACCGCCAAGGATGTCAAACTGGGAGCAGTGTCTGTGTCCATGCAGCCGCTGAGTCCCAATTGCCTGAATGGGGATGTGTAAAATACCTGTGCATCCCATGCGAGCAACCATGGCTCTTCATTCGAGTGTACGCCTTAGTATGCCCATGTGAAAGAGGCCTAAATGTTAGTACCACTCCAACTGCAGCAGCTTTCAGCCTCTCATTGAATTTACGGGGCTGGTCCGTATTTCAAGCACAGAGGCCAAACGCCCACAAAAGAAAAGGACTAGAAAAGTGTCCCCTATAAATTGCCATCCCTATTACCCATTTGTTTTTAAATTAGATATATGCTTTATAAAGGACTACGATGTATCTGCGCACCACAAACCAAAAATGCTATTTCATGAATTTTTTATATTAAAAGCAAACTCCCCCATCAATCCATGTCTCCATGCTTTATTTTGTTGAGAAATCATATTGAAAAACACCCCCTTGAGTAAGGGCAGATGATTCATGTATTATTAACTTTCTGGAATTCATCTGCCCTTAGCTCAGGCATGCAGGCAGGAGGATGTGCTTAGCTGAGAAAACCCATCCTCTCCTCCTGAAGACTTCTGGGATGTATGATGTCATTTTCCTAGAGCCATAACAAAGGCATAACAAAAGTTTAAAAGAAGTATATATGATATACAGTATCTCACAAAAGTGAGTACACCCCTCACTTTTTTTATTATATTTTTCATGTGACAACACTGAAGAAATTACCCTTTGCTATAATGTAAAGTAGTGAGTGTACAACTTGTATAACATAACAGTGTAAATTTGCTGTCCCCTCAAAATAACTCAACACACAGCCATTAATGTCTAAAACGTTGGCAACAAAAGGGAGTACACCCCTAAGTGAAAATGTCAAAATCGGGTCCAAAGTGTCAATATTTTGCATGGCTACCATTATTTTCCAGCACTGCCTTAACCCACTTGGGCATGGATTTCACCAGAGCTTAACAGGTTGCCACTGGAGTCCTCTTCCATTCCTCCATGACAACATCGCAGAACTGGTTTATGTTGGAGACCTTGCGCTCATCCACCTTCCATTTGAGGTTGCCACACAGATGCTCAATAGGGTTTAGGTCCGTCCATCACCTTTACCCTCAGCTTCTTTAGCAAGGCAGTGGTCATCTTGGAGGTGTGTTTGGGGTCGTTATCATGTTGAAATGCTGCTCTGCGGCCCAGTCTCCTAAGGAAGGGTATCATGTTCTGCTTCAGTACATGTTGGCATTCATGGTTGCCTCAATGAACTGTAGCTCCCCAGTGCCTGCAGCACTCATGCAGCCCATGACACTCCCACCACCATGCTTGACTGTAGGCAAGACACACTTGTCTTTGTACTCGTCACCTGGTTACCACCACACACACACTTGACAACCTCTGCCGGGTTAGCCCCCCCCCCCCCCATATCAAAATTTTTGAAAAAATGTTTGTTAGATCTTTGTTAGATCAGGTTAGAGCAACCGTTGTTTATGTTAGATCTCACACAGAAGAAGCAATATTAACAGTTATTTGCTGGGGGGGCTAACCTGCCATTAACCCACCCTTATCAAAAAATTGACCAAACAGTTAGCTATTTTGGAAGCAATTTGTTAGATCCAGTTAGATCAAGTGGTTTTAACGTTATATCTCACATAATTAAAGCCTTGTTAAATGATTAATGAGGGGGACTGGACCCCCCTTATCAAATTTTCTGACCAAAAATCATTCAGGCTAATAGATATCCAATAGATCCGACAAGATCAAGCAGTTTTAACGTTAGATCTCACATCATTTCAGAAATATTTCACATCAAAATAGAAATATTAGGTGGTACATATGAACGGGTTAGCCCCCCCACATGCAATTTTCTGGCCAAAAGTAATTCAGGCTAATAGATATGTGTTAAATCCGGTAAGATCAAGTGGTTTTAACGTTAGATCTCACATAATTAAAGACTTATTAAGTGATTAATGAGGGGGGCTGGACCCCCCTTATCAAATTTTCTGGCCAAAAATCATTCAGGCTAATAGATATTTGTTAAATCCGGTAAGATCAAGTGGTTTAACATTAGATCTCACATCATTTCAGAGATATTCCACATCAAAATAGAGATATTAGGTGGTACATATGGACGGTTAGCCCCCCCACATGCAATTTTCTGGCCAAAAATCATTAAGGCTAATAGATATTCATTAGATCCGGTAAGATCAAGTGGTTTTAACGTTAGATCTCCCATAATTTCAGAGATATTCCACATCAAGATAGAGATATTAGGTGGTACATATGGACCGGATAGCCCCCCCCCCCCCCCCCTATCAAATTTTCTGGCCAAAAATCATTAAGGCTAATAGATATTCATTAGATCCGGTAAGATCAATTCGTTTTAACGTTAGATCTCACATAATTTCAGAGATATTGCACATCAAAATAGAGATATTAGGTGCTACATATGGGCGGGTTAGCCTCCCTTATCAAATTTTATGGCCAAAAAATATTCAGGCTAATAGATATTCGTTAGATCCTGTAAGATCAAGTGGTTTTAACGTTAGATCTCTTCATAATTTCAAAGATATTCCACATCAAAATAGAGATATTAGATGGTACATATGGATGGGTTAGCCCCCCCCCCCCCTATCAAATTTTCTGGCCAGAAATCATTCAGGCTAATAGATATTTGTTAGATCCAGTAAGATCAAGTGGTTTTAACATCAGATCTCACATAATTTCGGAGATATTCCACATATAAATAGAGATATTAGGTGGTACATAAGGACAGGCTGGGCCCCCCACAATTTTCTGGTCAAAAATCATTCAGGCGTATAGATATTCCTTAAATCTGGTATGATCAAGTGATTTTAACGTAAGAGATATTAGGTGGCGGTACATAAGGATGAGATTAGATCTCACATAATTAGAGACATATTAAATGATTAATGAGGGGGGCTGACCCCCTCTTATAAAATTTTCTGCCTAAAAAATCACCCCGGCTAATTGATATTCATTAGATGCAGTAAGATCAAGTGATTTTAATGTTTGATTATCCATAATTACAGGGATATTATGGATATTTGGTAGCGATGCACGGATATCCATATTAGTGTCTACAGTATTTCAGAGCCGATAATGATCATTTTTACATTTGCCAGTGAGGAGTGCCATTGAGCATACCGAGGTATGCTAAAATGATGTGGGACATTAATGTGACTGAGCTTAGGTCATTTCTGGGATTCTGCTTTTATTAGAGAAGATTTGTCAAGAGTTCACTAAGACGCTTACCATGATCTGGCGAAACCTGTCAGACCAGCTGGAGGGCCCAGAAAACCCAGAGAGTCCCTTCAGGAACAATGGAAGTTTGTTCCTGAAGGGAATGGAAGTTTGAAGAGGTTTTAGGCAGCTGAAGTGAAGCCTAACAACAGCTCCAGTTGTGGCCTATGCAGATCCAACCAAGCCATACAAGCTACACTTTGATGCCAGTCGAGATAGGTTGGATGAGGTGCTATATCAAGAGCATGACCACCATCTACGGCCTGTTGCCTATGTGAGTCGGAACTTGGCCCCCGCCGAAAACTACCCCATGCATAAACTTGAGTTCCTGGCCTTGAAGTGGGCGGTGGTGGATAAGCTGAGGGATTACCTGTATGGAGCGGAGTTTGTGATCAAGATCGACAACAATCCTCTCACCTACATCCTCACTACCACCAAGTTGGACACCACGGGTCACAGATGGTTGGCTGCTCTATCAAGGTTTATTTTCAGCCTGAAGTATTGACCGGGGTCAGGAAACAAGACGCAGATGCTTTGTCAAGAAGGCCCCATTGTTCCAGAGACCCTCCAGAAGAATAGGCCCAGCTGACACCTGAAGGGGTACAAGCCTTATGTCAAGGAGCAGAACTTGAAACTGGAGTAGGATCCAGGACCAAAGAGGTTGGAGTGTCAGCCGCTGGTGTCCCCAGATATTATTGCAATGTTACCCAAGTCGGGGATGAAGGTTTGCCCAAGCTTTCAAAGAAAAACCTGCGGCGGGACCAGTTGGAGGACCCTCCCTGTAGCTTGGCATAGAAGGCCTTGGAGAGCCAATGCCCTGACTTGCTCCTCACTGACTCCATGAAGGAAAACCATCTGCTGCACCAAGAGTGGGATCAGTTTCAGGTGCACAGAAAGTTGGTCTACCGAAGAGGCCCCTTTGATGATTCTGAAGAAAAATGGCAGCTATTCCTACCTGAAAAACATGGGGAGACAGTATTAACTACCCTACAAGCCAACCATGGCCACCTAGGGCCCAAGATGACTTTTCACCTGGGGGGGATCAGTTCTACTGGTCCTGCATGCAGGCTGAAGTTGAGGAGTATTGCCACTCTTGCCGCACCGAGCTGCCCCAATAGGCCATCTTCAGAGTCATAGACCCATGGAGCTGGTGTGCATTGACATTCTGTGCTTGGAGCCTGATCTGAGCGGGCAGGGAAATATCCTGGTAGTGACTGACCATTCCCCTGGGTATGCCCAGGCATTTTCCACAAGGGACCAACAAGCATCCACAGTGGCCAAGATCTTTTTCTTTTTCTTCTCCTCCCAAGGTGACTGAGGTGACTCTCAGGCCAGAGGCTCCTGCGTTTGTACCTCAAAGTCAACCTTTTGAAGAGTTGGAAGACCCTCAATCCTCCCTGGCCTGTAGGCAGGACAACCTCCCCTCCTATGCTAATTGGTGGGATGTTCCTCTGCCAGGGTTTTATGCAGATGTAATTATATGGTTTCCTGTGCACACTAACCTGTTTTTTTTTTCGTGTGTATATAAAAAGCATGTAACAGGTCATAGATTCTTTACCTCCTTTGGTGGACCAAAGGTTCTTTGGTGGGGGGAGTTTGTAGCAGGGGCTACTCTATCACCTGTGGTCCCTCACCTCCCAGAATTCCTGCCAGTGACTGCTGGATTGAATAGACACTGACACAGGCACTCACTTAGGGAGAGCACGCCTATCAGTCCCTGCAGGGGATTTCTCCCCCTCCCTCTCCTCTTCCTGTGTCCCTATTAGCAGGGAGAGGGAGCCAATCAAGCAACAGCAGAGGACCACCGGACTTGAAGACTCATCACAATACAGCCCCATTGATTTCTACAGGGGGGTTGAATTACCAAGCCCAGCCTGCTTTGCAAGAAAGCGGGGCTATCTAAAGGCTTGTTTGTCTGAGGAGAGATCACCATGAGGCAGGGAGTTGTGAGGAGAGACTACAGGCACCCACTGAAGAACCCTCCAAAGACGGTTCCAGAGACCATCCAGAGATGGTTGAAGGTGGATGTACCTTCTGTACCACCTAATATCTCTATTTTTATGTGGAATATCTCTGAAATTATGTGAGATCTAACATTAAAACCACTTGATATTACTTGATCTAATGAATATATATTAGCCTGAATGATCTTTGACTAGAAAATTTGATAAGGTGGGGCTAACCCGTCCATATGTACCACCTAATATCTCTATTGTGATGTGATATATCTCTGAAATGATGTGAGATCTAACGTTAAAACCACTTGATCTTACTGGATCTAATGAATATCTATTAGCCTGAATGTTTTTTGCCCAGAAAATTGCATGTGGGGGGGCTAACCTGTCCATATTTACCACCTAATTTCTCTATTTTGATGTGGAATATCTCTGAAAGGATGTGAGATCTAACATTAAAACCACTTGATCTTACCGGAACTAATGAATATCTATTAGCCCGAATGACCTTTGGCTAGAAAATTTGATAAGGGGGGCTAACCCATCCATATGTACCACCTAATATGTCTATTTTGATGTGGAATATCTCTGAAATGATGTGAGATCTAACGTTAAAACCACTTGATCTTACCGTATTTAACGGATATCTATTAGCCTTAATGATTTTTGGCCAGAAAATTGCATGTGGGGGGGCTAACCCGTCCATATGCACCACCTAATATCTTTATTTTGATGTGGAATATCTCTGAAATGATGTGAGATCTAACATTAAAACCACTTGATCTTACCGGATCTAATAAATAGCTTCCAAAATAGCAAACTGTTTGGTCAATTTTTTGATAAGGGGGGGCTGAGGACGGGTTAGCCCCCCCAGCAAATAACTGTTAATATTGCTTCTTCTGTGTGAAATCTAACGTAAAAAACGGTTGATCTAACCCGATCTAACAAACTGCATAAGATTTTTTCAAAAATGTTGATATGGGGGGGGGGGTTAACCCGGCAGAGGTCACTTGACATCATCTGAACCAAATAAGTTTATCTTGGTCTCATCAGACCACAAGACATGGTTCCAGTAATCCATGTCTTTAGTCTGCTTTTCTTCAGCAAACTGTTTGTAGGCTTTTTTGTGCATCATCTTTAGAAGAGGCTTCCTTCTAGGATGACAGCCATGCAGACCAATTTGATGCAGTGTGAGGTGTATGGTCTGAGCACTGACAGCCTGACCCCATCCCTTCAACCTCTGCAGCAATGCTGGTAGCACTCATATATCTATTTCCCAAAGACAACCTCTAACGCTGAGCAGGTGCACTCAACCTCTCTGGTTGACCATGGCGAGGCCTGTTCTGAGTTGAACCTGTCCTGTTAAACCGCTGTATGGTCTTTGCCACCGTACTGCTGCTCAGTTTCATGGTCTTGGCAATCCTCTTATAGCCTAGGCCATCTTCTCGTAAAGCAAAAAATCTTTTTTTCAGAAGCTCTGCGAGTTCTTTGCCATGAGGTGTTGAACTTCCAGTGACCAGTATAAGAGAGTGAGAGCGATAACACCAAATTTAACACACCTGCTCCCCATTCACACCTGAGACCTTGTAACACTAACGAGTCGCATGACACCAGGGAGGGAAAATGGCTAATTGGGCCCAATTTGGACATTTTCACTTAGGGGTGTACTCACTTTTGTTACCAGCGGTTTACCAGTGCTAAAAATGAGACAGCAGAATAAAAATGTGCATGTGCTGAGGAAAAGACCTGTCTGTCAATACTTTACATGGCTGTGCTCGTTTTCTCAGAAATGTGTACATGCTGGCGCACGTTCCCGTACATCTGCTGCCATAACTGGCGCCAAATGCCCTATGTAAAGACAGTGGCTGCACTTAGACTTTACTGGATGATCTTCAGCCAACAGCAGTCCTTGCTCCTGTGCTACTGACCTAGCTTGCCTCTGGACTTCTCTGCTTCCTGATCCCTGGTTTTGAACATGGCTTGCTCTAAGGACTCTGCTTCTCTTGCTCTACCGTGCATGACCCTGACTTGCTCTTGACTACTCTTCTGCTTGTTCCACTGGATCCCTGTGAATGACCTTGACTCTGTTGTTGACCACACACCTTCCTACTCCATGGCTTTCTTTCTTGTGTATGACTTCGGCTACCATCCTGACTATGCTTCTTCAGTCTGGTCCTGCCAGCCTGATCTTGCTTCTTCCTCAGGTGTCACCTTGCCTATGGTTGCTGCCCTGATTCTGCTACATCTCCAGGGGTAACGGAGGTGTTGCCATCTGTACTGACAGACCAGTTGACAGCTATCCAGTTCTGCTGTGCTGCAAGCAGCTTCCAGCACATCTATCTAAACGGTACTGGTGCTTCTTAGAGCCTAGCACTCCCTATACTCACCTACATCAAATCAGCCTAGGCCAGGTACATGACACGTTTATTTGGCTGTTGTGCACATTTTTTCTTCCTAAATGGATTCCTCTATACTACAAATGGGAGATTCCTTTCGTCTAATAGCTATCCTTGGAATTTTGGCTATCCAAAATGTCCTGAAACAAAAAAAGAAGACCTGGCAAAGAACATGGTGTAAGGAATGGCTTCTTAGCCGTGAGAAAATACTTACACATGCCTCTTCTTCAAGAACTCCAGGAAAACAACCAGGGTGACTTTCGAAATTACTTGAGGATGAGTGATGAGTGCTTTCAGAAACTACTAAATGCTGCTACACCACATATCCAGAAACAGGACATTGTAATACAGGAAGCTATTAGTCCAGAGCAAAGGTTGGTAGCCACCCTATGTTATATGGCCACAGGGCGAAGCCTGCAGGACTTAAAATTTTCAACCGGCATATCCCCACAGACCCTAGGAAAGATCATCCCGGAGATGTGCAAGGCGCTCATCACAGGACTACAGAATGAATATATAAGCCCCCCTTCACACTGGGGCAGCTTTGAAATCGTGCTACTTCAGCTCGATTTCAAAGGTGCACATAAGTGCAATTTGCACTGCCGATTCCATTGCAGCTTGTGACTTCGTAGAATAGAAGTCTATGCAAGTCACAATGGAATCGTAGAAAAGTAGTGCAAGAACATTCTACGTGAGTTGTGCTAATTTGAACAACTCCATTGCTGACAATGGGGTGCGACTAGTTATGCAATTTGGATCTGTCAATGTGAATGGGGGCTAAAGGTAATGTTCCATTATTTTTTTTCTGTAACGAGGTAATTAATTGAAAATATATTTTTTTACAAAATGTGCAATTGCTATTGATCTATGACTGACATTTATATTTATAAATATACTATGTTGCTGTAGCTTGTCTGCGGAAGACTAACATGTATTTCTTTGTGGTTTCTAAGAAACTCTGAAGAAAGGTTGGAGGTGGCCCCAAAAATTTCCGAACCGTCGTGATCAGACATTGGAAGCTGTGTATTAACGATCAGATTATTGCTCCGAATGCGTTTTAGTTTCTTTCAGATTTTCTAAATGTGTGTACTAGGCTTTACACAGAGCTGCAGGAACACGTAACTGGACTGGAGCAGTTTCAAAATAGGTAAGTGCAGCCTTTTTTTTTTTTTCACAGGTTAGACAGGATTAGGGATGGGCAAACGGTTAAATTCAGGCTGAACATTGGTTGTTCGGACATTCGGCGAACCATGAACCCAGTTAAAGTCTATGGGACATGAAAAACTAAAAGTGCTCCTTTTAAAGGCTTATATGCAAGTTATTGTCATAAAAAACAATTTTTTGCATTGATACATGTCCCCTGGGGCAGGACCCAGGTCCCCAAACACTTTTTATGACAATAACTTGAATATAAACCTTTAAAATTAGCACTTTTGATTTTTCATGTTCGTGTCCCATAGACTTTAATGGTGTTCGTTTGTTCATCTGAATTTTTTGCCTGTTTGGTATGTTTTGGTGCGAAGACAGGATAGGTAAGAAGAAGGGGGAGATATCATTATTAGGAATAGTTATAGTTAGGATTTTCTTCCACTTTAATATGTTTCCCCTTCACGGCAGAACTTAAAATAACAGCATGTGATGGTAATAAAACAGGTACAGTACATATCACAGTTTTGGTTATCATTACACCAGTTGTGTGAATTTCAGTGAGTAGATTATTGTCATAGCAGATGAAATAATGTGTATAGCTCGATCTAGCTTCTACTTTTGTTGTTGCACCAACAGAATGGAAATGTTCCACAGCACAGTTGTAGTCTGGGGTCCCAAATGTTTTTTAGCCCATAGAGCTGTTGAGGCACTAGATGCAACGTTGAGTTATGATGTGCTGTAGCCAGTTGTGTTTTCTGTAGCACTACCTTATAGAACACAGAGTCATTAGGCAAAGGATTTGCCTCAAAAGGATCATTGGAAAGGTTGAAAATCAATGGCGGAATGTGGTATGCAACATTTTCTCCACTGCAAGAACAAAGCTTGGAACCATAGCATGCATTTGATCCTGCTGGAAATTTTGGAGAAATATAGTGGACTTTCCAAGTGGTATTACCTATTGACAAATACAAAGAAACATTAGATTGTACAATTAATCCAAAATCATCAAATCAAATTCATTCTTTCCAAAAGCTTTAATTAATCCAAAATACTCAAATCAAATTCATTCTTTCCAAAAGCTTTGCAAGTTAAGAGCTTGCTGTGCTATTATTCAAGTTGAAGGCACACTGCTTTTATTCAACTTGATATCACTGCAAGCGAGGATTTAGACAAGTTTTATTGAATTAAGTATGTAAAAATGCTATAACCAGACTAGCTGAGTGATTATTGGTCTCTGATTTGCCCGTGACTGGTAAATAACTGCTGCAGATAGTTTTTTACAGTACTTCATACATGGCAATTCAGAGTATATGATGCTATCATTTATCTCTTTTTTGTTTACCCACATAGGATTAGACCAGGGATTTTTAAACTCTTTGATCTGAAGACCCATAAATGAAATTTGTTATTTTACTGGCACATTCATGGTACTATAACCGCCCACATCACTTTTACTGGATAACTGTTAGCCAACAGAACAAAACAGTACCAAGCTACCCAAAAACCAAATAACATTGATACCATTTAAATGCTCCAGTCTGTTGGACTGGCCACAATGTTTACAGGTGCTGGTCAGGTAGAATACTGGTTCGTCAAACACATTGAGTACTACACACAGTAGGGAATTAATCATAGATCGTAAGCCCCTACTGGATGAAACACATTAGAGGAGTTCTCCCATGGGAAAAGAGACCAAGCTGAGGCTTTTTTTTTTTACTAAGTGTAGCTCACTATATGACGAGGCAGTGTGGGGACGGGTCCCATTTTGTTATAGTACCAAGCTCATGGCTTCCTTTAACCAAGTGGTTTTGAAACATTTGCTTAGTCAAAATTGAAGCCTGAAATAAAACCTACGTCTCTACTAATTGTGGTGCTGCCTAGGAAACAGTGTGGAAGAAATGTGCGAGTCATCAAGTGCTGGCGGGTGGCAGGTTTTTGATTTTTTATTTGGGTCGGTGGCTATCATTCACTGTGATTGACATGGTCTTACATCGTTGGACAATGTGATTGACCAGGGACATTTAGAAAACAAATTTTAATAAAGGACTTGTCAAACATTGTGTTGTGTTTTTATTTGCCACCGACTCAATTTTTTTTTTTGTACAAAGAGTTTTTATTGCAAATTCTAATCAATAGAAAAGTACAGAAACAGTATTGGACATATCATAGACCAACAGGTGTTCAACTGTAGGTTTCAAGAAGATTAATCTGGGGTTCGAAAAATTCAAGCGAGTCCTTATGAGACCAAGAGCAGGCTTAGGTGGCCTGCAAAAAAAAAAAAAATGTCTACACCTCATGGGTCTTGGTAAAGTGACATTATGTTGAACCAAAATTATATACTGATTGTCTACCACCGACTCTTTTAGTAAATATGTACCTATGCACAGAGTAGGGGACTTATTCACATAGGGGGGGCTGGGATCTGGGGGTTTCCTTATTGGTAAAGGGGGCTTCCAGATTCTGTTAAGCCCCCGCCCACAAATTCCAACAACCACCGGGCCAGAGCTGTAGGGAAGAGGCCTCTTCCTCATCAACATGGGGACAAGGTCCTTTGCTGGACATCTGGCTTGGTATGGTTCGGTTCCTGGCTGCATGCTCGGATAAGGGTCTGGTATGGATTTTGTGGGAGAACTCACACCATTTTTTTTTTACATGGGGTCCTCCTTAAAATCTATACCAGACCTAAAGGGCCTAGTATGGATTGGTGGAGGGACTCCCGTTCCCCCTTTTTTCCCCCTTGTGCAGTTTTTGGGAATTCATGCCAATTGCTTAAATTTTTTTTTGTTCTGTTATCTCTCCTTTCAAATTGGATGCTCAGTCTGTGCTTTTATTAGAACCCACACATGGATAATATTCATTTTCCTGGGGCTGAGCTCTTGAGCTTGACACATCTAATGACTAATAATATTTTTAAATAACCAATTCTCCTAGAGACCATTTCTTATGTAAAAAAAATGATTGAAGCAAAACTTTTTGTTTCCCATTTCGGATAGAGTAAGAGAGGGTTTATTTTTTTGCCATCTGTGTCCCATTGGGGAGATTATCCTTTACCTTCTGTCCCATAGTCAAAACAGGAAAGGAGAGGAAATCCATATAAAGGCAATCCCTTGGAGGACTCCTAGGTCACCAGAACTAGTGTCCCCATTGGAAGATTTCCCCTCTATTACTTTTCTGGGGAAAACCCAACATTTGAGATTTTATTTTACTTTCAATGATAATGATAAAGAGGACAAATAGAGAGAGTGAATCTCCCTAACAGGGGTACAGACAGCAATTAAAACTGTCAGGGGTTCTAATCCCTCTCCGCTCTATCCAAAACTAAAAAAAATGTTGCCTTTAGTTGCACTTTAAGGTTCTTAAAAGAGAAGTATGGGAATTTTTTTTTCAAATAATCATACTTACCTAGGTGGATGCAGCATCAATCTGATGCTGCATCTGTCCCCTGGTGCCTCTGCACTGAGAACCAAGCGATTAAACACCACCGATGGCTCAGTTCTCTCAGCTCCCCAAGCGGTGAGCTGCTGCCTGTCAGTAAGCAGCTCTCCTGCTCTGCTCCTCCATGCTCATTGGAGCGCTGAGCTGGGGAGGGGGTGGAGCCGCCACCTCAACCTCTCAGCGGCTTGCTGAGAGGCTGAAACAGGCGTCAGTCCAGGTACCTGGCGGATCCAGACTCCCAGAGTTGGGATGACGCGGTGCCCAGACTGATCTCCATCACCAGAGAGCAGACTAGGGGTCACAGGAGTGCAAAACAAATTGCACTCCTGTAAACCATAGGAGAAGCCCAGCTAAACAAGCTCAGGCTGGACTTCTCCTTTAATGGAGTTGGGAAGTTCTGCATTGGGCAAAGCAACTTTGAGCATATTCCTCTCTCTTCAGGTTCTTAGGGCAATGCATAACCTCCAAACAATTACAGATTTTTTTTTTGTTTCAATAAGCAATTTTGATCCTGCTCTTGACATCCATTATACCCTTTCCAGTGAACCTACCATCATTGACAGGCAGCACTCAAAGGTCTGTTATTGTACCACACCCCTTTCTTCCCATCTTCAATGTCCCTATTATGGCCAGACTTCTACCTGTGGGTGCATCCTGTAATACACATGCCTTCCATACTTGGCACTTGCTAATGCCATGGCCATCTGCACATCTCATGAAAAAAGGCATACAGAAGTTCCTGTTTGTGGATGCTGAAATGTGATATATTCCAGCTAAGGAACTCTTAGAGCTGATTCTGCATGTGCTTACATGACATAGCCATAGATCAGGGGTAGGCAACTTCGGTCCTCTAGCTGTGGTGAAACTACAAGTCCCATGAGACATTGCAAGACGCAGACATAACTCCTAGAGGCAGAGGCATGATGGGATTTGTAGTTTCATCATAGCTGGAGTTCCTAGGTTACCTACCCATGCCATAGATGGTACTTGAAGCTCCCTCTACTTGATATAAGAGGAAGGGGCAACAATTAAATCCTTCAGTATATAAGTTTGAATTAATGGACAAAAAGTTAATTTTCTTGTAAATTAGATATTGTATTTTACTTACTGCTTGTGTCTTGCCATCGTACTGAATGCAAGTAGTCATCACAATAATGAAACATAAATTCATGTTCAGAATTAGGTACAGTTCCTTGCACAAGAGGCATTAGATCCTTTCCATCAATGGTCCTATAACCAAGAAAACAATAACTCATTACTCCCAAAATTTGCATGCACTGCCATAAACGAGAACATGAACTTAAAGTGATATTAAAGGCACATTTTATTTTTTATAACAACAAACCTGTCATACCTTACACAAAGCAGCCCCAATCCTCCTCTTCTCAGGTCCCCTGTCAGTTCTCCTGGCCCCTCCATCCTGCCAAGTGCCCCGCTCCCAAGCCACTGCCCTCTCTATCCATTCATACCTGGATCATGGCTCGGCTCCACCCTCACTCTCTCCTGATTGGCTTCCTGGCTGTAAATAACTTCTCCTGGGAGACACACTGCTCTTGTGCTCTTTACTGGATCGAGATGGGGCTTAGATAAGTAATAAGCTTCATACACACGGGACGTTGTTCAACTTCTCCCGAACGATTTTACTTGACAGCTAGAAACTGGCGTCTAAAAAACATCTGTTTAGCTGCGTTTAGTTGCGTTTATAAAAAAAACATTTATAAAAAAAGATTGATAAAAAAAATTTTTTTTTAATTTTTTGTTAAAATGAAAAATGTCTGTAAACGAAATGCTACTAAACACCAGTTATCGCGTTTAGCAGCGTTTACAAGCCGTTACAAGCATTTGGCCTTTCAAATGCCTCTGAACATCTGTCTGAACCCATTTTTTGCTTTACAAAAAGGATTCTAAATTTAACTGCCTATAAACGACTATAAACGCCCCTATGTACATGTACTGATAAGATAATAGAGTAGAGTTCAGGGGCAGCTGAAAAAAATGCCCAAGTGCTGGGCATTTGTTTACCAGCAGCAGTGTACATGAGGCCTTAGGTGGAGCTGGGGGAGGGGGCTGCTGCACATAGAAGGTTTTTTTTCCTTGAGCCTTAAAACCACTTTAACCACTTCAGCTCCACAAGATTTACCCCTCTCCATGACCGGCCCATTTTTTGTGATATGGCACTGTGTTACTTTAAAGCCCCATACACACTATCAGTTTTTCTGCTGAGTTTTTCCTTCAGGTTTACCAAAACCATGTAGTGCAAGGGCCTGCCTGATTGCATACAAATTGAAACTCCTAAGGTTTAACCTCATATTATATGGTTTTGGTAAATCTGAAGGAAAAACTCAGCAGAAAAACTGATAGTGTGTATGGGGCTTAACTGACAATTGTGCAGTTGTGCGACACTAACCAAATTACCTTTTTTCCCCACAACTAGAGCTTTATTTTGGTGGTATTTGATGGTGTTATTTGATAACACCATGTTATATGTTCATAACACCATATCATATTTGATGGTGGTATTTGATAGTGGTATTACCTCTGTGGCTTTTACTTTTTGTGCTATAAACCAAAAAAACACAGACAATAAAAAAAAAAAAAAAAAAAAAAAATAATAATAATAATAATAATAATAATAATAATATATATATATATATATTTTAGTTTCTACTATAAAACACATCCAATAAAAATGTAAATAAATCTAATTTCTTCATCAATTTAGGCCAAAATGTATTCTGCTACATATTTTTGGTAAAAAAAAATCCCAATTGTATATTGATTGGTTTGCGCAAAAGTTATAGCATCTACAAACTATGGAATTATATATATATATATATATATATATATATATATATATATATATATATATATGGAATTTGTATTTATTTTTTACTAGTAATGGCGGCAATCAGCAACTGTGGGACTGCAATATTACGGCAGACACCTAACTGACACTTTTGACATTTTTTGGGAACCAGTGACACAAATACAGTGATCGGGGGTAAAAATATACACTGTCACTGTACTAATGACACGGGCAGGGAAGAGGTTAACATCTAGGGTACTCAATGAGGTTAAATGCGTGGCCAACATGTGTTACTGTGTGCTGTTTTTACTAAGCCATGTGCTGTTTTTTTTGTTACTTCCTGCTTTGCAAGAAGAAAAAAACAGCACATTGCTGCTCTCAGAATTCATCAGGCCAGGCCTGTGTTTGTTTGCCTACACAGGTAATGTCCGGAACTGATCATCGGGTGCCAGAGACCAATCATTTTTTATTTTTTTTGCTACACAACAAGGGGCTACGAGTTCCTGCCTGTAAAGGGCTATTGCTACAAATCTGACTGGGAGCCTGTCAGATTACTCTACAGTGATTCAGCTGGAACATGCAAGTGTGTGCAAGAGGCAAGTGAAGGAGACTGTATATAGACTATATAGGATGATGTCCCTGAAGTTGTTGTTGAAGTTTTGCTAAAGTCAAGTGGGCGTCCCATAACCTCCCATCCCTATCTAAGTTATTAACCCTCAAATAACAAAGTCATGGACTGTTCACTGAGGAGTGAGGAACCCTTAGGATCATAGGCCAAGGCTGTACACAGAACCTCAATGTCCACCTAAATTGAAATTAGCCCTGCCATCCAATGCTAAGCTCCATTCACTTGTCAAGTGGCAGAACTTTAGTCGGAAGTAGAGAGTCTGACATTTTAACCACTTCCCACCCGGCCAATGCATATATACGGCCGGGTGGGAGCCGTCTACTCCTGATAGGACGTTCAGGAACGTCCTTCAGGAGTAGCGGGATCGCGCGCGCGCGTGCCCGCGCAGCGGCGCGATCCCGATGTGCTCGTGTCACCCGGACACGGCACATCTCAGATCGGCAGGAGGGCTCTGTGATTGGCCCTCCTGATCACATGACGGCCGCGTCCAATCACGGCCGTCATGTGATGTAAACAAACAGCCGGTTGCTAGGCAATCGGCTCTCCTCTCCTCACACGGAAGTCACCGCTGAGGAGAGGAGAGCAGAACGCTGCAGCCGGCTGATGATCAGTGAGTATGGGCTGCTTTTTACAGCTTTTTACTCACTGATCATCAGTGTAGTGTAAACACACAACACACCACACAGTACAAACACAGTCCCCACATATGTCCCCAAAACACACATGTCCCCAAAACATACATGTCCCCAAATAATAAAAACACATGTCCCTAATAATAAAAACATGTCCCCCACATATGTCCCACTAAAATCACATGTCCCAATGATTATCTGCACACATATGTACGTGATCACCTGCACACATATGTACATGATCATTTGCGTACATATGTCCGTGATCACACAAACCAATTATTATACACTTAACGGATTTTTTTTTACCAAAAACATGTAGCAGAATACATTTTGGCTTAAATTTATGTCAAAATTTGATTTTATTGGATTTCTTTTCAAATAGAAAAAAGAAAATATTGTTTTTTTTCCAAATTTCCGCTTTTTTTGCGCTTATATCGAAAAAAAAAAAAAACAGAGTCGTGAATAAATAACACCAAAATAAAGCTCTATTTGTGCGAACAAAATGATAACAATTTCATTTGGGTACAGTGTAGCATGACCGCGCAATTGTCACTGAAAGCGCTAGAGCGCTGAAAGCTGAAAATTGGGCTGGGAAGGAAGGGGGTGAAAGTGCCCTGTATTGTAGTGGTTAAAGTTGAATGACAAAGGGAATAATTTAAAGAATAACACAAGTACTTGCAGATTTTAAAACATGCTGCACGTAAGGACTGTTGTCACATATACATATGCATATATTTTACTAAAATGTAATAGTAGTATAATGGTTTATTGAAATACATTACCTGTCTTGGGGCAGAGTGCCTCCACCAAGCTTAGTTACGGTGGTGAATATATCCATTAGACTTGTCGGCTTATCAACAGATGTATTTGTAGGGATAATACCCGGCCAGCGAAGTATTCCTGGTACTCGTATTCCACCTTCCAACCCACCCATACCTTTACCACCTGGAATGTACAGATCAAAACAACATGTATAAATTAAACATGACCAATAAAATATAGCTGTAAATAAAAACAACTATTAAAAGTATAACATTTCATTATTTTCATTACATTAGCTTTAGATATCTAAGATTGATGTTGTATATGATTTAGACATGTGCAGAGTAAAATATTTTGTTTCGGAATTTCGTTTTCGTCCGAAAACTTAATTTATTTAGTTACTCCCGAAATTCGTTTTTATTTATTTCGTTTTTCGTTCAAAAATTGCATTCGTCCGAAAATCCACATGAATTACAGTCGAATCTGTCTTTGAAGGCTTATGGTGTCTGTCGAATGTATAAAGAAGATTCGATGGAGCTAGTATATAGCATACTTTAGAACCCTGTTAAAGTCTATGGGACTCCAACATTCAAAATATAAAGTGCTAATTTTAAAGACTAATTTGCAAGTTACTGTCCTAAAAAGTGTTTGGGGACCCGGGTCCTGCCCCAGGGGACATGTATCAATGCAAAAAAAAGTTTTAAAAACTACAGTTTTTTCGGGAGCAGTGATTTTAATAATGATTAAAGTGAAACAATAAAAGTGTAATATTCCTTTAAATTTTGTAGGGGGGGGGGAGGTCTATAGTATGCCTGTGAAGGGGCGCATGTTTCTGGTGCTTAGAACTGTCCCTGCACAAAGTGTCATTTATGCAGGGAAAAAAGTCCTTTAAAATCACTCGCAGCTATTATGAATTGTCGGCTCCGTAATACAGAGAACACTCATTGAAAGTCATTGATAAGAGCGTGGGGGTCCCCCAAATTCAATTACCAGGCCCTTCAGGTCTGGTATGGATATTAAGGGGAACCCTGCCTCAAATTTAAGAAAAGATTTGACGTGGGGTTCCCCCTAAATATCCATAACCAGACCCTTCAGGTCTGGTATGGATATTAAGGGGAACCCCGCGTCAAATAAAAAAAAAAATTGACATGGGGGTCCCCCTAAAAATCCATACCAGACCCTTTATCCGAGCGCGCAACCTGGCAGGCCGCAGAAAAAAAGAGGGGGGACAAGAGAGCGGCCCCCCCTCCCTCCTGAACCGTACCAGGCCACATGCCCTCAACATTGGGAGGATGCTTTGGGGGTCTGTGACCCCTCAAAGCACCTTGTTCCCATGTTGATGAGGACAAGGGCCTCATCCCCACAACCCTGGCCGGTGGTTGTGGGGGTCTGCGGGCGGGGGGCTTATCAGAATCTGGAAGCCCCCTTTAACAAGGGGACCCCCAGATCCCGGCCCCCCCGTGTTTGAAATGGTAAGGGGGTACAAAAGTACCCCTACCGTTTCACAAAGAAAGTGTAAAAAATAGTTAAATAAGACAAAAACACTTTTGAAAAATTCCTTTATTAAAAATAAAAAAAAATTTAAAAAAGATTCCAGCGGTGGTAATCCACTCTTGCTATCCAGCGACGGACGGTCATCTCTCCAGCGATGGCTCATCTGAATCAGCGCAGCGAATCCATCCTTCTTCTGTCTCCACGGAGGAGACACTGCAAGGATTCCGGAGGCCTGACGTTTCTTATATATGGAGGGCGGGGCCACTCGTCACATGACCCCGCCCCCCTCTGACGCAAGGGGAAACCCGGGGTTCCCCGTGACGTATGGGTGACCCCGCACCCCTCTGATGTAACACAGGCAGGTTTCCGTTACATCAGAGGGGGGCAGGGTCACCCATACGTCACGGGGAACCCCGGGTTTCCCCTTGCGTCAGAGGGGGGCGGGGTCAGGTGACGGGTGGCCCCGCCCTCCGTATATAAGAAACGTCAGGCCTCCGGAATCCTTGCAGTGTCTCCTCCGTGGAGACAGAAGAAGGATGGATTCGCTGCGCTGATTCATCAGCCATCGCTGGAGAGATGACCGTCCGTCGCTGGATAGCAAGAGTGGATTAGCACCGCTGGAATCTTTTTTTAAAGGATAAAGGGTCTGGTATGGATTTTTAGGGGGACCCCCACGTCAATTTTTTAAAAAATTTGACGCGGGGTTCCCCTTAATATCCATACCAGACCTGAAGGGTCTGGTTATGGATATTTAGGGGGAACCCCACGTCAAATTTTTTCTTAAATTTGAGGCAGGGTTCCCCTTAATATCCATACCAGACCTGAAGGGCCTGGTAATTGAATTTGGGGGACCCCCACGCTTTATTTATTTATTTTTTATCAATGACTTTCAATGAGTGTTCTCTGTATTATGGAGCCGACAATTCATAATAGCTGCGAGTGATTTTAAAGGACTTTTTTTCTTTGTGCACGGACAGTTCTAAGCACCAGAAACATGAACCCCTTCACAGGCATACTATAGACACCCCCCCCCCTACGAAATTTAAAGGAATATTACACTTTTATTGTTTCACTTTAATCATTATTAAAATCACTGCTCCTGAAAAAACTGCAGTTTTTAAAACTTTTTTTTGCATTGATACATGTCCTCTGGGACAGTAACATGTCCTTAGGACAGTAACTTGCAGAATCTTTTCTCTCTGTCAAATCTTTTTACTCTGTCGAATATTTTCTCTATATAATCTTGGACTAATAGAGGTAAGGTTAGGCACATTCAACCCCAGGTTCTATAGACAGATTGTTATTGTCAGAGTCACATCGAATCTCCTATTCTATATCGAACTGTTGTAACAATGAAAACGAAAATAAAGCATTTATTTATGTCGGATCATTCGTTTTTCGGATTCTGTGCTTTCGTTATCGTTTGTTAAAACGAAAACAAAAATAGCTGAAATTCGGACGAAAACAAATGCACATGTCTAATATGAATAAGCTTGATTTTCACACATAGGGGGCAGGGCTGGCCTGTGTAGTCCAATCCAATAGAAGAGCTACTGTAGCTCAAATTGTTGAAAAATGTAATGCTGTTTCCCATAGAAAGGTGTCAAAACTGCATCCCAGCTTGTTGTGTATGGGGCTGCCTAGCTGCAGAACAGCCAAGGTGTCCATACTGACCCGTGCCTGCACTCAAAAGCACCTACAATGGGCACATGAGCATGAACTGACCTGAACTGGACTACGGAGCAATGGAAGAAGGTGGCCTGGCCTGATGAATATAAGAATGGTATGAGGAACACAACAAAGAGTTTGAGGTACTGAATTCTAAATTCTCCATATTTCAATCTAATCGAGCATTTGGGGGATGTGCTAGAAAAACAAGTTTGATCCGGTCTTAAAGGATCTGCTGTTGACGACCTGGTGCCAGATACCACAGAATACCTTCAGAGGTCTAGTGAATGGGTTATGGTAGACGGTCCTAATGTTATGGCTGATCAGTGTAAATATATATATATATATATCTCAATAGGAGGTTGGGCTTGAGGGTTGTTGATCATGGGAGTCGAAAAGACCATACACACATACACATATGGAGATGTGACATTGCACCAAGAGTGGGGTAACCCCTTAGCGGGACACTGAAATTACACTAAAGGTTGAATCCATACTACTTCTGGTTGTAATGGCTGGTAGCAAATTGCAATATAAAATTTATGAAAAAAGGGAGAAGGAGTACAAACACGTTTGACATATTGCTGTACTTATGTAACATTTGGAGAACTGTAATGCAACTGTTATGAAATGGAACTGTTACCCTAATGCCCTGTACACACGGTCAGACATTTCGACAACAAAATCCTTTGGATGTTTTCCGATGGATTTTGGCCTAAACTTGTCTTGCATACACACTGTCGTACAAAGTTATCGGAAAATCTGATCGTTCAGAACGTGGTGACGTAGAACACGTACGGTGGGACTATAAAGAGGGCAGTAGCCAATAGCTTTCATCTCGTAATTTAGTCTGAGCATGCTTGGCACTTTGTCCATCGGAATTGTCTACACACGATCGGAGTTTAAACGATCAGATTTTTTTGTCAGAAAATTCCGATGGAAAAAGTCAGATGGAGCCCACACACGATTGGATTTTCCGACACCAAGATCCGATTGCACATTTTCCGTTGGAAAGTCCGACCGTGTGGACAGGGCATAATGCACTTTCATTTAAATAAAGCAACTTCTGATTTACTAACAATGACTGGTCTGATTTACTCACAAAGAAAGCGACATTGTGCTCTTACGGTGGATGGGAATGGAGAACAAAGTGTAAACTTCATGTTAACCTTCTGGGTGATGGTGAAGTAAAGGGGAGGAGGAACAGCCAGCTTGGTAATAATACAGAGTACAATATATTCCTCTTCAGGTCTGAGGCCCATACATACCTTTCTCCCAGAAGAGGACATGCTATAACGCTATTCACCTTTTCATGAATGCACATAGACCAGGACCCTTAACTGCTCCTCTCTTCTATTATAGTGAGAGGTCTGGCTTATTGAGAACCGCACACACCTGGAGGGGATATGCCTATAGCCTAAAAGGAAACCCACTTTACATATTGATGAGTTTTGGCACCATGTATGAGGTAGGTATGAGGTAGGTATGTGTTAAGGAGCAGAGCCTTCACATTATCAGTAAGTAATGGAAGACAACTCACATAAAAAATAGTCCTATAGCTTCCTTAGACAATGTGTATTCAATTTTATCCCTATGAGGGAAGGAAAGCTGTCCACAAAATTTACTTATGAAACTATTCAATAAATACGGACTATTTGCTCTTTATACCTCCCTAATGGTGTTTTTACTAAATGCTGTGTATCCAACATATAAGCATCTTCTGACAGATATTATTACAAAAATCATTATTGTACCAAATATAAAAACAAACAAAACGCACATACATATATAAAAACCACTGATTGCCCTCATTATCTAGTAAACATCATGCCATGACCATCAAAGGTCCTTACTCATTATTGTGGCAGACCGTTGCCGGGCCATAGTCTAGAAAGAGGTTGTGACTCAGAATTCTCAACCAGACGTGTTGAGGGGCTCCAGGGAGCTTGTGACATGAAGAGAAAACTGACTTTTCAGTTTCCTCAGTGTTTTCTAAAGTTTATTTCGGGACCTGGAGCCTGGAGATTTCAAAGAGAGGTATTCAGAACAGCCAGCATACTATTGGTCAGGTGTGTGCTGGGCTTTTAGTAAATAACCTGACCATGGTTCTGAGCTCCAAAACTGACAGACAGGAGATCTGGCCCAGGATTCAGGAGGGCTCCACAAGACTGCTAGCTGTGTGCACTAAGTTGGTCAGTGAAAAGTCTGTAGGAGACAGCCAAGGGCTTGGAGTGTAAGGCCGGGAGCGGCAGTGCTGCAAGTGAGAGCCAAAAGGGCTGAAGGTCATTTATGTTGAAAGGAATGCTGAAAACCCCTGCAAGGGAAACTCATGTTTTTTTTTGTGTTTGCTGAACTTTCTTTTAATAAAAATAGGCAAACAAAGCCCTCAAAAATAAACTGCGAGTGGTGGTGTCCTTAAAGCTCTACATTTGATGCTAGTTACTACATATACACATTTTTTATATATATATATATATATATATATATATATATATATATATATATATATATATATATATATATATATATATATATATATATATATATATATATATATATATATATACATACATACATACATACACACACACACACATACATGCATATATATATATATATATATATATATATATATCCTGGATATGGATGTACCCCCAAGTTGAAAAGTTTATAGAGTACTTCTCCAATGTAGAAGTTATGTATGACCTCACGCGCTCAGCAGGGCCATCATATTGGAAAGAAAGAAAGAAAAACAAGGAAACACATTACTTTATGGGCATCACTTATATTTCAGTTGAAGATAACTCCTACATTGGAGAAGTCCCATATCTGTATACTTTTCATCTTCGGACTATATCCATATCCAGGATATATATTATGAGGCATTGTGTTTACTAGATAATGAGAGCAGCTGTCAGATGTTCGTGCATTTTGTTTATATTTTTATATTTGGTACAATAAAGATTTTGTAATGCAATACAGCATTTAGTAAATAACACCTAGAGAGAAAGTAATCCATTTTTATTCAATAGTTTCCTAAATCTCCAATAGAAGCCTGTACCTCCAATCAACTAGACCGTGTGTATAATAAAAAACAGTTCCGATTGAGAAAATATGTCAATACCACAGAGAATAATCCACATTGTAGTGTAATCAAAAGCCTATATATTAAATGTTAGGAATAAGTACCATCCAGTGAACCAACAAACTTTATATATTTTCCAAACAGGAATATTAGTACATTGTACAGTCCTCAGAACATGTCTCAATGGTAGGATGCTACATTAACATACATTCTGTGCCCCATGAATAGAGACCCACTTCCCTCCATCTCCCTTTCCATGTGCTCTTCCAAAGGGCTTAGCCAATAAAACCTTGTAATAGGCAGGTCACACTTGACAGCCTCAGCCCAAAGGGCATTGGGCACAGGGGCCAAAATTGAAAAGGGCAAAATAAAAACTGTTTTCTCAGAGGTCATTGGATACACATACTAAATAAACAGACAGAGCAATGATCACATCACTACAGTATAACTGCTCACCTTAGCCGATCCTGGTATGGATGTATACATGTGAAAACAAGGGACCCCCGTGGGTGGGGCAAAACATGGCAGTGGGCATGATCCGGAGAGTGGCATTGACTGAGGCTTTCACATGTATATATCCATACCTGGATCACTTATGGTAAGCGGCAGTCTTATGCTTAAATGTCCATTGCTCACTGGAGTTTATCTTATGCTGGCATCCCTTCTATCCTAGTGCCAACAGGGCCCTACACCTCAGCCTGGTGCAGCACCACCAAGCACTCATGATATAACTACAGTAGCTTCAGTAGAGCGCATCTTTTTAATAAAAAGAAAAGAATGAAAATAAGGATTCTTTATGGCAGATGAGTCGTTACCTCTGTAAATTCCATTGTGGCCTTTCAGATGAGGACTTCCTTCCATTCCTTCCAAATATGCCCCATGGTCTGACGTAAAGTAGGTAAACGTATTATTCACTAAGCCTTCTTTATCAATGGCTTCTAGGATTTCCCCTTAAATGTCAAAAAATGTTTATAACTTTTGTATCAAATTAGCCAATAAAGCCACAAAACAAAAATGTAATACATCTTACAAGTCCTTAAAACAGATGTGGTGGCTGCATTAGTTTACTAGTATGTCACTTTTGTTTTCACTTAGGCTGGGTTCACACATTCGGACCTGAATCACAGCTAAACCAGTGAACTGGCACATATGTGAACCTGGCCTTAATGAAAAGATCTCTCTGGCCCAACATACTTTTTTAGTACTGCCCCCCAGCCCAGTCCTCCACAGTTTTCAGCTATGAGGGGACCAACGTTTTGGTGCATTGTAAGATGGAACAGTAACGCACAACCATTCCAGTAGTGACTGCATTTTAATAAGTAAATATGACTACCCTCATGTAAATATAAAATAAATAAAAAAATACACATAGAAGCAAAGTTTATAAAAACAAAATATATTGATGAGACTATTTAAAATTACTTTTCCTGTTTCTAAAAAAATAAATAAAAAAAATACATTTCTTTTAAACAGGGCAGAAATTAACTTACCAATCATCCAGTCCATTTCCTCTATATTGTCTCCATACAAATCATGTTTACTTCTTCCTCTAAACCTCTTAGTGGTATAATAAGGAGTGTGTGTATGCAAGAAAGATACAAACAGTAGAAAGGGCCCATTTGTATTCCTAAAATACAAAAAAATTGTCAATTTTACTTTTTAAACTTAAAGTGCATCTGACGCCAAAACTTTTTTTTTTTTTTTTTCTTTTTTTGGGATAGGACAGTGAGTGCTATAAGGGGCAGGATGCTAGTGACATCACTCCCCTTATATGGCCACATGCTTATATTAATCAATGGCAGATTAAAAATAGAAAAAAATCTACCTTCCGTAATCTAGTTCCGTAATGTACAATTATGCATATGTTGTGGCAATGCCCCAAATTGCATCGTTAGTGGGGAGTATGGATAAAACTGTCCCCTATTTTGTAGACACTATAACTTTTGCGCAAACCAATCAATACACGCTTATTGCAATTTTTTTTTTAGCAAAAATATGTAGAAGAATACGTCATCAGCCTAAACTGAGGAAAATTTTTTTTAGATATATTTTTGGGGGATATTTATTATAGCAAAAAGTAAAAAAAATAATGTGTTTTTTCAAAATTGTCACTCTTTTTTTGTTTATAGCGCAAAAATTAAAAACCGCAGTTGATCAAATACCACCAAAAGAAAGCTCTATTTGTGTGAAAAGAAGGACGTTAATTTTGTTTGGTAGCCACGTCGCACGACCGCGTAATTGTCAGTTAAAGCAACGCAGTGCCGAAGCGCAAAAAGTGCTCTGGTATTTGGGCAGCCAGATGGTACGGGGCTTAAGTGGTTAAAAAACACTGGGGGTTATTTACGAAAGGCAAATCCACTTTACACTACAAGAGCAAACTACAAGTGCAAAGTGCACTTGAAATTGCACTGAAAATGCATTTGGAAGTGCAGTCGCCATAAATCTGAGGAGAAGAGCTGAAATGAGGGGAAGCTCTGCTGATTGTATCATCCAGTCATGTGCAAGCTAAAATTATGTTTATTTCAGTGCAATTTAAAGTGTACTTTGAACTTGTAGTTTGCACTTGCAGTGTAAAGTGGATTTACCTTTAGTAAATAACCCCCACTGTTTTGTCCATGGAGGGCAGCCACACCAGCAGTATATACTTAACCTCTCTTGATTGACGGTGATGAAATCTACCCATCATTTCCAGGCATGGGGAAGCATGTGACAAACGATAGGCTAGGGCTGTCACATAGAGTAGGAGGGATACTTCTCTGGCTTGTGCAAGCTCCAGAATAGAGCTTACACAGGGAAAATGCATCCGCACTCATGACAGCTGAATGGAGCAGAAGAGGAAAAGAAGAAAAAAGAAAGGAAGGATTCGCACCGTCATTAAAGTGAACCTGTTGCTTTGCACTTCATAGACAAAACATCAGTCCACTTTATATATAAAACTCTAAAACCTATAAACCTATGCTGGTGCTTTATTGTAACAATGATATGTTTATCCTTACCTGGTAATAAATGTTTTGGCCTCCTCCACTATCTGGCTAACTTTTAATTCCAGATCCATCGGTTGTTCCACAATGTCAAAGTTTCTCATTAATATGCAGTTCCAGTGTGGTAGAAATGCAAGGGCTACATACCAATATAGGAAAAACATTGAGCCAAAAAATGCCAAAATAAAAAGCTTCCATGGAATAATGATTAGATGTAAGAGTTTGATAACTAGTAATGTAAGCACAGTGATGGTGAAAATCTGTGCATAAAACGTCATTTTTTTCTTGTCATTCAATAGCATTTCACTTGGTCTTGATGCTTCACAATCATTTATAAGAGTAAAAGGAGTACCAAAAAAATAATCAAAGCCGTGATTTAATGGGTGGTGGCAAAAGTCATTCCTTGATTCACAATTTACACCTAAGTGCCACTTTCCTGTTTTAAAACAAATTAAAAAAAAATGAAAAAAACATTTCAGATTTGTTAGAACAAGACAAAATAAAAAGAATTATTAAAAAGGAAAAGGATAGACCCAAACACCAATGTACAGTAACTTAAAATACCGCTGGAGTGTAACATTTAAAAACAATATACAGTATTTTCATGTCAGGGTTAAAAGCACCAACCTAAGAACAATGGGGGTTATTTACTAAAGGAAAATCCACTTTGCACTGAAAGTGCCCTTGGAAGTAAAGTCGCTGTAGATCCAAGTGGGACATGCAAGGAAAATAAACAGCATTTTAGCTTGCACATGATTGGATGATAAAATCAGCAGAGCTTCCACTCATTTCAGATCTACCCCTTAGATTTAGAGCGACTGCACTTCCAAGTGCACTTTCAGTGCAAAGTGGATTTGCCTTTCGTAAAAAAACCCCGATATGTTGCTATTTGGGATAAGTGGAGTGATTTTGTGTAAATTGGTCGAATCAATCTTGCTATTGGTATCATTTTGTAGAAAAAAAAATACTTTCTAAGTTGCTTGGGCAGATTATCCTTAGAAAAAAAAAATCACTAAATAATAATTGGCTATAGAGTTATTTTTACAAGGCGTTTAACGGGCGTTGTTGAGATGTTCTATCATGTCCTCACCACCTATTTTAACATCACCACTACAATGAAGGCCATTGTATATTCATCATTCACTGAACGTGACGGGAGGATAAACATTGCACCCATGCCATATGCATACCCCCATAAGCTGCCTGTACAGCTTGAAGGGGGGCAGTTGGGGTACGGTAAAATGTGGCTCAACTACTTGTTTTTACATTGCCATTTCCAAAGCAATTAAATCTCGGTAGCTCTGGCTGGGGAAGAAGCTGATCAATTGCAATCTGTTATGTGTGGTCAAAGAGACCTGATGTATCCTTAAAGTGTAAATAAACCCATCCAGTAACAGTTTCAAAAACAGAACTCTCACCTTAAAACAGTGAATATCCAGCCTGAAATTGCAAAGGAATATCTATCCTTCAAATGTATCACTCCAGCATCTTCTAATACCCTGTATGCACGACCAGTTTTCCTGTCGGAATAAACTCTGAAGGTTTTTCCGACGGAGTTCCAACAGAATTCCACTGAAACTGTCTTGCGTACACACGATCACACCAAAGTCCGATCATCAAGAATGCAGTGACGTACAGCACGTACGACGGGACTAGAAAAAGGAAGTTCAATAGCCAGTAGCCAATAGCTTCTGCCTCGTACTTGCTTCAGAACATGCGTCGTTTTTGGTCCATCGGAACAGCATATAGATGAGCGGTTTTCCCGAAAGGAATTTGTTCCATTAGAAATATTCAGAACATGTTCTATTTCTAGGTCCATCAGAATTTTCGAAAAAAAAAAAAGTCCAATGAGGTATACATGCAATCGGAATATACGATGAAAAGCTTCCATCTGACTTTTTTTGTCGGACATTCTGCTCATGTGTACGCGGCATTACTAGTATATTCACACCTTCCTGAAACCCATAGGGTAAACTAGCATTCGGACTCCAAACCACCAGACTTTAAACTGTTACCAAATGTCTATAGGCTCTAGTTAGAATCAAAGAAAAAAGAAAAATGCCCTCCATAGTGTAATAAATTCAAATACAGGGATATTTATTGCAAATAAAGCAGACTCACATTACACTTACATCAAAATAAGCTTTAAAATTGAATAGGAATAAAAACACGCCATTTGAGAGCCTTCTAACTTCACTTCCCATCCATGTCTGTCTCAGGCCACACCCTACGCATTGCATGACAACACGTGACTTCATCAGGGGAACTGGATTGGCTGTTAAGAGATTATATTTATATGCTTCAGACAGAAAGTGATGCCGCGGCCATTATCTTGTTCAGTTCTAAAACGAGGCTTCACGGCCATTTTCTTAGTGATATGTCTGTATAATCAATGGGGTTGATTTACTAAAGGCAAATCCACTCTTTACTACAGGTGCACTTGGAAGTGCAGTCGTGTAGATCACTGCAGATCTGAGGGGAAACTCTGAAATGAGGGGAAGTTCTGTTGATTTTATCATCCAATCACGTGCAAGCAAAAAATGCTGTTTTTTATTTTCCTTGCTTGTCCCCTTCAGATCTACAGCGATTGCACTTCCAAGTGCATTGAAGTGCACTTGTAGTGCAAAGTGGATTTGCCTTTAGTAAATAACCCCCAATGTGTCTAGCAACCATCTTGTGGTCAATATCAAAATGTATTATGGTCAGTCTCAAAGTATACTTTCCCGACCGGCTTCTAAAAAATGCAAAGATGATGCATGAACTTCAAATACCAAACAGAGTTAAAATATATAACAAATATGTAAATAAAAAAAATAGAGAAAAAATTTCTGATTGTGGTTTGAATGATTAGGCCAACCTAAGTGAGGTCATCATATAATCGCAGCACGTTCTCCATTCTTGTAGTATTAATGATAAAGAAAAATAAAATGAAAATAAATAAAATGAAAATAAAAGTAAAAATAACTAAAAATAAAAATAGAAATAAAATAAAAATGTGATGAATCCTATTGTGGAGCTACTATTGCACTGAGATCTTTTCTGGAAAAAAATACTAAAATGTCACACACCAGAAATGAAGTGCGAAGCGTAACATGAAATCAAATGAACAGTAAAGTATCTCAAAAGTTACTTAAAAAACAGTTAAGGTCGAACTCTTCTTTCAAACCTTCACATGTAAAAGTCCTTATTGTGTGTATCCATTTAGACTCTTTCTGGCCGATTGTTCTCACCTTATGACTTCCTCACACATTGATTATACAGACATATCACTAAGAAAATGGCCGTGAAGCCTCGTTTTAGAAATTAACTACAAGAGAATGGCCACAACATCACTTCCTGTCTGGAGCTTATAAATATAATCTCTTAATAGCCAATCTGGTTCCCCTGATGAAGTCATGTGTTGTGACCTAAGGCGTGGCCAGAGACAGACGTGGACCGGAAGTAAATTGAGAAGGCGCTCAAACTCTGTTTTTATTCTTATGTGATTTTAAAGCTTATTTTGATGTGAGAGTCCACTTATTTGCAATATATATCCCTGTATTTGAATGTATTGCACTATGGAGGGCATGTTTCTTTTTTATTTGATTCTAACTGGAGCCTATAGAGATTTGGTAGCAGTTTAAAGTCTGGTTTGGAGTCCAGATGCTAGTTTACCCTATGGGTTTCAGGAAGGTGTGAATATACCATTAAGAGGATCCTGAAGTGATACATTTGAAGGCTAGGTATTCCTTTGTAATCTGAGTCTGGATATTCACTGTTTTAAGGTGAGGGTTCTGTGAGCACATAATAGGTGTGTGAAGGCACGAAAAGAATACATATTAGAGACATCCCTAGCACAAAGAACCATATGGATTAGATGTTTTTGGGACTTGATTTAATACACCATGTTTGCACATTTATATTACATTATTGTTTGGGATAATTTATTACTGCGCAAGATCACTTGTTTATTAATTTTTTATCTGTGTATTGTTAACACAAATAGGTTTTGCATGCAGTTTTGAAATATCACAGTTTTGTTAATTCATTCATGTTTTTAGTATCAGCTCACTTGGTAGCGCGAAGAACCTTCACCCTCAATTACATATTTGGTATCTATTTACTCAACAGGTGGGGGAAATTTCACTTTACTTTTTTAAGGAAAGGAAGTGATGAGAAATCAGACTGTGTCTGTGTCCCCAGTAGGGACACAGACTGCACCAAAATATTTATTTTGTGTAAAATATTACAGAATTATGCCGCGTACACCAGACCGGACTTTTCGGCAGACTAGGTCCGACGGAATCAGTTCGTCGAACAATCCGATAGTGTGTGGGCTAATTTAATAATTTTTCATTAAAAAAATCAGACGAGCCTAGAAATAGAACATGTTTCAAATCTGTCCGACGGACTCAATTCCTATCGGGAAAACCGTTCGTCTGTATGCTGGTCCGACGGACCAAATATGACGCAAAGGGAAGCTATTGGCTACTGGCTATTTTAGTCCCATCTTACATCATCGCGTTCAAAACCAACGGACTGTCGAACGTTTGTATGTGGCCAAGTCTGTTAGTTCGGAAAGTCCGTCGGAGCTCCGCCGAAAGTCCGTCGGGAAGACCGTTGGACCTAGTCTGCCGGAATGATCGGTCGTGTGTACGCGGCATTAGATGGACCTCTGTCAGGGTATTAAAATTGTCTGTGTCTTACTATCCCAGACACCACTGCTTTCCTCATTTGTCATCCTGCTAATGCCGCGTACACACGATCGGAATTCTCGTCGGAAGAAGCTCTGATGGTTTTCCCGACGGAATTCCAACTGAATTATGCTCAAGCTGTCTTGCCTACAAACGGTCACACCAAATTCTGACAGTTTAGAACGCGGTGGCGTACAACACGTACAACAGGACTAGAAAAAGGAAGTTCAACAGCCAGTAGCCAATAGCTTCTGTCTCGTACTGGATTCTGAGTATGCGTGATTTTTTTGACATGTCGGAATTGCATACACACGATCGAAATTACCGATGGAAAGTTTTTCCGTCTGGAAAATTGAGAACATGCTATCAATTTTTGCCTGGCAGGAATTCGGACAGCCAAATTCTGATGGAGCATACACACGGTCGCATTTTCCGATGAAAAGCTCTCATCGGTCTTTTTCTGGCTGGAATTCTGATCATATGTACGTGGCATAAGGCTCCATGCACACTGGGCTTAAAAAAAAAAGTCTGTTCTCTCGGGAGTAAAAAATGCTCATATAGAGCATTTTACGTTTTTTCTGGGTTTTTTCCAAGCTCCAATCAGAAACACAACCAGAAGGTATTTTTTTCTGCTTCTAAATGTTAAACTCAAAATATGCCTCTTAACGTCCTAATGTGCATTGGCACATAGGATAACATTGAGCTGCTCCTACAAGCAGAACACTAAACTCCTGTAGAAGCAAAAATGTTTAAGCTAGTGTGCATGGAGCCTAAGGCCCCTTTCACACATGCAGACATTATGTCTGTATTTCATCCATCCGTTTGCGGATGAAATACGGACATACATGCATTCCTATGGGATAGCGGGTGTCTGTGGATGAACATCCGCAGACACCCGCTATCGTCCGCCTCCGCAATTGTCTGATTCTGCAGACGGAGGAAAAACCTATTTCTGCAGAGCTGATTGGATGAACACAGACAGACGGTCCATGCTCATCCGATCCCCCATAGAGGAGAATGGAGAGCTGACAGGGCGGTCCCTGCACAGTGTGCCGGGACCGCCCTGTTATCCGCCGGGTCAGCGGGGACAACAGAGCGATCCCCGCTGAGCAAGCGGATCATCACGGGGCGGATCATTACTGATCCGTCCCGTGTGAAAGGGGCCTAAAGGTCACAGACAGTAAAAAAAACTTGACAAAATTAATTACCGTATTTATCGGCGTATAACACGCACTTTTTTCCCCTTAAAAGCGGGGGAAAATCGTGGGTGCGTGTTATACGCCGATCCCCCAAAATTCTGAGCCTCTGGGCGGCTTTCAGCCGCCTTCGGCTCTTCTTGCCAGCCTTCGGCCGTTCTCAGAAGCTTTCGCCCGCCTTCGGCTCTTCTTGGTGGCCGAAAGCTTCCGAGAACGGCCGAAAGCTGCCTGAGAAGATCCGAAGGCGGCCGGCGGCATTTTAAAAAAATAAAATAGACACGGCTGCAATGGGGGACAAGACTGCAATGGGGGACAAGACTGCATAGGGCTGCAATGGGGGACAAGACTGCATAAGGCTGCAATGGGGGACAAGACTGCAATGGTGGACAAGGCTGCATAAGGCTGCAATGGTGGACAAGGCTGCATAAGGCTGCTATGGTGGACAAGGCTGCATAAGACTGCAATGGTGGACAAGGCTGCAATTATGGACAAGGCTGCAGATGACACTGATGGGCATATAAATGTAAGTTTTTTTTTTCCCCTTAAACTTCTCTTCTAAAAGTTTTTTTCCTTAAAATTCCCTCCTAAACTTGGGGTGCGTGTTATACGCCGGCGCGTGTTATACGCCGATAAATACAGTATGTTTCCCGAGTCTACCAAAATCCTAAACTTAGATTATCTTAGATAACCCTCTACCAGTGTACTGCTAGCATATATTCAAAACTAAAATATAATTTTTGTGTAGACTAATACTTTAAAAAGGCAGACAGTGAATTCACACAGAGGTTGAATTGAGAAAGGTGGACATTAAAACATTACATACATAAAATATGGATACTTCTCAGCAATACTCACCAATAATTCCTGTAGAATAACCTTGTTGCTTTAATATCTTTGCAAATGTTGTTTCATTACTGGGAAGACCACCAGATGCAGCGTTCCACTGCAAAACCCTAGAACCACTGTGGCCTGACATGCCTACAGACAGGACAATGGAAAAAAGGGAAGTAATAATAGTAAAATACTTTTGCTAATTAAACAATTAGAAGACAAAGCAAAGAGATGTAATAACTTTAAGCCCTTGTACACACGGTCGGAAAGTGTCCGATCGGAACGTGTTGTCGGATAATCCGACCATGTGTGGGCTTGATCGGACTGTTTCCGTCAGAATATCCGACCGACAAAGTTTTAGAGCTGGGCTATAAAATTTTCCGACAACATGGTCCAATCGGACTTTGTCCTATCGTTTGTAGAGAATTCCGATCAGACAAAGTGCCACGCATGCTCAGATCAAATTCCTAGACCAAAGCTATTGGCTACTAGCCTGAACGTAGTCCCGTCTTAACGAAATAACGCCACCACGTTCTGAACTATCGGATTTTCCGACAACTTTGTCCGACCGTGTGTATGCAACACAAGTTTCGGATTTTCTTGTCAGAATGTCCGACCGTGTGTACAAGGGCTAACACATTTCTTTCCTGTGTGCATCACAATGCAACATCCATAGGGGGAAAAAAATCCCCTCAATTAAAAAAACTTCTGCTTTATCACTTTTTCATCAGAGAAAAATTTGGGGACAGGAGATTTCAAAAAGTATTCTAAAAGAGCACCAGTTTTCTCAAAATAAGTGTAAAATTATTTTATTTTAATATCTAGCTTATACCATCCTTATAAAAAATAGCAAACCTAAAAACGAAACTCTCTAGACATGTCAGGAGCTGCACTTAAGGCACCCTATATTTAACAAGTTGACCACCATTACACTGGTGGATTATTTAGCCGGTTCAATAAAAACTGGCCAACATTTGGCCTGTGCGTATGGCAGCCAGTCCAACAAGAAGCCAGCTGTTGGCCAGCTTCTGTAGGGTGAGCATGCTGAAAAACCAGCAGGCGACCAGCTCACAATCAGCACTCATAGCCAATGGCTGAGAGCGATGACCGAAATGTTCTGGTGGGTAGGCCGACCTCCTGTCAAAACACAATAGAACAGCAGGGGAGATCAGACTAACAATCCCATGTTAGTACAGCGGCTCTGACCAGAGCTGTCAGGTTTTTTTTTTGTTCAAAACGCTGGGTTGAATGCAAAAGAAAAACTAGTGGCGCGTACTGGGCTCCCTGTTTTCTGCCATAAGACCCCTTTCACACTGAGGGCGGTTTTCAGGCGCTATAGCGTTAGAAATAGCGCCTGCAATCCGCCCTCAAACTGCTGCTCCATTCACTCCAGTGTGAAAGCCTGAGGGCTTTCACACTGGAGCGGTGCGCTGGCAGAACGTCAGGAAAAGTCCTGCCAGCAGCTTCTTTGGAGTGGTGAAGGAGCGGTGTGTTTACTGCTCCTCCACCGCTGCTCCCCATTGAAATTGCGGGTGGTAAAAGCGCCCAGCAAGCGGCCAAAATGCGACGCTATGGGCGGCTTGGTGTGAAAGTCGTCTAAGCAGCTCAGAGAGACCACAGCTGATGAGGCAGATGTGGCTGGGCATGTAAATTGCAGCCAGGTGTGCAGTGCTACATTGGTTGTCCTAGTGTAGCCAGTCCCAGCCAGGCAGTAGCCCTGTGAAAATATATCCAAGTAGATGTTTTTGCAGTTTACTGTACTGATCATTGCTGTAGCAGCTCCTCTCTATATTATGTCCTTGTAGAGCAGGGATATGCAATTAGCGGACCTCTAGCTGTTGCAAAACTACAAGTCCCATGAGGCATAGCAAGACTCTGATAGCCACAAGCATGACACCCAGAGGCATGATGGGACTTGTAGTTTAGCAACATCTGGAGGTCCGCTAATTGCATATCCCTGTTGTAGAGTTTCACAAAGACTGTGCTATAGAGTTTCACAGGGACTGCTACCTAGTGTCCTTATTCAGTTAACCCCTTTCACACTGGAGGCATTTTTCAGGTGCTAAAGGGCTAAAAATAGTGCCCATAAAGTGCCAGAAAAACGCCTCCCTTGCAGCCCCAGTGTGAGAGCCGGAGTGCTTTCACACTGGAGCGTTGCGCTTGCAGGACGTTAGAAAAAGTCCTGGATCCGGCATCTTTGGAGCAGATTAGGAATAATGTATACGTGCTCTGTGGCCCCTGACCATTGAAATAAATGGGTACTGCTGCTGAAGCGCATGCAAAGCGCTTCGGCAGTAGTTCCTTTCGGGTGCATTTAACCCTTTCTTCAGCAGCCAGTAATGGTGGTAAAGAGCTGCTAGAACATTTGCCCTAAAACTAGCGGTGCTTTACCGCTAATGTGGCCCGCTACCAGTGTGAAAGGGGTCTGAAGCCCCATACTCAGATTTACTAAAACCATATAATATGAGGTCAAACCTTAGGAGTTTCAATTTGTATGCAATCAGGCAGGCCCTTGCACTTCATGGTTTTGGTAAATCTGAAGACAAAAATCTGCAGAAAATCTAATAGTGGGTATGGGGCTTAAAGTGGTTGTAAACCCTTACAAACCACTTTGACCTACAGGTGAGCTTAGATTAAGGCTTGCCTGTAGGTCCAAGAAATATCTCCTAAACCTACACGGTTTAGGAGATATTTGCTGAAAGACAGGCACCGCTGTCTATGGCGCATGCGCCGCAGACAGCGGCACGAGGTGCACTGAGCGAGCCGCAGTTAATGCCGATATGCCGTGAGTGGCGGCGCCGGAGCAGCGAGACCCACCAAGAAGATGGAGGCTCCGGACTACAGGGGACAGCGGTGACTTCGCTGGCTCCTGTGTCAGGTAAGTGACACATAATGGACTACTATGCGATGCATAGTAGTCCATTATGCTTTACCTTTGCAGGGAATCAAAGATGAAGTAAACCCATCAGGGTTTACTTCCTCTTTAAGAGAGGAATTTCTTAGGAGCTCCTATTTTCTACATGGGCTGTTTAACTTGGTTCTATACTGATAACATACTCCTTTTGCATTTCTGACCCTGTTTGTATTGTTACCCCTGCAATGCACCTACTTAGTAAAATTCATTTTAAAGCTACCCTGTGTCTGATCATTTGCCCTAATACGCATTCTTGTTAGAATAATAAAAATGCATGTTTATTTTATATATGCAAATGTTCCAAATACCAAATATTCTGATGCATTTACCAATATATTACCTGTTCTTATAGGATATCGACCAGTCAGAAAGGCTGATCTACTTGGGGAGCATAAAGCGCCTGCAGCAATATGATGCGTAAGTTTCACACCTTCCTCTGCTAATCTGTCAATGTTAGGAGTCCTGAAAATTACAATGCCTAAATTAGTAACTCATACCTGAAATAAGAACAAATAAACTAAGAAATGTAAAATAAACCAGTGTTTTCCCCATTCAAATATTCAGCATCTGAAAGCAGAAGCACAGTGTTGCAAACTTAACACACTGACCAGATCCAGGCAGGCCACAACACTGAAAGGGGTGTATAGATCAGGATTCTATATTTACTGTATAATTCATTTTCTGAAGGTTTAAGTGGTTGTAAAGGCATATTTTTTATTTAATTTAAATAATAACAATGTTCTACTTACCTGCTCTGTGCAATGGTATTGCACAGAGCGGCCTCCTACCTCCTCTTCTGGCCAGCCCTGTCTGCTCCTTCTCTTCTCTGAGTGCCCCCATAGCAAGCTATGTGCTATGGGGGAACTTGTGAAGTCGCGCTGCCAAGCTGAACTGTGTGCATCTATAGACACACACAGCACAGCTCAGCCCAGTCCCCTGCTCCATCCTTACAGGATTTGATTGACAGCAGTGCTCCCTCTGCTGCCTCTGTGCCCCATGAATACAGGTAGAGAGAGCAGCGCTGTTGCAGACAGGCACAATGCTGGATCAAAAGAGGAGCCAGGTAAGTATTGAAGGGGTTAGGGGGCTAATCATATGATTAGAAGTTTTTTTTTTTTTTTTTTACCTCAACACAGAGAAAACGATGCCTTTAGGAACACTTTAAAACTGTGCCTATACCTTCATAAATTAATAAAATGTACCAAAGTATTTTCAGGCAAAAGAATAGAAATTTGGTAGAAGAGACAACAAAACTGTATTTCCTTTCATGGAAGACAAAACAACATCACTATCCTAATAAATGGTCAAGTAACTGTTACCTTATTGTGTTATTCCCAAAGCATCCTATGTCGCCAATTCCAAGATCATCGGCCATGATCAATAAAATGTTGGGCTTGTGACCATTTGTTGGATATGAACAAATAAGGAGAAAGTAAAGTAGAAATGGCAAAGTGTCCATGACATTCCTGAAAAAGAATGCACATTGCAAGTGTTACTGGATTACTGGATTAAAGTGGAAGTCTAAGTTTTGACCATCATTCAACCCAGAAGATTGAGGACCAGTGATGAGCTGAACATACCTGGGTTTGGCTCAAGCAGGGCTTAGCAAACACGACTAATGTTTGGATGCTGAATCCGAACCCCATTGAAGTCAATGGGAGAGGAGTGCAACAAAAGGTAATGCCCATTTCTAGGCTAAGAGGCAAGGGGGTTGTCAAACAAATGGCATGGGATTCCAGGCACTGCCCTGGGGAACATGTACCAAAGCAAACATTTGTTTAAAAGAATTTAGTTTCGTGAGGAGCAGTGATTTTATCAATGCTTAACACGAAACACTAAAAATGCAAAATTCCATTAAATAATATGCCTGGAAGGTGCCCTGTACTTGCCTGTAAGTGGTGAACCTGTGTGATTTATCCAATCTACTGCAGGGAATTTGACATTTTCAAAGATGAAATTAGTTTAATGACTTGACCCCTGTAAAGGTTACCCCTTTCATGATCAAGGCATTTTTTGCTCTTCAGCACTATGCTACTTTAAAGTGGTTGCAAACCCTCAAGGTTTTTCACCTTAATGCAATCTATTTTCTACTTTCTTTTATATAACATAACCAATAAAATCAAATTTCTTCATAAACTTCAGCCAAAATGTATTCTGCTACATGTCTTTGGTAAAAACCAAACTGCGTTTTTGGGGACACTAGTATCGTTCTGATCGTGATTAAGATGCTGATCTGTACAGACACTATATAGATCAGCAACTTATAGTGTGACTCTGATAATGTGGTGGCCAATCTGGCACTAACTGTATGGGAGGGACACTGTCTAAGGCTGGGTTCACACTAGATCATCAGAGGAGGGTATTATGGCGCTCGCTGGGGATCCCAAAAAATATATTGTAATATGATCACAAAATGTTAATATAAAGATTGTATGTATTGGTCGTCTTTATATAGCCAAAGTATATCGATTTTTGTGTGAGTTTTGGGTATATCCACACACCAGTATCCTCGAAGAGAAGTTCAGGGTCTTTGTAGATCATCAAAGTGGTCCATAAGGAGGATCAGCAGTACAGGCTGTACCTTAAAGGGCTGCCAGTCTTAAAGCAAGAAGTAGCTCTAGGAAACAATGGAATAGAGAAAGAGACGGCGCCCTCTAAGTGCAGCAATAAAGTTGCTAAAATTTATTAAAAATGGTTAAAAAACACTCACATTAAATTAGTGGTGTACAGGCACATCAGGGATGTAATGTTTCATCCGTATGTCCATGGGGGCGACTCGCAGGGCTGTAAGGCAGGGTTTCAGGCATCTGACTTTATGACCGATGGTTGGTGTTTTGGTCTATTCCTTGTGTTCCTCGGAATGGTCAGAGCAGACAGGGTAGTGCTGGTAGCTGTAGTGCCTTTAGTCCGATGTTCAAGGAGTCGGTGTCCTCAGGAGACGGGCTGGGCAAAGCGGCGCTTCGGAGCATGCATGCTCCTTCATCAGGCTTTAGGTCAAAGGATGCATGCTCCGAAGCGCCGCTTTGCCCAGCCCGTCTCCTGAGGACACCGACTCCTTGAACATCGGACTAAAGGCACTACAGCTACCAGCACTACCCTGTCTGCTCTGACCATTCCGAGGAACACAAGGAATAGACCAAAACACCAACCATCGGTCATAAAGTCAGATGCCTGAAACCCTGCCTTACAGCCCTGCGAGTCGCCCCCATGGACATACGGATGAAACATTACATCCCTGATGTGCCTGTACACCACTAATTTAATGTGAGTGTTTTTTAACCATTTTTAATAAATTTTAGCAACTTTATTGCTGCACTTAGATGGCGCCGTCTCTTTCTCTATTCTATCACACTAGATCATGAAGGGGCTCACAGCAGGGGTCCGGTGCATCTCCATTCACTGATTCAGGTCAGATTTCAGCCCGAATTTTGGGCTGAGTTTGGACCCAAAACAGGCCAAAGTACGCACAGGACGGACGCCTGTGCAATTCACACTGGAGATGTGTGCACCAGCTCCATAGAGAGCAGGTCACAATATTCTACTATGCAAATTGAATGTGGAGAAACCCATTCCGTGTCCCCAGCCCCCTCTTTAAAGGGGTTCTAAAGGCTAAAGGTTTTTACCTTAATGTATGCTCTGCCTTTTTTTCCTGCTGCTGTTAGTCAAATCCAGTGAGGAGAGAGTGGGAAGCGACACTGAGCTGCACTATGTGTGTCTATAGGCAGCTCGGGAGCAAGCCCACTGCATCTGCTACCTGGATTTGACTAACAGCAGCAGGAGAAAAAAGCAGAGCATACATTAGGGTAAAAACCTTTAGCCTTTAGAACCACTTTAACCTCCCCGGCAGTATGATTATTTCTGATTTTAGGTGCTGAAAGTGGTATAATTATTTTGCATGGAAATTTGGCGTTTTATATTGTAGGCCTGTAATTCTTGGAAATAATTCACTTAAATCTGTCCAAACCAGAGTCTAATAGACATCCCGGGTATGATAAAATTTGAAATATGAAATCATTAATTATAATATATATATATATATATATATATATATATATATATATATATATATATATATATATATATATATAGATAGATAGATAGATAGATAGAATATAGATATAATGAAATAAATAACTATAAATAATTATAACAAATAATAATATAATAATAATAAAAATTATTCAATAATGTAATCAAGTCAAAAACACTGAAATGTGCTGAGTTGCAGAATTGTCGCTGTCATTACTTTTAGTGTTTGATGATGAATTTCCCCACAACCACTATCACTCAATTCTGCGAGTCATTCTAATTTATTATCGCTTTTTGGTCTGTAACCACTTTTGATGTAAACGGACACTTTTTATCTATACTGTGTATTTTACTTTTTGAATTTGGCGCCAAACTCTGTCCCCATGCTTCGCAATGCTTGCAGGGAACGGAGCCCAGCGATGTGACAAATCGAGCGGAGGACGGCTCGCTCATACAGCTGGGGGACATTGCTGAATCCAGGGAACAAGGTAAGTAAACCCCTCCATGAATCCAGCGATGCGATCCCGAGTCCGGGAATACCGCTTATAAATCTCACCCCGAGCCAGACTCGGAAATACCGCCAGGGAGGTTAAGGAGGGGGGCTGGGGACTTAGACCGGCCATACACGCAGCAAATTTCTTTCCTGCAATCACGGGGACAAGCAAATTTAACATTTTGGGGGTTATTTAGGAAATGCAAATCCACTTTGCACTGAAAGTGCACTTGGAAGTGCAGTCGCTCTAAATCTAAGGGGTAGATCTGAAATGAGTGGAAGCTCTGCTGATTTTATCACCCAATCATGTTCAAGAAAAAATGCTGTTTTTTATTTTACTTGCATTTCCCCCTCGGATCTACAGCGACTTTACTTCCAAGTGCACTTGCAGTGCAAAGTGGATCTTCCTTTAGTAAATAACCCCCATTGTGTATTACAGCCTTCTTATCACAAGGAACTCAGACAGATGGTGCTAGAAGGGTGTGAAGCAAAGCTATTCAACATAATAAACTCGGTGGGGTTATTTACTAAAGGAAAATCCACTTTGCACTACAAGTGCACTTTGAAGTAAAGTCTCTGTAGATTAGGGTCGCCACAGTTTCTTCAAGTCAAACCTGAACACTTTAGGGGCACACAGCTATTTTTTTTAATAGTATAAACCAGGGAATCTCCAAACTACGGCCCTCCAGAGACCCCTGGTATAAACTATACATATATTTCGCTATTAAATTGCATTTCTAATCATATGAAGTTAATAACAAGAGTCCCCCTTTGCATCAGAGTCTACAGAGTTCCCCTTATACAACTGAATTTGCAAAGTTCCCTTTCACTGTAAGGAGAGACTCTGCAGACTCTGATGTTAGGGAGAACTCTGGGGACTCTAACATAAGGGATGCTCTGGGAACCCTGATTTAAGGGGGAACACTAAGAACTCTGATGTAAGGGGAAACACTGCAACCTCTGGTGTAAAGAGGAACTCTGATGCAAAGGGTACTGTGACAACCCTGAATTGCCTTTGTTTACTCACTCAGAGGCAGGAGAGAGAAGGAGGAAGGCTTTGGTCACAAACAGGGATGGATGTTGAGCTCCAGATGTATCTGGAAGCCCTAGTCTGGTCTGAATAATGTGTCCAGGTTTTAGGCAGTCTGAAACCTGGACGCATGATTCCAAACCCGAACTGTCTGGGTGAATCCCGGACAGGTGGCAACCCTACTGTAGATCCGAGGGGGACATGCAAGGAAAATAAAAAACAGCATTTTAGCTTGCACATGATTGGATGATAAAATCAGCAGAGCTTCCACTCATTTCAGATCTACCCCTCAGATTTACAGCGACTGCGCTTCCAAGTGCACTTTCAGTACAAAGTGGATTTGCCTTTCGTAAATAACCCCCAGTGTTATTATTTTTATTATTTCAAGCCAATAGGTCAAAATACATTGCATCAGATGAAGAAACTCCCCAAAAAATGATGGCACAATCGGATGAAAAATTGAACAACAATTTTGATTTCCATTTGACAGATCGTTAGTTTTTGTACTCGTCTATGGCCTGCTTTGGCTTCCCTACAACTCATTGGGGGTTATTTATGAAAGAAAAATCCACTTTGCACTACAAGTGCACTTGGAAGTAAAGTCGCTGTAGATCCGAGGGGGACATGCAAGGAAAATAAAAAACAGCATTTTAGCTTGCACGTGATTGGATGATAAAATCAGCAGAGCTTCCCCTCATTTCAGATCTACTCCTCAGTGACTGCACTTCCAAGGGCACTTTCAGTGGAATTTCAAGTGCACTTTCCACTTGTAGTTTGCACTTGTAGTGTAAAATGGATTTGCCTTTTCGTAAATAACCCCCAATGGCTGCTATGAGTCAGAGTCAAAGGGTGAACAAAGACATGATGAATGGGGGAAAACATCTATCAACATGAAATTCACAACATTTTTATCAAATTTGAACAGTGGAAATTGAGGTTGAATTATTATGACCCAGATTTTATTCTCAACACTGTTTGAGCTGATGAAAATACTTGTTCACCAGGTTAAGTGTATAGCGAATACACTCCAATCACTATAGGAGTATTCACAGTACATGAATACAGCTAGATCTGGGGATTCTTATGCCTGGTACACATGATGAGATTATCGGGCTCATGATCGTCTGTTTTTTTTTTGCATGCTAGTCTCCGTATTGAAAATGAATATTATGAGGTTACTATAGTTAAGCAAATTCTCGTACAACAGAATAAAAATCAGAAAGTGATGTAATGTATTGCATTGTATTTTTGGACAAAAACTGTACTGATTACCGTATATACTCGAGTATAGGCCGACCCGAATATAAGCCGAGGCCCCCAATTTACCCCCAAAAAAACTGGCAAACTTATTGACTCGTGTATAAGCCGAGGGTGAGACATGCCTGTCCATCCCTGTGTGTGTGTCCATCCATCCCTGTGTGTCCGTCCGTCCCTGTGTGTCCGTCCATCCCTGTGTGTCCGTCCATCCATCCCTGTGTGTGTCCATCCATCCATCCATCCCTGTGTGTGTGTGTCTCCATCCATCCATCCATCCATCCCTGTGTGTGTGTGTCTCCATCCATCCATCCATCCATCCCTGTGTGTGTGTGTCTCCATCCATCCATCCATCCCTGTGTGTGTGTGTATCCATCCATCCATCCATCCGTGTGTGTGTGTGTATCCATCCATCCATCCGTGTGTGTGTGTGTGTGTGTGTGTGTGTGTGTGTGTGTGTGTGTGTGTGTGTCCAGCCTACCTGTGTCCCGAGCCTTTGTCCCGAGCCTCCGTCCCGTGTCGTGCCTTGCCTTCGTCCCGTCCCGTCCCGTCCCGTGCCGTGCCTTGCCTTGCCTCCGTCCCGTGCCCTCTTCGTCGGCGGCCATTGTAAAATTCAAAAGCCGCGCCTCCTCCTTCGCCTGTGATAGGCGGAACACTGAATTTCCCAGCAGCCTGTGTTCCGCCTATCACAGACGTCGTATCATCCTCGTCCGTAGTACGAGGATGATACGACGTCCGTGATAGGCGGAACACAGGCTGCTGGGAAATTCAGTGTTCCGCCTATCACAGGCGAAGGCGGAGCCGGAGGCGCGGCTTTTGAATCAGAATGGCCGCTGTCTGTCTGCTCGACACGCTGATCGAGCGGGCAGACAGCGATGACTCGAGTATAAGCCGAGGGGGGCACTTTCAGCCTCAAAAAAGAGGCTGAAAATCTCGGCTTATACTCGAGTATATACGGTAAACGAAAATCATATCATCTAGTATTCAACTGATAATTTTGCACAAATTGTCCTGATCGGCTCTCGAAAGCTGTGTACTTACTAACGATCAGATTATCGTACGATTGCTTAGAAATCAGTATTTTTCATACAATTCTCTGATCGTGTGTACAGGCTTTTAGATAAAAGTAGTTCAATAGGCAATATACATTTATTGATAGGGTCACGTAAAATTTATAATTAACACGCTAAACAGTATTTACAACACAATTGGGGGTTATTTACGAAAGGCAACTCCACTTTTTGCACTGCAAGTGCACTTGGAAGTGCAGTCGCTCTAAATCTAGGGGGTAGATCTGAAATGAGTGGAAGCTCTGCTGATTTCATCATCCAATCATGTGCAAGCTAAAATGTTGTTTCTTATTTTCCTTGCATGTCCCCCTTGGATCTTCCAAGTGCACTTTCAGTGCAAAGTGAATTTTTCTTTAGTAAATAACCCCCAATGTATAGTATAAAAGTACGGTGGGTTGCATGATATCTACCACTGCAAACCAAAGCATATTTACAGTACAGTAAGGAGTAAAGTATGGAGTTACCTTACCTCTCAGCTTGGGATCTGTTCATAGTGAGTGCCTGTGTGTCCCAGGACAAAGAGACAATACAGCTTTCTAACAATTCATTAAATCCTTTCTGTACAGTGGCTAATATAATGCACCCTAACTGGTTCCTTTAGAAAATGCATATGGAGTGCAGCCTGATTGGATAAGGAAAAACAATGGCCTGGTCTTTGAAGTAGAAAAATACTAAAGCCTAGTACACATAGCTCCCAATTGTCCTGAATTTGGAGCAATGACCTTCTGTCCCTCTGACCCTCTCTCCCTCTTTCCTCCTCATTTGTCCCTCATTTTGGTCTGATCTATATAGCTGTATATAAAATGCACTTTATAGCTTTCAAAAAGGGTTTCCCAGTGCTAAACCTTTCATCCAATTTCTAAATTGCTGTATCTGTAAATTTTAAAAGCAAATACCGTATATACTCGAGTATAAGCCGAGATTTTCAGCCTCTTTTTTGAGGCTGAAAGTGCCCCCCTCGGCTTATACTCGAGTCATCGCCGTCTGACTGCTCGATCAGCGTATCGAGCAGACAGACGGCGGACATACTACAATTTGAAAGCCGCGCCTCCTTCTCCGCCTCCGCCTGTGATAGGCGGAACACTGAATTTCCCAGCAGCCTGTGTTCCGCCTATCACGGACATCGTCTCATCCTCGTCCGTAGTACGAGGATGAGACGATATCGGTGATAGGCGGAACACAGGCTGCTGGGAAATTCAGTGTTCCGCCTATCACAGGCGGAGGCGGAGGCGGGGCTTTTGAATTTTAGAATGGCCGCCGAGGCGATCCTGGCAAGGCACGGGACGGAGGCAAGGCAAGGCACGGCACGGGACGGGACGGAGGCAAGGCACGGCACGGCACGACACGACACGGGACGGAGGCAAGGAGGCAAGGCATGGCACGGCACGGGACGGAGGCAAGGAGGCAAGGCACGGCACGGGACGGAGGCAAGGAGGCAAGGCACGGGACGGAGGCTCGGGACACAGGTAGGCTGGACACACACACACACACACACACACACACACACACACGGACACACACACACAGACACACACACATGGACACACACACACAGGGATGGATGGATGGAGACACACACACACAGGGATGGATGGATGGATGGAGACACACACACACAGGGATGGATGGATGGATGGAGACACACACACACAGGGATGGATGGATGGATGGACACACACACACACAGGGATGGATGGATGGATGGACACACACACACACAGGGATGGATGGATGGATGGACACACACACACACAGGGATGGACGGACACACAGGGACGGACACACACACAGGGATGGACAGGCATGTCTCACCCTCGGCTTATACACGAGTCAATAAGTTTGCCAGTTTTTTTGGGGGTAAATTGGGGGCCTCGGCTTATATTCGGGTCGGCCTATACTCGAGTATATACGGTATAAAGAAATAGTAGTGGTAAAAAAATATCACTTGTTGATTTAATTAACCTTTTTTTTAATTAATTCTCCTTTAAGGGGGTGTGGCAGTGGGCGTGTCCTATGCCTACATACATTTGTTAGTAGGTGTCCCTCATTCTCATCTCAAAATGTTGGGAGGTATGCTAGTACACATGGGCCAAATGTTGGGCTGAATTGGCCGGTTCAATACACGGCAGCTTGAGCTCTTCAGTTTTTTTTTCCTTTAGCCCACTGAAACAGTTACCCAAGCAGAGGATTTTCATCAGCAAAACATAACATAAAATACCAAGCCACCTTGTTCTCTGTTCAGCAGCATCACTGCTCCTTTCACCGGTCCCTCGGGCCATCCTACCCAGCTTTCCTGGCTATTTGGGCTCTCCTGGCTCTCAGCCTCATAGATGCAGCACCCTGCTGCACAGCCCACATCTTTATCTCTCGATAGTGGTTCTCCTGACACCCCAGGCTCTCTCAGTCCTCTGAACTCATACAGATGTCCTTGACCTGTCCTTTGCTTAGCCATCTCTACTCTCCCAGTCCTATGGGCATATAATTTTGCTCTTTCATCATGGAGTTCTGTCTAACAGCACTTCTGTCTAACAAGAGCACACACCTCTCTCCAAATGGGAGTCCTGAGCTTTGCCCCAGTCTATCATGCTAAGGGCTGTGTGCACCTGGACACACACTCTGCTTGTCTTCAGCAAGACCTGGACACTGGGTTGGAGATCTTCTCTTCTCCAAACTTCAGAGCCCAATCTGGGAATATCAAAATCCGGAGAAAGCCATAAAAACTGTTTTCTCCGCTCATAATACTCTGGACTCACCACTCTGCATATGTGCAAACCCTACCCTTTCTACAACTATTTACACTATGACTGGACCTGTTACTGCCACATAACCCTGCCCCCCTTTGTTTCAGGAAATATGAGCCCGTACTGTTGATCGGGACACCTCTTTGTCAGCTGTCAGCCACGTAGTCCCAATTCTTTTTCAAGGTACATTTCCACATATGCAATTCCTTAAATCTAAACAGGGTCCTTCTGTTCTTTGTACTAAGCCTTCTTCTCCCTTTTTACTTGTGGTACTTGGGCTCATCCTTAATTTCTGGAGGAGCACTGGCTTCCCTCACACGTCTCTCTAGCTCACTTGTACTTTTTACCACCATCATTGGTCTTTTAAGTTCATTAACCTGTAGCGCCGGTACTCCTAAGTACACTCTATGTATTTAAATTTAGTTTTTGACCAAAACTGTAGTTGAGTTTTTGGGTTAATGGTTCTAAATTATGCTTTAGCATCAGTTTGGCGGGGCTGTATAGAAGTTCTGCCTGGTCATAGGTAGGGTTGTACACCTGTGAGAGCCCTTAGAACGCAGTCTGATTGGACGCATTGGGTATCAATCTCTCTCGGAGCCAATCAGTGGGTGCATCTGTCTCACTATGTATTCCGGGAGAGGGTACTTAAGGTGCCGAAGTCACGTGGTTCTGGGTTCCGGTCCAGAAGTTGTTGCGGAATCCGTGGTCCTGGTCCTCCTGACCAGCCCCCAGGGGTCGTCATGGTCTGGGGTGCGGATCCATCCGTTTCCGAGCCTCGAAACTGGCTAGTTCGAGGCACAATAACTGGAAGGAGGATTCTAAAGTGTTCCGGGGGTTGTACGAACTTTGGAGAGGCCCAGCAACTCTACTCTACTAAACAAACTGAAAAATACTGAACCCCCCATCAATTGCAGCCCCATCAAATACATCCATTGTGCCCATCAAATGAAGCCATTGTGCCCATCAAATGCTACCACTTGTGCCCATCAAATGCAGCCACTTGTGCCCATCAAATGCAGCCAGGTGCGTCCCCCGGCTGTCACTTCACTAACCCCCCCACATGGCTGGTCCGGCGGCACTTACCGCTCGTGTGGCTGGGCTATGCTCCTCTCCTGGAGTGACGGGGCTCTCCTCCTCTTGTGCAGCGGCGGGAAGCGGGGGTTGCGGCTCCTGTGTCCACTCGGCTCCTCAGGCTTCCTCCGCCATGTCTGCTCTTCCACCAAAGCGTTAGGTATCCAATAGGATTGCCTAATGCTTTGGCCAATCGGGAGACAGGTCTCACTGACCTGCCTTGGCAGGGAGGAACGTTAGTGTGAAAATAGCGAAAATTTATTCGCTATGCCACACAACAGGGGGGTACCGGGACACAATGCTCTGCGCCCTGAGCCCACCCTATTTTGAAGCCTATTAGAGCCTCTGGCTCTAATCACGTGCTTCAAAATACACACCCCCCCGCCTATCCCCGCCATCGTATTTCATGTGTCCGGCATCCTGAAAGGGGCCGGGCACATGAATAGGGAGGGCGGCGGAGGTGTCAGGGGGGGCAATGCCCATGCGCCCACAATGCAACGCCCATACAGCCTACCTGACAGCTCCCCCTGCAAAAATATCAAAATTATATTTTTATTAATAATACATGAATATCATTATTAGTGGACACAAACATTCCATCATACATAAAAACATTAATTCTGTCTGGAAGCCAAAATTCTCCCCAAACAATAATGCACATGTTCCCCAACTCTCAGTTCAAATCTCCCCTCCCAGCGCAAATCTATGCTCCACCTCTCCTGGCTAAAACCCCCCCGACCCTCCTCCTATCACATACCCCCCATTCTTCCTTCTAGCACATATCCCCCTCCCCAAATCCCTATTACACTTCCCAGCACAGATAACCACACACACCCCTCTCCCAACTTACAGGGGAAAGCCACTAAAAAGCCAGGAGGAGGTGCACTGTGTTGTGTCAGAAGAGCGCTCGTCTATGCAGCACATGAGTCTTAGATTGTATTGGACTGCATGCACACACAAAGTCCCCTATCTCTTCCAAGGGCTGCCCATCTCCCAGCAGCAGTAAATGTGGATAGGGGGCGTGTGTGTGCAGTCCAATGTTATCTAAGAGTGATCCATTCTCATGTGCTGTATAGACGATCGCTCTTCTGACAGGTGGGGAGAGTACAACACAGCACATTTCCTCCTGGCTGTTTCCTCCCTGCCTCTTCTCTCAGTGCTCCAGCCTCCCATCTCCTTGTTCCGGTCCTGAGTACGGGTGGGGAAAGGAGCTTAGCAGTCACCGGCCAGCACAACATCCATTGAATGGGCTGGCCTAAGGGGCAGAACTAAAATCTGGGTGGGCACAGCCCACACCAGCACCCCATTAATCTGGCCATGTGTGTCTCTCACCCAGCAGCTGAAAGCTAGGCCTGTTTATTTTGTGGGGCTGGGAGTGGCATATAGTAGGCTGGTGACTCTCAGCTAGTTTCATCCTTTGGTTACCTCCCCTTCTGCTTCTAGATGCTTCTAGAAGGAAGGTGGGGAAGAAGGGTGGAACTGTTTGGGGTGTTCTAGGGAGCTTAGGATTGGCAAGCCCCCTTAAATAACTAGAATCAACCCATCTGGGGAGGAGTTGTTCGGGTGGAAGAACTGGAGATGGAGTATTAGACTATCGGGTCCTTGGAGGAAGCCCCCCAGTCGGGGGGGGGTGACCTTGGGACAGGGGCTCGGAGCTGTACAGAAGCCCCATAAAATCCAAGGGGTGTCCTGAGCAGGAGCAGGAGCAGGAGAGGACAGCAGGAAATACTACTGGGCAAGTTTCCAGGGGGGATCCATGAAGTGTCGGTGAGTGGCAGGCACAGTCGGGATAGCTGGGAGAGGCGTGCTGGAGAGAACTGGGAGTGAGTAGTCTGAGATGGATGTAGAAGCAGCGGGAGAGACTGTGATGTTACTAGCAGTTTTATACAGACCTCTGAAGAGCACTTTGCATTGGATCACTTTTCGGAAGGGCAGTTGACAGGGATTGAGGAGCTGTTATGTAGCCTGTTTTAACATCTTAAGATTTTATACATGCTTTGTGATGAGCTTAAGGTTGGGTTCACGCTAGCTCAGCTCGCAGCAGGGGGTCTGATGCGTCCCGCTTCTCTGTTTCAGGGGTGAATCAGGGCCAAATGTTTGCCTGAAATGGAGCCAAATACACACAGAACCCTTTTTCAGTGCAGATCACGTCTGCCCCGGAGGTATGTGAAGCGGCTCCATTGAGAGAAGGTCACAGTCTCCTGCATCCAATTTGCATTAGTGTGAACCCAGCCTTACAATGATCCCTCCAGGGTCATGCGATTCTGCCCCTTGCTTTTTGTTTCAAGTTATTTGTTATAGCCCATTTCTATATCAAGCATATAGAACAGGGATATGCAATTAGGCCCATGAGGTATGGCAAGACTCTGACAGCCACAAGCATGACACCCAGAGGCATGATGGGACTTGTAGTTTTGCAACAGCTAGACGTCCGCTAATTGCATATCCCTGACGTAGGGCATTCACTGTTCATTGGTACCATTCAAAAGAAAACCCTTCAGTAGTGTGCTTTTGTAATATTGAAACAAATAAAAATACTGCTGAAGGAAACCAATAAGCATCCAATGAACCGTCACCACTTGTTAGCTAGGTTAAGGGAGAAGTACAGCTAAAGCTTTTTTGGCTTTACTTCTCCTATGGATCACAGGAGTTCAGTTAGTTCTAGACCAGTGTTGCCAACTGTCAGTATTTTTACTGGCAGCCAGTAAAAAACAGGCACTTTTCTCCTGCCAGTAAATGCCAGGGACTGGAAAAGAATGGCAGTCAAAAATATAGCTGTGATGCTTGAAGCCGGCCAAGACCATCCACGTGCCTATTACAGTGTGTTTGATGGTGCCTGAGTGTGTCTTGTGATGTCATGGCACAGGGGAGTTGAGCAGACTCTCGTGTTTAGTCAGGGTATAGGAGCAAGGCAAGCCGGGAGCGGGACTGTTAGTGCTGTTTGGACTGGAGTGGACCAAAGGGACCACCTGGCATGGAGAGAGACTGTCACTGTGACTCAGGAGGGGGCGTGTCGTGTCCGTGAAATGTCATCATCATGTGTGATGCTGCACACTACTGTCAGTGTCACTATGAGAGTCAAGTGGGCTAGGCGAACACACCAGAGCTCATCTTTGTGTACTACACCCAGCAAGTGAATATTAGGTGCAGCCTGATTGAAGAATCCATATAAGGCTTCTGTTTACAATCCATGTGATATGTGATAAGGAAAAACAATGGCTAGGTCTTTGTAGAAGGTATAAAAATATTCCAGCAATACCAATTTGGATATTAGAAGTGGTACAATGCAGAAATGCACTAATGGTTTAAATATGTTCCCATATATCAGAATACTTATTTACTATACTGTTGAATTTGATCTAAGCATAAGATGTATGACGGAAAATACTATTTCTGTTATGTGGTATAATAACTCCTGCTTGTTGCACTGAGATTAAGATATATTGTGTAAGGTTGTGAGCTCAACAACCTTGGCATACAACTACAGTATCTAAAGGATGTAGTACCTGTCTAATAACATAATAGCAATTTGATTTTGGTAAAATGGTAGCTTGCTCCTACTGGTAAAGTGACATAACTCTAGTAATAAGATCTGAGCTGGAAATGTAGCATAATTCTTTTAAAAGGTGAAAAGATGAAAATGTTATTGGTATCATGGCATTGTGATGGCACTGTGGACAGTAGACAAGCAGTGTTACCATAACCCCCTCCACCTTCCTGAGACTCCCACACTTACCAGTAGCACTAGCATGACTACTTGCGGTATATGGAGAACTTCACACTTGGAACCTTGCTGTGGCTGATTGTCATTTCATGTGTAAGGATTGGCAATACCCAATAAAATATATATTTATAGGAAATATATGTGGGAATACATAGTGAGATGACTATCAACATAGCTCTTCTAAAGTATGTTTGTATACTATATGGCAGTGGTCATCAACCCCGTCCTCAGGGCCCACTAACAGGCCAGGTTTTATGTATTATTACCTTGGGGAGATGTAGACTAGAATACTGCAATCACTGAGCAGCAAATTATATCACCTGTGATGTATTTCAGTTATCTTGTAAACCTGGCCTGTTAGTGGGCCCTGAGGATAGGGTTGATGACCACTGCTATACGGGACAAGATTGCCTCCTGTTTCTTAAAAGAACTAGTTTTTCCTGCCTTCATTAGTATATCAAAGCCAAACGTTAGGCATTGTAAAAATGTTGTGAGATTGCCCCTTTGTCTTTAGAGGGTGGGTGAAAAAAGGTGGCGACTAGGTGTTTCCATTTGGTTATAGGGCTTTAGCATGCTAATTTGAGGACTGTTTAGCCAAAAGTCTAGGAAGTCTAAACAAACGTATATATGCTGTAGACATCAGGTCAATCATAATTAATATGGGATAAGCATCATAGCAAAGTAAGAATAGAGTTCCATCCTTTCTTGAGAAAGTTATGATTGTGTCATAAGCCAAATGGAGGGAACTGGTATAATAATGATAGAGCAGGGCCACTTGAAGAATGAAGAAAGCTGGACTTGAGACTTGATGGGGGAGAGACTTGAGGGAAGGCTTGACTAGAGACTTGATTAGGAGATCTTGACTGGAGGCTGACTATGGAGAGTGGTAATATTGGATGTACTTGCTAGTTAGATATCTTGCCAGTTTATGATTGCTGGACTTTTGCCTTTGGTTCCTTGGGTATGTCTTCCATGGGGCAGAAGTTGTATTGCTTGATGGTATAGGGCAGTGGTCATCAAGCCTGTCCTCTGGGCCCACTAACAGGCAAGGTTTTATGTATTACCTTGTGGAGATGCAGACTAGAATACTGCAATCACCGAGCAGCAAATTATATTACCTGTGATGTATTTCATTTATCTTGCAAACCTGGCTTGTCAGTGGGCCCTGAGGACACAGTTGCCTCCTGTTTCTTATGCCGCGTACACACGATCAAACAATCGGGTGGAAAAGTCCGGCAAACTCAAGTCCGCTGGACAATCCCCCCGTGTGTAGCCTCCGGCAGACTTTTTTTTACCCGAAAGTACGGTGGACTTAGAAAGTAGTTTTGCACTCCAATCTTCCCGCCGGACTTGCATTTCGGCGGACAATCCGGCCGTGTGTATGCCAGTCCGCCGCACTTTTGAAATGAGCGGACTTTTCCCGCCCGGAGAAAAGTCCGCTCATTTTGAGCACGTCTCCAGGTAGGCGGGGCCCGCGAAGGATGCGTCGCCGGCCCTGTCACCTGGTATGGACTTAAAGGGGAACCCCAACGCCGAAAAAAATCGGCGTGGGGGTCCCCCCCTGGTCCACATCAGACCCTTGTCCGAGCACGCTACCTGGCCGGCCAGGAAAGGGGGGGACGAGCAAGCGCCCCCCCCTCCTGAGCCTACCAGGCTGCGTGCCCTCAACATGGGGGGGCGCCTTGGGGAAGGGGGGGCGCGTGGCCCCCCCACCCCAAAAGCACCTTGTCCCCATGTTGATGAGGACAAGGGCCTCTTCCTGACAACCCTGGCCGTTGGTTGTCGGGGTCTGCGGGCGGGGGGCTTATTGGGATTCCGGGAGTCCCCTTTAATAAGGGGCCCCCCACCCTATGTGAATGAGTATGGGGAACAATGTACCCCTACCCATTCACCTGTAAAAAAAAGTAAAAAAAAAAACACAACACACAAGGGTTAAAATAGTTTATTGCACAGCTCCGGGGATCTTCCATCTTCGGGGGTCTTCTCGCCGGACTCCTCCGCTATCTTCTTCTAGCTCTTTTACTAGCGGAGGAGCCCGGCTTTCTTCCTCGACGCCGCCCTCTTCTTCCGACTTCGGGGTTCTTGTCCCCCTCTTCGGTTCTTCTGCTGGGCCACCATGCCTTCTTCTAGCTCTTTTACAGGCGGTGGCCCGGTCTTCTGTCGCCCCCCCGCCGCCTTCTGTTCTTCTTTTCTTCTCTTCTTCTCTTCAAATGTTGCCTCGTCGCATCCTCCGCTCACAATGGCACCGACGCGACTGTGACACCATAATGGACGGGGACATCATCCGGTGATGTCCCTATATAAGTCGCCGCGCGTCGGTGCCATTGTGAGCGGAGGATGCGACGAGGCAACATCTGAAGAGAAGAAGAGAAGAACAGAAGGCGGCGGCGGCGACAGAAGACCAGCGTTGGAGTTCCCCTTTAAGCCCATACCAGGTGGCGGGGCCAGCGACGTCTCCTTCGCGGGCCCCGCCTACCTGGAGACGCGCTCAAAATGAGCGGACTTTCCTCTGCGTGTGTGGGCGAGTCCGTTCATTTCAAAAGTACGGCAGATAGTACGGCGGACTTAGTACGCCGTATTAGTCCGCTGAAAAAGTGCCGTGTGTGGGCAAGTAGCCCGTTCGGAAAGTCCGGCAGACACTCCGGCGGGAAGTCCGCCGGACTAAGTCTGCCGGATAGTCGGCTAAGTGTGTACGCGGCATTAAAAGAACTAGTTTTTCCTGCCTTTATTAGTATATCAAAGCCAAACGTTACGCCAAACGTTACGATTGCCCCTTTGTCTTTAGAGGGTGGGTAAAAAAAGGTGGCAACTAGGTGTCTCCATTTGGTTATAGGGCTTTAGCATGCTAATTTGAGGACTGTTTACCCAAAAGTCTAGGAAGAGGGTTGATGACCATTGGTATAGGGCAGTGATGGCGAACCATGGCACCCCAGATGTTTTGGCACTACATTTACCATGATGCTCAACTACACTGCTGAGTGCATGAGCATCACGGGAAATGTAGTTCCAAAACATCTGGGGTGCCAAGATTCGCCATCACTGGTATAGGGAAATGGTTCTCCGGACCCACTAACAGGCCAGGTTTGCAAGATAACTGAAATACATCACAGGTGATATAATTTGCTGCTCAGCGATTTCAGTATTCTAATCTGCGCCCCCCCCCCCCCACACACACACACATTTTTACACGTGGATGTCATCCACCCACTATGTTCTTCACCCTTTCTTTATCTTGTGCTTCCACAACATTGCATAGCTTCTCTCTAGGCATGCTTCTTGCGATATGGCCAGAAAATTGCCATTTCCTCATCAATCTATTAGACGTGATTTTGCTTGATTGGGATTGATTTCTTAAAAGCAAATAAACTGTTCACTTTGCAATTCCAGTTACACTCTGCAAGGGAATTATCCTCAGAGATTAGTGAATGAAGTGAAGCTCTGTTTCCATTATCCTTTCACGTGCAAGCAAAAATGCTTTTTTTTTTCCTTGAAAGTGATTGGGTATTCTTTGCAAAATGAGGATTAATCACATTTACTTCATTTGCAAAGTGAACAGTGTATTTGCTTTTAGTAAACCAACTCAATTAACTCTTTACAGCACCTGTTCATTCATTCATACCATACAAGTCTGTTTAGTTGATTTTCAAGATTGTCCTCTAGTACTAAACAGTTCAAAGCATGCTTTTTGTAACTGCAGAGTGGCTCTCTCCTGTGCCAGATCACATACCTAGTATGTGATCCAGCACTTCTGAGTAGGGAGTGTGCACGTTCGCCTGCTGTGCTGTGATTAGTCACAGCACAAGCTGATCAGCAGACGCTGATCAGCAATAAGGGGCACCCTAGAGAAGGTGGGCAAGTATATAGAGTCTCTCATTAAAGATCTGGTAAAATGATTACCTTCCTATGTGCGAGACACAGGTGATGTCTTAAACAAGATCAATGAGTTGGCCTTCACTGGTGAAGTCCTTTTGGTTGGGATCAACGTGGAATCTTTGTATATGTCTGTAGCGCTGACATCCTTGCTAACTGATGTGATTATGCATGCTTTAATATGAGGTATGTGGACATTACTGTGGTTTCGTACTAGAGCCATCTAGTGTCCAATTATGGGTAACGCACCTGTTTATCACACCTCAGAACAACCTGGAGACTTGTACAGGAAGTGACTGTTTGGATTCTGAAGATTGACCTTGTTACCCAGGAGTCCGTGTGTGACCTACCCATGAACACTCTCTTACGCAGTGCATGCTGGGTAGGAAATAAAAGGGACTAGAGCGGCCATCTTAGGTCTCTTGGGACCACGTTACCGGCCTGAGTGGATCTGTGGAGGGGTGTCCCGAGAGGCAGTGGCTAACAGCTATTATGGAGTGCCAGACTGTTCGTGCTTGTGAGGTAACCTGATGGAGCCTGAAAGATGGTAGCCAGATTTTGAAGGTCCAAAGACACTCGGTAGAGAATCTGAGAATCAGATCGATTTGGCTGAGCGGTACAGAGCATCTGGCCTAGCTGATGGAAGGACAAGGCACAGTCACCAGACCAAAGTGATAACGCGGAACTCTGATTCAGTTGGTGAGCGGGCTACGGCCCATCGTTTGTTAACTTTTTGCACACAGTTAGACTCACTTACAGGCCACCCTGGAATCTGCAGTTCCACGTAGGCGTAGCAGAGCCACCGAAATAAGTTACTGGAATTACATCAGGAGCATTTCAGCTTAAACTTCCACCTTACTTTGAAATGCAAATACAAAGGAGTGACTTGAACTAGCGAAGAAACGAAAACCCCGGATTAAAGTACTTTTAAGTGAGGCCTCACGTATAGCCTTTAAAGGAAGGGGAGCTCCCAGGTTCATATAAATACATTTATATACATCTGTTATACTTTGTTATATTGAAATATATTGTGCTGTCGTCCTATTTTGGGATGACAGTACAATTGCTGTAACCATTTTAAGTAAACAATATTTCTGGTTAAGTATCCAATTGTGTGGCGTATTGTTTTTCCCCACCAGGTGGAGCCAGTGGATCCTAAGGGAGTGTGCACGTTCGCCTGCTGTGCTGTGATTAGTCACAGCACAAGCTGATCAGCAGACGCCGGCCAATGGATTACTGTCGGTGCCTGCTGATCAGAGAGGAGGCAGAACACAGGGCAAAGCTCTGTGAGTGTAAACAATACAGAGCTCTGTCCTGTCAGTGGGGATGTTGCAGTTTTTGTTTTCCTCCAAAGCAGGTAAGAAAAACCATCACATGCTTTAGTAAAAGCAACACACATAAACACAGGTTTGGCACACATTTAACCCTTTGATCGTCCCAGATATTAACCCCTTTCCAGCCAGGGTCATTAGTACAGCACTGATCACTGTATTAGTGTCACTGGTTCCCACAAAGTGTCAGTTAGTGTCAGACTGCCCTCCATACTATCACAGTCCTGCCACAAGTTGCTTGATCGCCACCATTACTAGTAAAAAAAAAAAAAATTCTAGTATATATACCATAGTTTATAGACGCTATAATGCAAACTAACCAATATTCGCTTATTGTGATTTTTTTTTTTACCAAAAATATGTAGAAGAATACATACATATTGACCTCAGTTTATGAAGAAATACATTTTTTTTTGTTGTTTTATAACAGAAAGTAAAAAAAATATATATTTTTTCAAAATTTACGGTGTTTTTTTTTGTTTATAGTGCAAACGTTGTCTTAACTGCAGTGCATATAGCTTATAAATTTTAATTTTCTAAAAAAAAGAGTGGAAAAAATGAAAGATAGAACAGTGTTTCTCAACTCCAGTCCTCAAGGTGCCCCAACAGGTCATGTTTTCAGGATAGTACAGTGATTTCCCCCCACTGAACTATTGTGTTCTTACAGGGGGACGTTTCCCCGCCAGAACACTCTGGCTAGCGCTAGACATGTGCGATTATGTACTGAATGGTTAAAAACGAATTGATGAGATTTCCTTTCACTTCCTTTCTAAGAGACAGAACAGTAAGTGAAAGGAAATCTCTCTAACGTTAGGATTTCTCCCTCTATTCCTATTGAGGCAACAGCTGCAATATTTGTTAGTTCCCTTTGCTATCTCTCTGTGAGAAAGGTCACTAGGACAAATAGCGAGTTTTTCTAACGAGGACACAGACAACAAGAAAAATCTAAACACGTTCACGCTCTATTCATCACCAAAAACAACGTTTTGGCTTTAGATACATTTTCTAGCCCTTGAGGCTCTATACCTATGGGTGTCAGATTTGTATGCAGCTCTAATCATGGAAATGAGAGGTACATTTTACTTACAAGGTATCTGAAGACTGTCTGCTCTTTTCAGCTGTGTTTAGCCTGGGAGGAGTTTCAGATATAGATAGTTGTCCAGTATATGTTTATGGGCGCTACATTGAAGAATGTAGATTTTCCAACATCTAACCAGCAGTAATGCAGTAACGGCAATAGCTAAGTTTATAAAGAGGAAGCTCCCTGGCATGTAAATTGTTGGAAATTGTTTAACTATAGTTAAAAAAGACTGCTGGCTCACAGTTTAAAATGAAACTATTAGCCAAATACAAATGTCTTGTGTGTGAAAGGTCACTTTGAACACCTTTGAGCTGTACGTAGAGATATTAACTCACAGCCTGAACATTACACATCTGAACACATAATCTAATTTTCTCGTATGGCTGAAATATTGTGCAATCCCCATTTACTTCCTTCTAAATTTATATTCACTTACTGTAAAAAAAATTTTTTTATATATATATATATATATATATATATATATATATATATATATATTAAAGCGCTGCACAAAGTGTTGGCGCTATATAAATCCTGAATAATAATAATAATAATAATAATAATAATAATATATATATATATATATATATATATATATATATATATATATATATATATACTCCAATCAGCCATGCCATTGTGATCACCCATCATAACAATATGACCACTTGCATAATATTTAGTAGGTCCCCATTACCTCTTCCAAGCCCTTTGAGCTGGTTACAGTGGACTTCCTGAAGATCTCCAGCTCCCCCTCAGGGTATTGTTATGTTCTGGTCCTTGTTGACCACTTCACCAAGTGCACTGTGGTCGTCCCCACCAAGGACTAGATGGCCCCCACCATGACTAAATTGTTTTGGGAACACATGGTCCAACCATATGGTTGTCCCAAACTTATACCCTCAGACCAAGGCCCCAAGTTTGAGTCACTGATCATGTCTGAACTGTGCTGCCTCAGTGGTATATGGAATTTGCATACCGCCTGTTACCATCCTTTGGCAATGGACTCTTGAAAAAGGTCATAGAGACCGATGGCACAAGCATGTGGGGGATGTAGTGTGAGCCTACAATAACATGGTACATCAATCCACAGGCCACACTTGCTGGGCTTCCCTGAGTGCTCTACATCCCACATGACCAGCACTTGGGTACAAGAACACTGGGACCAATTACAGACAGTCAACCAGGTGGTGCTTGATAGACACAAGGACTTGGCCAAGGATTCTGCCCTAGAGGAGCTGCCATTGTGACCGGGGAACCAGGTGTTGATGCAGAACACCAAGGGCAAAAGAGGTAGTTAGCTGGATCCTAAGTGGGAGTGCACCCCCTATCGGGTACAGAAACACGGACTTCCCTTTAACACCAATGTATGATGTGATCTCAGAGGGTCCCAACCAAATTAACAGGTGACTACACCGCAACCTGCTGTGACAATGCTTGTTGAGTGGCAATTGTTCTGCCAAATTTGCCTAAGATAGAGAGGAACAAGATTCTGCAGATGTTCTAGGAGTACAAGAAGTCCTTGAAAAATGGTGCTCCTTTGCAGCAGAGTGCAGGTGGAAGAGAAAGTCAAGGGGAACCTAGTTTCTCTATGGTTCCCTTGGTCACGGTGAGGCAGCCATCCAATTGGATACTGGCCCATGTGACTTCAGGGGTCTATTTAACATCCAGGCTACCGGATTTGGTGCACATTTTTGCGAGTGGCAATGTAGGGAAAGAAAACCCATCTTTCAGGGACAGTGCTTAGCATCTGGGAAAGGTTCCAGAGTAGGAAAAATGCAGGGACATACCATCCTTCCTGAAAGCCTTCCCATCTGGGTTTGGACCGGTCAGGCTGCATTTAACTCCTCAAGACAGACGCTGTCGGCACCTCTAGTCTTTGGTCTACTGTTTCATCTCTGTTGCAACTTATGAGCGCTCCTGGCTGGGTTGCCTTCCCACTGCCTCTGCTGTGTACTACTGGACCTCTGTTACAATATATTCCTGTTGCTGCACTTAGATTCTGTGTGTTTTTTGCCTTCCTCACACTCTCCACCTACCCACAAGGTTATCATGGTGCTGCTTCTTTTTTTCACTTTACAGTCACAGGTTGGGGCAGGACGACCAGGGCTCATGGGAAGAGGCTTGGATGATGCTAGCCAGACACAGAACTTCTAGTGGCAGAAAAAGTACTACGGGGAAATCTCTGGATTGAAGGTATATATTTCAGCAAATGTGGGTTTTGTTATTTTATGTTTTAATAGACAATTCATTTTTATCTTTTTTTTTTTTTTTTTGGCTGGCGTTCTGCTTTAGGTGAGTTAAGCAGGCCCAATGATAAATGCACAAAGATACATGCATTAATGCATCTGCACCATAGTAAATCCCTGTTCCTAAAGTGATTCAAAAGTTTTTTGTTTAAAAAAAAAAAAGACTTGCCATACTTTCCAGCACCGTGCAATGGTTTTGCACAGACTAGCCCTGATCTTCCTCTTCTGTCACTCTAGGACAGGACTACAGAGCACCTCCCTATCCTCTTCTCCCAAACATAGGTGGAAGGGTTTTGTAGTGCTCAGAGATGGCTTGAAACAACCCAAACTGATAAGAGTACAGCACAAGCAGAGAGCAGAGGAAGTTATCAGCTGATCAACACCGAATCAACACCGGAGAACTGTCAAACAACAAAATAAACCCTTTGAGGCAAAGTTCCACTGCCTGTACGAGTTTTACAACATGGGGTGACATATTTTCATGGACCATGTTGCGATTCTTAAGCCAGACAGTTGCTTTCCGGTGATTCACAGAATCGGGGGTACTCACCCCATCACATAAGAAGTTGTTTCACTACCAGCCCTGGACTATTATGTTTTAAAGTTGCCTATTTTTGCTGAGTACTGGCCATCTGAGTTCTGTCCACCTACAAAAGTTCTGTTTATTTTATTGATGTTGCCATACTGGTATGTTGTAATTACCTGCAAGTGAATAATATTGGGGTCACGCAGCCGGGATGGCTTGAATTTAAGGGGTAGGTGTGTAGTCAGGTAGAGGTTACTGCTACTGCTGCTACTACTACACTCCCGGCTTTTTCTTGGCAGGTTTTTTGTGCTATAAAAGGGACGATAGTCCAGATCCCTGGGGGGGGGGGGGGGTATTTCAGAGAGGGATGCACTGCCTGGTGCCATTGCTGGAGTCAGAATGACCTGTGTCTTGCCAGAGCTAGATTCCAGACATTGACTTTGCTTGAACAGGTATGCCAGAGCAGCCACAAGCCTATACTTATGGACTAGGATGTTAGGGAATGTTTGCACTTTATCTTGGAGTGTCAATTGCCATTGTCATCATGTTAATTTATTCTTCAAATAAAATGTTTGAAACTTTGCCTTTGCCTGGTCTAAAGTTACTAAAGGGGTGTAATGTGAGTAATCAACACATATATTTTACAGCTTGGGTCATTAAACACATTGAGGTGTGAAGACATCTGTACAAGGAGTTCACGCAGTGTGAAGAAGGAAGTGGATACCAAGGGTAACGAAGGGTTTTCTAGCAGCCTGTCATTAAAGAGGAACTGCAGTCTGCTCACATAATTTGTAATAAAAACATCTTTGCCATTCTGAAGCTTCCCTCGAATCACTTTGCATATTATTTTATATATATTGTGATTCTGTACTTGCCAAATATGCTGCAGAAATCTTCCTCCACTAAGTCTGGCTGCAGCCATTTTAATAGGGGCAGCTGAAGCTGCTGCCTGTTCAATTTCTGGATATACACAGGCACACAAAAGCACAACTCCAGCTGTGCAGTCCTGCAGCTTTCATTGGCCCTATTATGACTCACCCCCCCCTCCCATCCTGTAAAAACTCTCAGGCCGCGTACACACGCGGGGACTGTTCGCTCAACTTTGTCCGTCAAACAGTTTCAGCGGACAGTCCGCTCAAAATTAGCATGGACGGACTTGGCCACACACGACGAACGAACAGTCCGCTGAAACCGTGCGCGATGACGTGAACGGCACGTACGACGGGACTAGAAAACGACGTCCTATACACTGCAATGCAAACTTCGGCGTGTAAATCCTTTCTGAGCATGCGCGGAACTTAGTTTGACGAACAAGCCTACACACGAGGGGACTGTTCGCTGAAACAAAGTTTCAGCGGACAGTTTTTCCGAATTTCCGAAAAACTTTGTTCAGCAGACTGTCCGCTGAAACTGTCCGCTGAAAGCCCACACACGAGCGGACTGTCCGCTGAAACACTGTTCAGCGGACAAAGTTGAGCGAACAGTCCCCGCGTGTGTATGCGGCCTCAGGAGAGTGAGAGAGAGAGCTGTGCGTGGTGTCATAAGCCTAGGCTAATGACCAGACAAGAAACAGGAAGTGAGCTGTATAAGGTATTTACGTGCAGAAAAAAATGTTTTACTATCCAAAGTTAAAAGTACAAGGGCAGAAGATTTAATAGATGGAAAGTTGAAAAAATTACTGAAGGTCCACTTTAAGTGTGTATCGGGGACGTGCAGTCAGGGGAGTCAGGTGAGGCAGAGCCTCAGCTGCCATAAACTTAAACAAAGAAAAGAAGATCAAGCTTAAAGGGTTGTAGTGTGGTGTCGTGGAGTCCTACCCCACCACTTGTCAAAATGTGGGGCTCATAGGACCTATGGTTCCAGAGATATGGGGGTCCTTGTGCAGAAGCTACATATGGCGTGGCCAGTTTAAATACAAGCTGGCACACACTGCTTGCAGCAGACTGAGAGGATGAGCTCACAGAGCCTCTCACTTCTTGTCAGAGGCACTGAGCTCAATGGACAGCCTGGGGCCTTGGACCAATAGTAAAGCACTATTGGTCCAAGTTGTCCAGTGAAAATGCTGCAGTGGAGGCTCTCCTCTCACTGCAGTGTCAGAAGCAGGCATGTGTCTAAAGCCGCGTACACACGGGCGGACTGTCTGGCCTACTTAGTCCACCGAAACACATTTCAGCGGACAGTCCGCTCGTGTGTGGGCTTCAGCGGACTTTTTCAGCGTGCAGTCTGGCGGACTAAGTATTTCGGAATTTCCGTAATACTGTCCGTCGGACTCGCATTTCGACGGACAATCCGCCCGTGTGTGTGCCAGTCCGCCGTACTTTTGAAATGAGCGGACTTTTCCCGCCCGGAGAAAAGTCCGCTCATTTCGAGTGGGTATCCAGGTAGGCGGGGCCCGCGAAGGAGACGTCGCTGGCCCCGCCGCCTGGTATGGACTTAAAGGGGAACCCCAACGCCAAAAAAAATCGGCGTGGGGTCCCCCCCAAGTCCACAACAGACCCTTGTCCGAGCACGCTACCCGGCCGGCCAGGAAAGGGGGGCGAGCGAGCGCCCCCCCTCCTGAGCCGTACCAGGCCGCGTGCCCTCAACATGGGGGGGTGCCTTGGGGAAGGGGGGCCGCGCGGCCCCCCCACCCCAAAGCACCTTGTCCCCATGTTGATGAGGACAAGGGCCTCTTCCCGACAACCCTGGCCATTGGTTGTCAGGGTCTGCGGGCGGGGGGCTTACCGGATACCGGCCCCCCACCCTATGTGAATGAGTATGGGGTACAATATACCCCTACCCATTCACCTGTAAAATAAAAGTACAAAAAAAAACACAACACACGAGATAAAATACTTTATTGCACAGCTCCGGGGGCCTTCCGTCTTCGGGGGTCTTCTCGCCGGACTCCTCCGCTATCTTCTTGTAGCTCTTTTGCTAGCGGAGGAGTCCGGCTTTCTTCCTCACCGCCGGCCTCTTCTCCCGACTTCGGGGGTCTTGTCCCCCTCTTCGGTTCTTCTGCCGGGCCACCGCGCCTTCTTATAGCTCTTTTACAGCCGGTCTTCTGTCGCCGCCATCGCCGTCGCCGCCGCCTTCCGTTCTTCTTCTTCTTCTTCTTCTTCTTCTCCAGGAGATGTTGCCTCGACGATCTCTCCGGCCGGAATGCCAGGGACGCACTGCGCGGCCACTTATATAGGGACAAGGGGCGGTGTCACATGGCTTTATGTCACATGGGTTGGTGTCACATGGTGACCCCGCCCCCTTACGATGTCATAGTCCCCATGTGACATCAACCCATGTGACCAACCCATGTGACATAAAGCCATGTGACACCACCCCTTGTCCCTATATAAGTGGCCGCGCAGTGCGTCCCTGGCATTCCGGCCGGAGAGATCGTCGAGGCAACATCTCCTGGAGAAGAAGAAGAAGAAGAAGAAGAAGAACGGAAGGCGGCGACGACGGCGATGGCGGCGACAGAAGACCGGCTGTAAAAGAGCTATAAGAAGGCGCGGTGGCCCGGCAGAAGAACCGAAGAGGGGGACAAGACCCCCGAAGTCGGGAGAAGAGGCCGGCGGTGAGGAAGAAAGCCGGACTCCTCCGCTAGCAAAAGAGCTACAAGAAGATAGCGGAGGAGTCCGGCGAGAAGACCCCCGAAGACGGAAGGCCCCCGGAGCTGTGCAATAAAGTATTTTATCTCGTGTGTTGTGTTTTTTTTTGTACTTTTATTTTACAGGTGAATGGGTAGGGGTATATTGTACCCCATACTCATTCACATAGGGTGGGGGGCCGGTATCCGGTAAGCCCCCCGCCCGCAGACCCTGACAACCAATGGCCAGGGTTGTCGGGAAGAGGCCCTTGTCCTCATCAACATGGGGACAAGGTGCTTTGGGGTGGGGGGGCCGCGCGGCCCCCCCTTCCCCAAGGCACCCCCCCATGTTGAGGGCACGCGGCCTGGTACGGCTCAGGAGGGGGGGCGCTCGCTCGCCCCCCTTTCCTGGCCGGCCGGGTAGCGTGCTCGGACAAGGGTCTGTTGTGGACTTGGGGGGGACCCCCACGCCGATTTTTTTTGGCGTTGGGGTTCCCCTTTAAGTCCATACCAGGCAGCGGGGCCAGCGACGTCTCCTTCGCGGGCCCCACCTACCTGGAGACGCGCTCAAAATGAGTGGACTTTCCTCTGCATGTGTGGGCGAGTCCGTTCATTTCAAAAGTAGGGCGGATAGTATGGCGGACTTAGTACGCCGTATTAGTCCGCTCAAAAAGTGGTGTGTGTGGTCAAGTCCGTTCATTCGAAAGTATGACGGACTGTCCGTCGGATTGTCTGACGGACTAAGTTGGCCAGACAGTCCGCCCCATGTGTACGCGGCTTAAAAGATACTCTATTCAAAAAAAGAGGACGGAAGAATTGTCCACAGAAAGCAATTAAGGGATGGGTCAACAATGGTATAATTGTACAAAAGATAAGACTTTAATTGATGAATTACACAATTAAATGAAAAAAGTCCAACCAATTTGGTACAATGACCGTACTGGTGGACCTCGTTCCTACAAAGTACACAGTGACTAATCAATAATTACTGCACTAATAGACAACGTTGTCATTTAAACCCCGCTGACCCTGAATCCCTCGCTACCCCACCATGAAAGTTCTTATATCCAAGATGTGGACAAAAGATTGTGCAACACTTTATCCTGCTCCTTTTGGGGAAGCCCCCAGTATTGACTCCACCCTTAGATTATTTGATTAGTCCTTAGGACAAATCCGTTTGTCCATTTGAAAAGGCTTATACTAGTATAACAGCAATGGGTGGTGGAAAAGAAATGGTTTGGAAGTTCATGACAAACCTGCCTGTAATTTGACTAGAGAAAAATTTCTATTGTTTAGCAAATCACAGGTTCCAGCAAAAGTAGGCAGTGTTAAATTATTGCTCAGACACAACAAAGGCATTAATATCAATTCTACACTGATTGATATTAACAGTGTTGATTTAGATATTTTGTAGATAGGCAACTCCTATCCTCATATTGATTAGTCGTTCCAAATTAATAATACTTACTGCAGTAGGGAACAGACACAAAAGATACACTCGGCATCTTTCCAAATAACTGTTCTCCTTTATTATGACGCATTTGAAGGTTTTTATACACATGATTACGTAGGTATCACCTTAATATTTTAAATGTGCGTTTATGGTAACAAGGGGCGTTACATAGGCAGGCTAATTCTAATCAGGACTCGAACTCGAAATGCAAAGCAGGTACTGAAAACATTATTAGTGCCGTGTGCACAGTGAGGGCATTGTGCAATACATATAAAATAGAATACAATTATATACGGAACTTACAAATTTCCATTACAGTGTATATCTGTGTAGAGAGCTGCATATTGATCGTGGTGGACAGTAGGAAGTACAAAGCGTTCAACACAGTTCATGTTTCAGTCTTTAAATGATCGCCAAAGTGACACCCTATAGGGAAGTGGCATATACAAAAAGTTTGCCCTAAACGGGCTCTTATGCCTCCTGTATTCGGCTAATTATACCGCAGTTACTGCCATTAAATTTATCTTCTATAAGGGCAATCATATAGTGTGGTTGTGAAGCCACTTTACTGAGTTCCCACCCTACGGTGACTTTTTTAGACAAGGATCTCCTGGAACTGGAGGAGCATAATGAAAGGGAGCAAACCAGGAATAGGAGAAAGGAATCTAGGAAAAGGAAAGGAGAAGGTAGACGGGGACTCTCAGAGATTAGAACGTACAACCACCAGGAGCCAAAGATGCCCTCGGTAGGTATTTCTCCAATAAGGAATACAACTAATGAAGATTTGAAAATCATTAATCTCTCTAACTTTGTGCTGGAGAGGAGACATACTGATTTACTAAGTAGAGGATTGTCCTTTTCACTGTCTTTTGGAATGGATCACTTCGAGATATGTAAAGACATTTGTCTTTTCTTGAGGAAGGTCTAGTTTAAATCACTGTATTCTGATAAAACCGTTAAAAAGAATGAGTCAATGTCAGAAATAAAAAACAATCATTCTGAAGCCCTTGATCACTGTCACTGCTGGAGGAGGGAGCACTCTTTTCTGATGAAGATGAAATTCATGAAAAACAAACCGGAGGAGAAATGCCAATCTGAGAATTCACTCAACCAGCATCCCACAATTTAGAAAGAACAAATAACTGGGGGTGTTCCTCGACTTGGTCGGGGAGGACCTCGAGAAACTTGATTGGAAAAAATGAGGCACTGTAGACAACCTATCACGGGATGAACGGAAGCTTTAAAAGAACTGAGTCAGACGAAATTGTTATTAAGCAAAGTGGGGGCAATATAGTACACCCCTCAGTAGATTTATATGAAAGAGAGGCACGTCGTTTACTCTCAGATGAGTCAACGTATAGAAAATTAGAAGACAACCCCTTTAGATCTTTGGTTGAGCTTATCAATGATAGACTGCGGTGGGCCTTTGAAGTAGACCTACTAACTAAAAAGGCACTGGATTATCTAAGAGTGAAGGATTTCAATTTACCAACTTTTTAATATAATCCCCAAAATCCATAAAAATAGAGATAATCCCCCAGCAAGGCCAATCGTGTCAGCAATAAGGGGCACCCTAGAGAAGGTGGGCAAGTATATAGAGTCTCTCATTAAAGATCTGGTAAAATGATTACCTTCCTATGTGCGAGACACAGGTGATGTCTTAACCACTTTCAGACCGGACCATTTTGCTGGTAAATGACCAGAGGTCTTTTTACACTTTGGCACTGCGCTGCTTTAACTGGTAATTGCGCGGTCATGCAATGTTGTACCCAAACAAAATTTGCGTCCTTTTCTTCCCACAAATAGAGCTTTCTTTTGATGGTATTTGATTGCCTCTGCGATTTTTATTTTTTGCGATATAAACGTAAAAAGACCGCAAATTTTGAAAAAAAATGATATTTTCTACTTTTTGTTATTAGAAAAATCCAATAAACTCAATTTTAGTCATACATTTAGGCCAAAATGTATTCAGCCACATGTCTTTGGTAAAAAAAAAGTCAATAATTGTATATTTATTGGTTTGCGCAAAAGTTGTCACATCTACAAACTAAGGTACGTTTTCTGGAATTTACGCAGCTTTTAGTTTACGACTGCCTATCTCATTTCTTGAGGTGCTAAAATGGCAGGGCAGTACAAAACCCCCCCAAATGACCCCATTTTGGAAAGTAGACCCCATAAGGAAATTGATAAGAGGCATGTTGAGCCCATTGAATATTTTATTTTTTTGCCTCAAGCGATTGAATAATGACAAAAAAAAATTTTTTATTTATTTTTTACACAAAGTTGTCACTAAATGATATATTGCTCACACATGCTATGGGCGTATGTGAAATGACACCCCAAAATAAATTTTGCTGCTTCTCCTGAGTACGGGGATACCACATATGTGGGACTTTTTGGGAGCCTAGCCGCGTACGGGGCCCCGAAAACCAAGCACCGCCTTCAGGCTTTCTAAGGGCGTAAATTTTTGAGTTCACTTCTCACTACCTATTACAGTTTTGAAGGCCATAAAATGCCAAGATGGCACAAAACCCCCACAAATGACCCCATTTTAGAAAGTAGACACCCCAAGCTATTTGCTGAGAGGCATGTTGAGTTCATGGAATATTTTATATTTTGCCACAAGTTGCGGGAAAATTACAAACTTTTTTTTTTTTTTTTCACAAAGTTGTCACTAAATGATATATTGCTCATGCATGCCATGGGCATATGTGAAATGACACCCCAAAATAAATTCTGCTGCTTCTCCTGAGTACGGGGATACCACATATGTGGGACTTTTTGGGAGCCTAGCCGCGTACGGGGCCCCGAAAACCAAGCACCGCCTTCAGGCTTTCTAAGGGCGTAAATTTTTGAGTTCACTTCTCACTACCTATTACAGTTTTGAAGGCCATAAAATGCCAAGATGGCACAAAACCCCCACAAATGACCCCATTTTAGAAAGTAGACACCCCAAGCTATTTGCTGAGAGGCATGTTGAGTCCATGGAATATTTTATATTTTGCCACAAGTTGCGGGAAAATTACAAACTTTTTTTTTTTTTTTCACAAAGTTGTCACTAAATGATATATTGCTCACGCAAGCCATGGGCATATGTGAAATGACACCCCAAAATAAATTCTGCTGCTTCTCCTGAGTACGGGGATACCACATATGTGGGACTTTTTGGGAGCCTAGCCGCGTACGGGGCCCCGAAAACCAAGCACCGCCTTCAGGCTTTCTAAGGGCGTTACAGTTTTGAAGGCCATAAAATGCCAAGATGGCACAAACCCCCCCCAAATGACCCCATTTTGGAAAGTAGACACCCCTAAATTTAGGGGTACACTAGTGAGACTAGGTAATAAATGGCGGGTGCCCTGAAACTATAAAAAAATAACTAACCAACCAGCGTCACCTGTAACAGTTATATGGTGATCACTGGTGAAAGGGTTAACTAGGGGGCAATCAGGGGGCTTTATGCGGTAGTATATGGGGGTCCCTGGCGCTATAAAAAGCTGCAGCGAACCTAAATACCTACCTGCCTAACTAGCGTCACCTGTGACACTAATACAGCGATCAGAAAAACGATCGCTTATTAGGCTGGGTTCACACTGGAGCGATGCGGGAACGCCACGAATGCGCGGCGGGTTCCCGCATCGCATGCCTCCCGGCGGCAGTTCACACTGCCCTATGCGAACTGCTGGGAGTGTCAGTGAAATGTTACTGACACCCCCAGATCAGTTCGCATATCGCAGTGCGATCTGCAAACTCGGATCGCATGGTGTGAACACCCATGCGATCCGATTCTGCTGCGGGCCAAAAAAAGGGTCCCGTGCGAATTTGCGGCGGGTGCGGCGGGTGCGGCGAATGGCTGAACTCGAATCGCACAGAGATCGGATGTGATTTGCACTGCAGTGCGGTGCGAATCACATCCGTTCTCATAAACCGCTGCAATGTGAACCCAGCCTTAGTGACACTGGCGACGGGGGGTGATCACGGGGTTAAACCTTTATTGGGGGGGTTAGGGGGGTACCTTAGAAGTAAAGGGGGCTAACCCTAACTGCCCTAACAGTTATTAGTCACAAATGACACCCGCCGGGTGATCAGGGGGTTAAACCTTTATTAGGTAATAAATGGCGGGTGCCCTGAAACTATAAAAAAATAACTAACCAACCAGCGTCACCTGTAACAGTTATATGGTGATCACTGGTGAAAGGGTTAACTAGGGGGCAATCAGGGGGCTTTATGCGGTAGTATATGGGGGTCCCTGGCGCTATAAAAAGCTGCGGCAAACCTAAATACCTACCTGCCTAACTAGCGTCACCTGTGACACTAATACGGCGATCAGAAAAATGATCGCTTATTAGGCTGGGTTCACACTGGAGCGATGCGGAAACGCCGCGAATCCGCGGCGGGTTCCCGCATCGCATGCCTCCCGGCGGCAGTTCACACTGCCCTATGCGAACTGCTGGGAGTGTCAGTGAAATGTTACTGACACCCCCAGATCAGTTCGCATATCGCAGTGCGATCTGCAAACTCGGATCGCATGGTGTGAACACCCATGCGATCCGATTCTGCTGCGGGCCAAAAAAAGGGTCCCGTGCGAATTTGCGGCGGGTGCGGCGGGTGCGGCGAATGGCTGAACTCGAATCGCACAGAGATCGGATGTGATTTGCACTGCAGTGCGGTGCGAATCACATTCGTTCTCATAAACCGCTGCAATGTGAACCCAGCCTTAGTGACACTGGCGGCGGGGGGTGATCACGGGGTTAAACCTTTATTGGGGGGGTTAGGGGGGTACATTAGAACTAAAGGGGGCTAACTCTAACTGCCCTAACAGTTATTACAGTCACAAATGACACCAATGCAAAAAAAAAAAAAAAAAAAAAAATGACATTGGTGTCACTGTGACTGGGGGGCAGGGGTAATTGGGGGGGTGATCGGGGGGTAAAGGGGGGGTGTGAGTGTGCCTGGCATGTTCTACTGTGTGTGTAGAGTGTTGGTGCAACTCACCGATCCGCTCTCCTCCGTGTCGGAACGAAAAATACCGGCACGGAGGAGAGAATACATCACTTCCTCTCCTGTGTTTACATTACAGGAGAGGAAGTGATGTCACGGGGGATTTCTATTCGTCGGGAGCGATCGCGAGGGGGTGGCCATGAATGAATGGCCGCCCCCTCGTCCCGGATCGCTCCCGGACGAAAACCGACCGCCGCAGGCACCGGGCGGGGGCCCGATCGGGCCCCCGACCCACGGGAGGCAAGGGACGTACATGTAAGCCCTTATGCCTGCCCGTGCCATTCTGCCGACGTACATCGGCGTGCGGCGGTCGGCAACTGGTTAAACAAGATCAATGAGTTGGCCTTCACTGGTGAAGTCCTTTTGGTTGGGATCAACGTGGAATCTTTGTATATGTCTGTAGCGCTGACATCCTTGCTAACTGATGTGATTATGCATGCTTTAATATGAGGTATGTGGACATTACTGTGGTTTCGTACTAGAGCCATCTAGTGTCCAATTATGGGTAACGCACCTGTTTATCACACCTCAGAACAACCTGGAGACTTGTACAGGAAGTGACTGTTTGGATTCTGAAGATTGACCTTGTTACCCAGGAGTCCGTGTGTGACCTACCCATGAACACTCTCTTACGCAGTGCATGCTGGGTAGGAAATAAAAGGGACCAGAGCGGCCATCTTAGGTCTCTTGGGACCACGTTACCGGCCTGAGCGGATCTGTGGAGGGGTGTCCCGAGAGGCAGTGGCTAACAGCTATTGTGGAGTGCCAGACTGTTCGTGCTTGTGAGGTAACCTGATGGAGCCTGAAAGATGGTAGCCAGATTTTGAAGGTCCAAAGACACTCGGTAGAGAATCTGAGAATCGGATCGATTTGGCTGAGCGGTACAGAGCATCTGGCCTAGCTGATGGAAGGACAAGGCACAGTCACCAGACCAAAGTGATAACGCGGAACTCTGATTCAGTTGGTGAGCGGGCTACGGCCCATCGTTTGTTAACTTTTTGCACACAGTTAGACTCACTTACAGGCCACCCTGGAATCTGCAGTTCCACGTAGGCGTAGCAGAGCCACCGAAATAAGTTACTGGAATTACATCAGGAGCATTTCAGCTTAAACTTCCACCTTACTTTGAAATGCAAATACAAAGGAGTGACTTGAACTAGCGAAGAAACGAAAACCCCGGATTAAAGTACTTTTAAGTGAGGCCTCACGTATAGCCTTTAAAGGAAGGGGAGCTCCCAGGTTCATATAAATACATTTATATACATCTGTTATACTTTGTTATATTGAAATATATTGTGCTGTCATCCTATTTTGGGATGACAGTACAATTGCTGTAACCATTTTAAGTAAACAATATTTCTGGTTAAGTATCCAATTGTGTGGCGTATTGTTTTTCCCCACCAGGTGGAGCCAGTCGATCCTAAGGGTACAATACAGGGTACAATACAGCAACTCTGTGGAACATCAATGGGGGGGCCGCTTGGGCACCTGTTTATGCCTGCCTCCATTTGGGTTGGTGGGAGGAAGAGGTTGGTTATGCCTTGTCGTTCCTGTTCCCTTCTTCCCCTTTCTCACACTTTCCCTTTCCTTTTCCCCCCTTCTCCCTCCCTTCCTTCCCTTCCCTCCCTCCCCTTCCCTCCCTTCCCATCCTTCCCTTCCCTCCACCCCTTCCCCCTCGCCCAGACACTTGAACCAGGAAGCCCTATGTGTTAACCACATGGAGGAAAAAAGCAATGCCTGAGTTCAGTCTCTGTGAGTGGTGGAAACTTAGTAAAGTTGTCCCACAGCCATACTACACAATCGCCTCTACAGATGACACACTGAATGGTATTAATTGTGACATTATCAGCCAAATTACAGTTGGGGTAAGAGCCCGCTTAGGGCAAACTTTATGTATATGCCACTTCTCTATAGTGTGCAATTTTGGTGATAAATCAAAGACTGAAATCTGAACTGTGTTGAGCGTTTTGTACTCTTATACTGCCCACCACAATCAATATGCAGCCCTCTACACAGATATATACTGTTAATATAACTCAGTGTAGAAATTACATTGCTGCATTTGCTGTGATAGGGCAACGATTCAACACCGTGTATTTCTGTTGGCAAATGTGAGTTGCTGAGTTAAACAATTGGAAAAAAATAAAAATAATTCTCCAGCCCAACTACAGGCAAGGATGTTATGAACTCCCAAACCATTCCTTTTCCACCACTCGTTGTTGCAAGGGGTGGGAACTCAGTAAACTGCCTTCACAACCACACTATATGATCGCCCCTATAAAAGATACATTGAATGGCAGTAACTGCGATATAATTAGCCGAATACAGGAGGGATAAGAGCCCGTTTAGGGCAAACTTTTTGTATATGCTACCTCCCTATAGGGTGTCACTTTGGCGATCATTTAAAGACTGAAACTTGAACTGTGTTGAACGCTTTGTACTTCCTACTGTCCACCATAATCAATATGCAGCTCTCTACACAGATATACACTGTTAATATCAATCAGTGTAGAATTGATATTGCTGCCTTCGTTGTGTCTGAGCAATAATTGAACACTGCCTACTTTTGCTGGAACCTGTGATTTGCTAATCAATAGAAATTTTTCTCCAGCCGAATTATACCCCACTGGTGGATGGCACCCGGGTGCGGGCTGCCCGCACCCCAATAGCGATGCAACTGTGCTGAATTTAAGATCTGATCCCTGATTCCGGGGGGGGGGGCACTTGACCCCCCTTGCCCCTACCTGCGGACGCCCATGGGTGGAGTCAATACTGGGGGTTTCCCCAAAAGGAGCAGGATAAAGTGTAGCACTATCTTTTGTCCACATCTTGGATATAAGAACTTTCATGGTGGGGGTAGCGGGGGGTTCGGGGCCAGCTGGGTTTTAATGACAATGTTGTCTATTTCTGCAGTAATTATTTATTATTCACTGTGTACTTTGTAGGAACGAGGTCCACCATTACGGTCGTTGTACCAAATTGTTTGGACTTTTTTCATTTATTTGTGTAATTCATCAATAAAGCCTTATCTTTTGTACAACTATACCATTGTTGACCCATCCCTTAATTGCTTTCTGTGGACAATTCTTTCTCCCTCTTTTTTTGAATAGAGTATCTAATTGCTTATGGGGAGGGATCCCGCCCGCAAATTGGTCATTGTTCAAATTAGCTTCATAATACTTTTGCAGGATGTAGTCCAAGATTTTCTATATTTTTGTTTCACATGTCTAAAAGACCTATGCTTCCTTCCAGTCCAGCCCTCCTAACTACAAGTAAAAAATATGGGTTTATGGGTATAAGGTTTACCCATAATCCCATCTTTTTCTCACACAGTTAAGAGGGAGAATCTGCTGCTGCTGCTGAAAAGGTACTTTTTTTTAATCAAGCTAAATAATATATTATTATGTAATATATGTTATAGCATAATAATTTATTATTTATCTATTTACGGTGAAATTGCAGGTTTAAAGTTAAAACTTTAGTCATTTGTCCATTAAGCCACCTACTTGAGTACAATTTTTGAAAATATAGTAAATTACCTTAAAAAACAATATATAATAATTATTTATATGTTACTTACTTATGGTAATTAACCACTTGCCATCCATGCCAATTTGGACACTTCTCTCCTACACGTAAACATCATCATTTTTTTGCTAGAAAATTATTCAGAAGCCCCAAACATTATGTATATATTTTTTAGAAGACACCCGGGGGAATAAAATGGTGGTCATTGCAACTATTTATGTCATATGGTATTTGCGCAGCAATTTTTCAAACGTGTTTTTTTTTTTTTGTAAAAAAACGGTTTTGTGAATAAAAAAAAAACCCTAACGATTTTTTTGTATAATATGAAAGATGATGTTAGGCTGAGAAAAAAGATACCTAACATGTCACACTTTAAAATTGTGCACACTTGTGGAATGGCCCCAAACTTCAGTACTTAAAAATCTCCACAGGCAACGCTTTAAAAATGTTGGGTTACATGTTTAGAGTTAAAGAATAGGTCTAGTGCTAGAATTATTGCTTTCGCTCTAACGTTTGCGGCGATACCTCACGTGTGGTTTGAATGCCATTTACATATGCTAAAACAAGTCCTTATGCTGGTTAAATTAGTAAATTATGAGAACTAATGATGGTGCTATACAGTATATAATCAGATTATTTATGGCACTTTCATTAGTTCTCATAGTTTACTAATTTATCCAACATAAGGACTTGTTTTAATAAAATCAAGACCGTTGGTACAGTAGCTATGTAGAGCACAGTGTGACTTTTATTTTTCATTTCTGAATTCTGTAACAGTCCTGTACTTGATCAGTGAAATCTCAGAATTTACAGGGCTGTTATAGAATGCAGAAATAAAGAATAAAAATCTGCTGACCAATAGATTTATTTCACCAAACGCTTATTTGTCTGGGGGAATCTGATTGACTGCCTGCGTACTGACGTGAGGGTCTTTAAGCGTAAGCTAATTGGCTGAAGATTACATTTTTCATCTCAGAGCGCTCGGATATGCTGTGGGAGTTTATTCACTAAATGGTGATGTGGGGTTTATTCACGAAATAATGTGGGAGTTTATTGACTAAATGATGACGTGGGGCTTATTCACTATTTATATAATAATGTTTGTTAAATGAGTAGAACTGCAATTGCCTACACAATGAGAATCGAATACGTAACTTGTGACTATGTAACTTGTGTGTATCTGGCTCTAATACTAGCCAATGCCTCACCATACACTGACCTCACCCCACGTCCCTGGTGTGTACATGTGAGAGGTGAGATAGCCTCTTGCAGCGACGGAGATGTTGTTGGCACTCCTTTGGCTGCGATCCATCTCCCATACTGTAGCAATGGAAGCAGATCTGCAACCCTGGGCGGGAGTTAAGGGAAGTAAAATGCACGTATGGACTCAGTGCTAGGTGCGCAGTAGGACCCCATAATGTTACTGGGAGTAAGGTAGCAGTGAAATGCTACTTTTTTTTAACTATGCCCATGAGGAGGCATAGTCTCAGGAAGGTCTTAAATTCGGAGACCGTAATAGATCTCCAATCTCTGGCAAGGGCCAACTGGGGATTAGCGGCGATTAACTGACCAGCATACAAATTGCTTTGGTCCACAACAGATCTATAGAGATCTTCCATGAAAAACAGCGAATAAAAATCAAGTAACGTAAAATCAACTGTTTCCACCTGAATTCCGAGTTGGCCAGTAAATGGGGGAAGTACGGGTGCTGCAGAAGTGGTGGGCTCCCAATTCAGATTGGCAAATGCAGCAGGAAGGGCACTATGGGCTCAACAGGCCTGTTTTGTCTTCTTGGTGGCTGCAGAACTCTACTTGTGCTAGCCACCTCACTAGCTTGAACTATACCAAGTGTTACTGCAGTGCTCGATTTACGACCAGGATGCACTAGGCCGCTGGTGCTTACCAGTTCATCAGAAAGATGAGCGGCACAAGTACTTGCTCTCTGCTCCATACGAGAGCCCTGCGGATCTTGCACCTCAACAACAGCAGAAGAACGAGGTCAGGTACGCCTGACCTTGGCAGGGACCACTACTCCTTCGTCAGAGCTATCTGTCAGGGTGCCGCTGCTGTCTACTTGTTCATATTCTGAGCATGATTCGGACAGATAGGTGACTTCCTCTTCACTCTCATCTGTCAAGCTCAGAAATGTGTAGGGATCTTCACTAGTGTACCTTCGATTGGATATTTGGCCCCTGAATTTACTGGTACAACTAGTGAAGCACAAAGGAAAAAAAAGCATCTGACTGTCAGCAACTGCTTCAAATGCTACCAAAAAAAGCATTTGCAGGGATCAGGCCTGACTCTGTGAATGCTGCAGTTATGTGTTTAGTGTTTTGAAAGTGACAGTGATGGATTGATACTGCACTTGGGTGGGCTGGGCTGTGCAGAGGGGCTAAACACACATGCTAGCAGGTATCTGGGCTGATCCCGCTAATGCTGCGTTTTTGGGAACCCTAAAATATTGGGGAATAGTAGTATAGTTCTGATTAGATCAGACATTGATCCTTTCAGACATTATACTACTAAGGAGGTGTATGGCGCGTTCGTGGGTGTTAGCGCTACTGCCACTAATTTGATGCTGCCTGGGGCGATGCAGACCTTAACTGACGCTAAAACCTAACTGATATCACCCGCCGGGTGATCAGGGGGTTTAACATTTTATTAGATAGGCGATTGGGGGGGGTGACAAGTGTGCCTATGTGTACTGTGTCAGTGTAGTGTTGGTGCAACTTACTGTGAGATGTCTTCTCTCCTCTCTCTGGAACGAAAATAGTTCCACAAGGGGAGATAACATCACTTCCCCTGCCTGGGTTTACACTTACACAGGCAGGGGAAGGATTTAATTTGCCAGAACTAATCACCAGGTCCAGGCCAGAAATCATTGGCCTGGGCCTGGAGACTGATTGGTTCTGAATCGAATCCGATCGTCACGAGTGCCCCCTAGGTGGCTGCGTGCCCGACATAGCCCGACATAGCGTAAAGTGTCTTCGCCCAGCTGAGCCAACCTGCCACAGTACAACCTGGTTAAACTGAGAGACAGAATAACAACAAAAATATCCAGAAAAGGGCATTTCAAAAAATTATACATTTATTTGCATTTTAATGAATTAAATAAGTATTTGATCCCCTGTCAATAAGCACGATTTTTGGCTCCCAGGTAATGAGCTGAGATTAGAAGCACTCTTTCAAAGGGAGTACTCCTAATCTCAGCTTGTTACCTGTATAAAAGACACCTGTCCACAGAAGCAATCAATCAGACTCCAATCTCTCCACAATGACCAAGACCAAAGAGCTGTCCAAAGATCTCAGGGACATGATTGTAGACAATGGGTGCTTACCCTGTGTCCCTCCAGCTGTTGCAGAACTACAAGTCCCATGAGGCATTGCAAGCCACTGAAAGCTACAAGCATGACTCCCAAAGGAAGAGGCATGATGGAAATTGTAGTTCTGCAACAGCTGGATGGCCACAGGTTGAAAATCCATGTGTGAGAGGATGACAACAGTTGGTGCGATCATTGGCAAATGGAAGAAACACAAAATAACCATCAAATCTTGGGTTGAGATCCTCCTTCCATTAGCCAGGGCATTGAAAATGGATTGTGGATGGATACTCCAGACCCAAAAATGATCCAATGACCCAAAACACATGGCCAAGGCAAAAAAGGAGTGGCTTAAGAAGAAGCACATTAAGGTCCTGGAGTGGCCTAGCCATACTTCAGACCTTAATCCCATAGAAAATATGTGGAGAGAGCTGAAGGTTCGACTTACCAAACATCAGCCTCAAAATCTTTCTAACTTGGAGAGGATTTGCAAAGAGGAGTGGGACAAAATTCCTCCTGAAATGTGTGTAAACCTGGCGGCCAACTACAAGAAATGTCTGATCTCTGTGATTGCCACCAAGGGTTTTTCCACCAAGTACGAAGTCCTGTTTTGTGAAGGGGTCAACTACTTATTTCACTCATTAAAATGCAAATTAATTTAAAACATTTATAAATTTATTTATTACACTTTTTTGAAATGTGTTTTTTTTTTTTTATTCTGTCTCTCACTGTTAAAAAAAAAAAAAAACTACCATTAAAATCATAGACTGATCACTTCTTTTTCAATGGGCAAACGTACAAAATCAGCAGTGGATCAAATACTTTTTTTACTCGCTGTACCTTGGACTGTCTACTTTACAAAAAAAAAGGTCATTTGGGGGATATCTGTACTCTTCTGGCATTTTTTTTTTTTTTTTTTAACAGTTTTTATTGTAGTTTTACAGAATAACAATAAGTATTGAACAGTGTCATACATCAGTAGATGGAAAATCGGTTACCGATACATGTTATCAGAATACAAACAGTTGCGAACTATTTCAACAGTGAAGCACAGTATAAGTACTGGGAGGAAGGCTGAGCACGGTGTCATGCCACTCCAGACACCCCATCTGGGAACTAACTGTGTCTGGAGGCGGCAGGCAACCCCTTCCCGAGTGTGCATTATAAGTCGATGCAGGAAAAACCTAGAACTTAACTGAAAGAAGGGGAGAAATAATAAAAAAAAAAAAAAAAAAAAAATTAAAAAAAAACAGTTACCAATATAGGTCCCTAGTTTATAGTGTCGACAGTACATCACAGTTGAATACATAAGAACTAGAACCCGATATTGGGTGCTTCCGCACAGTTATATGCAGGTAATTTGAAATACAATTCTGCCAATACATGGGGGTGCAATGGATTACAGTAGGAGATGCAGGAATCCTACGTATTATGTGACCGAGAAGTCATTCCAGCTCTATGCTTCTGGGATCCTTGACCCAGGACTCCCAGCTTTTGTAAAATTTTCCTGTAGTCATGTGAGCCTTGGCGAAGCTGTATTCCAATTTAAAATTATCATTTAGAATTGTGATCACTTCCTGAATGGAGGGGGGAGATGGTTTCTTCCACTTTCTAGCAAGTGCCAATCTTGCGGCTATGAGTATATGGGTGGCTACGGTTTGGGTTTTTCTGGGCCATGTGGGGACCATCAGGCCCAGGAGGAGATCAAGAGCAGATAGGTTCCTGGTCGCGGTGAAGCTGACTTGGAGCAGATTTGTTATCTGTTCCCAATAATGCGTGATGGAGGGGCATTCCCACCAAGTGTGAAGAAGAGTTCCTGGCAATCCGCAATTCCTCCAGCAAAGGTTGGGTTCCGAGGGGTAAATTTTGGCAAGTCTGCTTGGAGTGAAGTACCAGTGCTGGAACAGTTTTTGTAGAGACTCCCAATGCGATGTGCAGCGAGAAAGTTTTGAAGGCAATGACAGTGCCTGACACCATTGAGACGTTGGTGAAGCAGTTGGGTAGAGTTTGTCCCACTTTAGAATTTGAGCTTGTGTGTGTTTCTCCGCTTCCCGTGATAGTAGGCCATAAAAGAATGAAATGGCCTTTGAGTTGTTGTTCTTGACAATGAAAAATTGCAATGTTTGTGATAACATCTTGTCCTTTTTAGTCCAAGTTACTTTGTTCAGAAGAGATCTGATCCTGAGGTACATGAAGAAAGTTCGTGGTGAGATACCAAATTTGGATTTCAGCTTTTCAAATGACAAGAGGCTGGACATATGAAAGAGGTTTCCTATAGTTTGAATGCCTGCATCTGTCCATGCGCTCAACTGGAGATCCGGAATTACAATTGAGATAGCCTGTATTGGTATATGTTGTAGTATAGCGTGAGGGATCCCTTTCGAGATTTGTGGGAGGGCCGACCATACTCTTAAAGATGCCGTGATTGAGTCCAATTGTGAATGTTTGGGCAAGGGAGCAAGTAGTGAGGCACAGAGATATAGTTTTAGATCTTTGTCCAGTGCCGTTGCTTCTATTTGGGACCAGTTGTGGGGAGTTTCCGAATCCCACCATTGTTTCATTTGGGCCAGCATGACCGCTTTATAATAAAGACTGATATTGGGTGTTCCCATTCCCCCCATTTTCGTAGGAGTCATTAGGTTTTGCTTGTTTATTCTGGGCCTTTTCTGTTGCCATATGAAGGAATTGAGCAAGGCTTGGAGTGACTTGAGCTGTGATGAGAGGAATGGTACTGATATTGTGCGAAATAAATATAAAATGTGTGGAAGTAGAAACATTTTTGTCAATGCAATTCTACCGGCCCAGGAGACAAAGGGGTGCAATAGTTCAAAGGACATTTTTTTAAGCTTTTCCACGAGGTCTGCCAAGTTGAGGCGCAGAATATTTTTACTGGGTGTTGTCAGCCGAATTCCCAAGTATGAAAGGGACGAATCTTTGGACCAAGTGAATAAGGAAGTGTTAGAGACGTGTTGTATGGTTTGTTTATCGAGGCCGATCGCTAACATAAATGACTTACTATGGTTTACTTTGTATAGTGAAATTGCACTGAATTCATCAAGAATATTTTGGACTGCTGGCACTGAGTTTATTGGATCTGTAATGGATATTATGACGTCATCTGCGTATAAACCTATCTTGTGTTCGATGGACCCTATGACCAGTCCTTTAACTTGAGGAGTCATTCTAATTTTTTGGGCTAAGGGTTCCATGACCATAGCGAATATCAGAGGGGACAGCGGGCAACCCTGTCTCGTGCCATTGGAAATAGTGAATGGGTCTGACGTCACACCTGAGGTCCACACTTTTGCGCTTGGGGTCGTGTAAAGACTGAGAATAGCGTTCAGAAATGTGCCTGAGAGACCAAATTTACACAGGACTGCTTCCAGGTATATCCAGTGCACTCTATCGAATGCCTTCTCTGCATCCAAAGAGAGAAGCAGAGAAGGCATTCGGTGAAGCTCTGCCCATTGAATGAGGTTTATAAATCGACGGGTCCCATCCGATGTTTGCCTTTTTGGTATGAAGCCGACTTGGTCAATGTGTATCAATTGTGGCATGACTATGGAGAGTCGGAGGGCAATCAATTTTGCATATAATTTAGTGTCTGTATTCAGTAGGGAGATGGGTCTATAGTTTTCTGGGGCTTCATGAGATTTACCCGGTTTGGGGAGAGTTACTATCAATGCTTCAAGACATTCTGCGGGCATTTTTCCGGAAGTGGCGAATTGGTTAAATGTTTTGCATAGGTGAGGTGATAATATGTTTTGGAATTGTTTATAGTATTCGTTAGAAAATCCATCCGGACCCGGTGCTTTGTGCATAGGGAGGGCTTGGATGACTCTGGTAATTTCACCTGGTGTGAAGGGGGTCGAGAGGTCGGCTAATTGAGATGGGGTCAGACACGGGAGATGGATGGATTCTAGAAAGGCCTCTTCTGGCATTTTAGGGCTTAAAGAAATGAGATAGGCAGTCAGTACATTGGGATTGATAAATTTTTAAATATACTGTATATACCATAGTTTATAGACTCTATATAACTTTCACACAGACTAATCTAATTAAAGTGAATGTCATAATGTAGAGTATACGATTTCCTATGATTTGAGCCCAGACTTGCCACAAAGAGTTAATCCAGCTCTGAGCAATCCTCTTTTATTGTTCAGTGAGATAAATCTTGACAGAGAAAAACTTTATCAAATCCTCCCCCTTGCTTTGATGACAGGTGATTTACATATCTCATGCACTAGCCCATTGTTTCTCAATTCCAGTCCTCGTGGCCCACTAACAGGTCATGTTTTCAGGATTCAGATGAAACAGCTGGGGTAATTACTAAGGCAGTGAAACTGATCAAATCACCTGTGCAAAATAATGGAAAGCCTGAAAACTTGACCTGTTAGTGGGCCATGAGGACTGGAATTGAGAAATACTGCACTAGCCTAAGAGACATGCATTATTTTTTAATTCCCTCCCACTCCTTTCTTCTGCTGCTCTGCCAGAATTGGATGTTCCCCACCTCAGCATAATTGGTTATGCTGAAGTCATGTGGTTACTTTCCTGTCTTTTCACTGGATTTTAGAGATCATAGCAGGAGTTCAGTGTAAGAAGTACACAGGAGAAAATGCATATTAACAAGGGGAGTGTAGAGGTGGGCGGGGAGTCTACTGACATCACAACTCCACCCACCGAGCTCCAGACAACAGACCCACCCACAGAATATGCAGTTTTTCGGGTCTCATAACAGACAAAGGGGAAACATTTGACAGGTGCATGCAAGATATCCTTATATCCTTATAGATAACCCAAATGGCAGTAGTTTAGAAAGGATGCATTGGGTTTACATCCACTTTAATATACACTAGGTCTGTTCGGCCATTCGCTGAATTCCAAACATTATGGGCCGTTTGCGCCAAATTCGAGTGGTGCGTCACGCCCCATAATTCACTGCGGCATCGAAGGGTGGCTTTGGCCAATTATATCTCAGTGGGTTTTCGCCCCACACTATATAAGGCCACCTGCGTGGCGGCCTTGTGTAGTGTGTTGTGGCAGTGGTTAAAGACAGACAGAGAGAGAGAGAGACGGTGCCATTTAATTAGAGTTAGATAGAGTAGGCAGGCGAGTCAGTTACAGTGTGTAGAGGATATATATGCATCCCGGGTGTGTTATATATACTGTATATTTATACACTGTATTCAGTTTAGCTAGATCTGTTCCTGTTATTCTCTTCATAATATACTGACAGGCAGTGAGCTTCAGTATTTTCACTTAGTGTACTGTGTCCTTTGCACAGTTTGCACCTAAAGCTTACCTGAATACAATTGCCGGAGTTCTCATACAAATACAGGCAGGTAGCTGTAGTATTTTGTATTAATGTCCTTTGCACAGTGTGCACCCAAAGCTTTATCTGAATACAATTGCCAGTGTTCTCATACAAATACAGGCAGGGAGCTGCAGTATTTTGATTTAGTGTCCTTTGCACAGTGTGCACCTAAAGCTTACCTGAATACAATTGCCGGTGTTCTCATACTAATAATGCTACAGGTAGGCAGTTGATTCTGCTAGCTGCAGTATAATCAGTATATATATATATATATATATATATATATATATATATATACATCCCAGCTTTGTGCAGTTAGATCTCCCTGCAGGCCATTAGTATGCCTGGAAGGCCAACAAGGAGAGGCAGAAATTCACAAGCCAATAAAAGAGGGCAAGCAGGCTCTGTGTCTAGAGGTAACAGTGCTGGTCATGGACACGGTGCATCCTCATCAGCACATGGCCATGGAACACACTTGTCCTTTTTTTTGGCAGCTGGCCGTGTTGAGCCGCAACATGCCGAAGACTTGGCTGCCAACACGGCCTCTTCCCTCGACTCAATGGCATCAGTCACTCCTTCCACCATGTCCTCCTGAGGAGTCCTCCAAACTGTTTGACCACAGTGTTAGGTACATGCTCCAGGAGGATGTCCAGCATTTTGAAGGTTCTGATGATGGTACCCAGCTAGAGGAAGGCAGTAATGTGAGCCCAGAGAGAGGGGGTGCCCAAGAAGGACAGCAATCTCGCAGTCATGTTCCCCCAGCTGCAGCATACTGCCAGGTTTGCTCCAGTGATGAGGATGGCGTGGATGATGAGGTCACTGACTCCATGTTGGTGCCTGATAAGAGAGAGGAGGAAGAGAAGGAGGAGAAGGTGGCACATCTCCAATGAGGCAGGATGCCCTCCCGGGACCAGCTTAAGGGCAGCACACTGACTGCATCACACCGCAGAGCTCCGCATGTGCAGGGCGCTGCTGTCTCTGCACGTTATTCCAAAAGTTCTTTGGCGTGGGCCTTTTTGAGACAAGTGCATCAGATCGCACCACTGCTATTTGCAACATATGTCTCAAGCGTATCTCACGTGGCCAAAACATCAGCCGCTTGGCACCACATGCTTGACCAGACATATGTCGACCTGCCATGCAGTTCGTTGGCAAGTGTACCTAAAAGACCCACACCAAAGAGCAAAGCAGACCTCTCCTTGCTTCTCATCAGCTGGGATCTCCAACCCCACTATACCTTCAGTCCTCTCTGAAACCTGCACTGAGAGGAATGAAGGTGTAGAATTGGGTGTGTCACAGCCAAGTACTTGCGGGCAATCTTCTATCAGTACACCGACGTCAGATTGTACCAGGCAAATTTCCCTGGCCCAGCTGCTGCACCGCCGAAAGAAGTTCACTCCCAGCCATCCACATGCCCAGCGGTTGAATGCTAGCTTTGGCTAAATTGCTAGCATTTCAACTGCTACCTTTTCAGTTGGTAGACTCTGTCCTCTTCCGTGAGTTTGTAGAATGTGCGGTTCCTCATTGGCAGGTTCCCAAACGCCACTTTTTCTCATGGAAGGCGATTCCGGCTCTCTACCAGCATGTGGAAGGCAATGTCTTGGCCTCGCTGGACAGGGCGGTCAGCGGTGAGGTGCATATTACCACTGACTCATGGTCCAGCAGGCATGGACAGAGACGTTACCTATCTTTCATGGCGCATTGGATGACTCTGCTGGCAGCTGGGAAGGATGCAGGACAAGTTGCAGTAGTGTTGGAGGTTGTTCCGCCACAATGCCTCCAAAATGCTACTACTGGTGATTCTGACACACCTCTCCCCCCCCCCCCCCCCACTCCTCTTCTTCTTCCTCCATGGCCTCTTCCTGTGCTTTGTCCTCAGAAACAAAGGTGCTCCGTAGGCGTTAAAGGGGATACGCAAGTACGCAGGCAAAAAATGCCATGCGGTGCTTGCGCCGGTTTGCTTGGGGGACAGGAGCCACACTGGGGCAGACATTCTGTCAGCTCTGCAGGGGCAGGCTGAGAGGTGGTTGATGCCACACCAGTTTAAGCCAGGAATGGTGGTTTGTGACAATGGCACCAACCTCCTCTCCACCCTCTGACAGGGACAACTGACCCATGTGCCCTGTTTGGCTCACGTCCTTAACTTGGTGGTGCAGCAGTTCTTGGGCAGGCACCCAGGCTTACAGGATGTCCTGAGGCAGGCCAGTAAAGTCTGTGTGCATTTCCGCCAGTCATATAATGCCAATGCTCGGCTGGCTGACCTCTAAAAGGAATTTAACTTGCCCAAGAACCGCCTAATCTGTGACATGCCCACCAGGAGAATCTCAACATTGGCCATGCTGCAGCGGCTGCACACGCAGCAGAGGGCCATCAATGAATACCTGTTTTTTTTTCCCCACGCCAGTGGGCAATGATCAGGGATTCATGTACTGTCTTGTCACCATTTGAGGAGGCCACAAGGATGGTGAGCAGTGACAGTGCATGCATCAGTGACACTGTCCCTCTTGTCCACCTGTTGGAGCACATGCTGCGTGGAATAATGGACAGGGCACTTGAGGCAGAACAGAGGCAGGAAAAGGAGGACTTCCTTACCTCTCAAGGCCCCCTTTATCCAGACAGTGTTCCTGCTGGCCTGCCGATCACACAGGAAGAGGACGAGGAAGAGGAGGATTGTGTCAGAATGGAGGTGGAGCCTAGCACTCAGCATCAGCAGCAGTCTTTAAGGGATCATTTACAGTCCCAAGAAGCCCATGGACTTGTACATGGCTGGGAGAAGGTGGCTTCAGATCATGTTGTCCTTAGTGACCCAGAGGACTCTGGACTGAATGCCTTGGCTAACCTATGCTCCATGGTCTCCCTGGTCCTGCAAAGCCTGCGGAAGGTTCCTCGTATTCGTCAGATCAAGGAGATGGATCATTACTGGCTGGCAACCCTCCTTGATCCATGTTACAAGAGTAAGGTTGCAGAGCAGAGGATGAAACATCTTCAGGAGGCCTTGCAGAAAGGTCTGTGCAATGCGTTCCCAGAGACTGGGAGGTTACAAATTCCTGGTCCTGGACAACGTGTTGCTGAGGCTTCGGTCAGTCACAGAAGGAGCGGTGCAGAAGGTGGGCGTCTGACCGATGCGTTCAGACAATTTTTTAGTCCATAACCCCAAGGTATGATCGGTTCCAGCAACCATCTTCTGATTTAAATGGTGCAGGAATACCTAGGGCCAAGATCAGACTTGGACACCTTTCCCACCAAAAATCCTCTGGGTTACTGGGTCTAGAGAATGGATCGCTGGCCAGAGCTTGCACAGTATGCAATTAAGCTACTGGCCTGTCCTGCATCCAGCGTTCTTTCAGAACGCACATTCAGTGCTGCTGGAGGCTTTGTAACTGATCACAGGGTGCGCCTGTCCACCGACTCGGTTGATCGACTGACCTTCATAAAAATGAATCAGTCTTGGATCACCACCAGCTACCAAGCACCTGATGCTGATGTAACTGAATAATTTTTTTTGAAATGTCAGATCCCTATGTTGATACTGAGTGATTATCCTCTTCCTCCTCAATGATCGTGCTGATAGCTTGTAAGAATATTTTTGGTTTTGGGCACCGCTACCAGTGGCTAAGGCCCAATTTTTAACAGGGGCATGTAATAAAACAATTTTTTTTGCAATATTTAGCAGGAGGGTTCGTTGCTGCGCTCAACTACAATATCTGTGAGGGGTTGCAGCGTTGTGGCACCAGCAACAGTGCCTAAGGCCCAATTTTTCAGTCCCTGTTTAACAGGGGCATGTAATTACAATTTTTGATGCAATACTTTGCAGCAGGGCTCATTCCTGCGCTCCAGCTAAAGTTTCTGTGAGGTGTTGCAGTGTTGTGGCACCAGTGCCTAAGGCCCAATTTTTCTGCCCCTGTTCAACAGGGACATGTAATTACAATTCTTGATCTAATATTTCACAGCAGGGCCCATTCCTGCGCCCACCAAAAGTAACTGTGTGGGCTTACAGTGTTGTGGCAACACCACCACCACCAAAGGCCCAATTTTTCTGCCCCTGTTCAACAAGTGCATGCAATTACATTTCTTGATATAATCGTTCACAGCAGGGCGTTCCAGCGCCTACAAAGAGTAACTGTGAGGGCTTACAGTGTTGTGGCAACACCAACATCTTAGGCCCAAATTTCTGCAGAGCATATAGGTTAGGCCCCTACTTTCAAACATCCAACTTACAAACGACTCCTACTTGCAAAATGAAGGAGACAACAGGAAGTGAACTGAAATCTACCTCTAGGAAGGGAAATTCTCTCCTGTAAGAGTTGATATGGGAAAAACTTGTCTCCTCTCCACTGATGCTTTATCACCAATCGTTGTTTCATTAAAAACCCCAAATTTTCAAAAAACATTTGTCATTAGGACAGAAAGTGAGGTGAAATCTTCTGAAGAGGTGCACATACAGCAACACAAATGTTACAGGGGTGATAACCCTTCCCTATGTTTTCCAAAAATGCTTAAAAATCGATTTTTTGTCTGGAGCTACAATCTAAAAATGTATCAGTTCAAAATGACAAACAGATTCTACTTAATAACAAACCTACAGTCCCTGTCTTGTTTGCACCGCCTGTATACTGCTGTTCAGAGTATATAGGGCCTGGGGGCCCCATGCCTTTCCATTTTTTAATTTGGGTGCGGGGTTCCCCTTAATATCCATACAAGACCCAAAGGGCCTGGTAATGGACTGGGGGGGGGGGTAGACATGTAGTTTGTCTCACTGATTTTCATCCATATTGCTGGGACCAGACATTACATTAAAGCCGCAAGCAGTTTTAAATTACTTTTTTTCCTTTAAAAATGTCATTTTGTGCAGGGACTGTTCTAAGCACAGGAAACACGTGCCACTTTACATGCATACTATAGTCAGTGTTAGACACCCCCCAGGTACGATATTTAAAAGGAATATTTCACTTTTTTTTCACTTTAAGCATCATTAAAATCACTGCTCCCGAAAAAACAGCCATTTTTAAAACATTTTTCTTTTGCATTGATACATGTCCCCTGGGGCAGGACCCGGGCCCCAAAACCCTTTTTAGGATAATAACTTGCATATTAGCCTTTAAAATTAACACTCTTGATTTCGAAAATTTGAGTCTCATTTGACTTTAATGGGGTTCTAAACTTCGCACAAACTTTCTGTCCGTTCGCAGGTTCTGGTGCGAACCGAACTGGGTTTTTTTCGGCTCATCCCTAATATACACTAAGAAAAACATGTTCTTTTTCAAAAGTTCTGGTATTTTTTAGTTTACATAGCAACAAAATTTAAAAAACAGTGGTTGATGTTGTTAATAATGTAAAATAATTGTAAGTTCTTGAGTAACCCCTTAGGGCAATCCTCTATTCTGGTTGCTATGATTTTTTCTGTGTCAATACCCAATGCATGTTATTGCATGTTATTGTAAATGCCTGTGTTACTCAACACTCATTATGTTTATCAGTTTTCATAAAAAAAACTGATAAACATTATATCACAATAATAAAAAAGAAAAAAGGAAAAAATAAACAGTGGTGATTAAATAACACCAAAAAGAAAGCTCTATCTGTCTATACAAATTTAATTTGGGTACAGTGTTGTTACATAGTTACATAGTAGGTGAGGTTGAAAAAAGACACAAGTCCATCAAGTCCATCCTATGTGTGTGATCCATATTCCCTTGTATATCCCTGTATTTTGTGGTCCTTCAGGTGTTTATCTAATAGTTTTTTGAAACTATCGGTGCTCCCCGCTGAGACCACCGCCTGTGGAAGGGAATTCCACACCCTTGCCGCTCTTACAGTAAAGAACCATCTAAGTAGTTAATGTAATTGCCAAAGGGCATAAACAGTAATACAGCATCATGATTAAACAAGATATAATTTTTTATGCCCTTCGGCAATTACATTGTTTTTCTGATTAAACTATTTATTAAAATACAGATACCCTCCCGATGCAGCAGCCATTGTCTGTGAAACTAATTGAGGAAAATGACATCTGTGATCAATTGTCCTACTGATTCTCCCCCTCTGGGGGTAATTATTTCACTGGTGATATATCTGTGCTGCTACCATGTTTTAATCTGCAATTGATGATTTGTTATTTTGCATCAATAGAATCACTTGTATTTTTTATATATGTTATATCATTTAAAATGTTATTGTTTGTACTGTACCGCGATAGTCCAACTGCCCTCATGTCCTTGTGGCAGCCTGGTTGGGGACCAGGCTCACAATTTAGTTATTTTCCTAGATTCCTGGATGATGGTGCAAGTCCCTAACAATTCTTGCTTTAGTAATACACTCATTTTACAGTACATCCTAACTGCTGCCCAGAACTGGACAGCATACTCTAGGTGCGGCCGTACCAGAGTCTTGTAGAGTGGGAGAATTATCGTTTTATCTCTGGAATTAATCCCCTTTTTAAAGCATGACAATATTCTGTTTGCTTTGTTAGCAGTAGCTTGGCATTGCATGCCATTGCTGAGCCTATCACCTACTAGGACCCCCAGGTCCTTTTTCATCCTAGATTCTTCCAGAGTAGGGATGAGCTTCGTGTTCGAGTCGAACATACTTTTGACTCGAACATCGGCTGTTCGCCCGTTCAGCGAATTCCAAACATTATGGGCCGTTCGCGCCAAATTCGTGTGGCGCTCACGGCCCACAATGCACTGCATCATCGCAGTGCATTGCTGGCTCATGATTGGCCAAGCATGCACTGTGACCCCGCATGCTTGGCCAATCACAGCGCCGGCAGTGAGGAGAGCCATGATTGGCCACAGGCAGGATGCCTGTGGCCAATCATAGCTCAGGCTGTGTAGTACATGCCCCACACTATATAAGGCCGCCAGCGCAGCGGCCTTGTGTAGTGTGTTGGCGTCTGAAGCAGTTAGTGGGTGTTCTGTGTACCTTCAACACAGTATACACCGATCGTTATCGGCCGATTTTTCGATCTTGCTCTTCGTGCCCTGACCGCAGTATACACCGCTATATTCACCTCACCTATATAGCTAGCGATATATGTATCTTTTATAATAGAGCTTGCAGTCAGTGTTAGGAGCTTGTGCGTGCTGTCTGCGTGCTCTGTACCCAGTACACGCCGCTATATCCACCTACATAGCTCTTCTCTATTTGAGCCATCTGCCATCTGCAGGAGTTATTGGAAGTTGTGTGTGCCTCCAGCACAGCACAGTATACATCTGTATTTACCCTTTATTGCTGGTGTTCTATAATAAAGGCATCTGCAGGAGTTAGTGGGTGTTGTGTGCCTCCAGCACAATATACACCTGTATCTACCCTTTATTGCTGTTCTCTAATAGAGCTATCTGCAGGGCTTAGTGGGTGTTGTGTGCCTCAAGTACAGTATACCCCTTTATCTCTCGTGTGCTATAATAAAGGCATCTGCAGGAGTTAGTGGGTGTTGTGTGCCTCCAGCACAATATACACCTGTATCTACCCTTTATTGCTGTTCTCTAATAGAGCCATCTGCAGGGCTTAGTGGGTGTTGTGTGCCTCCAGTACAGTATACCCCTTTATCTACCCTTTATTGCTGGTGTTCTATAATAAAGGCATCTGCAGGAGTTAGTGGGTGTTGTGTGCCTCCAGCACAATATACACCTGTATCTACCCTTTATTGCTGTTCTCTAATAGAGCCATCTGCAGGGCTTAGTGGGTGTTGTGTGCCTCCAGTACAGTATACCCCTTTATCTACCCTTTATTGCTGGTGTTCTATAATAAAGGCATCTGCAGGAGTTAGTGGGTGTTGTGTGCCTCCAGCACAATATACACTACCCAACTGCTGTTTTACCCAACTCTCTTCAGGCCATTACCATGTCTGGAAGGCCAGCAAGGAGAGGCAGACAGGCGCGAGCCGATAAAAGAGGGCAAGCAGGCTCTGTGTCTAGAGACAACAGTGCTGGTCGTGGACGCGGTGCATTGTCATCAGCACGTGGCCATGGGGCACGCTTGTCCTTCTTTTTTCGGCAGCTGGACATGTTGAGCCGCAACATGCCAATGACTTGGTAGAGTGGATGACCAAGCCCTCTTCATCCTCCTCATCCTCTCTCACCCAGTCTCAGGGTACTAGCAAAGCAGCTGCCAACGCATCGTCTTCCCTCGTCTCAATGTCATCATCAGTGACTCCTTCCCTAGACCCACCACGTCCTCCTGATGAGTCTCCTGAACTCTTTGAGCACAGTGTTGGGTACATGCTCCAGGAGGATGCCCAGTGTTTTGTAGGCTCTGATGATGACACTCAGCTAGAGGAAGACCGTAGCGTGAATGCAGAGAGAGGGGATGCTCAAGAAGGACAGCAATCTGGCAGTCATGTTCCACAAGCTGCAGCATACTGCCAGGTTTGCTACAGTGATGAAGAGGGAGGGGATGATGAGGGCACTGACTCCACGTGGGTGCCTGGTAGGAGAGAGAAGGAGGAGGAGAAGGCACATGTCCAACGAGGCAGGATGCCCTCCGGGGGCCAGCTTAGGGGCAGCACACAGACTGAATCACACCGCAGAGTTCCGCCTGTGCAGGGCGCTGCCTCTGCACGTTATTCTAAAAGTTCTGTGGTGTGGGCCTTTTTTGAGACGAGTGCATCAGATCACACCGCTGCTATTTGCAACATATGTCTCAAGCGTATCTCGCGTGGCCAAAACATCAGCCGCTTGGGCACCACATGCTTGACCAGACATATGTTGACCTGCCATGCAGCTCGTTGGCGAGCGTACCTCAAAGACCCACACCAAAGAACAAAGCGGACCTCTCCTTGCTCCTCATCAGCTGGGATCTCCAACCCCACTAGACCTTCAGTCCTCTCTGAAACCTGCTCTGAGAGGAATGAAGGTGTAGAATTAGGTGTGTCACAGCCAAGTGCTTCCGGGCACTCTGCTAGCAGTACACCCACGTCCGATTATAGCAGGCAAATGTCCCTGCCCCAGCTGCTGGACCGGCGAAAGAAGTTCACTCCCAGCCATCCACATGCCCAGCGGTTGAATGCTAGCTTGGCTAAATTGCTAGCACTTCAACTGCTGCCTTTTCAGTTGGTAGGCTCGGCCCCCTTCCGTGAGTTTGTACAATGTGCGGTTCCTCAGTGGCAGGTCCCTAAACGCCACTTTTTCTCACGGAAGGCGATTCCGGCTCTCTACCGGCATGTGGAAGGCAATGTCCTTGCCTCGCTGGACAGGGCGGTCAGCGGTAAGGTGCATATTACCACTGACTCATGGTCCAGCAGGCATGGACAGGGACGATACCTGTCTTTCACGGCCCATTGGGTCACTCTTCTGGCAGCTGGGAAGGATGCAGGACAAGGTGCAGTAGTGTTGGAGGTTGTTCCGCCACCACGCCTCCAAAATGCTACTATTGGTTGTGACACACCTCTCTCCTCCACCCCCTCCTCTTCTTCTTCCTCCATGGCCTCTTCCAGTGCTCTGTCCTCACAACCAGCGGTGCTCCGTAGGCGTTCCAGGGGCTACGCAAGTACGCAGGCAAAACGATGCCATGCCGTGCTTGCGCTGGTTTGTTTGGGGGACAGGAGCCACACTGGGGCGGATGTTTTGTCAGCTCTGCAGGGGCAGGCCGAGAGGTGGTATATGCCACACCAGCTTAAGCCAGGAATGGTGGTTTGCGACAATGGCACCAACCTCCTCTCCGCCCTCCGACAGGGACAACTGACCCATGTGCCCTGTGTAGCTCACGTCCTTAACCTGGTGGTGCAGCGGTTCTTGGGCAGGTACCCGGGCTTACAGGATGTCCTGAAGCAGGCCAGGAAAGTCTGTGTGCATTTCCGCCGATCATTTAATGCCTGTGCTCGGCTGGCTGAGCTCCAAAAGGAGTTGAACCTGACCAAGAACCGCCTTATATGTGACATGCCCACCAGGTGGAACTCAATGTTGGCCATGCTGCAGCGGCTGCACACGCAGCAGAGGGCCATCAATGAGTACCTGTGCGACTACGGCACCAGGACAGAGTCAGGGGAGCTCGGTTTTTTCTCCCCACGCCAGTGGGGCATGATCAGGGATGCATGCACTGTCCTGTCGCCGTTTGAGGAGGCCACAAGGATGGTGAGCAGTGACAGTGCATGCATCAGTGACACTGTACCTCTTGTCCACCTCTTGGAGCATACGCTGCGTGGAATAATGGACAGGGCACTTGAGGCAGAACAGAGGCAGGAAGAGGAGGACTTCCTTGCCTCTCAAGGCCCCCTTTATCCAGACAGTGTTCCTGCTGTGCCACCCAACACACAGGAAGAGGATGAGGAGGAGGAAGAGGAGGAGGAAGAGGAGGAGGAGGATGATTGTGTCAGCATGGAGGTGGAGGCTGGCACTCAGCATCAGCAGCAGCAGCAGTCTTGTAGGGATGATTTACAGTCCCAAGAAACACGTGGACTTGTACGTGGCTGGGAGCAGGTAGCTGCGGATCATGTTGTCCTTAGTGACCCAGAGGACTCCGGACCGAATGCCTCAGCCAACCTACGCTGCATGGCCTTCGCGTTCCCAGAGACTGGGAGGTTACAAACTCCTGGTCCTGGACAACGTGTTGCTGAGGCATGGGTCAGAAGGAGCGGTGGAGAAGGTGGCCGTCTGACTGATGCTTTCAGACAATTCTTTAGTCCGCAGCCCCAAGGTATGATCGGTTCCAGCAACCATCGCCAGCGTCTGATTTACATGGTGCAGGAATACCTAGGGGCAAGGTCAGACTTGGACACCTTTCCCACCGAAAATCCTCCGGCTTACTGGGTCTTGAGGATGGATCACTGGGCAGAGCTTGAATGTGTATGCAAACAGTATGCAATTGAGCTACTGGCCTGTCCTGCATCCAGCGTTCTTTCGGAACGCACCTTCAGTGCTGCTAGTGGCTTTGTTACCGATCACAGGGTGCGCCTGTCCACCGAATCAGTTGATCGACTGACCTTCATCAAGATGAATCAGTCTTGGATCACCCACAGCTACCAAGCACCTGAAGCTGATGTAACCGAATAATTTTTTTTGAAATATCACATCCCTTCAAGACTGCCTATGCTGATGCTGAGTGACTGTCCTGTTATGTTGATTGTCTATCCTCTTCCTCCTCCGCTGATATGTTGAAAGAACATTTCTGGTTCTGGGTGATGCCATCAGCCCAATTTTTCTGCCCCTGTTTAACAGGGGTGTTTAATTAAAAATTTTGATGCAATGCTTTGCAGCAGGGCTAATTCCTGCAATAAAACTGGAGTATATGGGAGAGGTTGCAGTGTCGTGGCACCAGCACCAGTGCCTAAGGCCCAATTTTTTTGCCCCTGTTTAACAGGGGCGTTTAATTACAATTTTTGATGCAATGCTTTGCAGCAGGGCTAATTCCTGCAATAAAACTAGAGTATATGGGAGAGGTTGCAGGGTGGTGGCACCAGCACCAGTGCCTAAGGCCCAATTCTTCTGCCCCTGTTTAACAGGGGCGTTTAATTACAATTTTTGATGCAATGCTTTGCAGCAGGGCTTATTCCTGCACTAAAACTAGAGTATATGGGAGAGGTTGCAGTGTTGTGGCACCAGCATCAGTGCCTAAGGCCCAATTTTTCTGCCCCTGTTTAACAGGGACATGTAATTACAATTCTTGATATAATATTTCACAGGAGGGCCCGTTCCTGTGCCCACCCAGAGTAACTGTGAGGACTTATAGTGTTGTGGCACCAGCACCACAACCACCAAAGGTACATTTTTCTACTACTGTTCAACAATGGCATGTAATTACAATTCTTGATATAATCGTTCACAGCAGGGCGCTCCAGCACCCACCAAGAGTCACTTTGAGGGCTTACAATGTTGTGGCGAAACCAACACCTTGTTCCGCCATTTCTGCAGAGCATATAGGGCAGGCCCCTACTTTCAAACATCCAACTTACAAACATCTCCTACTTGCAAAGGAAAGGAGACAACAGCAAGTGAGATGAAAAAAGATGGACGACAAAACAAATTATACAGGGGTGATAACCCTTCCCTATGTTTTCCAAAAAGCTTAAAAATCGTTTTTTTGACTGGAGCTACACTTTAAAAATGTACCAGTTGAAAATTACAAACAGATTCAACTTAACACAACAAACCTACACAGTCCCTGTCTTGTTTGCACCACCTGTATACTGCTGTTCTGAGTATATAGGGCCTGGGGGGCCACGCACATTTCCTTTTTTTAATATGGGTACGGGGTTCCCCTTAATATGCGTACAAGACCCAAAGGGGCTGGTGATGGGCAGGGAGGGCTACCCATGCCATTTTTCGCAATGATTTTCAACCATATTGCAGGAACCAGATATAACATTAAAACCGCAAGCAGTTGTTATTTCCGTTTAATGTCATTTTGTGCAGGGACTGTTCTAAACATGGGAAACACGTGGCACTTTACAGGCATACTACAGACACCCCCCAGGCATGATATTTAAAGGAATATTTCTCTTTTTTTTTTCACTTTAATCGTCATTAAAATCAGTGCTCCCGCCAAAACGGCCATTTTTAAAAACATTTTAGGCATTGACCCATGTCCCCTGGGGCAGGAGCCAGGTCCCCAAACCCTTTTTAGGACAGTATCTTGCATATTAGCCGTTAAAATTAGCACTTTTAATTTCGAACGTTCGAGTCCCATAGACTTCAATGGGGTTCTAAAGTTCGTACGAATTTGGGGTCCGTTCGAAAGTTCTGGTGCGGACCGAACCGGGGGGTGTTCGGCTCATCCCTACCCCAGAGGTTCTCCCCCCAGCGTATAGATTGCATTCATATTTTTGCCACCCAAATGCATTATTTTAAATTTTTCTACATTGAACCTCATTTGCCATGTAATTGCCCACCCCATTAATTAGTGCAAATCTTTTTGCAAGGTTTCCACACCCTGTGGAGAAGTTATTGCCCTGCCTAGCTTAGTATTGTCTGCAAATACGGAAATGGAACTGTTTACCCCATCCTCCAGGTCGTTCATGAACAAATTAAACAGGATTGGTCCCAGCAGAGAACCCTGGGGGACCCCACTACTCACCCCTGACCAATCTGAGTACTCCACATTTATCACAACCCTCTGAACTCACCCTTGTAGCTAGTTTTCAATCCATGTTCTCACCCTATGGTCCATGCCAACAGACCTAATTTTGCACAGTAACCGTTTATGGGGAACTGTGTCAAATGCTTTTACAAAATCCAGAAACACCACATCTACAGGCCTTCCTTTATCTAGATGGCAACTCACCTCCTCATACAAGGTTAATAGATTAGTTTGGCAAGAACGATTCTTCATGAATCCATGCTGATTAATGCTAATGATACCGTTCTCATTACTAAAATCTTGTATATAGGGACTATATACAAGATTTTAGTAATGAGAACGGTATCATTAGCATTAATCAGCATGGATTCATGAAGAATCGTTCTTGCCAAACTAATCTATTAACCTTGTATGAGGAGGTGAGTTGCCATCTAGATAAAGGAAGGCCTGTAGATGTGGTGTTTCTGGATTTTGTAAAAGCATTTGACACAGTTCCCCATAAACGGTTACTGTGCAAAATTAGGTCTGTTGGCATGGACCATAGGGTGAGAACATGGATTGAAAACTAGCTACAAGGGTGAGTTCAGAGGGTTGTGATAAATGTGGAGTACTCAGATTGGTCAGGGGTGAGTAGTGGGGTCCCCCAGGGTTCTCTGCTGGGACCAATCCTGTTTAATTTGTTCATGAACGACCTGGAGGATGGGGTAAACAGTTCCATTTCCGTATTTGCAGACAATACTAAGCTAGGCAGGGCAATAACTTCTCCACAGGGTGTGGAAACCTTGCAAAAAGATTTGCACTAATTAATGGGGTGGGCAATTACATGGCAAATGAGGTGGTGGTCTTGCAGCAAGATCCAACCTTTCTGGAAGAAAGTTCAAGCTTTAATACAAACCATCACCACATACAAACTAGACTACACACCAGCACAATTTCTTTTACACTATCCTGCAAAACCAAAACGTACCTACCTGCACTCATTGACTATGCACATGATCATGGCAGCTAACATGTGTATCCCTAGAAAGTGGCGCTCATCTACCCCACCATCAATAAAAGATTGGTTAGAGCGCATCCAAAGAACTGCTGAAATGGAAGAATTGATCCATCAAGCAAGAGACACCCCTTCCAAATTTGTACAAACATGGTCATGCTGGCAACACTTTACCACCACACAAGAATATCACGCTTTGCTTACTGGATGAAGGAAATCTACCTCATTATTTAAATAGATTTACCAAGTCATGACTATGCTTGAATCCTTTTCACACCTCTACTAACCTTTTATATTTGAATATATAGTCGCATTTTCTTACTTTAGAAAACAACTGTTGTATTATACACTGAGCTCCTTTGGGAGACTCCTACCATATTTATACCTGTTGATATCTGCCAACACTCCTGGATATTACTCTCCTTCTAAGAAACCTTCTCTCCAACGATACTATCCCTCCCCCTCTCAGATAGACCTTTCAAACTCCTTATTATTTTTTTTATATTTTTTCTCTTCCTCCAACATATGATAATTTTGGATCCTTATGATAGGCACATAGTTTTGTTACAGAGTCTGTTTATTTTATGTTATTACTTTCCAGTCCTAACTTCATACCTACACACTATTCCTTTGACCAACTTTTCATACACTTTGATCCTATGCTATATTATAGTATCCGGTCACAGTGAGTTCCCATTTGGGGTGACTGGATACTGTTTTTTTTTTTTTTTTTTTTTTTTTCATTATCTAACATACATGAATTACCCATGGTCACTGAAATAGTTGTAGTATCACCTTCCCCCTCCCACGAGGTTTCACAATAAGCTCTTTCATATATATGTATGTCTATATATATATATTTATATATATATATGTTATTTATTTTTTATTTTTTTCTCTTCTCTTCTCTCAGTTTATTTTGTTTTGTAACTCTTGATATTGAATGTCGCAGTTTAGCATAACGTTTACTTCAAAGCTAGACCTAATTATTTTGTTTTACAACTCCGTAGATTGCTGTTTGTAAAGATCTACGTTTTCCAATCTGCTTTCAATCTTTTGTTAATATTAATATACTGTTATCAATATTGTATACCTGACAAAATCGAATAAAACATTATTGAAAAAAACAAAACAAAAAAAAAAAAAAAATCTTGTATATAGTCCCTTATCATCCCCTCCAAGAGTTTACATACTATTGATGTTAGGCTAACTGGTCTGTAATTCCCAAGCATGTATTTTGTAGACATGAGCATTCGTTTTCGTCCGAATGCATTTTCGTCCGAATTTCAGGTATTTTCGTTTTCGTTTTGACAAACGATAACGAAAGTGCAGATTCCGAAAAACGAAAGATCCGACATAAATAAATGCTTTTTTTCGTTTTCGTTGTTACAACAGTTCGATATAGAATAGGAGATTCGAAGTGGCCGTTCGATATAGAATAGGAGATTCGACGTGACTCCATATGTCTATTGAACCTGTGGTCGAATGTGCCTAAGTTTCGTTTACCTCTATTAGTCCTATTATATAGAAAAGCTTCGACAGAGAGTAAATATTCGACATAGAGAGAACAGAATCGACAGAGAGAAACGATACTGGAATTGGGTGGGGGAAGTAAATTAAAAAAAAATAATGATAATATTCGACGGGATCGTTGCACGTTTAAAATAATATTCGACGGGATCGTTTCACGTTTATAATAATATTCGACGGGATCGTTGCACGTTTATAATAATATTCGACGGGATCGTCGCAACTATACGACACTGCAATCGTACATTTCGGCAATCGAATGCTCCGCCTATAGGCTATATAGTTTAGCAGCTCCATCGAATCTTCTTTATCCATTCGACAGATACCATAAGCCTTCCAAGACAGATTCGACCGTAATTCATGTGGATTTTCGGACGAATGCAATTTTTGCACGAAAAACGAAATAAATAAAAACGAATTTCGGGAGTAACTAAATAAATAAAATTTACGGACGAAAACGAAAAAACGAAACGAAATATTCTAGTCTGCACATGTCTAGTATTTTGGGCCCTTTTTAAATATTGGTGGTACATTGGCTTTTCTCCAATCAGATGGTACCATTCCAGTCAGTAGACTGTCAGTAAAAATTAGGAACAATGGTCTGGCAATTACTTGACTGAGTTCCCTAAGTGCTCTCGGGTGCAACCCATCTGGTCCCGGTGATTTATTAATGTTAGGTTTCCCAAGTCTAATTTTAATTCTGTCCTCTGTTAACCTTGGAGGTGCTTCCTGTGATGTGTCATGAGGATAAATACTGCAGTTTTGGTTACTGAAGCTCCCCGCTTCCCCTGTGAATGAATGAATGAATGAATGAATGACTTGTATAGCGCTAACTATGTGAACTGAATCGACTCAGGGCACTTTCTTGCCACTGGTGTCCATCTGCAGATTTTTTTATGCGGTCCTTTAACCTGTAGGGTCCCAACACACTTACAACATTGACATACACATACACATATTATGGCCAATTTTTTTTTTGGACAGGGTCTAATTAACCTACCAGCATGTCTTTGGAGTGTGGGAGGAAACCGGAGTACACGTAGGAAATCCACGCAGGCACAGGGAGAACATGCAAACTCCAGGCAGATAGTGTCATGGTCGGGATTTGAACCAGCAACCCTATTGCTGCTAGCTGAAAGTGCTAACCACTATTCAGGTATTGCATTTAGTTATGTGAAGACTAAATTCAATACCTTTGCCATCTCCCGATCCTTTGTAGCCAGACGTCCTTCCTCATTCTTTATGGGGCCAATATGGTCTGTCCTCCCTTTTTATTGTTTACATACTTAAAGAATTTGTTGGGATTTTTTTTGCTCTCCTCCGCTATGTGCCTTTCATGTTCTATCTTAGCCATCCTTATTGTACCCTTACATTTCTTGTTGCATTCTTTATTAAGTCTGTATGCTTATGATGATCCCTCAACCTTGTATTTTTGAAGGCCTTCTCCTTTGCTTTTATATGCATTTTTACATTGGAGTTAAGCCATCCAGGACTTTTGTTCACTCTTTTAAATGTATTACCCAATTGGATGCATTGGCTAATGCCCTTATTTAATATGCTCTTAAAACTCTCCTCTGTGTTCTTTGTTCCTAAGATTTTATCCCAATTTATGCCTTCTAGAAAGGTTCTGACAGGGCTGGCTTAGCCCTTCCTTCTCTGGGCTGGCTGCTCAGCTGTCGGCTAATTGCCAGCTCTCATCTCTCTCCACAGTTACCAGCTGTTCCTGATCCTGACCTTCCTACTTAAAGCTGTCCAGCTCACTTCATCTCTGCCTTCGCCTTGGTCACATCACAAGAAACCATCTCCTGCGGTTCTGTTTAAAGACTGGCTTGCTGGCACTGCTTCTGGCTCCTTATCCTGCTTGCTGCTGCTCCACTTGGATCCCTGACTTCTGGCCTTGCTGATTACCTGATCTGGTTATTGAACTCTAGACTGGCTGACTACTTGATCCAGTTACTGGACTCTGGCTATGCTTTGATTACGCTTAGACCCCTTTCACACCACACCCATAGTGTCGGCGGTAAAACGCCACTATTTTTATGTGTTACCATAAACAGGATGCTCCTATGAGTGAAGGTAAGTATAAGGCTGAGTTTACACTGGCATTAAGAGCAGGCGTTGAGAGGAGTTTGACAGGTGTTAAAAATGCCTCTGAAATGCCTATGTACAAGATATAATAGACAGCACATTGTGCTGTTTACGCTAAGCGCTAGTGTCACGTCACTTGAAAACTGAAGCCTCATGTCGAGTCAGGAGGCATTTGAAGCCTTTCAACGCCTCCCATTCAAGTCCATGGTAATGCTCTGCAAACACTCTGGCAAGCATTATTGGCGCATTTTTGGTGAGGTTGCGGCGCGTTCAAATTTGTTTATTTCTGTCATTTTCCATTATGGAGCAGTTTTAACTTTAGTAGTTTTCATCAAACTCTACAAAAGTGTGCATAGGGCGTTTAGGGTGCTTTTTAATGCTTATAAAACGCCTCATTCTAAAGCTCATTGACTCCTCTCTGACGCCCATACTAATGCCATACAAATGCTATAGAATCATTTGTTGAGCGTCAGAAATTTAGCTAATCGTGAACAAGCCCTAAGAGAAAATGCACACTGGTCTAGAGAGGCAGGGTGTGTTTTAGAAGGCCGATAAAGGAGGGTAATTCCCTGAAAAGTGGGAGCTACTGTCTGAAGCTCAGCAGGCACTGTAGTCTGGACTGTTACTCCAGAACATGTCTAGATGTTCTAGAGTAAGTAGGTGTTCTAGCGTAGATGTTCTAGGTGTTTGGTTAGTGCCAAATAAAGCAAAAAACATTTTTAACTAATTGTAAGCAATCTTTGAACATGTGAGACACTGCCTAAGTAGTATTTTAAAGAACATTTTTGGAAAGCTAAAAATAAAGAAGAAAACATTAAAATTGTATTTCCCAATTGGAAAACATTTCAATATAAAATTGAGTTTATTAAAACTTTTTCTCACCAATTTGATAATAAATTGACCCATTTAAAAAAAAAAATAATGTCTGCCATTTTGATAAGACTACCGTGTTTTAGTATGTTTCACCAGCACAGCAGAACTTGAAAGAACAGCATGTGATAGTAAAAAAAATACAAAAAAGGTACAGTACACATCAAAGTTTTGGTTATCAATACACAGGTTCTGTAAATTACTGTGAGTAGATTATTTTCATAGCACATACAATAATATTTATTGCTAGATCTAACTTGTGCTTTCTTCGTTGCACCAACAAAGTGGAAATGTTCCACAGCATGGTTGCAGACTGGGGTCCCAAATGTTTTTTAGCCCATAGAGCTGTTGAGGCACTGGATGCAACGTTGAGTTATGATGTGCTGTAGCCAGTTGTGTTTTCTGTAGCACTTCCTTATAGAACACAGAGTCATTGGGCAGAGGATTCGCCTCAAAAGGATCATTGGAAAGGTTGAAAATCAATGGGGGAATGTGATATGCAACTTTTTCTCCACTGCAAGAACAAAGCTTGGAACCAAAGCATGCATTTGCTCCTGATGGGAATTTTGGAGAAATATAGTGGACTTTCCAAGTGGTATTACCTATTGACAAATACAAAGAAACATTAGATTGCACAATGAATCCAAAATCAACAAATGAGCCTAATTCTTTCTGAGGGCTTTGCAAGTTAAGAGCTTACTGTGCTATTATTCAAGTTGAAGGCACACTGCTTTTATTCACCATGATATCAATGTAATCAAGGACAACAAGCCTGTATGCTCTCAGCCCCCCTCACACCTGTATACTCTCAACCCCCTCACACCTGTACGCTCTCAGCCCTCCTCACACCTGTATGTTCTCAGCCCCGTTACACCTGTACGCTCTCAGCCCCCCTAAGACCTTTATGCTCTCAGCCCCCTCACACCTGTACGCTCTCAGCTCCCTCACACCTGTGTACTCTAAGCCCCCCTCACACCTGTACGCTATCAGCCCCCCCTCACACCTGTACGCTCTCAGCTCCATCACACCTGAATGCAATATCAGCCCCCTCACACCTGTATGCCCTCAGCCCCCCTCACACACCTGTACGCTCTCAGCACCCCCACACCTGTATGCTCTCAGCTCCCCTCACATCTGTATGTTCTCAGCCCCCTTACCCTGTAAACCCTCAGCCCCTCCCTTTATACCTGTACAATCTCAGCCCCCTCACACCTGTACGCTCTCAGCCCCCTCACACCTGTATGCTCTCAGCCCCCCTCACACCTTTATGCCCTCAGCCCCCTCACACCTGTATGCTAAAATGTTTTTTTGTGCGTTGCGCTGCTGGATTATATATGTCCAGGATGGGGGGAGGGGGGGGGGGGAAAGGGGCGGGGGGTTTGGGGAAAAAACCCGGAAAAAATGGAGGGGAGAGAAATGGGATGGGGAAATGGGGGTATCTGCTATAGTTTAAGTGTATAACAGATTTAGGGTTTCAAGTCTGCTGCTCTGCAGAGTTTTGCAGTCCTTAGTGAATATGGCAGTAAATATGGCAGATGATAGTCAATAGGTAGCTGACAGGATCATAGGTTATAGTCAATAGTTAATAGTTGTACGGATAGCCATGGAAAAGGGAGGATTTCTTAGCACAAGCAGGTAGGCAGCATGTTCAAGGGTAGAAGGCACCTTTAGAAGATATACAAACAGAAGAAAAACAGCGCCAACCTAAGTGCAGTATTTTTAGATCACAGGTATTTGTAAAGTAATACACTCACTCTCTACCAGAATGTTTCAGGCACATCACGTTTTACGTGTGAGGAAAGGTTTCTGGGGGACATCGCAGGGCTCCCGAGGAGAAGCGGTTTCTCTTTCAGCTGTTTCTTTCGTCCGGTGGCGCCGGTGGTTCCCAGCGTCTCACGGCCCGGTGTAGCAGCGCCAGGGAAATCCGTTTGTTGGTCGTGCGGGGTCGCGCTGTGATGACGTTCGTTACGTTGCACGCGTTCGGAGCATGCGTGCTCCTTCATCAGGCATCTCGACCACCATAATGAAAGTGGTCAAATAGGGAGAAGGCAGTTCTGATTGGTCGTTCGGGTTAGGGTGCCACCCTCTGTGGGGCGGGGTTGTTACGGCCAGGGCCCGGTGTTAGTAAGCTATGTGCTGCAGGCTTGCTGCATAGTATTGTGCGTGTGCCTATGTAGGGAGCTTGGTCGTTGTGAAAAAAACTTTTATTTATGAATATATGGATAAAAATTAATAATAGTGGTAAAAAATGATAAGAGTTGGAATTTTTATTATTATTAAAAGCACGAAGATGTTTGCAAAAAGAATTAATAAAAAATATAAAAATAAATATAAAAATGAAAATAAAAATAAATTTAAAAATAAAAATAAAAATAAAAATGAGTAAACACCTTATTGTATATAAAAAGGGCAAAAGAAATTACCAAGGATATATTTCTTTGATGGGTATTCAGGCGTTAAATAGTATAAGAAATATATATGGAGAGAATTAGATACTATAAAATTTGATACTATAAAATTCAATATAAAATCAGAAATTTTGTATTAAGATTATATATGTACACTTGAATACAAGTATACACATATATATATATATATGTATATACACGCATGTGCATAGATACACATACAGGGGGATCTGAAAAAGCGCGTCGGTTTTGATTTGTGGTGGGGGGGTGGGGGGTGGGGCGGGTGCCTTCCTAACGAGACCTCCTTTTCCTTTTCCGCCACCCACCACAAATCAAAACCGACGCGCTTTTTCAGATCCCCCTGTATGTGTATCTATGCACATGCGTGTATATACACATATATATATATATATGTGTATACATGTATTCAAGTGTACATATATAATCTTAATACAAAATTTCTGATTTTATATTGAATTTTATAGTATCAAATTTTATAGTATCTAATTCTCTCCATATATATTTCTTATACTATTTAACGCCTGAATACCCATCAAAGAAATATATCCTTGGTAATTTCTTTTGCCCTTTTTATATACAATAAGGTGTTTACTCATTTTTATTTTTATTTTTATTTTTAAATTTATTTTTATTTTCATTTTTATATTTATTTTTATATTTTTTATTAATTCTTTTTGCAAACATCTTCGTGCTTTTAATAATAATAAAAATTCCAACTCATTTTTTACCACTATTATTAATTTTTATCCATATATTCATAAATAAAAGTTTTTTTCACAATGACCAAGCTCCCTACATAGGCACACGCACAATACTATGCAGCAAGCCTGCAGCACATAGCTTACTAACACCGGGCCCTGGCCGTAACAACCCCGCCCCACAGAGGGTGGCACCCTAACCCGAACGACCAATCAGAACTGCCTTCTCCCTATTTGACCACTTCCATTATGGTGGTCGAGATGCCTGATGAAGGAGCACACATGCTCCGAATGCGTGCAACGTAACGAACGTCATCACAGCGCGACCCCGCACGACCAACAAACGGATTTCCCTGACGCTGCTACACCGGGCCGTGAGACGCTGGGAACCACCGGCGCCACCGGACGAAAGAAACAGCTAAAAGGGAAACCGCTTCTCCTCGGGAGCCCTGCGATGTCCCCCAGAAACCTTTCCTCACACGTAAAACGTGATGTGCCTGAAACATTCTGGTAGAGAGTGAGTGTATTACTTTACAAATAAATACCTGTGATCTAAAAATACTGCACTTAGGTTGGCGCTGTTTTTCTTCTGTTTGTACACCTGTATGCTATCAGCTCCCTCACACCTGTACACTCTCAGCCCCCCTCACATCTGTACACTCTCAGCCCCCCCTCACACCTGTATACTCTCAGCCCCCCCTTACACCTGTACACTCTCAGCCCCCCCTCACATCTGTACGCATTCAGCCCCCCCTCACACCTGTATACTCTAAGCCCCCCTCACACCTGTATTCTCTCAGCCGGTAAACAACCAGCTCGGGTAAGGTTGGTGCTGGATCCTTGGACAGGTGAGTGTCTGTTTATTAAAAACAGCAGCTACAGTTTTTGAAGCTCACAAGTTTAAATTTTTGCAGAATTGACTGAAGCGCCTCTAACTCTCAAAGCTTATCCTGCCTGCATTTACAGGACAGAGACAGAGTGGATGATACTTGTAGCTCAGTTTACTTGACATAAGGGGAAGGGGCAAAAAGAAAAACCTTTAGCCCTTGTACACACGGTCGGAGATTCCGACGGAATGTGTTTCCGATCGGACCGTTTTGTCGGATATTGCGACTGTGTGTGGTCTACATCGGACTGTTTCCGTCGGACCAAGTTTTCCAACTTGTTGGTAAAATTTTCCGACAAAATGCTCCGATCGGACATACTCCGATCATGTGTAGAGAATTCCGATCGGACAAAGTGCCACGCATGCTCAGATCAAATTCCTACACCAAAGCTATTGGCTAGTAGCGTGAACGTAGTCCCGTCGTAACTAAATAATGTCATCACGTCGGATTTTCCGACAACTTTGTCCGACCGTGTGTATGCAACAGCTTCGGACAAAATCCGACGGACAATATCCGACGGATTTGGTTGTCGGAATCTCCGACCGTGTGTACAGGGGCTTTAGTGTGTGAAGCTGGATGAATGGATAAGAAGTACATTTCTTGGGAAATTATATAAAGTATTTTACTTACTGCTTGTGTCGTGCCATCGTACTGCATGCAAGAAGGCATCACAATAATGAAACATAAATTCATGTTCAGAATTAGGAACAGTTCCTTGCACGAGAGGCATTAGATCCTTTCCATCAATGATCCTAGAACCAAGGAAACAATAACCCACTACATAAACAAGCAAAGGATAAATAATTGCATGCCCTGCCATAAACAAGAGCATAACCTTAAATGCTAATGTAGCACTAACCCCCGAAGGAGCTGCTGTTTTTTATTTTTACATAATTTCATCTTTATTAAGCATTTTCTTTCAAGTTACATACAATTTTCATCTCTTATATTTGACAGACTAGAATCTATTCTTTCTCTCTCTTCTTATATATGTCAGTCTGGAGATTGGCTCCCCAAACGCCTCTCATCCCCTACCAACCTCTTTCTCCTCCTTTTCTCCTCCTTCTCTTAAAAAAAAAAAAAAAAAAAAAGGAAAGAAAAAAAAAAAAACAAATAAAAAAGAATTCCCTTCCTTTCACCCTTTCTACCCCTTTCCTCCCAACCCGTGCGTGGCTTTCTTCTGAAGAGTCCTCCCTTGGATAGCTACGAAGTTGCTGGGCCTCTTCACAACCAGAGACAGCACCGGACCACCTCCAAATTCTTTCCTTAGTTTCCTTGCCTCGGGCTAGCCAGCCCCGAGACATAAAGTCGGTGGATCCGCACCCCAGGCCATAGCCTTCCTGGGGGCTGGTCAGGAGGACCAGGACCATGGAGTGAGAACATACTTCTGGACTGGAACCCCGAACCACGTGACATCTGCATCTTGAGTACCCTCTCCCAGAAAGCACAGCAAGAGTGACACTCCCACTGGGCTGACTCCGAGAGAAAGTAACCTTAAAGCTCAAAACCAGACTGTATTTCCATGCCTGCCAGAAAAGACAGTGCCCCCTATGGCCAGGCTGAACACCCTATAGTCCAGTCAGACTGATGCTGATGTCAAAATTTGGAATAATTATGCTCAAACCAAACTGCAGTTTAAATGTAACATTACATTTCAAAAACATAGTGCGTGCACTTCAGGAGCCAGCACTACACTAACAACTGTTGCAGAATTACAGAAGCCTTGTGGTATTCACACACACACCTGTGTTAAGTCTCCCAGCTAAAGCTGGCCATACATTATACACTTTTCTGGTATATATTTCCTTTAGATTTACCAAAATCATATAATATGAGGTCAAACCTACACAATTTCAATTTGTATGTAATCATGAAGGCCCTCGCACTACATAGTTGAAGGTAAATCTAAAAAAAATTGAATAAGAAAATTATATAATTTATGGCCAGCTTAATCCGTGTGTCTCTGTGGAACCATAAGAGTCCATTCACACAGGGACGACTGTGGATCCGACTTGAAGTTTCCCCTAGTCGCCTCAAGTTAGGCGACATGATAAAATCAATGTAAGTGAATGAGAGCCATCTTAATGCACACTTCTGAAGTCGCTTCGACTTCAGAAAAGGTTCCTGTACTACTTCAATCCGACTTCTAGTCGTCTTGTACCCATTGATTTCAATGGAAGTTGCCTCCAAGTCGGATCCCCTGTCTTAACTGAAGCAATTTTCCAGGAAGTAAAAATAGTTTTATAGACAAACCCCTCCCTCCCACAGAGCTGATTATTATGTGATTGGCCACTGGCAAAGTCCCCTGTCCTGGAGGCAACTTCAAGTTGCCTTGTAAGTTGCCTCAAGTCGGGCTGTGATTAATACTCAAGTCATGGCCAAGTTGCCTCCCAAAGTCGCGCTGGAAGTCGTGTTGCCCCTGTGTGAATGGACTCTTAAGATCTTAGGCCTCATGCACACTGGACGTTAAAATAACTCTATAATAATGTCAGTAGCTCTGCAGTTTTTCAACTTTCTAAACATTTTTTGCAATAGCATTTTTTAGTGTTTATTAGCGTTTTTTAGCGTTTTTCCACGTTATCGCTTTTTATCGTTTGTTTTTTTCAACAGATCAAAAACGTTAAACGTGAGTTTATCAATGTTTATCAGCATTTATCAGCATTAGAGCATTTTTACAAGTGAAAAATCTCTCAGAACCCACTGTTTTTTTTTTTTTTTTACTGCTCAAAAACGCTACAGCCCAAAACGGCTGATAACAGTCGATGTGTGCATGGACACATAAGATAACATGGAGAGTTTAATGACTCTAGAAAAAAATATCTGCTGTAAAAACGTTGAAAAACGTTCAGTGTGCATGAGGCCTTAGGCTGTGTGTCGGCTTGCCCCCTCCAATGCTAAGTTCCACCTCTTCATTTACCTGTCAACTAAGTGCCAGAACCTCAGTGAGCAGTACAGACTGTGACATTTGACAGTTCAATGACAGGAATGAGGTAAACGAAGCTTAACAAGGACTAATGGATTAATATAAAGAATAACACAGGTGCTTGAACATTTTACAACCTGGCATTAAATCAGCTTCAGAACCTGTGTAATTAATATGTGTCCTGGATTAAAATGATGATGTGGCAACCCTATTTACAACATGCTGCACATCAGCACTATTTTCACCTTAGAAATATTTCGGGCAGGTCAGGTCAGGTTAATTTTAATGATCTCAGGTGCAAGCTAAATGTATCTCTCTTAATTGGTCTAATGGTTCTGCAGAGCAGCAATTTGTTTTTCAGGTCTGGTCGGGTATATCCCTAAATTTGGGGGTTGATTGGTTCTGCTTGCCTGGAAAAGGTTTCCAGAAATAGTGTAGAAGGATGAATCTTTGAGCTATGAATATTTATCTGACCTCGGCCAATCCTTGAGAGGGGGTGCTCAGAGGGTGTGGCTGGGGATTAGATAAATGTTTGAGAAGGCCTGTTTCTTTACCTGGGGCCTTTGGCCTGGGAGTAAGCCTGTGGTATTGCAGATCTGTTACTGTTAGGCCTCAGTTTGTGCTTGGTTGAGGGCCTGAAAGAAACCTGCTGGAGGACACCACCTAAGGAAGCTGAGCTAGAGAAGGACCCGTTTCACTGAAGCGTGTTGCAGGGAAGATGGTTGGGGAGCTGTCTCTAAACATTAAGAGCAAGACCCTTTTGCCTAGGGCTCTAGGCGTGCCTGTGATTTGAGGGATTGAATGCCAGATGTTGCTGCCAGGACTGGGACTGCTCATACAGAGTATCAGACTAGCCGACCTTTCCTCTAGCTCCAGCATTACTAATGGCTGCTACTGAAGGACTTTGCCTGAGAATCTGTTTTCTAATGCCTGAATGTGTTTTGGAGTATCCTGCACCCTCATCCCTCTACTCACCTGTGTTCAAGTATTGCAATAAATCTTAATAAAGATACCCCTTGAATGAACCTGTGTTTGTCAGTGTGCTTGGAACTGGTGTTGGGGCCTGGCAGCCTCTGAACAGGTAAGGGAGACCTGGGTAATTTCCAGTGGCCCCTCAGGGTAAGCACTACATATTATTTATTATTAATGCAATTTATTATAATATTATTATATTATTTATTATACAAGATTTTTTCAACAGTTCCATGCTAAATACATAAACTACTATTACACTTTAGTAAAATTAATGCATAACAGTTTATTGAAATATCATACCTGTCTTGGGGCAGAGTGCCTCCTCCAAGCTTAGTTACAGTGGTGAATATATCCATTAGACTTGTCGGTTTATCAACAGACGTATTTGTAGGGAGAATACCTGGCCAGCGAAGTATTCCTGGTACTCGTATTCCACCTTCCAGTCCACCCATGCCTTTACCACCTGGAATGTACAAATCAGAACAACAAGTATAAATTATACAGGGCCAATAAAAATATAGCTGTTAACAAATTTGTCTTTCAAGAAAAAAAAATACTCAAGGTGATTGTAGCAGTTCTAATGCACAGCAGAAAAAATAATTGAGTACTATCTGTGATACTTTTTTTTATTTGTACTAACATCCAAATTTTCCAGGACAAGCTTTCACGGTGTACCTCCTTCTTCAAGGTTCAAGCAGCGCTAATACGAAACATTTTAGCATAATATTAAAGTTAAGCTATATTTGGGGGAAAAAATAATATAAATGTCATTTGAGTACAGTATTGCATGACCATGCAATTATTAGTTGAAGTAGCGCTGTGTCGAATAGCAAAAAATGGCTTCATCGTGCAGGGGGTAAAATCTTCCAAAGCTGAAGTGGTAAATGCATTCTTTGCATTAAAGAAAAAACCTTCTGCAGGATCCCCTCCAGCCTGCCCTTATCCTTACAGTACCTGATCCCGATCTGGATCCAGTGCTGTGCCCGAGAGCAGCAGCTCTCCGCTTTTTCCCCTCACAAGGCAAGTTGTTGGTAAGTGCAACATGTTAGTTATTTAAAAAAGGAAAAAAAAAAAAAGGAAAAGGTTTACAATCACTTTAAGTAAGAAAAACAAATAGAGGCTATAACCAGCTCCCTATTGAGGGCAAGTACCGATGACCAAGTGAGAGTGCATGTGGCTGAAGAGTGCTGGATGCATCTACCAATATCTGTAAGTCTGACTATTAGAACTGTCAAGTTAATGCTGTATGTCTATGATACATGTAGGGCGGGTGCAGTCTACTTTTTCCACACCCCGTGATGTCAGAGGGGGGTGGGGTTACCCCATTTACGTAAAAGGGTGACCCCCCCCCCCTCTCTGACAACATGGGGAAAACCATAGGGAAGTTCCCGTGCGCCAAAGGGGGGGTGGGGTCAGACGGATCATACAGATGGAGCAGAGAAGAAGCCGAAAGAAGATGCGGCATGAGAAGAGCGGAGGAAGAAGAAGATGGAAGAAGAACACCGAAGGAAGACCAGAAGAAAGAAGATGGAAGAAGAAATGGAAATAAGAAGAAAATAATAAAGGACTTGTCAAAAACCGTCCCTTGTGTTTTTTAACTTTTTTGACACTTTTTTTGTGAAATGGTAGGGGTATGGGATCTGGGGGTCCCCTTGTTAAAGGGGTCTTCCAGATTACGATAAGCCCCCTGCCCACAGACCCCCATAACCACTGGGCAAGGGTTGTGGGAATGAGGCCCTTCTCCCCATCAACATGGGGACAAGGTGCTTTCGGGGGTTTCCCTGTGTGCCGTTTTTATCAATGAACTTTTATGTGTATTGTCGGACTGACAATTCATTATAGCCGCGAGTAGTTTTAAATGACTTTTTTCCTTTAGAAATGTCATTTTGTGCAGGAACTGTTCTAAACACGGGAAACATGTGCCCCTTTACAGGCATACTATAGACACCCCCAGGTACGAAATTTAAAGGAATATTACACTTTTATTGGGAAAAAGGTGCTTTGGGGGCTACCCCAAAGCACCATCCCAATGTTGAGGGCATGTGGCCTGGTACGGTTCAGGAGGGGGGACCCCACACCATTTTTTTTTACATTTTGGTGCAGGGTTCCCCTTAAAATCCATACCAGACCTGAAGGGTGTGGTATGGAATTTAGGGGGCCCCCACGCCATTTCTTTTTTAATTTTGGCACGGGGTTCCCCTTAATATCCACACCAGACCTGGTTTGGGGGTTCCCCTGTGGGGCAATTCCATGCTGTTTTTATCAATAAACTTTTATGTGTATTGTCAGACCGACAATTTATTATAGCCGCGAGTAGTTTTAAATTACTTTTTTTCCTTTAGAAATGTAATTTTGTGCAGGGACTGTTCTAAACACGGGAAACATGCGCCCCTTTACAGGCATACTATAGACACCCCCCAGGTACGAAATTTAAAGGAATATTACACGTTTATTGTTTCACTTTAAGCATTATTAAAATCACTGCTCCCAAGAAAACTGCAGTTTTTTGCATTGATACATGTCCCCTGGGGCAGGACCCAGGTCCCCAAACACTTTTTATGACAATAACTTGCATATAAGCCTTTAAAATGAACACTTTTGAATATTCATGTTCATGTCCCATAGACTTTAAAGCCTCATACACACTATCAGATTTTCTGCTGATTCTTTCCTTCAGATTTACCAAAACCATATAATATGAGGTCAAACCTTAGGAGTTTAAATTTGTATGCAATCAGGCAGGCCCTTGCACTGCATGTGGTTGATCTGGATGGACTTGTGTCTTTTTTCAACCTGACTAACTATGTAACTACATGGTTTTGGTAAATCTGAAGGAAAAAATCAGCAAAAAATCTGATAGTGTGTATGGGGCTTCACGGTGTTCACGTGTTCGAACACATTTTTTGCCTGTTCGCATGTTCTGGATGCAAACCAAACTGAGGGGTGTTCGGCTCATCCCTACCTGTACGGCCATGCTGTTTTTAAATTGTAATATCAGGTGCGGGGAGAAGATCCCACACCTGCTGTCATGAGAGGGGGGTAGAGATTGCAGGAGTTTGATCATGTTACATGCTCCACCCAAAGTAAGAGTAGACATGTAACATGTTCCAGTAGATAAACTTAGCCTTTAAATATTAGTAACCATCCAGTGCACTATCAAACTTTTAATATTCTTTAAACAGGTCTCCGCGAGGGAATATTACATTAACATACAGTCTGTGCCCCATGAAATAAGATCCACATCCCTCCATCTCCCATTCCATAATTGAAAAGGGCAAAACAAACACACATTACAAGTGATGGTTAATGAGTACACATACTAAATATAAGACAGTAATTATGACATCACTACAGTGGCTTCGGTACAGCACATATTTTCCATAAAAGAGAATAAAAATAAGAATTCATAATGGCAGGTGAATTATTACCTCTGTAAATTCCATTGTGGCCTTTCAGATGAGGACTTCCTTCCATTCCTTCCAAATATGCCCCATGGTCTGACGTAAAGTAGGTAAACGTATTATTCACTAAGCCTTCTTTATCAATGGCTTCTAAGATTTCCCCTTAAATGACAAAACGTTTTTTATCCATATTTAGCTGTTAAAACCGCAAAACAAAAATTCCATATAGCTTACCAGTCCTTACCAGATGTGGTAGCTGCATTAGGCTGGGTAAATACAGATTGACATTTGGCTGGTTCAGTGTGGACTTGTCAAATTTCAATCTGTGCATAGCCCTGCCTGTTTGAGAGAAGTTGATCATCAGATCTCTGTGGAACAGACACGCTAGAAAACTTTCACTGATCAGCAGCTGCAGACCAATGGGCTGCAGGTGCTGATCAGTACATTCTAACAGCAGAGACAGTCAGAAAAAATGTCCTGGTGCGGGGGGCTGGGTTTCATCCATTCACCTCAATTATGTTGTAAGAACCAACTGCCTAAACCCAGCCTTAGTTTCTAGCCTGTTAGCTTTATTTTCACCTTGTGATTATGCCTCACTTTCTGTCTCAGGATTACAATGCTTACTTATTGTACTGTATATATGGAAGAGCAGTGTGGCTCCATTCACACATGAGTGTACTGGAATCACGGGCTTTGGAACAGTAAAGCACTGCCAAAGCACAAATATTGTACCAGAGCCTGCATTTGTAATGAGAAAGTGTGACTACTCCCATGTACACATACAAATTACAGATATACAGAGCAGGAATTAACTTACCAACCATCCAGTCCATCTCCTCTATATTGTCTCCATACAAATCATGTTTACTTCTTCCTTTAAACCTCTTAGTGGTATAATGAGGAGTGTGGATATGCAGGAAAGATACAAACAGCAGAAAGGGCCCATTTTTATTCCTATAAGGCAGAAAATATTTTACTTGACTTAAAGTGCATCTGAAGCAAATTTTTTGGGGCTATAGTAATGAAGAGTTATAACTAGAGATATGGTTGGGCGTCCTTCGAAATCACTGTACATCAATTGCGCACTTTCAGTCCAGTTTTCTGCAGGCTAGATACTTGATTGCCCTGTAGCGGATGTAAAGAAGGGGGTGAGATGCTGGTGCCTATATTTAGTGAATGACGTCAGTCATTAGTGGGGGGGGGGAGTGGGGTTAAAAAAATGGGCAAGGAGGGGTGGCAGAGGCAAGTGGGGGAAATTGGGGTGTAAAAGGAAGAGGATGGGGGCATGTAGAAGTAAGCCAAAAAGTTGGGTCGGGGGCAGAAATAAGCAGTAGAGAGTTTTGAATACAGACACTAGCAGGGGGATTTAGAATGCAAAGGTGGTCTGAGAGGGGGTGGGTAAGGGTATAGAGATTAACAATCAGGTGGAGGGGTCATATAATAATAATATTATAATAATAATAATATATGTAAATATATAATATATGTAAATATCCCTGCTAAATTGCTGGTCAGTGTAATGTGTCTCAGTTATATTGATCTTTAGTGTAAATACCCGTTATATTGGGGTCATTGTAAATCTTCAAAGTATATATGTCCCTGTTAAATTGGTGATCAGTATAAATGTCCCTGGTACATTGGTGATCCATGTAAATACTCCTATTACACTGGTAGCCATTCCCCTTACATTGGCGGTCAATGTAGGAATCATTCCTTACATTGATAAACTCCCCCATTACACCGGTGGTGAGTGTATCATCCCCCTTATATTGGTGGTCAGGGTGGAATTTTTACATTTGTGATCAATGTAAATGATCTATTACATGTTCAGTGTAGACATTTCCCCTCTGCATTGGTGGTCAGTGTAGAAATCCCCTTGTTACATTGATGGTCAGTGTAAATATCTTGTTACATTGGTGGACAGTGTAGAAATCCTTCCATACACTGGTGATCAGTGTACATTCCCTATTACATTGGTGGTCAGTGTACAAATGTCTCTGTTACATTAGTGGTCAATATAAATTCCCCATTACCATGGTGGTCAGTTTAGAAATCCTTCCATACACTGGTCCCATTACATTGTACAGTGTAGCATTTCCCCTTTTATTGCTGGTCAGTGTAGAATTTCCATTGCATTGGTCATCAGAGTATAATCCCCATTACATAAATGGTCATCGTACATCCTCCTTACATTGGTGGTCATTGTAAATCACCCCTTACATTGGCAATCTCCCTGTTACATTGATTGTCGGCGTAAATTCCTTAGTACATTGGTGTCAGTATAGTAATCCCCTGTTACATTGGTGGTCAGTGTAGAAATTGCCCATCTCATACATGCAAAAGATTTCCAGCTTTGTACTATGTAATTTGTTTTGTCAGTACAATGCCTCCTAACTACATTTATTACACAGGATTTTTGCCACCTACTGTTCGGCTGTTGGGTTGCTTCACTTTTTATTCCTACAGGTACTTATATAGCACTGTCACTTTTACGCAGTGCTTTACATATACAGTATATTGTACATTCACATCAGTGTCTGCCCTAGGCCTAGGGCCAATTTAGATAATTAACTAATTAACCAGCTAATTAGCCAGCATGTCTTTGGAGAGTGGGAGGTAACCGGATTACCCAGAGAAAACCCACGCAGACACAGGATTGTACAGACTAAGGTAGGTCATAGATTATGCATTCTTTTACTTCAACCAGTGGATTGAAGGAAACAAACTGTTTTGAATTACCCCATCAACACACTCAGTGGTGATGGGGGAATCCCTCCCACAGAGCTATTCTAGTGTGAGTGGAGAGTTCCCTGCTACCCTGCTCTAACTGGCGGCACTGATCAAGCAAACAAAACCAACAGGCTGGTTGTACCCGACAGTCGAGAGATCAACTTCTGTACAACCAACTGGCCCAGAGATGGTTCAAATTCGGCAGGTTCAGCAGGGATTTTGATCGCTCTATGGTTGGCTTAAGGCTAGCCATACACATGTAAATTTCCCTTGTTCACATCCATACAGTGACTGCATCTGATTGGATGCAGTCACCGTTTGGCCCATAATTTCCCCACCTGGCTCCATCAATTTTAAAGCTGGCTTTTGTTGAACCAGGTGGTGCTGACATGGGCACTCATGGCTCAGATTTCAGCCAATTCAGCAGGAGTTATGTATGACTAGTTTAAAAAACTGTACAGTAGCTAGCTAAACAAATCCACTGATAGACATGTGCACTGCCGAAAAATGAGCTTGTTATGGTTTAATTATTTTTTTTGTTTGTTTGTTTGTTTTTCAGGTCATTCGTTATGATCACAATTCGTAAAGTCAAAAATTGAAAATGAATTAGAAAATACGAAAGAATAACTAACTAACAATAACTTAAACTATTAAATTATAGGTATTGGAATTTCCTTTCAAATTTGGCTGTTAGTGAACGTAACAAATACAAATTTATCTGAAGTTACGAATTATCCAAAATAATGAATGTCGCATCTAAACAAATCGAAACAAATGAATTACATAGTTATATAGTTACATAGTAGGCAAGGTTGAAAAAAGACACAAGTCCACTGCCTGTGGAAGAGTATACCACATCCTAACCACTCTTAGCCCTTGTACACACAGTCGGACATTCCGATGGACAATGTCCGATAGGACCGCGTTGTCGGATAATCCGACAGTGTGTGGGCTCCATCGGACTGTAGAGAATTCTGATCAGACAAAGTGCCACGCATGCTCAGATCAAATTCCTAGACCAAAGCTATTGGCTACTAGCCTGAATGTAGTCCCATCCTAACAAAATAACGTCATCACGTTAAGTACGATCGGATTTTCAGACAACTTTGTCCGACTGTGTGTATGCAACAGTTTCAGACAAAATCCGTCGGACAAAATCCGTTGGACAAAATCCGATGGATTTGGTTGTCGGAATGTCCGACCGTGTGTACGGGGGCTTACAGCAAAGAACCTTCTATGCAGTTTAAGGTTACACCGCTTTTCCTCTAGTTTTAGTGAATGGCCACGTGCCTTATCAAATTCTCTTTCGCGGAAAAGTTTTATCCCTATTGTGGGGACACCAGTACAGTATTGGTACATTGGAATCATATCCCCTTAAAAATGTCTCCTATCCAGAGAGAACAAGTTCAGTGCTTGTAACCTTTCCTCATACCTAAGGTCCTCCAGTCCATTTATTAGTTTTGTTGCCCTTCTCTGGACTCTCTCCAGTTCCAGCAAATCCTTGCTGAGGACTGGTGCCCAGAACTGGACAGCATACTCCAGGTGAGGCCGGACCAGAGTCTTGTAGAGTGGGAGAATTATTGTTCTATCTCTGGAGTTAACCCCCTTTTTAAAGCTTGGCATTGCATGCCATTGCTGAACCTGTCATCTACTAGGACCCCCAGGTCCCTTTTCTTCCTAGATTCCCCAAGAGGTTCTCCCCCCAGTGTATAGATTGCATTCATATTTTTGCCACCCAAATGCATTGCGATGAAATCTCCGGTGGTCCCAGTGGAGATGGGGGGAACAAGCAGTCAAAACGGATTCCAGGAAGAAACCAATCAGAAGAGTATGAAGGCTGACAACTCCCACCCACCCTAGGCAGGGCCAGATTAAGAACATTATGGGCCTGGTGCTGAGGATTTTGGTGGGGCCTTTTATAAACAATAAATAAATAAAAATGCAAACAATTTTTTGTTATAACAAATTAAATTAAAGAGAGAGAGGGAGGATGAGAGAGAGAGAAAGAGAGAGAGAGAGAGAGAGAGAGAGGGGATGAAAGAGGTGTGAAAGGTAAGGGAGGGAGGATGAGAGAGAGAAGAGAGGGGATGAAAGAGGTGTGAGGGGTAAGGGAGGGAGGATGAGAGAGAAAGGGGGGGGGGGTGGGAGAGAGGATGCACATGGGGATGTGTGGGAATGACATCAACGCAGCCTGGCCAAGGCAAGTGACCGAAGGCACAGAACCCAGAAGGAAGACCAGGTGAAGATGGAAGTGCCCGGGCCCCGCCGGACTGATCACAGCACAGCACTGGAGGGCTCAGTCTGACAATTTAAGTGTACCCTAATGTGCTAATATGCTGGGCATACTTGTACATTATGGCATAACCTACCCCAGCGCCTCTAAAAAGTAGTAATGTTAGAAAAGTTTACTACCGCTTTAATATCACAGGAGCCTCTCATGGGGCCCCCTACTGACTCTGTGTCCCTTGGGCAGTGCCTAAGTGCATAGTTGTCAACATTTAAAAAATATTTTCAGGGACGCTTTTTTTTTTTACAAGTGCTATATGTAGAGTAGCTGACATCCCCCGTGTTCCTTTATACATCACAATAGTAATTACAAAATTAAATAAGTATTAATAATGGGGCAGAACAAATATGAGGACTGTGAGATTTCCTTTAGTTGAACTGACAAAAGTGCCCATTCTAGAGCTGGTAACATTGAGGATATTCAGTATAATTTTAAAGAACAGTTTTTGTGGGTAAGAGGCACAGGGGAGGAGTATGGATGGTATAAAAGTGGGAAGTATCTGCAGGTGAGGGAGAGGAATGTGGAGGGTTTAACAGTGGGCACTATGTACATGAGAGGAGTGCAGAGGGTATGGCAGAAGGCACTATGTACAGGAGAGGAGTGTGAAGGGTATGACAGTGGGCAGTATGCACAGCAGAGGAGTGTAGATGGTATAACATTGGGTACTATGTATAAGAGAAGAGTGTGGAGGGTTACGACAGTGGGCACTATGTACAGGAGAGAAGTGTATGACAGCGGGCACTATGTACAGGAGAGGAGTGTGTAGGATATGACAGCGGGCGTTATGTATAGGAGAGAAATGTGGAGGGTATGACAGTGAGAAGTATGTACAGGAGAGAAGTGTGGAGAGTATGACAGTGGGCAGTATGCACAGCAGAGGAGTGTAGAGGGTATGACATTGGGCACTATGTATAAGAGAAGAGTGTGGAGGGTATGACAGTGAGCAATATGTACAGGAGTGTGGAGGGTATGACAGTGGGCATTATGTACAGGAGAGAAGTGTGGAGAGTAGGACAGTAAGCAGTAATTACAGAAGAGGAGTATGGAAGGAGGGTATGACGGTGGGCACTATGTATAGGAGAGAAGTATGGAGGGTATGACAGTAAGTAGTTTGTACAGGAGAGGAGTGTGGAGGGTATGACAGTGGGCACTATGTATAGGAGAGAAGTGTGGCGGGTATGACAGTGGGCACTATGTATAGGAGAGGAGTATGGAGGGTATGACAGTGAGTAGTATGTACAGGAGAGGAGTGTGGAGGGTATGACAGTGAGCACTATGTATAGGAGAGAAGTGTGGAGTGTATGACAGTCGGCACTATGTATAGGAGAGAAGTATGGAGGGTATGACAGTGAGTAGTATGTACAGGAGAGAAGTGTGGAGGGTATGACAGTGGGCACTATGTATAGGAGAGAATTGTTGGAGGTATGACAGTGGGCACTATGTATAGGAGAAGAGTGTGGAGGGCATGACAGTGAGTAGTATGTACAGGAGAGGAGTGTGGAGGGTATGACGGTGGGCACTATGTATAGGAGAGGAGTGTGGAGGGTACGACAGTGGGTACTATGTACAGGAGAGAAGTGTATGACAGCAGGCACTATGTACAGGAAAGGAGTGTGTAGGATATGACAGCGGGCGTTATGTATAGGAGAGAAGTGTGGAGGGTATGACAGTGAGCAGTATGTATAGGAGAGAAGTGTGGAGGGTATGACAGTGGGCACTATGTATGGGAGAGGAGTATGGAGGGTATGACAGTGAGTAGTATGTACAGGAGAGGAGTGTGGAGGGTATGACAGTGAGCACTATGTATAGGAGAGAAGTGTGGAGCATATGACAGTTGGCACTATGTACAGGAGAGAAGTGTGGAGGGTATGACAGTGGGCACTATGTATAGGAGAGAAGTGTGGAGGGTATGACAGTGGGCACTATGTATAGGAGAGAAGTGTGGAGGGTATGACAGTGGGCACTATGTATAGGAGAGAAGTGTGGAGGGTATGACAGTGGGCACTATGTATAGGAGAGGAGTATGGAGGGTATGACAGTGAGTAGTATGTACAGGAGAGGAGTGTGAAGGGTATGACAGTGGGCAGTATGCACAGCAGAGGAGTGTAGATGGTATAACATTGGGCACTATGTATAAGAGAGTGTGGAGGGTTACGACAGTGGGCACTATGTACAGGAGAGAAGTGTATGACAGCGGGCACTATGTACAGGAGAGGAGTGTGTAGGATATGACAGCGGGCGTTATGTATAGGAGAGAAATGTGGAGGGTATGACAGTGAGAAGTATGTACAGGAGAGAAGTGTGGAGAGTATGACAGTGGGCAGTATGCACAGCAGAGGAGTGTAGAGGGTATGACATTGGGTACTATGTATAAGAGAAGAGTGTGGAGGGTTACGACAGTGGGCACTATGTACAGGAGAGAAGTGTATGACAGCGGGCACTATGTACAGGAGAGGAGTGTGTAGGATATGACAGCGGGCGTTATGTATAGGAGAGAAATGTGGAGGGTATGACAGTGAGAAGTATGTACAGGAGAGAAGTGTGGAGAGTATGACAGTGGGCAGTATGCACAGCAGAGGAGTGTAGAGGGTATGACATTGGGCACTATGTATAAGAGAAGAGTGTGGAGGGTATGACAGTGAGCAATATGTACAGGAGTGTGGAGGGTATGACAGTGGGCATTATGTACAGGAGAGAAGTGTGGAGAGTAGGACAGTAAGCAGTAATTACAGGAGAGGAGTATGGAAGGAGGGTATGACGGTGGGCACTATGTATAGGAGAGAAGTATGGAGGGTATGACAGTAAGTAGTTTGTACAGGAGAGGAGTGTGGAGGGTATGACAGTGGGCACTATGTATAGGAGAGAAGTGTGGCGGGTATGACAGTGGGCACTATGTATAGGAGAGGAGTATGGAGGGTATGACAGTGAGTAGTATGTACAGGAGAGGAGTGTGGAGGGTATGACAGTGAGCACTATGTATAGGAGAGAAGTGTGGAGTGTATGACAGTCGGCACTATGTATAGGAGAGAAGTATGGAGGGTATGACAGTGAGTAGTATGTACAGGAGAGAAGTGTGGAGGGTATGACAGTGGGCACTATGTATAGGAGAGAATTGTTGGAGGTATGACAGTGGGCACTATGTATAGGAGAAGAGTGTGGAGGGCATGACAGTGAGTAGTATGTACAGGAGAGGAGTGTGGAGGGTATGACGGTGGGCACTATGTATAGGAGAGGAGTGTGGAGGGTACGACAGTGGGTACTATGTACAGGAGAGAAGTGTATGACAGCAGGCACTATGTACAGGAAAGGAGTGTGTAGGATATGACAGCGGGCGTTATGTATAGGAGAGAAGTGTGGAGGGTATGACAGTGAGCAGTATGTATAGGAGAGAAGTGTGGAGGGTATGACAGTGGGCACTATGTATGGGAGAGGAGTATGGAGGGTATGACAGTGAGTAGTATGTACAGGAGAGGAGTGTGGAGGGTATGACAGTGAGCACTATGTATAGGAGAGAAGTGTGGAGCATATGACAGTTGGCACTATGTACAGGAGAGAAGTGTGGAGGGTATGACAGTGGGCACTATGTATAGGAGAGAAGTGTGGAGGGTATGACAGTGGGCACTATGTATAGGAGAGAAGTGTGGAGGGTATGACAGTGGGCACTATGTATAGGAGAGAAGTGTGGAGGGTATGACAGTGGGCACTATGTATAGGAGAGGAGTATGGAGGGTATGACAGTGAGTAGTATGTACAGGAGAGGAGTGTGAAGGGTATGACAGTGGGCAGTATGCACAGCAGAGGAGTGTAGATGGTATAACATTGGGCACTATGTATAAGAGAGTGTGGAGGGTTACGACAGTGGGCACTATGTACAGGAGAGAAGTGTATGACAGCGGGCACTATGTACAGGAGAGGAGTGTGTAGGATATGACAGCGGGCGTTATGTATAGGAGAGAAATGTGGAGGGTATGACAGTGAGAAATATGTACAGGAGAGAAGTGTGGAGAGTATGACAGTGGGCAGTATGCACAGCAGAGGAGTGTAGAGGGTATGACATTGGGCACTATGTATAAGAGAAGAGTGTGGAGGGTATGACAGTGAGCAATATGTACAGGAGTGTGGAGGGTATGACAGTGGGCATTATGTACAGGAGAGAAGTGTGGAGAGTAGGACAGTAAGCAGTAATTACAGGAGAGGAGTATGGAGGGAGGGTATGACGGTGGGCACTATGTATAGGAGAGAAGTATGGAGGGTATGACAGTAAGTAGTTTGTACAGGAGAGGAGTGTGGAGGGTATGACAGTGGGCACTATGTATAGGAGAGAAGTGTGGAGGGTATGACAGTGGGCACTATGTATAGGAGAGGAGTATGGAGGGTATGACAGTGAGTAGTATGTACAGGAGAGGAGTGTGGAGGGTATGACAGTGGGCACTATGTATAGGAGAGAAGTGTGGAGGGTATGACAGTTGGCACTATGTATAGGAGAGAAGTATGGAGGGTATGACAGTGGGCACTATGTATAGGAGAGAATTGTTGGAGGTATGACAGTGGGCACTATGTATAGGAGAAGAGTGTGGAGGGTATGACAGTGAGTAGTATGTACAGGAGAGGAGTGTGGAGGGTATGACGGTGGGCACTATGTATAGGAGAGGAGTGTGGAAGGTACGACAGTGGGTACTATGTACAGGAGAGAAGTGTATGACAGCAGGCACTATGTACAGGAGAGGAGTGTGTAGGATATGACAGCGGGCGTTATGTATAGGAGAGAAGTGTGGAGGGTATGACAGTGAGCAGTATGTACAAGAGGGAAGTGTGGAGAGTATGACAGTGGGCACTATGTATAGGAGAGAAGTGTGGAGAGTATGACAGTGGACACTATGTATAGGAGAGGAGGATGAAGTAATCTGGGAAGGAAAAATGTAAAGGTTTGTGGAAGGATGTTTAGGGACTGCGTAGTGGTTAAGCGGGACACCAATTAAGCAGAGACCAGCCATAGTCGATCTATGTATGGGCTAGCTGGTTTTACACAAGTCAGCCTAATAACCGACTTGAGTACAACCAGCCTGTCAGGTTTTCCCCAAAACAATCAGTGCTGCCAGCTATAGTTAGCAACACTGATCATTGTATTCACTGGCAGAACACAATAACACTGCGGGAGTGATTGCAACATTCACAGGTAAGCGGGTGAGAGGGTTTGTGGGGACAGGCTGGGGAGAGATACTAGTCAGTCCCTGGGTAGGCACTGGTTAGTATCAGAGCCAGATACACACACAGGTTACATACGCCACGATCGTTAGAGCGAGAGCAATAATTCTAGCACTGTAACTCTAAACATGTAACATGTAAAAAAAAAATGTAAAGCATCGCTTAGTACACAACAAAAAATTGTGCTAACTTTAGTGTTTTTTTATGAATGAAACAGTTTCTTTCCAAAAAAAAAGTTTGAAAAATTGCTGCACAAATATCGTGTAACATAAAAAGTTGCAAAGACCACCATTTTATTCCATCATATTTCTGCTAAAACAATATATAATGCTTGAGGGTTCTGAGTAATTTTCTAGCATAAAATAAATGATGACTTTTACATGTACGGGAGAAGTCTCAGAATGGGCCTGGGTGGTAAGGGGTTAATTATCATAAGTAATATACAAATAATTATTATAAGCTCTGTGAGTTCATCCTCTCAGTTTGCTGCAGTGTTCCAGCTTGTATTTATACTGCCGCTCTGTATGTAGCTTCTGACAGGCTGCACAAGCAGCCCTGTATCTCCGGAACCATAGATGATAGCAGCCCCATATTTTAACCAGTCCTGGAGTGGGTCTTTAGTTACCTACCCCCCAAATGTGGGGTCTCTGTGACTCCTGATCGCGCCGAGCTACAATCCTCGAAGTCAATCTTCTTCTTTTTTTTTTGGGCAAATGGGCCTATCTTTAGAAAGGGGCCTGGAGTTGCAGCTCCAATGGCCCCTATGTTAATCCGGCCCTGACCCTAGGAGGAGAGGAGCAGGGGACATATGCCATTGTAAGAGCATGAACAAGGAGCAGTGGGCTCCATCAGCAAATGGTCTGTATAAAAAAGCAATAATAGCTGTTCTAAATATGAGTACAACACTCCTTATAAATCAAGTCAGTTAACAGCAAAAAAATTATCACGTAAAGTAGGGGTATAACAACAATCTAACCCAGTATGATCATAGGTGTAGCTTTAGAAAATAGGCACGGAGGTGTTCAATATAATGAATTAGACCCGTAGCATGGAAGAATGAGGAGTGGAGATGTGAACTACAGTTGATGCAAAGAAGCATGGTAGCAAGGGAGATGAGTGTATAGAAGGAAACATCTCACCCATTTTTCTTAGATGAGCCTGGGGCGAAGACACACTTTTGCTTGGATTTAGTTTTTCACCATTGGGAGGTCCGGGGAGCCAAAAGGAGGGTATGGGGTTCTGCCAACCCGGGAGCTCCATATGCGGCAAGTTCATATCCTGGAGAAAAGCAGGGAGCTCCTCAGGGAACCGCAATGTGGAAGATCGACCATTTTCAATTGATCTAAGAGAGGCTTTAGGGTCCTGCGGCGATCAAGGGTCTCCTTAGAGATGTCAGAAAAGATATTGAGAACAGCCCCATCAAAGTCAATGTTAGGAGTATTCCGCAGTTTGGACATGACAGCATTTTTATCTTCAAAGTAGCGGAGACGACAAATCACATCTCTGGGTTGATCAGAGGCGATGTTGTGAGGCATCAGGGCTCGTGAACCGTGTCGAATCGCAGAGCATCAGTGACTGGGTTGCTTAGGATGGTATTAAGGATGCCTCAAATTGAGGGTTCTAGGTCATTGTCCCTGGTTGCTTATGGCAACCCTCAGATATGCAGGTTGTTTCTGTGATTGCGATTATGAAGATCCTCGAGTTTGTATAATGAGGCCCTATGTGCATAAGCCAATTGAGCGACAGTCTCCTGTAGTTCTTTAATGGCTACCTCATGTGAATCTTGGCGCTGTTCTGTCTCCTCTACCCTGACGAGTAAGTGCGCCATATCCGCCCTCACTGCAGAGATCTCCTTTTTAATAGCTTTCTCCATACTGTGAAACATGCCCGCCATCTCCCTTTTAAGTTCATTCACCAAGGAGGACATATCCGAGCCTGTAGGGGATCCGGGATCATCCATCAGCTCCGAGCCGCAAGATGAGGCCGGAGAGCGTGGAGGTGACAAGCGAGGATGGGGAGATAATCAACCTCGAGGCTCTGGCCTTACCACTCCGTGTGCTGGGACTGTCTCTTTCTGCGACAAGAAATAATTTTATAGACCCCGCTGTAGCTTGATGTGAAGCTGAGGATTTTTCGGATCGTTTACCCGGTGTTGTGCGGGATTTTGAGGCTTTGGACGGCGTTGCTAATAGATTTTAGGTTGGTGGCTAGACGGAGTTCTTCTCATGCACGTCCTTCCAGCACCATGCGTAGGCCACGCCAGGCCATAAAGATGATTGGAGCCATTCTGGTCTCTGACCAGCTCTATGGTCAGCTGGCAGAACCACCGGCTGCATTCTCGTGCTCCCTGTTGGGATAGGAGAGCCTGAGAAGACCATGTAAGACGGTAGGGGGGGGGGGACGTTCCCTCTCACTGTTTGTAAAAACAGTCTAGAGGCTAATTAGCTGCTAGGATTGCTTTTGCATGAAATCAGACCACTGGCTGAAAAGAACGATACCAAGATGATACCTAAACCTGCAAGCATTATTCTGGTATAACCACTCAAATTCCAGCAACATACCAGTACGTTGCTGGTCCTTGTTGGGCATACATTGTACTGAACGAAAAAAAGAGATTGATCGGTGGGTATGCCCACCATTAGAATACTGCACTTCATCCACCCACTTCTAATGATGGGCATACATGCACCATTTTTTGGTGAAAATATTCTCCTACAGCGCTGGAGTCGCTGATTTACATATCGTGATTTACATATCGTGGGAGCAAACGCTGTTGCTGTCAAGATAAATAAATTAGTGATGTAGCTGAATGGCGTACCTGCTATGCAAATGATGGTTAACATGAAAACAAAGTAACATTACAGTATAACAGTAAGATATATCATACATGCAAAGCAAATACAATAGAACACTTTTTAACGCTATCTAAAAAATATATGCCAAATCATGGGGGCAATCATCCCCTAATATTAGGAGCAAAACGCTCCTCCACCTCTGCCCCCATGCTTCATCATATATGCTCTTTTTTTTAACTGTGGTTGTAAAATCACCTCTGACAGCACTGGAGTCACGGCTTTATGTATTGTGGGAGCAAACGCTGTTGCTGTCAGAATAAACAAACCCATGCTGCAGCTGAATGGCGTAACTGCTAAGCAAATGATGGCTAACAATAAAACAAAGTAACATTACAGTATAACAGTAAGACATACCATACCTGCAAAGCAAATACAATAAAACATAGTAAAAATAAAACATTACAGTTCTAAAATACAGTAACAGAGAGAGAAGTAACTCTGCGAATGCTGCAGTTATGTGTTTAGTGTTTTTGTAAATGACGGTGATCGATTGATACAACAACCCTAAACCCTAAACTGCTGGGGACGCTAGTATAGATCTGATCAGGTAAGATATTGTTCCGTTCAGACACTATACTACTAAGGGAGGTGTATGGTGCATGCGTGGGTGTTAGCACTACTGGCACTAATCTGATGCTGCCTAGGGTGACACAGACCCTATCTGACACTAAAACCTAACTGATATCACCCACCGGGTGATCAGTGGGTTAAACCTTTATTTAGGTAATATACGGCGGGTGCCCTGATGCTATAAAAAAAATGAGCTAACCAGCATCACCCGTGACACTAATACAGTGATCACTGGTGAGAGGGGGTGATCAAGGGGTTAAACCTTTATTAGGGGGGATTGAGGGGGTCCCTAGACCTATCTGGGCCTACCACTCAGTACCCTACCCTAACACTGGTACAGTGATCAAAATAAAATATGAACACTGCACTGGGTGACACAGTGACAGGGGCTGAAGGGGTTAACTGGGGGGGGGGTGATTGGGGGGGGATCGGGGACTGACTAGTTTTACCTACGTGAACTGGTTTCAGTGTAGTGTTGGTGCACTAACTCTGAGATGTCTTCTCTCCTCTCTTTGGAACGGAAAGGAGTTCCACGAGGAGAGATGACATCACTTCCTCTGCTGTGTTTACACTTAGCCCTTGTACACATGGTCGGACATTCCAACGGAAAATGTCCGATCGGACTGTGTTGTCGGATAATCCGACTGTGTGTGGGCTCCGGACGGACAAAGTTTTAGAGCTGGGCTATAAAACTTTCTGACAACATGATCCGAGAGATCATGTTGTGTAGAGAATTCCGATCGGACAAAGTGCCACGCATGCTCAGATCAAATTTCTAGACCAAAGCTATTGGCTACTAGCCTGAACGTAGTCCCGTTGTAACGAAATAACGTCATCACGTTACATACGATCGGATTTTCCAACAACTTTTTCCGACCATGTGTATGCAACACAAGTTTCGGACAAAATCCGTCGGACAAAATCCGGCTGATTTTGTTGTCGGAATGTCTGACCGTGTGTACAAGGGCTTATACATGAAGCGAATCTGATCGTCGCGGTCGCCTAGGGCCAACCTGCCACAGTACAAATGCGGTGACTGGTCTGGAACGGTTAATAAAATTATAAGCAATTACTCTGGTTATATGATTCAAATTTTTGTATTTCTTACTATAGTAAATATTGCATACTATCATATCAGACTAATCTCTATCCATGATTACTACAATGGGACTTGAAGTATTATCGCATAACGTTCAAGGTTTCAATTCGCCCAGTAAACGTAAAAAAAAGTTCTGTAATTATAAGAGATTAGGAGTGAATATAATTTTATTGTAGGAAACCCATTTCGCCACCAATAATCACCCGCAATATTTCAGCCAAAAATAAATCTAAATTAACTGATATTAATACCCTAACTAAAGAATTAGACAAACTATATTACAAACCTGAAGGGCCTGGTATGGAATTTAGGGGGCGCCCCATGCCATTTATTTTTTAATTTTGGCATGGGGTTCCCCTCAATATCGATACCAGACCTGAAGGGCCTGGTATGGAATTTAGCGGGTCCCCCACACATTTTTTTTTTATTTTGGTTCGGGGGTTCCCCTGTGGGGCAATTCCATGCCGTTTTTATCAATGAACTTTTATGTGTATTGTCGGACTGACAATTCACTATAGCCATGATTTAAATGACTTTTTTTCCTTTAGAAATGTCATTTTGTGCAGGGACTGTTCTAAACACGGGAAACATGCGCCCCTTTACAGGCATACTATAGACACCCCCCAAGTACGAAATTTAAAGGAATATTACACTTTTATTGTTTCACTTTAAGCATTATTAAAATCACTGCTCCCAAAAAAGCGGCCATTTTTAAAACTTTTTTTTTAATTGATACATGTCCCCTTGGACAGGACCCAGGTCCCCAAACACTATGACAATACCATGCATATAAGTCTTTAAAATTAGCACTTTTGATTTCTCTCATAGACTTTTAAAGGTGTTCCGGGGCTTTTGAATTTGTCGTGAACACCCAAAATTGGTCGCTGTTCGGCGAACTGGCGATTCAAACTCATGTTCAACTCGAACATAAAGCCCATCCCTACTGCTGAACAGAAAAGTCCTTGAGATGGTCCAAAGTGAAATTCCTATTATATAGCAACACTGCCTCTACCATGTTTGCTAGAAAGCTTAAACAATCTTCAAACCCTCCACATGTCTACACATTACGCAATTCCAATGGAGATTTTCTCTGATTTCTACAAAAATCTGCTTTCTGCTCCTCATTCTTCACCAAAGCATTCTTCTCTGAATTGGATTGGAGTTGTTCTGCTTCCCACTCTGTTGCCCAGCAAATTGAAAAACTGAACGCACCATGTATTACTATTAAAATAACTGAGATTATTAAGTCCCTAAAAACTTCCACAGCACCTGGTCCAGATGGGTATTCTACCCATTATTATATAAAAAATATCCCATATTCTGGCCCCTCATTTATCCAAATTATACAATTAATATATTTTACAAGGAAATAAATTCCCAGAGAAAATTCTTCTAGCCAATAAGTGTCTATTACCCAAGCTCCATAAATAGCACACCTTACCACAGAACTACCACCCAATATCAGTTAAAAATAATGACCGTTTGATCATTTGCTAACGGACAGAATGGCTGCAGTCATCACTTCATTAATCTACCCAGACCAAACAGGTTTTATGCCAGGCAGACAGATTACTGACAATATAAGGCTTGCCAGAAATATAATAGAGGACGCTAACCTACATGCAAACCCAGTAGTTATTCTTAGCCTTGATATCCACAAGGCCTTTGATACAGTAGTGTTAGTTGGTCATACCTGGAACTACTACTCCCCAAACATGGTCTTTGCAATGAATTCATGCATGGCTTTAGAGCATAATATCAAAATCCTCAAACTAGAATAAGCCCTTGTACACACGGTCGGAGATTCCGACAACCAAATCCGTCTGATTTTGTCTGACGGATCTTGTCTGAAACTGTTGCATACACACGGTCGGACAAGGTTGTCGGAAAATCCGATCTTTCAGAACGTGATGACGTAATTTCGTTACAATGGGACTACGTTCAGGCTAGTAGCCAATAGCTTTGATGTAGGAATTTGATCAGAGTATGCGTGGCAGTTTGTCCAACCGGATTCTCTACACATGATCGGAGTATGTCAGATCGGAGCAGTTTGTCGGAAAATATTTCCAGCAAGTTGGAAAATTTGGTCTGACGGATATTCCGATGGAAACAGTCCGATGCATACCACACACAGTCGGAATATCCGACAAACCGGTCAGATAGGACACATTCCGTTGGAATCTCCGACCGTGTGTACAAGGGCTTAGACTTCTAAGGGAAAACTCAGCGTTCTTTGCATTAGGTAGAAGTACTAGACAGGGGTGCCCCCTTTCCCCTCTATTTATCCTAGTCATGGAGCCCTTTGCATGTGCCATTCGAATTAATTTTAATACTAAAGGCTATTCCAAAGGCCTAAAAGTCTTCAAACTGAGACTATACGCGGATGACGTTTTGATGTTCCTTTCAGACCCCTTAATTTCCCTTCCAAGCCTTATCAAAGAACTAGAAACATTCCAGGTTCTCACTGGCCTAGGGGTTAATTTATCCAAATGTACTGCAATGCCTATAATTATTCCATCGTTGTTAACAGCATCTTTGAAGGAGAGATTCTCTTCCACCTGGACATCACATTCCTTTAAATATTTGGGCATCCTCCTTACTCCATCTTATAAAACTTTTTTTCAAACCAATTATACATCACTATTCACAAATATTAAAACACTACTAAAATGATGGTCTAATTATCACATCGCATTTTTGGGGAGAATAATAGCTACCAAAATGGTGATTTTACCTAAACTACTTTTTTATTTTAGAGCTTTACCCATACAGAACCCTAAAAGTATGCTATACTCCCTACAAAGAGAAATTAACACATTTATATGGCTCAATAAAAAAAAACAAGGTTAAGTTACTCTCTCATGCACAGATCTCAATCCAATGGTGGTTTGAGCCTTCTTAACTTATGGTGTTATTATTAAGCAGCAAGATTTACACAGATTCTACCACCTCCCCTAACATCCTTTATAGGAGACCCCCGTTTCCCCCCGGCCTTTAGAAATAGTATTACTTTCTTTATGTGGAAATTACGCAACCTCACAACTTTAAAATCCCTATCCCTAAATAACAGATTTCGCCCAATTTCAGAATTACCCCATTATACTCAACTTGAAAAAATCTACCAAAATACTTCTCTCTAACATTACATCCTCCTTATTCCAAATTTGAACAAATCCGCATCTCCTCACCAAGAGATAGGGGCTTGATCGCTCATATTTACTGTTGTTTAAATGAATTTTCTTTCTCAGAAAAATCTAAACCAATGCTGCAATGGGATATTGACCTGAACCAACTTTCTACTCTACCAGAATGGACTACTGTGATCCAAAACCTACAGAAATGTACTCACTCAGTTTCGGCGAAACACCAATCAAAATACATACCAGATGGAACCTAACTCCCTTTAAAATAAACTAATTTTATACATCGGTATCCCCCACTTGTTTTAGGGGATGCCCAGATCAAGGCACCATCTTACATACCTTCTGGAACCGAAAAATTTTGAAACCCATATGGTTACAATCAGCATATAAGATTGAACATATTATAGGCAAAAAATTCCCCTCAACCCTAAGATGTGTTTATTGTTTGCTCGTATATCTAATGTACCCACACAGCATACTAGATTAATACACACGCTGTTTAACTTAATCCACTGGTTGATTTTGCTTTTAACTGGCACTCATCAACAGTCCCTTGGTCCTAGGTATTGAGTAGTATGGAACAAATACAACTCTCATAATGTATCCACCATAAACTCTTTGACACCATGCACATTAAAAAAAAATGGTCCCCTTGGGATATATCACCTCCCTAAGTATCACCTAATGTAACCTAAAAATAAATATAATTTTAGAACAAAACAGTAATGCAAATTATATAACTTTATAAGAAAAATTAATTCTTAGATATCACCATTATTGTTCTTAAGTTGTAATGCTATGTTCTTTTTTATATATACCATTCACCTCATATTAAGTATATACTTGATATAAATTGGATGTACCTATGTTTCTGTTATACATTTGTAGTAAACTTTGACCTTCTGCAATAATAAAAATAGTTTGTAAACAAAAAAAAGAGAACGTTTGAGCAGAAAAGATGCCTATGTGCCCCAAAACGCATGAAAAAGCTCACAGAAGCTCAAACACACAAACAAAAATAGCATAAATGAGCAGAGGGGCGAGTTTTCTAAAAAAAAAAAAAAAAAAAAAAAAAAAACCCCTCATGCTCAAAAAAGCTCAAAGAAGATCAAAGAAGCTCAAGGAAGCTCAATAAAAATGTGCAAAATAGCCCAAAATGTAGCTGAAATAAAAGCTTAAATGCCTGTAAAAGTAGCTTTTTTTTTAGCTGCAGTGTGCATGAGCCCTAACACATATAAACTTTTACTGATCCTATATTGAAAACATAATATGTTTATTTTTACCTGGTAATAAATGCTTTGGCCTCCTCCACTATCTGGCTAACTTTTAATTCCAGATCCATTGGTTGTTCCACAATGTCAAAGTTTCTCATTAATATGCAGTTCCAGTGTGGTAGAAATGCAAAGGCTACATACCAATATAGGAAAAAAATTGAACCAAAAAATGCCAAAATAAAAAGCTTCCATGGAATAATGATTAGATGTAAAAGTTTGATAACTAGTAATGTAAGCACAGTGATGGTGAAAATCTGTGCATAAAAAGTCATTTTTTTCTTGTAATTCAGTAGCATTTCACCTGGTCTTGATGCTTCACAATCATTTATAAGAGTAAAAGGAGTACCAAAAAAATAATCAAAGCCGTGATTTAATGGGTGGTGGCAAAAGTCTTTCCTTGATTCACAATTTACACCTAAGTGCCACTTTCCTGTTTAAAACAAAAATAATATATAAAGACATTTCAATTTTATTAAGACACAACAAAATAAAAAAGATTGTTAAAAATTAGAACATACAGTAAGAGATCCCAGACACCAGTTTGCCATACAATACTACTGGAAATTAACATTTCAAAACAATATAATTTCATGTTAAATGCAAGGGAATGGTATGTTGTTATTTGGGATGAGAAGTGTGATTTTGTTTAAACTGCTTTCACAACAAAATTAACAATTTAGCCATGGGTAACAGTTTGCAGAAGTAAAAAATGAATTTTTACTCAATGAGCTATCAAGAGCTGTGAGAGATCACTGAACATCCGTTTGCTGATCTCTCATGTGAAATATATAAATTTCAGAAACCAAAATACAGATGAATGGAATGGTGCTAAATCTAGTGAGGTAATGAAGTGAATAATTGCAAATGTCAAACCGCAAACAAAAAAAACCCCTAATATCATAAATCATTTATAGGAAATCATCAAACCAAAAAATAAAAAAAATCCATTTAACATATATAAACAGTGCACAGTGTAAACAGAGTAGATTAGTACAAAAAATGCACATATGAAAAAGAAAAAACAGTGAATCACACTTTGCTATTGTCTTGTATTGTGGAGATTTGTAAAGTCCAGTGTGAAGATGGTGAACACCATAAAAACAGTTTATATATAAAGTGCTGTGACCCAGTGATATTCAGATCAATAGTGAAAAGCCAGTGCTCTATTCCGGGGACAATCCACCACTGTGTGCAATGGCTGCTCACCTTAAAAGAAAGAATAATTACGCTTCAATAGAGTCAACCAGTCCTCTATGACGACTGTTACTCTGTAACAGGTGCTTCTCGGCTCGCACATGGCCCTTGAGAAAGTCACATGTCAGTGACGCACCGCGTTGTGAGGAACCGGCTGAGACCGGAAGTTCGGATTTGATAATGTATCATCGTGTGACCCCCTTCGTCATGATTTACTGCACGTATTGCTGTAATTTTAACTGTAAGTGACTACATTGTTAAAATAAAATTGTTTATTATACTACACTATGAAGAGAATCACCTGTTACAGAGTAACAATCATTATCGGAGGACTGGTTGACTCTATTGCAGCGCATTAACCTTTGTTTTAAGGTGAGTGGCCATTGCATACAGTGGTGGATTGTCCTTGGGATAGCACACCAGCTTTTCACTATTGGCCTAAATATCACCGGATCATAGCACTTTATATATTGTAAGGGATCTTCCCGGGGTAGGGTGTGTTTGGACACAGTTCACAGCAGACTTGGACTTTATAAAGCAGACCTTGGCGTTTATTCGTGGTACAAACAGTCCAACAAACAAAATATACAGCAACACCGTGCTTCTTGTGTATAACAGGAACAAAATAATAACAAAAACAAACAACCTAGCCCGGCTGGGCGCTTACTAAACAGGTTCTTCTCACCTATCTGACACTTATAAACACAGCGTCTTTCGCCTGGATATCGCAGGGTGGATTTTAGCTCCAGCAGTGGCTGTGCTTGCAGCTTCCTCAAACACACAGACTGTTCGTTTCCCTGGCTGAGAGCAAACACCTGCAGGCCCACAGAGCCTTTACCTTCCCAGGCTAATTAGGATCAAAGCTCACCTGATCCAAAACCCAGAACTGGAACAAGGGATGGGGGGTGTGGAATGACAGGTCCCTCTACCAAACCTACCTGCCATTCCATATAAACCCAGGCCCGGCAAGATTAAATAACAACTCAGCAGCATATTGCTGCTGAGAAACTGATCCATCCTGGACTTACCATCTCACACTGTGTAGCAACCTAGGTGAGATGTACACCCCCTCAACCACTTCTCCAGTGACATGTCTACATATCCCCCCCCTCTTTTTCAGACCGGAGGGCTGAGCCTTTTGTCCCCACAGACAACTCACCCTCGACAATGCGTCAGCATTTGCCTGTAATTTCCCTGGCCTGTGTTCCACAGTGAAATTAAAGTTTTGTAAGGACAGAAACCATCTAGTCACTCTTGCATTTCTCTCCTTGTTTAACTTCATCCATGTTAGGGGGGCATGGTCTGTCACCAACTTGAATTTCCTGCCTAGCAAGTAATACTTTAAAGATTCTAGGGCCCACTTCACTGCCAAACATTCTCGCTCCACAATGGCATAATTTTTTTCGGCCGGGGTTAGTTTTCTACTCAAGTACGTCACCGGATGCTCCTCACCATTCACTACTTGTGAGAGTACTGCACCTAAGCCTGTGTTAGAGGCATCTGTCTGGACCAGAAATTCTCGCCTGAAATTGGGGGTAACTAACACAGGTGGTTGGCACAAGGCAGACTTAAGGCTTTGGAAAGCCTTCTCGGCCTCTGGGGTCCACGTGACCATTGCTGTCTTTCCGCCCTTTGTCAAGTCAGTTAGTGGAGCAGCAACTGAGGCAAAGTTCGGCACAAATCTACGGTAATAACCGGTAATACCCAGGAAAGCTCTAACCTGTTTCCTTGTCAGGGGTCTAGGCCAATTCTGTATTGCCTCAATTTTATTTAGCTGTGGCTTAATCAATCCTCTCCCAACAATGTAGCCCAGATATTTGGCCTCTTCTAGGGCTAGAGCACACTTCTCGGCATTTATGGTCAACCCTGCATCACTTATGGTATCCAACACGGCCTGTACCTTACAGAGGTGACTTTCCCAATCAGGGCTAAAAATGACCACATCATCGAGGTAGGCGGCTGAGTAATCCCGATGTGGTCGCAGAATCAAGTCCATCAACCTCTGGAAAGTTGCAGGCGCTCCATGTAACCCGAATGGCATCACTACATACTGGAATAGCCCATCAGGGGTGGAGAATGCAGTTTTCTTTTTAGCCTCGCCAGAAAGTGGAATCTGCCAGTAGCCCTTTGTGAGATCGAGGGTGGTTATGTACCTGGCGTTACCTAACTTCTCAATCAACTCTACCCTGGGCATAGGATAAGCATCGAACTTGGAGATCTCATTCAACTTTCTGAAATCGTTACAGAACCTCCAAGTTCCATTGGGCTTTGGGATTAGCACAATCGGGCTGGACCATTCACTCTGTGACACCTCAATTACCCCCAGATCAAGCATACGTTTTACCTCGGCAGATACGGCTTTCCTACGTGCCTCCGGTATCCTATAGGGCTTTAGGTTTACTCTGCTTCTAGGCTCAGTTTCAATGTGATGATGGATGAGGTGGGTACGCCCTGGGAGGTCAGAGAACTTGTTTTTGTTTTTCTGTAAAAATTCCAGAGCCTCCTGTTTCTGTGACACTGATAGAGCATCACCTACCTTGACTGGAGGGATTGGTGGTGACAAATTATTAACAGTATTTGTCGCCACCAAGGATTCCCTGTCTTTCCAGGGCTTGATCAAGTTTATGTGATAAACTTGGAAAGGCTTCCTTCTACCTGGTTGGTGCACCTTGTAGTTCACCTCACTGATCTTTTCAACAATTTCATAAGGACCTTGCCACTTCGCTAAGAATTTACTCTCAACAGTGGGGACTAGTATAAGGACCCTATCGCCTGGGTTGAATGTCCTGATTCTTGCGGACCGGTTGTAAATTCTACTTTGGGCCTCTTGAGCTCTCTGGAGGTGTTCCCTTACCAGGGGCATTACAGTGGCTATACGGTCCTGCATTTGTGCTACATGCTCAATAACACTCTTGTATGGGGTGGACTCACTCTCCCATGTCTCTTTTGCAATGTCCAGTAGACCCCTAGGGTGACGACCATAGACCAACTCGAATGGTGAGAACCCTGTGGATGCTTGGGGCACCTCCCTAATAGCAAACATGAGGTAGGGCAATAAATGATCCCAGTCACGACCATCTTTTCCCACCACTTTCTTCAACATATGTTTCAAAGTTTTATTAAATCTCTCCACCAATCCGTCCGTCTGGGGGTGGTATACAGAGGTACGGATGTGTGAGACTTTAAATAGTTTGCATAATTCCTTCATCAGTTTTGACATAAATGGCGTACCTTGGTCAGTTAGGATTTCTTTGGGGATCCCAGTCCTAGAGAACATATAAAACAACTCACGTGCAATTGTTTTAGATGCAGTGTTTCTTAAGGGTACAGCCTCAGGATAGCGGGTCGCATAATCTATGACTACCAAAATATACTGGTGTCCTCTAGCTGACTTTACCACGGGACCCACTAAATCCATGGCAATACGCTCAAAAGGCACCTCTATAATAGGGAGCGAAACCAAAGGACTGCGAAAATGTGACACTGGGGCACTAACCTGACATGTGGGGCACGACTCGCAGTATTTTTTAATGTCATCATATATCGCCGGCCAAAAAAACCTCTGGAGAACCCTCTCTCGCGTTTTGTCAGTCCCCAAGTGTCCCCCAAGAACATGGTTATGTGCCATGTCAAGCACCTGACGCCGGTACGGCTTAGGTACCAGAAGCTGTTCCACAATCTCATCCTTAACCTTATTGACTCTATAGAAAAGATCATTAGTCACCGAAAAATGTGGAAATCTTTTTTCAGCATCTGGTTCCTGAGGTACCCCATTCATAACAGCAACCTGCTCTCTCGCATTTTTGAGAGTGGGGTCCTGTAATTGTGCAGCGCCAAAATTATCCCTAGACACCTCTAAGTCTAGTATATTTTGCTCAGTGGGAGGAGCCTCCTCCTCCCCAGCCAGGACCTGCAAAGGAGAACAATCATTTTCATCCTGCACACTTCTATCATTCACAGGGGACAAAGCAACCCCCTTAGAGGTATCCCCACTCCTTTTGGGGATTTTTCTTTTTTCCCAGAGAGCCCAGAATAATGGAAAATCGCGCCCCAATATTACATTATGCATGAGGTTTTTTACCACACCCACTTCATATTGTACGGTGCCTTGTTCAGTCCCGACTTTAGCCAGCACTATAGGGTACACTTTGGTATCACCATGTATGCACACAACACTCATATGCTTTTTAGACTCTAAGTCCCCAGCCACCAGGCTAGCATGCACCAAGGTTACAAGGCTTCCCGAGTCCATTAACGCCTCAACGGGAAGGTCATTGATGGTAATATTGCAGATTTGCGGTTCAGTCTCTAGTCCAGGAACTGCAGCACAAGATGGTTCCGCAAACAGCGACTGACGCCGGCTAGCGTCACACTCCATGGGTTCAGTGGTAAGAGGGCAATGGGCAGACACGTGTCCCGCCTCATGGCATCTCCAACACTGGATAGGGCCTGGTCTCTTTGGCAAGGAGTCCTTTTCAGAGCCCCTTAGCCACCCGGGACCATCACCAGTCTTTTGTCCCTGAGACACCACTTGAGCCCTTTTCCCTCCATCAGCACCCCTCCACACTCCCCCAATAGATGGAAGTCTCTTACCAGCTGACGGCACAGATCTGGCGCTCCGGGGAGGTGAAGATGCTGCAGGAACATCACGGAGGTAGTCCTCAGTCGCCTGGAACCTCTCCACAAGGTTGACAAGTTCGTTTGCATTCTTAGGATCACCTTGTCCCACCCAGCGTTGCAGGTCAGTAGGAAGCGCTCGGAGGTAGCGATCCATCACGACCTTCTCTAGGATTTGTGCAGGAGTAGAAGTGTCTGGCTCCAACCACTTTCTTGCCAAATGGATTAGGTCATACATCTGGGACCTCGCTGATTTGTCCAGACTGTAGCTCCAGTTGCGTACCCTCCGGGCACGGACTGCAGTAGTAACTCCTAGTCGGGCAAGTATCTCCTCTTTTAGCCGAGTATAGTCCTTAACCTCTTGCTCACTGAGGTCATAGTAGGCCTTTTGAGGTTCACCTATTAAATAGGGCGCAATTACCTCTGCCCACTCAGCGGCTGGTAACTTCTCTCGCTCAGCCACGCGCTCAAATACTGTTAGATAGGCCTCAACATCGTCCTCAGCAGTCATCTTTTGCAGCGCTTTCTGCACAGTCCTTCTCCCAAAAAAAATCTCTGGAGCGGCTCCCATCACTGTGGGTGGATTAGCAACCACAGGCGCCTCTCGATTTACGATCAGGTGCTCGATAAGTTGTTGTTGGCTTTGGCGCAAAGCTTGCAACTCTTCCTTATGCATCTGCTGTTGTGCAGCCATGGACTGTTCATGTCATCTATTGGCCTCTGTCTGAGCCTGCTGTTGTTGCAAACTCACTTGCATAAACTGCTTCAGCATCTCCTCCATGTTGCTGGACTGTTCTTGGAGTGTAGTTGCAGCTTTCACCCAGGACATCAGCAGCTGTAGCCAAGTCTGTCCACACCGTTGCCCCTAGCAACCGTGTTGCCCGCATTCTCCACCAATTGTAAGGGATCTTCCCGGGGTAGGGTGTGTTTGGACACAGTTCACAGCAGACTTGGACTTTATAAAGCAGACCTTGGCGTTTATTCGTGGTACAAACAGTCCAACAAACAAAATATACAGCAACACCGTGCTTCTTGTGTATAACAGGAACAAAATAATAACAAAAACAAACAACCTAGCCCGGCTGGGCGCTTACTAAACAGGTTCTTCTCACCTATCTGACACTTATAAACACAGCGTCTTTCGCCTGGATATCGCAGGGTGGATTTTAGCTCCAGCAGTGGCTGTGCTTGCAGCTTCCTCAAACACACAGACTGTTCGTTTCCCTGGCTGAGAGCAAACACCTGCAGGCCCGCAGAGCCTTTACCTTCCCAGGCTAATTAGGATCAAAGCTCACCTGATCCAAAACCCAGAACTGGAACAAGGGATGGGGGGTGTGGAATGACAGGTCCCTCTACCAAACCTACCTGCCATTCCATATAAACCCAGGCCCGGCAAGATTAAATAACAACTCAGCAGCATATTGCTGCTGAGAAACTGATCCATCCTGGACTTACCATCTCACACTGTGTAGCAACCTAGGTGAGATGTACACCCCCTCAACCACTTCTCCAGTGACATGTCTACAATATATAAATTATTTTTATGGTGTTCACCATCTTCACACTGGAATTTGCTATTATCACATATTGTAGAGATTTGTAAAGTGTGATTCACTGTTTTTTCTTTTCTATATGTGCATTTTTCCTATGGATCCTGTTTACATACACTGTGCACTGTTTATATACTGTATGTTAAATGTATTTTTAAAATTGTTTGGGGGTTTGAAGATTTCCTACAAATGATTTATGATATTAGGGATTTTTTTGTTTGCCGTTTGACATTTGATATTATTATTCACCTCATTACCTCACTAGATTGAGCGCTGTCCCATTTATCTGTATTTTGGTTTCTAGATATGTGGTGACACTATAGGGTTTGGCTGCCCTCTCTTAAATCGCTTTATCACTGCATTTTTTTCTTGGACATAGCTTCATTCACGTTTTTTATCACACTCACTTAGTAGCACATTTGTTTTTCAGACTACACCTCAGTTATACATTTTAGAGCTGTTAAATCTCAGCAGCTTCTATGAATAGAGGAGCTGGATGGAAATAATGGTCCTAGTCATATGACAGCCCCTTAGTAGGGCAGCACAGTGGTGTAGTGGTTAGCACTTTCACTTAGCAGCAATAGGGTCACTGGTTCAAATCCCAACTATGACACCCTCTGCCTGGAGTTTGAATGTTCTCCCTGTGCCTGTGTGTGTTTCCTCTGGGTACTCCAGCTTCCTCCCACACTCCAAAGACATGCTGGTAGGTTAATCAGATCCTGTCTATAAATTGGTCCTAGTATCTGTGTTTGTAAGTGCATCGGGAGCCTACAGGGTAAGACTGCACTATATCAAGATGCAACTCAACTCAGTTGTGTTAAAGTGGTTCCAAAGACTGAAGGTTTACTTTTATGTATTTTAACGCATGAAGGTAAAAAATCTTCAATATGCAGCTCCCCCTTCCTTGGCTCCCCTAATACTTACCTATGCCCGATCTTGATCTAACAATGTGCACAAGGATAGCTGTTCTCTTGGGTCTCTTGCTCCTCATTGGTTGAGATGCAGTAGCAGGAGCCATTGGTTTCCATTGCTGTCAATCACAGCCAGTGCAGAGGGAGCAGGGGGCTGTCTTATGGACACAGAGAGCGGGGCTCAGGAGCAAGCATGCATGAGTACCCCCATAGCAAGGGGCTTGCTTTAGGGGCACTGGACAGCAGGGAGGGGCCCAAAGCACCACCAGGGTACCTGAGAAGAGGAGGCAAGTATAACACATCTGTTATTTTAAAAAATGCCTTTACAAATCCTTTAGGGTAGAACTAATGGTAAAATCTTTTTTTTTATTTATTTTGGATAGAGTAAGTAAGGTTATAATCCCTGTCTGTAAGCTGGTGCTTTAAAAGGTATTGCCATGTTATGAGTGTTGTTTGTTCTTTTATTTTTATTGTGCCCTATTGGTATACTCTATTGGAGTTGGGCAGACGATTCAGGTCAAGCAAAATTTCACCTGTTCGCCCATCCAGCAAACACCTAAAGTTGCCGGGCGATCGGCGGGTGTTCGCCCCGCGCTGCACAGTGCATTCTTAGCCCTGGTTCAGGATGCAGTGAATAGCTGGTTGTTAAGGAGCGGGGCAGGGAAGCCAATGAGTCATCAGCTGCCAATGGGCTTCCCCGCTGACAGCTGAATTAAAAAAAAAACAAAAAAACCTTGCCAGCAATAAAAAAGTGAAAATAAAAAAATGGTGTGGAGGTCCCCTCAATCCATAACATATCCTTCTCTGAGCAGGCAGCCTGGCAGTCCAAGAAAGGAGGGACAAGCGAACGGGCGGCACAGTAAGGTAAGGGGTGGAGCCACCTGACAACGTCACCTGGTGGCACCGCCCCTGTGATATGATCACTGACTGATGCATGCTGGGTTGGTGATGGCACAATGGGGGGGGTGCCGCCACTAGGTGGCCCCACCCTTACCTATATAAGAACTATCAAACTGCAAGCCAGGCATTGCCTTAGCTGAGGGCCAAGCATTTATTTTCTTTTTTTTCAGGTCTGGCGGTGTGGCGAGCATCATGATCGATCATGGGTTTACATCGGGGAACACTGTTTTTTTATTTTTAATAAAGGAATTGTCAAAAACTGCCTCCTGTTTTTATTTATTTTTACACTTGGTAAATAGGTAGGGGTATTATGTGCCCAATATGCATTTACATGGGGGGCAGGATCTGGGGGCCCCCTTGTTAAAGGAAGCTTCCAGATTTCGATAAGCCCCCTGCCTGCAGACCCCCACAACCACAGACCAGAGTTGTGGGGATGAGGCCTTTGTCCCCATCAACATGAGCACAAGGTGCTTTGAGGTGGATTGACACCTTTAAAAAGGCTGACAATGCCTTTACCCCAATATTTCTCATTTAACCCTAAAACAAAGATTGGATTAAGCAAGGTGGACACTGAAAAAGGACATACACAAAATATGGATAATTCTCTGCAATACTCACCAATAATTCCTGTGGAATAACCTTGTTGCTTTAATATCTTTGCAAATGTTGTTTCATTACTGGGGAGACCACCAGATGCAGCGTTCCAATACAAAACCTCATACTCACGGTGTCCTGTCATGCCTAAACACAGAAAAAAATGGAACAAGGACGAGAAGCATCAGTAGTTATACTACAATTAATATACAACTATAATTTAATTTTAAAAAATAGAGGACCACCCCATCCTTGTCCCCCTTCCCTCCTGTGTCTCTTCGCCTTCCTTCATCCTTCTTCCTTTTCTTATCTTTGCTCTTCGCTTCCTCTACCCATTTCTTTTTTGCTGTTTGACTTTAAATTATTTTTTGTGTTTGCTCTTGAATCCATATTATAGTTGGGTAAATACTCTTCACGTTGTTTCTGCTCCCTAGTTTCAGGGATGGTTCACCCTACTATGGGGTCTCCTGACCTTAGGATTCCCCCCTAGTTTATATCGGATCCAAAATTGATATGTCACCTAATCATTCTGGTAGAGCTATTGGAACCTGGAAACTATAATCTGTTCTACATTGAACTCTATTGTATCTTCATACTTTTGTCGCTGGCTGTATACTTATGTCGCGACTGTTTTCAATTGTACGATTTCGTTTGTTTGTATAATTTTGCCTTTTATATCTTAATAAAATATTTGAAAGAAAAAAATAGAGGACCAAGCAGAGTGAGAGAGAGAGAGAGAGATAATACATTGCATGGGAATGCAATGCAACATCCATAAAGGAAAAACACACTCCTGAATTAAAATTTCCTCTATGTCATCAGAGAAGGAGTTAGGGAGAGAATGTCTAAAAACTATTCTAAAGGGCACTAGTTTGCTCAAAGTAAATGTAAAATGCTTTTATTTTATGATCTTATTAATATCATTCCAATAAATATTAATAGCAAATTTACAAAAACTAAGCTTTTGTTTGACACTCTGGACACGGAGCTGCACTTAACAAGTTAACCATCATTGCATCCACATCTGTATCCACAGCTAAGGTCTTTACTTGCGATGTCCCAGGAGCTGTATGCCACCCAGAATCCACAGGTAGATCCTCAGTGAGGGAGATAAAGGATCCTTCTCCAGACCAGGACTCCATACCAGTGCCGTCAAGCAAATATATCTGGATATCAACCAATCTCTTGCTGATATCCAGACTGCAGATATCTCTGTCACTAGCTTTCTCCTAGAGGCAGCAGCCCCAATAGAACCGGAACCCTCCCTGCAGAGGAGCAGACACTCTAGCAAGGCCTTCCAAACCTTTATCACCTCCCCAGCCACCTTCTGGATGCCTTATTCCAGGGATTGGCTGGGCATGATAAATATTCATAGTGGTCATTTGAGTCTCTCTGCCCTACATTCTAGAAGATTCTTCCAGAAGCAGGTGAGAGAAAAACCCAGCTTAGGAAACCCTGAACAGATAAAACCAATAGATCTTTGCTCAACTCACTATGGCGAACCAAAAAAAATGATATTTAAGCTAGCTGTCTAACTAGAGGAGGGCACTACATACATTTATTATACATTTACAAATGTTTCAAATGCCAATTATTCTGTTAAATTGACCAATAAATTACCCGTTCTTATAGGATATCGGCCAGTTAGAAAGGCTGATCTACTTGGAGAGCATACGGGAGCTGCAGAAATATGATGTGTAAGTTTCACACCTTCTTTTGCTAATCTGTCAATGTTAGGGGTCCTGAAAATGAGAAATTATTAAGCGTTAGTAAACTGATAAGTGAAAAGAAACCATAAATAAAATAATACATGTAAAACGTGCCTATGCTGGCCCATACAAGCACACATATGCAACATCTGAAAGTAGAAGCACAGAGTTTCAAAATTAACACTGACCAATTTCCAACAGACCACAATACTTATGCCGCGTACACACGACTGGACCGTCAGAATAAACTCTGACAGTCTTTCCGACTGAGTTTCTGACAGAGTTCCGACCGAATGGACTTGCCTACACACAATCACACCAAAGTCTGTTTGTTTCTAACGAGATGACGTATGACGGGTCTAGAAAAGGAAGTTCAATAGCCAGTAGCCAATAGCTGCCCTTGTGTCGTATTTGGTCTGTTGGACCAGCATACAGACGAACGGTTTTCCTGACATGAATTGATTCCATCAGAAATATTTAAAACATGTTCTATTTCTAGGTCTGTCAGATTTAAAAAAAAAAAAAAAGTCCGCTGCACCCAACTACGATCAGATGAAATTATTCAGTCGGGCATTTTCTACTGGAAAGTCCGATCGTGTGTACGCAGCATTAGATGGGTGTTCAACAGCATCAATTCTATATTTACATTTCATTTTCTGAGAGTGAAAACCGTGCATATACTCTAATAAATGTAAAAACATACCTAACACTTTTCAGGTAAAAGAGCAGAAATTTGCTAGTATGGAGAGAAAAAGCATATTCCTTTTATGTAAGAAAAAACAACATTACAATCCACAATTACCGGTTACCTTATTGTATTATTCCCAAAGCATCCTACGTCTCCAATTCCAAGATCATCGGCCATGAGCAATAAAATGTTTGGCTTGTGACCATTTGTTGGATATGAACAAATAATCAGAAAGTAAAGTAGAAATGGCAAAGTGTCCATGACATTCCTGAAAAAGAATACAAATTGTATTACAAAATGTAAAAAGTGTTACTGGAAATGGAAGTCTAAAGCCTAGTACAGCCTTTTTCAACCAGGGTACCCAGACACCATGGGGTGCCCTGAAGTTTCTTCAGGGGTGCCTTGGGAAAATGCCTAAAAATTGATCAACAATTGTATACAAGCCAGTAGGTGGATCAAGCCTGCCTTTTAGTTACAAAAAGCCACAGGTTTTCATTATGCATTATTACAACTTTCTAGACACTGGCATTCTAACAACCAATGACATCACCAGTTGATAAGGAACATGTCTGTTGCCTCCACAGAATCCTTGTTTGGCCCTCCTCTGCCCCCTTCCCTCAGCACTGGGGTGACATTAGCTGAGTGATGGAGAGAGATTGAAGGAGAAGAGAAACATTGGAATACTAGTCAGTACCAGTGTGCAAATGTGTATTTGCTTTGGAAGAGTAAATCACCTCTAACATTGGGTGTCCTTACGCGAGGCTGTTGCTGCATTATGTAATGCTATTAGAATAGTTTTTTTACATTTTAGAATGGAGTGCCTCAAGACTGTCCATAATTTTAAAGGATGCCTTGAGATTGTCTATCATTTTAGGATGATTGAAGTGAAAAAAGATTGAGAAACACTGGCCTAGTACACACGGGCTAAATGTCGGGCAGCATTGGCCGGTTCAATAGAAACCAGCTGACATTCGGCCCATGTGTATGACAGCCGTGCTGAAGGGTCAGGACTGAAAAAGGTCTGCCGTCCGGCTCCCAATCAGTGCTCTCAGCCAATGACTGAGAGCACTGACTGGCGTGTTCTGGCAGTGGGGGAGGGGGAGTGGGGTATCCCCCTGTCAGAACCCAATAGCACAGCATGTGAGATCACTGTACTAACATTGAATTGTTAGTACAGTTGCTCCGACCTGAACTGTCAGGTTTTTTTTTCATTCAACCTGCTGAGTTGAACGAAAAAAAAAACTTAGTAGTGTGTACGAGGCTTAAGTTTTGACCATCATTCAACCTAGAAGACTAGTGATGAGCTGAACATACATGGATTTAGTTTGAGAAAGTGCTCTATCAAACCCCTTTGAAATGAATGAGAACTGAATGCTAAAACAAAGTAATGCCCATTTTCTAGGCTAATAGGCAATAGATTATCAAATAGCATTAGGACTGGGTGCTGCCTTTGGAAACATGTACCAAAGAAAACATTTTTTCTTAATGATTCTATTTGGCAAGGAGCAGCAAATAAAGTAATGCTTAAAAAGAAAAATTAACCACTTCCCGCCCAAGGCCGTCATATGACGTCCTGGACTTTCAGTGGGAATATCTGAATGATGCCAGCAGCCACCGGCATCTTTCAGATATCCTTGTTTTCAGATGGCGATTCTGTGCACCATAAGAATGATCATAGCGGCAGTTCCGCCACTTGATCATTCTTAGAGGTGACGGGAGGGGTCACCCCCCCCTCCTGCTGCCATCCGGTGTTTCTCCGGACTCTCCTGTGCCATCGGGGACCCGGAGAAGGAATCGTCCGGCGCCGGATGATGACGATACAGATTTCCAGTGACCAGATGGTCACCAGTCATCTCTATTACCGTCGGAGGCCCGGGCGCGACGTTATGACATCATGCCTGGTTTCCCGGAAGTAAACAAAGCCACGATTTCGGCTGTCAGCATGAGATCGGTGAAATTGTTTTAACAATCTCATGCTTTCCAGCCTGGAGGAAAGATTTGGGGCCTTATTGACCCCCCATCTCTCCATAAAGAGGACCAGTCATGAATGATTCCTATTACAAGGGATGTTTAGTGATCAAAAAAAAAAAAAAAGTTGTAAAAATAAAGTATAAAAAAAAAAGAAGTAAAATAAAAAATAAAATAAAATAATTAGTTTTTTAAAACGCCCCTGTCCCCGGTAGCTCACGCTCAGAAGCGAACGCACACATTAGTCCTGCACACATATGTAAACGCCATTCAAACTACACATGTGAGGTATCACCACGTGCGTTAGAGCGCAAGCAACAATTCTAGCTCTAGACCTCCTCTGTAACTCTCAATATCTAACCTGTAAAATTTTTTAAAGTGTTGCCTATGGAGATTTTTAAGTACTGAAGTTTGGCGTCATTCCATGAGTGTGCGCAATTTTAAAGCGTGACATGTTAGGTGTCTAGTTACTCGGAGTAACATCATCTTTCACATTATATTTAAAAAATTGGGCTAACTTTACTGTTTTGTTATTTTTTAAATCATGAAACTTTTTTTTTCCAAACAAAAATGTGTTTGAAAAATTGTTGCGCAAATACTGTGTGAGATAAAAAGTTGCAATGACCACCATTTTATTCCCTAGGGTATCTGCTAAAAAAAATATATATAATGTTTGGGGGTTCTGAGTAATTTTATAGCAAACAAATTATGATTTTTACATGTAGGAGAGGAGTGCCAGAATAGGCCCGGTATTGAAGTGGTTAAAACTTTGGCTCCCCCATTAAATACAATGCATTTTACCAAAAAGTTGAATAATTTTTTTACCAATTCAAAAGCATTTTTTTCTAGGTAAATGGCAATTTTGCTACAGTAGCTTGTATATATCCCACATAAACATCACTTCACAGACAGGGTCATGGCATCCACCTAACATGTTATTTATTAGAATTTTGCATTTTTAACCACTTCAATACATTCATGACATCTTTCCTCCAGGCTTGAAAGCATGAGATTGTGAAAACAATTTCACAGATTCCATGCTGACAGCCACGATCGTGGCTTTGTTTACTTCTGGGAAACCAGGCGTGATGTCATAACGACAGTAATAGAGATGACTGGTGACCATCTGGTCACTGGAAATCTCTATCGCCATCATCCGGTGCCGGACGATTCTTTCTCCAGGTTCCCAATGGCACGGGAGAGTCCAGAAAAGCACCGGATGGCGGCAGGAGGGGGGGTGTCCCATCCCATCGCCTGTAAGAATGATCAAGTGGCGGAACTGCCGCTATGATTGTTCTTATGGTGCACTGAATCTCTGGCTGAAAACAAGGATATCTGAATGATGTCGGTGGCTGCTGGCATCATTCAGCTATTCCCACTGAAAGTCCAGGATGTCATATGACGGCCTTGGGCAGAAAGTGGTTAAAGAGGAAGTAAACTGGCAGTTTTTTTGTTTTTTTCATGACCTGACATATTGTGCTAGTATACAACGCTGCTGTAGGCTGCATCTTCTTCTGTCTTCCTTAAGGGTCCATGGACTCTGGCTGTGTGGTTGGCCAGAGGCGCGTGACGTCACTCCAGAGCATGCAATGATGTCATCTGCTGCATGTATACTAAATAACTCCTAAACAGTGCCTGTTTAGGAGATATTTATCGTATCTATAGGTAAGCCTTATTATAGGCTTACCTATAGGTACAAGTAATGGATCAGAGTTTACTTCCTCTTTAAAACACATTTACATATTTATACATACCTTATATAATCAAAAACCATATATGGTCAATGATACCACCTAGGAGACCCAACCCCTTTGTTTTCATCAGCTGTCATTCACCAGAGCTGTAATTTAGTAGGAGGGAGCAAGTCCAGACATGTGTTGGTGCATTTTTTTTCTTTCAGGAGGTCATCGGGCATCAGACATAATAATGCCTCGTACACACGATCGGACATTCTGACAACAAAATCCATCGGATTTTTTCCGACAGATGTTGGCTCAAACTTGTCTTGCATACACACGGTCACACAAAGTTGTCGGAAAATCCAATCGTTCAAGAACGAGGTGATGTAAACCACGTACGATGGGACTATAAAGTAGCCAATGGCTTTCATCTCGTAATTTATTCTGAGCATGCGTGGCACTTTGTCCGTCAAAATTGTCTACACACGATCGGAATTTAAACGATCGGATTTTGTTGTCAGAAAATTTTCAAGCCAGCTCTCAAACTTTGTGTGTTGGAAATTCCGATGGAAAAAGTCCGATGGAGCCCACACAGAATTGGATTTTCCGACAACAAGATCCGATCGCATATTTTCCGGCAGAAAGTCTGACTGTGTGTACAGGGCATAACTGACGTGGCTCTGCATCACTGGGCAGCATGATCTACAATAGGTTACTTTCTCTATTCTTTCTTTTTCAGACATTGGGTTTACTTCTTTGTGTACTTTGTTGGTTAAAACCAAGATTTGTCTTTCGATTGTTTGGCTAGAAATTTTTCCTGCCCTTTTCTACTATTTCATTAAAAGAGATGTATGTTGTTTTTTTTTCTCCAGAATCATGCTTAGGCCTCTTTCACACTGACGTCCCGTTCAGGCCCGCCTGTCAGTTTTTCAGGCGGACCTGAACGGGTGCTCCATAGAGCTCTATGGAGCGTCGGATGTCAGCGGTGACATGTCCGCTGACATCCGACCCGCTCCGATCCGAAAAAGTGTGACGGAGGAAAAAGCTATTTTTCCATCCGTCTGCGGATCGGATCGGGTGACGACGGGCACTGCGGTCCGTCGTCATCCGATCTCCCATAGGGGAGAGCGGCGCTGTGACAGGTCCGTCCCTGCGCAGTGTGCAGAGACGGACCTGTCATCTCCCTGCTCAGCGGGGATCGGCGGAGTGATCCCCGCTGAGCAAACGGACATCCACGGGGCGGATCAGAACTGATCCGCCCCGTGTGAAAGGACCCTTTCCAAGGTGGATGCAGCATTGGTACGGTGCATCTGTCCACCAGTGCCTCTACACTGAGAACCGAGCGATATACATATATACACATATCTATAGTGCAAAACTGTGCAAATAAGGAAATCATAGGAAAGCATATGGTTACCCATACACCATACAATCAAAATCGCACAAATACAAACAATAAAGTGCAAATATATCTGTGCCTTGTTATCTGCTATGCAACCCCTTAGTTAAAGCTACTATCACCTTTTCACACTCTCATATAAATGTGACCAAAATATAATATAACAAATATTTGGGCAGCGCTAATTTATATGCAATTGCAAATATAAAGAATAAAAATCATGTTTCTGAGAAAGGGAAGATATGATTGAAACGTTTAAATGAATCAAAGGAGTGAATATGGTTCAGGTGGTTAGATTTTTCAATATGAAACCAAAATGCTTGGTACAACCATAGATCTATACTCAGACAAAAAAGTTAACGAAAAAAAAAGAATAACAAAACTTATTTTTACAGTTTTTACCGTCACTTTTCTATGTTTTCTATGTAAAAATGTCAAATGTCCTTCAAATCAATACACTTTATCAATAAACGTCTTTCGAACAAATTGTGCGGTGTGTGTATTTTAATTTCTCTTTGTGTGTCTTCTAGTGCTGTTTCCATACTGTCAAAGTGTGCCCTCAGTTGAATTGATTGACCCTACAATCATGTATGGTCAAATATACATACTAATGCAACCTGACACAACCTGATTATAGCAGTGGCTAAGCCCTAATGTGTATTAAACAGCAGAAAAGAGAAAGGAATGGGACTTTGTATGAGGCATTTCACTGAATGGATACCATGTTCGTACCATTCATAAAATTAATGATTAATTACAAATCACATTGTAAAGAGTGCCAATCTGCGATACAGGACGCAATGTACTATGATACACTTGCTATAATCAGGTTGTGTCAGGTCGCATTAGTATATTGCCAAATAGGGTAGAAGACACCCACGTTCCCAGTGACCTGCAACACCTTAACAACAATAGTTGTTTAGTCATATTTACATCCTATATTTACATTTCCTTTTATAATGAGCCACTTATGTTTAAAACTTTAAAATCGCCATATATATCTATAGTCATACACCCTGGCTTTTATTGCTGGAATAAAGAGGTATTAGACATAGTATATGGGATACAATATAGTGTACTTCCTTCAGCCCTGGATGAGAGGGAGGGGGGGGGGGGGGTGACGGGATGGCTTTCTGACCCCGGGGCTGCAATGCATAGCAGTCTCTCCCCCTTCCCCCACTATCCCCCTAAACAGGTTGGTGGGTGGGGCCTTGCCTTCTATGCGTCAGCATCATGATTGGATGCTCTGCTAATGCATTAATACCCCTGATCATGGAGCAGATTCCCTCTTTCCATCTAGTTGGGGCTGGGACTTGCTGGGTTCCGTGGTGGATTTGTATGCCAATGTTTGTCGCCATTTCCCACCTCACTGGTGGGATTTCATGATGGTGGGGACCCACCCCTTACCAGGGATATAAGCTGCTCAGGCTGGCCAGCTGACCATTTCACAATGGCCATTCACAAAAGCAGGAGGATTCCAGGCGTACCTATGGCCACAGAATCATACACAAGGTAATTGAGCTTGCACATGAACCCAAGGTAAGTATAGTAGCAAGTCCTATTTGCAATCTCAGAACACCCAATAAGAGGATAATATGTGACCGGTCTAAACTATGTAGTATGTTCACCAATGCCAGGAGCCTGGTGAACAAGATGGGTGAACTAGGGATACTGTTGTACGAGGAGGATTTGGATTTTGTGGGAATTTCGGAGACCTGGTTCAACAGCTCTCATGATTGGCTGGCAACCATTCAAGGGTATTCCCTTTATCGCAAAGATAGAGAGGGTAAAAAAGGGGGAGGGGTATGCCTATATATCAAGAATAATGTACAAGAGAATTTGAGAGATGATATCACTAAGGGAGCTAGGAAGGAGGTGGAATCCTTATGGGTAGAGCTCCAAAGGGATGAAGCTAAGGGGAAAATAATACTGAGAGTATGCTATAGGCCCCCTAACCTGAGGGAGGAAGGAGAGACAGATCTCCTATCACAATTTGGATTAGCAGCAAGGATGGGAAGTGTTATCATAATGGGGGATTTTAATTATCCAGACATAGACTGGGCGGAGAGAACAACACATTAATCTAAGGCTCACCAGCTCCTAGATGTCTTGCAGGACAATTTTATGGGTCAGATGGTAGATGCACCAACTAGAAATAAAGCGTTACTGGATCTACTGATTACCAACAATACAGATCTGATAACGGATGTGGAAATATGGGGCAATTTAGGTAACAGTGATCACAGGTCAATTGGCTTCAGTATAAATCACACTATGGGGAAACATAAGGGGAATACAAAGACACTGAATTTCAAAAGAGCCAACTTCCCTAAACTACAAACCTTGCTAGAAGGCATAAATTGGGATAAAATCTTAGGAACAAAGAACACGGAGGAGAGATGGGTTTGCTTTAAGAACATATTAAATAAGGGCATTAGCCAATGCATCCCATTGGGTAATAAATTTAAAAGAGCGAACAAAAGTCCTGGATGGCTTAACTCCAATGTAAAAATGCATATAAAAGCAAAGAAGGCCTTCAAAAAATACAAGGTTGAGGAATCATCATCAGCATTCAGACTTTATAAAGAATGCAACAAGAAATGTAAGGGTGCAATAAGGACGGCTAAGATAGAACATGAAAGACACATAGAGGAGGAGAGCAAAAAAAATACCAAGAAATTCTTTAACCACCTTCAGACCGGACCATTTTGCTGGTAAATGACCAGAGGTCTTTTTACAATTTGGCACTGCGCTGCTTTAACTGGTAATTGCGCGGTCATGCAATGTTGTACCCAAACAAAATTTGCGTCCTTTTCTTCCCACAAATAGAGCTTTCTTTTGATGGTATTTGATTGCCTCTGCGATTTTTATTTTTTGCGATATAAACGTAAAAAGACCGCAAATTTTGAAAAAAAATGATATTTTCTACTTTTTGTTATTAGAAAAATCCAATAAACTCAATTTTAGTCATACATTTAGGCCAAAATGTATTCAGCCACATGTCTTTGGTAAAAAAAAAGTCAATAATTGTATATTTATTGGTTTGCGCAAAAGTTGTCACATCTACAAACTAAGGTACGTTTTCTGGAATTTACGCAGCTTTTAGTTTACGACTGCCTATCTCATTTCTTGAGGTGCTAAAATGGCAGGGCAGTACAAAACCCCCCCAAATGACCCCATTTTGGAAAGTAGACACCCTAAGGAAATTGATAAGTGGCATGTTGAGCCCATTGAATATTTAATTTTTTTGCCTCAAGCGATTGAATAATGACAAAAAATAATTTTTATTTTTTTTTTTACACAAAGTTGTCACTAAATGATATATTGCTCACACATGCTATGGGCATATGTGAAATGACACCCCAAAATAAATTCTGCTGCTTCTCCTGAGTACGGGGATACCACATATGTGGGACTTTTTGGGAGCCTAGCCGCGTACGGGGCCCCGAAAACCAAGCACCGCCTTCAGGCTTTCTAAGGGCGTAAATTTTTGATTTCACTTCTCACTACCTATTACAGTTTTGAAGGCCATAAAATGCCAAGATGGCACAAAACCCCCACAAATGACCCCATTTTAGAAAGTAGACACCCTAAGCTATTTGCTGAGAGGCATGTTGAGTCCATGGAATATTTTATATTTTGCCACAAGTTGCGGGAAAATTACAAACTTTTTTTTTTTTTTTTCACAAAGTTGTCACTAAATGATATATTGCTCACGCATGCCATGGGCATATGTGAAATGACACCCCAAAATAAATTCTGCTGCTTCTCCTGAGTACGGGGATACCACATATGTGGGACTTTTTGGGAGCCTAGCCGCGTACGGGGCCCCGAAAACCAAGCACCGCCTTCAGGCTTTCTAAGGGCGTTACAGTTTTGAAGGCCATAAAATGCCAAGATGGCACAAACCCCCCCCAAATGACCCCATTTTGGAAAGTAGACACCCCTAAATTTAGGGGTACACTAGTGAGACAGGTAATAAATGGCGGGTGCCCTGAAACTATAAAAAAAATAACTAACCAACCAGCGTCACCTGTAACAGTTATATGGTGATCACTGGTGAAAGGGTTAACTAGGGGGCAATCAGGGGGCTTTATGCGGTAGTATATGGGGGTCTCTGGCACTATAAAAAGCTGCGGCGAACCTAAATACCTACCTGCCTAACTAGCGTCACCTGTGACACTAATACAGTGATCAGAAAAACGATCGCTTATTAGGCTGGGTTCACACTGGATCGATGTGGGAACGCCACGAATGCGCGGCGGGTTCCCGCATCACATGCCTCCCGGTGTCAGTTCACACTGCCCTATGCGAACTGCTGGGAGTGTCAGTGAAATGTTAATGACACCCCCAGATCAGTTCGCATATCGCAGTGCGATCTGCAAACTCGGATCGCATGGTGTGAACAACCATGCGATCTGATTCTGCTGCGGACCAAAAAAAGGGTCCCGTGCGAGTTTGCGGCGGGTGCGGCGGGTGCGACACGAATTCAGCCATACTATCTGTATGGCTGAACTCGAATCGCACAGAGATCGGATGTGATTTGCACTGCAGTGCGGTGCGAATCACATCCGTTCTCATAAACCGCTGCAATGTGAACCCAGCCTTAGTGACACTGGCGACGGGGGGTGATCACGGGGTTAAACCTTTATTGGGGGGGTTAGGGGGGTACCTTAGAACTAAAGGGGGCTAACCCTAACTGCCCTAACAGTTATTACAGTCACAAATGACACCCGCCGGGTGATCAGGGGGTTAAACCTTTATTAGGTAATAAATGGCGGTTGCCCTGAAACTATAAAAAAATAACTAACCAACCAGCGTCACCTGTAACAGTTATATGGTGATCACTGGTGAAAGGGTTAACTAGGGGGAAATCAGGGGGCTTTATGCGGTAGTATATGGGGGTCCCTGGCGCTATAAAAAGCTGCGGCGAACCTAAATACCTACCTGCCTAACTAGCGTCACCTGTGACACTAATACAGCGATCAGAAAAATGATCGCTTATTAGGCTGGGTTCACACTGGAGCGATGCGGGAACGCCATGAATCCGCGGCGGGTTCCCGCATCGCATGTCTCCCAGCGGCAGTTCACACTGCCCTATGCGAACTGCTGGGAGTGTCAGTGAAATGTTAATGACACCCCCAGATCAGTTCGCATATCGCAGTGCGATCTGCAAACTCGGATCGCATGGTGTGAACACCCATGCGATCCGATTCTGCTGCGGGCCAAAAAAAGGGTCCCGTGCGAATTTGCGGCGGGTGCGGCGGGTGCGACACGAATTCAGCCATACTATCTGTATGGCTGAACTCGAATCGCACAGAGATCGGATGTGATTTGCACTGCAGTGCGGTGCGAATCACATTCGTTCTCATAAACCGCTGCAATGTGAACCCAGCCTTAGTGACACTGGCGAGGGGGGGTGATCACGGGGTTAAACCTTTATTGGGGGGTTAGGGGGGCACATTAGAACTAAAGGGGGCTAACCCTAACTGCCCTAACAGTTATTACAGTCACAAATGACACCAATGCAAAAAAAAAAAAAAAAGCAATTGGTGTCACTGTGACTGGGGGGGCAGGGGTAATTGGGGGGTGATCGGGGGGTAAAGGGGGGGTGTGAGTGTGCCTGGCATGTTCTACTGTGTAGTGTAGTGCTTGTGCAACTCACCGATGCTCTCTCCTCGGTGCCGGAACGAAAAATACCGACACGGAGGAGAGAATACATCACTTCCTCTCCTGTGTTTACATTACAGGAGAGGAAGTGATGTCACGGGACATTTTCATTCGTCGGGAGCGATCGCGAGGGGGTGGCCATGAATGAATGGCCGTCCCCTCGTCCGGGATCGCTCCCGAACGAATACCGACCGCCGCAGGCACCGGGCGACCCCGACCCGCGGGCAGGCAAGGACGTACATGTAAGCCCTTATGCCTGCCCGTGCCATTCTGTCGACGTACATCGTCGTGCGGCGGTCGGCAAGTGGTTAAGAATGTAAACAGTAAAAAAAGGGAGGACAGACCATATTGGCCCCATAAAGAAAGAGGCAGGACATCTGGTTACAAAGGATGGGGAGATGGCAAAGGTATTGAATTTATTCTGTTCCTCAGTCTTCACAAGGGAATCGGGGGGCTTCAGTAAACAAAACTGCAGGGTTTATCCTCATGACACATCACAGGAAGCACCTCCATGGTTAACAGAGGACAGAATTAAAATTAGACTTGGAAAACCTAACATTAATAAATCACCGGGACCAGATGACTTGCACCCGAGAGTACTTAGGGAACTCAGTCAAGTAATTGCCAGACCATTGTTCCTAATTTTTACTGACAGTCCACTAACTGGAATGGTACCAGCTGATTGGAGAAAAGCCAATGTAGCACCAATATTTAAAAAGGGTCCAAAATACATTCCTGGGAATTACAGACCAGTTAGCCTAACATCAATAGTATGTAAACTCTTGGAGGGGATGATAAGGGACTATATACAAGATTTTAGTAATGAGAACGGTATCATTAGCAGTAATCAGCATTTATTCATGAAGAATCGTTCTTGCCAAACCAATCTATTAACCTTCTATGAGGAGGTGAGTTGCTATCTATATAAAGGAAGACCCGTAGACATGGTGTATCTGGATTTTGCAAAAGCATTTTACACAGTTCCCCATAAATGTTTACTGTACAAAATAAGGTCTGTTGGCATGGACCATAGGGTGAGTACATGGATTGAAAACTGGCTACAAGAGCGAGTTCAGAGATAAATGGGGAGTGGTCAGGGGTGGGTATTAGGGTCCCCCAGGGTTCTGTGCTGGGACCAATCCTGTTGAATTTGTTTATAAACAACCTGGAGGATGGGGTCAACAGTTCAATCTCTGTATTTGTGGATGACACTAAACAAAGCAGGGCAATAACTTCTCTGCAGGATGTGGAAACCTTGCAAAAAGATCTGAGCAAATTAATGGGGTGGGCAACTACATGACAAATGAGGTTCAATGTAGAAAAATGTAAAGTAACGCATTTGGGTGGCAAAAATATGAATGCAATCTATACACTGGGGGGAGAATCTCTGGGGGAATCTAGGATGGAAAAGGACCTGGGGGTCCTTGTACATGATAGGCTCAGCAATGGCATGCAATGCCAAGCTGCTGCTAACAAAGCAAACTTTATGAATATTAGCATGCTTTAGAAAGGGGATTAATTCCAGAGATAAAACGATAATTCTCCTGCTCTACAAGACTGGCCTGGCTGCACCTGGAGTATGCTGTCCAGTTCTGGGTACCAGTCCTGAGGAAGGATGGAGGACTGGAAATGGAGCGAGTACAAAGAAGGGGAACAAAGATAATAAAGGGTCTGGAGGATATTAGATAAGAGGAAATTTTGCTAGCATTGAAGTTATTCTCTCCGGAGAAGAGACACTTAAGAGGGGATATGATTTCAATATACAAATAACATACTGGTGACCCCACAACAGGGATAAAACATTTTCGCAGAAGGGAGTTTAACAAGACTCATGGCCACTCATTAAAATTAAAAGAAAAGAGGTTTAACCTTAAACTATGTAGAGGGTTCTTTACTGTAAGAGCAGCAAGGATGTGGAATTCCCTTCCGCAGGCGGTGGTCTCAGTGGGGGGCATCGATAGTTTCAAGAAACTATTAGATAAGCACCTGAACGACAACATACAGGGATATACAATGTAATACTGACATATAATCACACACATAGGTTGGACTTGATAGACTTGTGTCTTTTTTCGACCTCATCTACTATGTAACTATGTAACTATGTAACTCAAACCCACTAAAACACTTTTTTGGGTTCATTTTAGTTTCACATTTTACAGTCCACCATTACATAGTGGTTTTGTTTTTGGTTTCATCTGTTCTGGATATATATACATATATATATATAATATATACACACAATTTCTCTGGTTGTAGTTCCCTTAGCTAACACACTGCATATCACTATAGCAATCATCACCATTCATCACCTCACTCACTCATAGGCATAGGTTCACCCCATTAATCAATACATTAATTTCACATGGTTCCATCTTCATATCCTTGCAGAGCAGTGGGGACTGTTAAGCATACACCAGATTCACAAAATAGCGGCACTTTACCACCGATGTCGCAGACGCCCCAGTGTGAAAGGGGCATAACTGTAGGGGGATAGGAGTGACTGGAGGAAATTACCGATCATTGTTCCTAGCTAGAAGGAACACAAAATCTGCCTCTCCTCTCCTCGCAGAACAGGGATTTGTGTGTTTGCACACACATGTCCCTGTTCTGGCTCTTGTGCCTGCAGTCATGGTGATCACCAGCCACGTGCGTCGGCACCTCCGGCGCATGTGCCTCCGGCAGCACATCCGCGCCTGCTATCCTGCTTAAAGGGTCTGATATACAGCTACGACAGTTCGCAGGATCGTGCCGACTTGCCGCAATATAATGACGATGGCTGGTAGGCAAGCAGTTAAAAACAATAATGAAACGCCATATGAATCCAACTAAGCAGACATGGAAACTATGGACCAATCAGCGATACGTTGCATGATGATGTCATGTCGTAGGCCACAAGGCGGTCTAGAATGTGGGGGGACTTCTTGCTGTTTTATCAGACCCTCATCTGGGATAAGGGTCTGGCAAAGTAGAATAGAATCGCTGGCCGCTGTTTACAAATAGGGCGAAAGCAGTCGGGTGCCATCATTTTGCCAGCAATTTAAACAGTTTTGTTGTTAGGTTGTATACATCACACAAATGTGCCTCTTCACATGCAGCATCAGGGCATTCCCTGGGCATTATTAATTAAAGGATGTTAGCATTTCAGTTAAGCATAACTAAATTTGCTACTCCCCTCCAAACTGAATTTTTACATTTTTTTTTGCACTGGTTCATTTTGGTCATGGCAGTTCCCAGCTCCCCTTATCATTTGTTTGCCTTTTAGCCTAGGGAAATGGCCATTACTGTCTTTTAACATGTGGCTCTTATTGGTTTCAATTGGGTTCAGCACCTGAACTTTGGTTTGCTGAACCTTTCACGAACCCAGGCCCGTTTAGCACATTACTAGACAGCACTTTATTGAAGATGAGTGTTGCAGCAAACACTGGTGTTTATGGGTTTTAAAAATGTTTTTAGAGTAGTGGATGAATACAAAATAATTGAGATTTCTTTTCACTTCCTATCTAGAAGACAGAAGAGTAAGTAAAACAAAATGGGGGAATTTTAAAACTATTGCACACAGAATCTGGTGTAGCTGTGCATAGTAACCAATCTGTTTCTATTGTTTATATTGTCAAACTTTAACAATATAACGTGGAAAATGATTGGTTACTATGCACAGCTGCACAAGTTTTATTAAATCTCCCCCTAAATCTCTCTAACATTAGGAAAAAAATGTCCCCTTCTTTTCCTGTTGCGGCAACAGTTGTAAAATTTTTTTATTTCCCTTTACCATCTATCTGTGAAAAAAGGTCACTAGGACAAGCAGAAAGTTTGATTTTCCCCATTGAGGATGCAGACAATAAAAAATATTAACACTTCTGCACTCAACAAAGTCTTGGCCCTACATACATTGTCTGGTCCTGGAGGCTCTATATACCTATGGATGTCAGATTTATATGCAGCTCTAATCATAGATTATAGAAATGAGAGGTACATCGTACTTACAAGGTATCTGAAGACTGACGATCTGCTCTTCTCAACCGTGTTTAGCCTGGGAGGAATCAGATAGAGGTAGCTCTACCATATATGTTTAGGATCACTCTGTAGAAGAATGTAGGTTGCTCACTATATAACCAGCAGAACTGGTTAGAATAGGTGATTTATCAAGGGGAAGTTCCCCTGGCATATACATTGTTTGAAATTGTTTAACTGTAGTTGAACAAGACTGCTGTTCTCAGACCAATGACACTCAGACCAAACATAAATGTGATGTATGTGAAAGGGCACCTTTAACCACTTGCAGACCGGACCATTTTGCTGGTCAAAGACCAGACCACTTTTTGCGATTCGGCACTGCGTTGCTTTAACCGACAATTGCGCGGTCATGCGACGTGGCTCCCAAACAAAATTTACGTCCTTTTTTCCCCACAAATAGAGCTTTCTTTTGGTGGTATTTGATCACCCCTGCGGTTTTTATTTTTTGCGCTATAAACAGAAATAGAGCGACAGTTTTGAAAAAAATGCATTATTTTTTACTATAATAAATATCCCCCAAAAATATATAAAAAAAACATTTTTTTCCCTCAGTTTAGGCCGATACGTATTCTTCTACATATTTTTGGTAAAAAAAATCGCAATAAGCACAATTTTTGATGCAATGCTTTGCAGCAGGGCTAATTCCTGCAATAAAACTAGAGTATATGGGAGAGGTTGCAGTGTGGTGGCACCAGCACCAGTGCCTAAGGCCCAATTTTTCTGCCCCTGTTTAACAGGGGCGTTTAAGTACAATTTTTGATGCAATGCTTTGCAGCAGGGCTAATTCCTGCAATAAAACTAGAGTATATGGGAGAGGTTGCAGTGTGGTGGCACCAGCACCAGTGCCTAAGGCCCAATTTTTCTGCCCCTGTTTAACAGGGACATGTAATTACAATTCTTGATATAATATTTCACAGGAGGGCCCGTTCCTGTGCCCACCTAGAGTAACTGTGAGGACTTATAGTGTTGTGGCACCAGCACCACAACCACCAAAGGTCAATTTTTCTACCACTGTTCAACAATGGCATGTAATTACAATTCTTGATATAATCGTTCACAGCAGGGCGCTCCAGCGCCCACCAAGAGTCACTTTGAGGGCTTACAATGTTGTGGCAAAACCAACACCTTGTTCCGCCATTTCTGCAGAGCATATAGGGCAGGCCCCTACTTTCAAACATCCAACTTACAAACATCTCCTACTTGCAAACGGAAGGAGACAACAGCAAGTGAGATGAAAAAAGATGGACGACAAAACAAATTATACAGGGGTGATAACCCTTCCCTATGTTTTCCAAAAAGCTTAAAAATTGTTTTTTTGACTGGAGCTACACTTTAAAAATGTGCCAGTTGAAAATTACAAACAGATTCAACTTAACACAACAAACCTACACAGTCCCTGTCTTGTTTGCACCGCCTGTATACTGCTGTTCTGAGTATATAGGGCCTGGGGGCCACACGCATTTCCTTTTTTTAATATGGGTACAGGGTTCCCCTTGATATGCGTACAAGACCCAAAGGGGCTGGTAATGGGCAGGGAGGGCTACCCATGCCATTTTTCTCAATGGTTTTCAACCATATTGCAGGAACCAGATATAACATTAAAACCGCAAGCAGTTTTCAATGATGTTATTTCTGTTTAATGTCATTTTGTGCAGGGACTGTTCTAAACACGGGAAACACGTGGCACTTCACAGGCATACTACAGACACCCCCCCAGGCACCATATTTAAAGGAATATTTCACTTTTTTTTTCACTTTAATCATCATTAAAATCAGTGCTCCCACCAAAACGGCCATTTTTAAAAACATTTTAGGCATTGACCCATGTCCCCTGGGGCAAGAGCCAGGTCCCCAAACCCTTTTTAGGACAGTATCTTGCATATTAGCCGTTAAAATTAGCACTTTTTTTTTTTTTAAAGAAGTTTTTATTAAGAATTTGTACGTGTACAATATCATAAACGAAAACAATAACATATGTATGAGTGAAAAAAGTGACAATATTATTCGGTACATATAAGAGTCGACAATCTCGAATGGCATATAGCAAGAAATTCTAACCAATACTATGATGTCATTCTTTAAGGTAAATATCTGTAGGCTTGGTCTATTCAACTAAATAGTCTACTAAAAAAAAAAAGGGGAAAGAGTATTAGATCTCGAGATCTCAGTGGAGGGATTTAGTGTCACTTCAGAAAAGTTTGATGTCATAATGTGGAAAAGGGACTAGAGTTAATTTTCACGAATACTTAAGGAATAGAACAATTTGTTGGGGAATGATACTGCAGAGAAATACAAATTAAAAATAACTAAAAACATATTCCAGAACATTGTGTGAAGTAAATGCAGTCAAAGCTGCCTTCCAATTGCACATTCGACACTAAAGTGGTATTTGAGTAGTAATTCTAAAATGGGGCAAGGTAGGGGCGGTGGAAGGATATCAATGTAAATACATTGAATGGGATAGGAGTGTTCTGTATACAGCCTGTTCCGATATTGGAGAATGGGTAAAATGCTTCCAATGGCCTATGTGGTTTGAAAATTCAAATGGTTCTTGAGAATGTGAACCAAACCTGTATATAAACAGTAGTAAAAGATAAAGAGAATCTAAAAAAGGGGGGGTCTAGTTGAGTAAGGAGAGGGGGTACGGAAATGAGGTGATTCAAGATTTATTTGTGATAGACGTTATTAACATTGTGTTGAGTTTTCATATCATGTAAGCAGATCTCGATATTCCTGTGTGGTGGTGAAATGTTGCCAACAGGACCACGTCTGTATGAATTTGGAAGGTGTGTCTTTGGCTTGATGTATCAGGTCTTCCATTTCGGCTGTTTTGTGGAGTCTATCAAACCAATCACGCACGGTTGGGGTGGCCGATGATCGCCATTTCCTGGGGATGCACATGTTTGCAGCGGCTATCATGTGCATAGTGAGGGATCGTAGGTAGGTACGTTTTGGTTTTGCAGGGTAGTGTAATAGGAATTGTGCAGGCGTGTATTCAAGTGTGTACGTGGTGATTTTTTGTATCAAATGGTGAACTTTCTTCCAAAACGGTTGGATTTTATGGCAGGCCCACCATATATGTAACAATGAGCCGATTTCAGTGCCACATTGCGGTGAGAGGGAAGGGTAAATGTGATGGAGTTTAAGAGGTGTGCGGTACCATCGTGAAATCAGTTTATATGCATTTTCTTGCGCAGAAACGTTCAAGGATCCTTTGTGTGTGATGGTAAGTATTGTTTCCCAATCCTTATCTGTGAGGTTGATAGATAAATCAGTGGACCATTTCATCGTGGTCCAGCAGTTTCGTTGTTGTTGGTTCGGGAACAGTAATCCGTAGGTAAAGGAGATAAGGTGTCTATGGGGTTCTGAGTGTTGGCACATGTCCTCAAATGGAGTGAGAGGTCGGGACCACTCCAATTTTGAAGCTTGTGTGTCGAGGTAATGTTTAATTTGGATATAGGTCCAGTATGAAAATGTGTTTGGTCTAAGCTGGTTCGAGAGAGTAGAGTATGAGAGCAGTTTGTCGTCTGTGAAGAAGTGATTAGCCCGGACAGGCATGTGCGGCCATTTAATCTTCAAAAAGGGAGCGTGTAGTCCTGGTGTAAAAGCTGGGTTCATTGCGAGGGGAGTCATTGGTCCGTTTATCGACGATATCTTGTATTTTGAGCATGCTTTTTGAAAAACGGAGAGTGTAGGGTAAATCAAAGGGTGTGTTTTATAGATAGCTGGAGTGTGTTCATTCGGTATCCATGGTGTCTGAGCTAGGGGGATGTGGGATAATGAATTTTCTAATTGGACCCAATCCTTAGTGGAAGCATGTATGTTCCAGTCCAGAATTCTTGTCAAATGTGCTGCCTGATGATATTTTTCAATATCAGGGAGGCCGAGACCACCACTGAGTTTAGGAGATGTGAGCTTGATATAGTTTAGTCTAGGGCGAATCGGTCCCCATATGAATCTAGTGCATAATGTACGATAGGTTGAGAAAAACGTGGGCGGTAGTTTAATAGGGATCGTCTGGAGAAGGTATAAAATCCTCGGGAGGACGTTCATCTTAATTATGGCCGTTCTACCGAACCATGAGAAAAGTCCAGACGACCATTTCTGTAGGTCATTTTGGATGTTATGTAACAGGGGTAGATAATTGACATCATATAAGTTGGTTAGAGATGCTGGTAGTTGGATGCCTAGATAGGTGATGGAATGGGTGTTCCACTTAAACGGGAAGTTGAGTTGGCATTGGGAGCATTGTTGAGGTGTTAAAGTAATGTTTAATGCATGAGATTTTGTGAAATTAATTTTGAGATGTGATATTTGATTGAATAGGTCCAGTGTTTTCAGAAGATTTGGGAGTGTTGTCAATGGCTCTGTAAGAAATAGGAGAATATCATCCGCAAAAGCGGCTAATTTGTAAGTGTGATTTTGTATTGTGATTCCTTTGATATCCGGATTCGCTCTGAGACATCGAAGGAAGGGTTCTAAGGTGAGTACGAATATAAGTGGGGATAGAGGGCAGCCTTGTCGCGTGCCGTTGGATATGGGAAAGGCGTCCGACAGGTGGCCATTAATGCGGATTCTTGCAGTGGGCTTGGAGTAAAGCATGAGAATGTATTGGAGCATGCGGTTAGGAATGCCAATGGCTTTCAAGGTCTCTGACATGTAATCCCAGGCCACTCTGTCGAACGCCTTCTCCGCATCCAACGACAAAAAAAAACCTTTTTGGCCTGCTTTGTTAAGCCAATGGTGGATGTTAAGGGCTTTGAGGGTATTATCCCTCGCTTCCCTGCCCGGGATAAAACCTACTTGGTCGAGGTGTATAAGGTCAGGGAGTAGGGGAAGCAATCTGTTGGCCAGTATTTTAGCATACCATTTCAGGTCTACATTTAATAGGGAGATCGGCCTGTAGTTGTGAACTAATAGAGGGTCTTTGCCAGGTTTGGGGATTACCGTAATGTGTGCTGTTAATAAATCTCTAGGGGGTGTAGTAGGTGTTGCATATGCATCAAACGTGGTGGTAAAAAAGGGTGTCAATAATTGTTTAAAGGATTTATAGTAACCGACAGTCAGGCCATCGGGTCCCGGACTTTTACCAACTTTTAACATGTTTAGAGCTAGATCCGCCTCTTCTACAGTGATAGGTTTGTTGAGATCTTGGGAAAGGGTTTCCGAGATCGGAGTAGGGCCGTATTGTGCGAGAAAGTCTTTTATCATGGTTTTTCGGTCGGAGGATGTTTGTCTATTTTCTGCGGAGTGTAGGTTATATAATTTGGAGTAATATGACAGAAATTGTTGAGCTATATCTGGATTGGACGTAACTTTACGTCCCTGTGGGTCTGTGATAGAGTGGATGGTTGTGGTGGCTTTTTTGGAATGGAGGGCTCTAGCTAGGAGTTTGCTAGCTTTATTGCCAAATTCATAGAAGCGTTTTTGGGATAAAAGATATTTGCGTCTAATTTGTTTTCCTAATAATTGCGACAATTCCTTCCTGGCAGATATTAATGAGTCAAGGGCATCTAGGGCTAGGGTCTTTTTATGGAGGTTTTCTAAGGACCTAATTTTTTGGAGTAAAGTTGTTTGATGTAGCTCCCTGAGTTTTCTTCTTTTGGAGGCCGCAGCAATGAGTATGCCCCTAATCACACATTTATGTGCTTCCCACGTAATTTGTGGTGAGATGTCAGAGGTGTTATTTTCCGAAAAAAAATGTTGTAATCCTGTTGTGACGTCTGCGACGATAGTCATGTCAGTAAGTAGGGAAGGATCTAGTTTCCATGATTGGGGCCTGGGATGTGTTTCAGGAAATGTTAGGCTTATCGAGATTGGGTGATGGTCAGATAAGTACATAGGATCTATAGATGCTTTTTGAAGATAAGGGAGGGCTGATTGGGATATAAAGAGGTAATCAATTCTAGAATATTTGGCATGCGGTGGAGAGAAGAAGGTGTAATCTTTGCCATCCGGGTAAAGTGTGCGCCACGTATCATGGATTAGGAGTGATTGTAGTTCAGATTTAATGGCCTTTAGGGCGGTATATGGTAGAGAAGAGTTACCATTCGATGTGTCAACTAAGGGGTTCAGTGGGGTGTTGAAATCACCACCTAGTATCAGTGTACCTTCTTGGAAGTCTACCAGGCGTCGTGTTAAGTCGCGAAAGAAGGGCACTTGTCCACTATTCGGGGCGTACAAATTTACCAGAGTGAGTTTCCGATCGTGATAGGTACCCTTAAGGAAGAGAAATCTTCCCTGATCATCGATATATGAATCTGTAATTTGGAAGGGGGTATGTCGGGCTAAGAGTATGGAGACTCCTTTCGTTTTCGATTCTGTATTCGTTGAGTGGAAGACAGTGGGGTACTGAAAGTTGTGGAGTTTTGGAATAGAGTTTGTGCGGAAGTGGGTTTCCTGTACAAATATTATATTTGCACGGTTGCGTTTCATATTGAGAAGGAGTTGTGATCTTTTTTCGGGTATGTTTAAACCCTTAACATTTAGGGAGATAATCTTTAATTGTGGTACAGGAGGTTGTATCGATTTGGCAGTCATTATGAGTTAAGGTGGAAAGTATCCTTAATGAAATTATTTGGAATTGCCAAATGGGTGGAGGCAGTTCGGGATTCGGATTGTCAAGGCTGAACTTGGGGCAAAATGGATATACAGGTAATCGGAATCCAGAACACTCCTAAGTATTTTGTTAGGAAGGGGTAAGTGGGGAAGGGGGGTGGAGAATGGATAGGGGTGGTGTGGTAGGTAATAGGGAGACCGGCTATAGGTGAGGACCAGCTCACCTATACAAGTGGAAAAGGGTGAAAGCCGGAATAGATCAGTGGTGACTAGAATAAATGTGGTGAGATAAAAAGTAGCAGGACAGTGTACCACTTCGTGGGAGGTGGTTCGGTTGAAAAGAGATGTGTTCCTAAAGTGGTCGTCAGACTGTGAGCCTCAGAGCTATGATAGTTAGTGCAATTTGGGGAGAAATGTGATACATAGAGTATAGGGGAAAGAACCGTCTGGTGTAAGTTGGCATGTGAGGAGGGGAGATAAGGGGATGCATGGGTCGTAATGCCCATGCTGTTATATTTAAGGGCACTGGGTGAATTGCACGTCTTGGATTGTGGCTGTACAGCCTGTACATTCAGGAGTCGGATATTAGGACAATAATGTAAAACCTCGGAGGTCAACTTATTAGCCAGCATATAATTAACAGTGTAACATAGAGGAACTGCTGTAGGTGCATATCAGTCTGAAATAGAAATATATGATTTTCAAACTGTAAGATAACCATAGAACGATTATAACAGTAAAAACTCGGGTATAACCCAGCAATAAAGCTAAGTACAACACTTCTACTAGTAGTTCTACATCATTGTTAGTGTAATATAGAACAAGATATATATTTCTTCCTCTAATATAGTCAGGGTGCGGGAAAAAGAAAAGAAAAGAAGAGAGAGAAATAAAAAATAAAAATAAATAAATTGGTATATAAAAAACAATATAAGAAATATATATATATATATATATACATATATATACATATATATACATAAAAATAAAAAAATAAAAATAGTAAAAATAAAAATAAAAAAAAATAAAAAGGGGGGGGGGAGAAAGCACACAGGGGAAGAGGATAGGGAGGATAGGGCGGGGTCGCTTCCCAATAGCAGATAACCTGGTATGTTCTGTATACCTACGGGGGACCTTATAAGAGGAAGTTTGCGTGTCATCCATAAGAGGTTAAGTCCGTTTGGAACAAGCACTGTAAAGATCGTGAGAGTTCAGTGAGCTTGTTGAGCAAGTCTAGGCGAGACAGGTATCAGCTGCCTTTTGTTGAAAGTAGTTTTGTAAGGTAAAGTAGGTCATTCGATGGCTACTGCATAGTTTGCATGACCTTTATTAGTGTCAATCGGATCCTTAAACTGGGCACTGGTGTTAGCAACCATGGAGATGAAATCAGGTGTGAGGGTCAAGAGCAAATATGATGCAAAGTATAAAAACCGTAAAGCAGTCGAGGTGATCTGGATATAGTACATACGTTTTTGGTACCTACGGAAGCACTGTTGACAGCAAACAATGTTGAGCGTGTCCATAGTATGTAGGAGACCCCAAAGTATGAGAAAAAAAAAAGAAAAGAAAAAAAAAAAAAGGGGTGGGGAAGTTCTTTTTCCCGCATTAGTGTGGTGGTAGGATAGAGATGGCTTGAAAGGGATCTAACGATCTCTACGAGCTCTTCTTGGTAGCGGGGCAGCCGTAGGGCTGTGTTGTGGTGGATGTGAGGTTGCAGGAGGACTCAGTCTTGCGATGGATGGAGAGCGGCGTCTTCTAAAGTGAGAGGCCTGTGTTTCCATGCAATCCTCAGTCAGTACCTTGGAAGTCGGAGCGGAGGTGTGAAATTCTGCATACCAATTCGGTACCGCTGTGAATGGGATATCCAGGGCTTGGCAAAAGGAATCTAATTCATCAGGGTTCCTAAGCACTGATGTACGGCCGCGGTATGTTGCAGATAACGCAAATGGAAATTTCCATCGGTATGGTATGCCTTTAGCTTGTAATACTTCCAGTAGAGGGCGCAAATCCTTTCTATGCCGCAAAGTTATGGCTGATAGATCTTGGTAAATGGTAATCTTGCATCCATCATATTCCAGTGGTCCTTTGAGTCTTGCCTGTTTTAAAATATCTTCTTTTAATTTGTAATCATTGATATAACAAATTATATCCCTAGGGGGATCGGATTCCCTACCGCGTGGTCTGAGGGCTCTATGGATACGTTCCATTTCAATGATGTCTGTGGCTGGTTTCTCTAATAAGGCATTGAATAGATTTGACACTGTAGGGGTTAATTGAGAGTTATCCACACTCTCAGGCAGACCTCTCACTCTCACGTTGTGCCTTCTCCCCCTGTTATCAAGATCTTCGATATGCCTTTGCATATCTCTCAAGTGGGCTGTGTGAGAATCCAGTACAGTGGTGACCTTCCGCAGCACAGACTGATGGACAGCTGTTTTCTTCTCCACCTCCTGCACTCTTCCCGCCATTGCCTGTAGTTCATAGCGGAGGTCCGTGATCGCGGCGGTGAAGGTGTCTTTGATGTCGGAAGCCACCGCTCGGAGGTCCTGCAGAGTGGGTTGTTGGGGAGCAGGGGGACCCGCTGCTGTGTCGGTCGGATGTGCGGTAGCCGGCGCTAGAACGATCTCGTCTTGCGCTTGTGAGGCTGCTGAGGAGACGGTCGCCATATTGGCTCTCTGAGTCCGGAATAGCTCCGGGATGTTATGGCCGCTGCGGGTCCTATTACCTCTCGGGGATCTCGATCGTGAGGCAGAGTTATTGCGGGATGCCGTCCCCATACTCTGAAGCTCAAAAGAGAGGGTAAGTGTCCCGTGATAGCTGAAAGAAGGCTACAGTCTGACGGAGGTGGTAAGTTAAGCGGCCATCTCTCTTCAAGGCAAGCCAAAATTAGCACTTTTTATTTCAAACGTTCGAGTCCCATAGACGTCAATGGGGTTCTAAAGTTCGTTCGAATTTGGGGTCCGTTCGAAAGTTCTGGTGCGAACCGAACCGGGGGGGTGTTCGGCTCATCCCTAGTGGCAGAAAAAGGTACTACAGGAGAAATCTCTGGATTGAAGGTGTATAGTGCAGCAAACACAGGTTTTGCTATTTTAACTTTTAATAGACAATTGATTTTTATCTTGTTATTTTTGTCTGGACTTAAAACAAGTTAAGTGGGCCTATTGAAATCAATTATAAATGCACAAAGATACATGCATTAATGCATCTGCACCATAATAAATCCCTGTTCTTAATGTTTTTTTATTCTAGCTTTCCTGAAAAATGAACATAAAACACACAGACATGCAGAAATACATAAACAAAATTTAAAAGTGGTCTTACTGGTAGATTCCCCATGATATATATATATATATATATATATATATATATATATATATATATATATATATATATATATATATATATATTTTTTTTTTTTTTTTTTCAATCATTGTTGATGGCAGAAATTTGCAGTTAGTTGCAGGTGATTTTCAGAAGAGAGGCCTGTGTGCAATTATTTGGGTCTAAAGTGGTTGTAAACCCTTAAGCCCCGTACACACGAGAGGACTTATGTCCGACAGACTTCCGAAGGAGTCCTGCCGGAGTTCTGCTGGAGTTCCGACAGAGTTCTGACGGACTTTTCGACTGAGCGGACTTGGCCACACACAATCACACCAAACTCCGACGTCGGAAAAATTTGAAGCATGTTCCATTTCTAAAGTCCGTCAGACTTTTGCGAATCAAAAGTCCGTTGCAGCCCACACACGATCGAATAGTCTGACGGAATCAGTCCGTCGGACTTTGGATGTTGAAAAGTCCGCTCGTGTGTACACGGCATTACATATACCCACTGAAGTGACAAGCCTCATGTGAGACCAGAGATGAAACAAATCCTCCAATATAAGCTGTACCCATCTGTTTTGCCTCCAGTAGGATATTAACCGCTTAAGGACCACACCATGTACATTTACTGCAGCAGGGTGGCCCTTGAGTGCAAAATCACATACCTGTACGTGATTTATTCTTCTGGGTCTGGGGCGCACATGAACCACTGGAGACCTGCTCCCGCTGTGATTGGACACAGCGGGAGCCAATCAGCTGGTCCGGCAGACGCAATGTTCGTAGGGAGCCCGGCGATCGTTCATAGAGAGGCAGAACTGTGGTCTTGTCATGTCATGTAAACAAGGCAGATCGACATTCTGCTAATAAGAAAGACAGAGACCTTGTGTTTCTGCTAAGCAGGAACATGGATCTCTGTCTTTCTTCAGTTAAGCCATCCCCCCACAGATAGAAAACACACCCAGAGAACACAGTTAACAATTTGATTGCCCCTGATGTTAACCCCTTCCCTTCCAATGTCTTTTATACAGTGACAGTGCTTTTTTTTAGCACTGATCACTGTATTGGTGTCACTGGTTCCCAAAAAGTGTCACTACACACGATCAAACAATCTGGTAGAAAAGACAATCCGCCCATGTGTGGGCTCCGGCTGACTTTTTTTACCCAAAAGATAGTAGTTTTGCACCAAAATTTGTCCACTGGACTCGCAGTCCGGCGGACAATACGACCGTCTGCTACTCCGCCGTACTTTTGAAATGAACTGACTTTTCCCGCACGGAGAAAAGTCCATTCATTTTGAGCGTGGCTCCAGTTAGCCGGGACTAGTGAAGGAAGCGTCGCTGGCCCCGTCACCTGGCATGGACTTAAAGGGGAAGCCCTACGCCGAAAAAACGGCGTGGGGGTCCCCCCCTAGGTCCATATCAGACCCTTATCCGAGCACGCTACCCGGCTAGTCAGGAAAGGGGGTGGGGACGAGCGAGCGCCCCCCGCTCCTGAGCCGTACCAGACCGCATGCCCTCAACATAGGGGCCCCCCCACCCCAAAGCACCTTGTCCTTATGTTGATGAGGACAAGGGCCTCTTCCCGACAACCAAGGCCGTTGGTTGTTGGGGTCTGCGGGCGGGGGGCTTAGCGGAATCCGGGAGCCCCCTTTAATAAGGGGGCCCCTAGATCCCGGCCCCCCACCCTATGTGAATGAGTATGGGGTACAATGTACCCCTACCCATTCACCTATGAAAAAAATGTAAATAAAACACAACACACAAGGGTTCAAAATAATTTATTGCACAGCTCCGGGGGTCTTCTTCCGTCTTGGGGGGTCTTCTCGCCAGACTCCTCCGCTATCTTCTGCTAGCTCCTTTACTAGAGGAGGAGCCCGGCTTTCTTCTTCGTCGCCGCCCTCTTCTTCCGACTCCGGGGGTCTTGTCCCCCTCTTCGGTTCTTCTTGCTGAGCCTCCGCGCCTTCTTCTAGCTCTTTTACAAGCGGTGGCCCGGTCTTCTATCGCCACTGTCGCCGCTGTTCTTCTATTTTTCTCTTCTTGAGCTGTTTACTTGTCGCTGTCTCTGGCCACAACGACTTATATAGGGACATCACCGGGTGATGTCCCCGCCCCATACTCATTCACATAGGGTGGGGGGCCGGAATCTTGGGGCCCCTTATTAAAGGAGGCTCCCGGATTCCGATAAGCCCCCTGCCCGCAGACCCTGACAACCAACAGCCAGGGTTGTCGGGAAGAGGGCCTTGTCCTCATCAACATGGGGACAAGGTGCTTTGGGGTGGGGGGGCCGCACAGCCCCCCTTCCCCAAAGCACCCCCATGTTGAGGTAACCCCCCTGGTACGGCTCAAGAGGAAGGGGGGGCGCTCGCTTGTCCCCACCCCCTTTCCTGACCAGCCGGGTAGCATGCTCGGGTAAGGGTCTGATATGGACCTGGGGGGGACCCCCATGCCGTTTTTTTGGTGTAGGGCTTCCCCTTTAAGTCCATACAAGGTGACAGGGCCAGCGACGTGTCAATCTCGCCGCCGAAGGTGGCGACATTGACTTCCTTCGCTAGTCCCGGCTACCTGGAGCCGCGTTCAAAATGAACAGACTTTCCTCCGTGTGTGGGCAAGTTCATTAATTTCAAAAGTAGGGCAGATAGTCCGGCGGACTACGTCCGCCAGACCTAGTCTGCCGCAAAAGTCCCATGTGTGGGCAGGTCCGCTCATTCGGACAGTCCGGCGGACAGTCCGGCAGTTTGTCCGCCAGACTAAGTCCGCCGGATAGTCTGATCGTGTGTACGCGGCATTAGTGTCAGATTTGTCTGCTGCAATGCCACAGTCCCACTAAAAATCGCCTCTCGTCGCCATTACTAGTGAAAAATTAAAAGTCCATGAATCTATCCCATAGATAGACTCAAATCAATCAATATACGCTTATTGGTATTTTTTGTTTTACCAAAAACATGTAGCAAAATACATATTGGCCTAAATTGATGAAGAAATTAAATTCTGTATTTTTTTTTATTGCATATGTTTTATAGCAGAATTGTTTTTTTTTTAAACTTGTTTGCTTGCTTTTTTAAACTTGCTTGTCTTTTTTTGTTTATAGTGCAAAAAATAAAAACCGCAGAGGTGATCAAAGACCACCAAAAGAAAGCTCTATTAGTGGGAAAACAGGACATCAATTTAATTTGGGTACAGTGTCGCACGACTGCGCACTTGTCAGTTAAAGCAATACAGTACAGTATCGCAAAAAATGACAAGGAGTAAAACCTTCTGGAGCTGAAGTGGTTAATTAAGTTGTTTTGCCTGCAATATTAGATTTGACCACAAGATGGGGGCCAGTGGTAAATTTACTGTTTTTACAGAAACTAGAAACTGTTCACCTTTAACTAAAAGTTCCCATCATTTTTCAGTCTAAGGAAAAGAAACAGGTGCACCCTGGGAACTCAGACTCGATCTTAGAGACTGACAGAAAGAATCAGCTCTCAGAGCACATGTTGGACTAAACCTTGCATCGGTTTTCATCCCCTAAATGAAGCATTGCTGGTGAGACATGCTTATCGCCATCTACAGCCTAACTTATCCATTGTATTTTTTGTATATTTCATATACTGATTATATGTATCTGTGTTTGTTTTTTTCTCAATAGTTTCACACAACCTGTTTTGTTAATAAAACTTCAAAATTACATTCAGTCTGCAGAATAGGAGGGTTTAACTGCACGTCGAGCTCAGTGGCGGCCGCTCATGCAGAGCACAGGTGCACTGCCCCTCTAATCCATGCCCCCGGCCTCTAATCTACATGTGAGCTGCAGACACATGGATTTCAACAGTTCTTTTTTTTTTGGAAGCACATGATTAGAGCCAGAGGCTCTAATTGGCTTCAAAAAAGGGTGGGCTCAGGGCGCAGAGTACTGGGCCCTGAACCCACCCAGTTGTGTGACATTCGCTAATGTCTAAAAGAAGCTCATTGTATGGGCTTGCACGGGCTTATGTACCCTTTAATACCATATTATATACAGTAACATTGTTCGTGGAATCGAAAAAGCCTGTATACCATAGATTAGCTATAGCAGTTTAATACATATAACAAAACAGCAACTATTTAAACACAATGGTAAATGATTAGGTCTTGTGCTAATATATGTATTTAACAATAGTTTACATATAAATACATTTTAAAAATGTAGATTTCAGTACAGTGAGTCCAAAGGACAAAAGTAAAACCGTTCAGAAGTTGTGCAAGATTACAGAGAGTACATTACCTTCATGAAAAAATGCACATAACTCCAGAAATGGGTTATAAATAACTAGACATTAGTACTCCAGACAAAGAACACAGATCAACTAGATATACTGTAGGTTTACTTGTTTATTGGTCAAATGTATGCAGTTATGTAGCATGCATTAAGGTGGTTGTAAACCCTTACAAACCACTTTGACCTACAGGTAAGCCTAGATTAAGGCTTACCTATAGGTCCAAGAAATATCTCCTAAACCTACACGGTTTAGGAGATATTTGTCAAAAGACAGTGCGCCGCTGTCAACGGCAATATGCCGCGAGTGGTATGCGAGCGGGAGTGACATCATCGCGGCTCAGTCGAATGACAGCGCCGGAGCAGTGAGACCCACCAAGAAGACGGAGGCTCCGTACACAAGGGGACAGCGGTGACTTCGCTGGCTCCTGTGTCAGGTAAGTGACTCATAATGGACTACTATGCGATGCATAGTAGTCCATTATGCTTTACCTTCGCAGGGAATCAAAGAGGACGTAAACTCATCAGGGTTTACTTCCTCTTTAAGGTGGAGAGGTGATACAGGAACCTGCAATGCAGAAGAAGTTTAAAGCGTTTGCTACCCCAACATTTCATATTCCTGATATGTACCTGCTTACCTGCTGTACAATGTACTTATATGAGAAAGTATCCTGTTTTCTTTGTATTGCTTCCTTTGTGTGAAATCCCTGGTGTTCCTACCAGTCCCTCTGCTTTCCTATTAGAAACTGACCACACTAGGCCAATGCTGTATCCTGGCCTAGGTCGACAAGGCCCAGGCCTAGGGCAGCACTTTGCAGGGGGGCAGCATGGAAAAAGTCCCTGCCGGCTTGCGCTGTTAGTATAGTGCCAGTCTTATGGAGCGGCCTGGGCTGAGAGGCAAATTAGTCTAGCGCCCCCATAAAGTGGCTGCACTGCTTCTGGTATGCAGGCGGCTGTCATTCTGCAACTGTGGGGGGGGGGGGGGGGTGCCGCTTCTAGGTTTGACTGTACAATCATCCTGGACCAAAACCTTCCTCACTGTACTATATGTTTTCTGCTGCACCATTGGCATGATTATATCTTCTTAGTCCTCTCCATAAAATTATCAGAAATTTGTGCTTAAAGTAGAACTATGGGTAACACTTTTTTTTGTTTTTCATTTTGAAAAAGATAAGGTAGGGTTATAGCCCCTGTCAGTTTACTTTAAAACACCCCTGCCCTATTGCAGAAATTTGCCTTCACTTTCTGCCCCATAGCCAAACAGGAAGTGAGAGGAAATTTATGCAAACCAAGGGAATCAATTGCCCCCTCAGACCCTCAGAACTAGTGTCCCCACTCAAAAATTTCAGGGCTGGTTTTAAACAGCAAGGGTTGTGGCTTTGACAGGAAGGGGTGGGTTATATTTAAATTAGGGGGTACACAAGTTTAGTTAGGCATAGGACAGCACAAAACCTAAATACACCACTGCACCAGTCACGAGAGCATAGCGTGGTCAGCTCCCTAGCTGTGGTGCTCTCCTCCAATGATCACACTTGTCATGATGCCCCCCCCCCCCCCCCTGCACAACTTTTTACTGGAAAGCTCAGTGTGCTGCTGTGTCTCCTCCTCCCTCCCCCCAGCTGAGAACAGAGGGAATGCGATCACTTATAAAAAGGGGGAAAAGTTATTTATGATTTTTTATATCTATACACAAATGTGTTGACTTTCATTTCTTTTTTTAAACTGAATGGGTTGTTTTACAAGTTGATCGTTTACAATCACTTTAACCCCCCTGACGGTATTCCCGAGTCTGGCTCGGGGTGGATTTTTCATACCAAAAGCGGTATCCCCGAGCCAGACTCGGGACTGCATCGCTGGATCCAGGAGGAGGTTTACTTACCTTCTCCCTCGGATCCAGCGTTGTCTCCCCGCTGTACGAGTGAGCAGTGTCTCGCTCGATGCATTACATCGCCGATCTCCGTGCCCTGCGAGCGTTGCGACGCACGAGCACGGAGATCGGCGCCAAATTCAAAAAGTGAAACAAACAGTAAACATACAGTATAATGTAATCTTACAGATTACATTGCTGTATGTAAATATTTCACATCCCCTTTGTCCCTAGTGGTCTGCCCAGTGTCCTGCATGCAGTTTTATATAATAAAAACTGTTCTTTATGCCTATAAACTGGAGATTGCCCATAGCAACCAAAACTGTCACTGTACATCAAAAATGATTTTAGACCAGCTAGAAAACAGCGATAATAAATTAGAATCACTCACAGAATTGAGCGATAGCGATTTGTGGGGAGATCCGTCATCAAATACTGAAAAGTAATGACAGTGACAATTCTGCAACTGAGCAAATTTCAGTGTTTTTGATTTGATTACATTATTGAATAATTTTTATTATTGTTATATTATTATTTGGTACAATTATTTATAATTATTTATTATATTATAATTTATGATTACATTTTTCAAACTTTATCATACCCGGGATGTCTGCTAGACTCTGGTTTGGACAGATTTAAGAGAGTTATTCCTAAGAATTGCAGGACTACAATATAAAACGCCAAATTTTCATGCAAAATAATGGTACCGCTTTTAGCACCTAAAATCCGAAATAATCGTACCGCCAGGGAGGTTAAGGGTTGTATTTATAAAAAAATAGCTTAGACTTTTTTCCATCAAAACTGAATGTAAATTAATTTTGTTCAAATGTAGAAAAAAAAAAAAATCTAATGTTCTCAGGCTATATTCTCTGCAATGTGAAGGTGTGAAAATCCTGTGTGAAAAAGTACCAGTATGGCCACTAAATGGGGCTAAGAAGCATACTTATTTGCTTTGCGGGTTAGTGCGGGTCATGGGTAATAACAAATCAAAGGACTTATATGAAGCAGGTACTCAACGTCAGAAAGTTGCACCTGGGTACAGCCAGAGAAAGGGACCTGTGGTCAGTCCACATGAATTGTTATGCCGTGTACACATGACCGGGCTTTCCGGCAGACTAGGTCCGACAGAATCAGTCCGTCAGACAATCTGATCATGTGTGAGCTAATCTGATCGTTTTTCATTTTAAAAATCTGACGGACCTAGAAATAGAATATGTTTCAAATCTGTCGGATGGACTCAATTCGTATCGGGAAAACCGTTCGTCTGTATGCTGGTCTGACGGAACAAATACGACACAAGGGAATCTATTGACTACTGGCTATTGAACTTCCTTTTTTAGTCCCATCTTACATCATCACGTTCAAAATGAAGGACTTTCAAATGGACTTAGTCCGTTCCTGTGTGGCCAAGTCCATTCATTCGGAAGTCCATCGGAACTCTACTGAAAAGTCCATCGGGAAGACCGTCGGACCTAGTCTGACGGAAAATCCGGTCGTGTGTATGCGGCATTAGAAAGATTCCCAACATGTTTTGGAATAAAATTCCTCTTCAGTGGAAACTTGAGTACAAAATCCTTTCTAAATTGTGAATGAGGTAGAACATCAGTAGATCAAGCATAGAAAGTTATATAAAAATTTTATTTGTGTGCTGTAGTAGTACAACAAGTATTACAACAAGTATTAATACATCAAAATGGTATATAGAGGTTCCTTACACAGGTCAAACAATACAAACATAAAAACATACAAACATAAAACAGCATGGATCGATGGATGGATCCTAACACAGATGGAGCTGGCAGGTATACCAACCCCCCCCCCCCCAGAGCCGGACAGACAGACACTGACCCAGACCACCAAGTAACCACAAGGACCGCCAAATAGAAGATAGTCAGCATGAGGTGAAGATTGACCAGTCATGGTCCACTGTTGTCATTATCAGGAAGCCTGCCCACAGAAATGATGTGTAGACAACCTTGGAGTGAGTACATGAAGGCAGAAGTGACTGTAAAGAGGATGGAGAAGATAAAAAGCACAGTGATGAAAACAAAGAGTAAAGAAAATGAGCAACACAAGAGCAGAGTTTGATGTCAGGCCTCTCCATCTCATCCAATCAGAGACTGCTTTGCATTCATTCCCAAAAATGCAAAACATTCTTAGAATGGCTCCTGTGCCAAGTGGCCAAACTCCTGAATTCAGAATGCAGCAGGCCAGCAGCTCTGCATGGGAGTTGGAAGCAAGTGTAGATCAATGGAGTAACGGTGTCTACTTCAGTGATTTCCAGCTTCCAGGTGCATTGGCCATTTATATTTATGTGTATGTGTGTGTATATATATTATATATATATATATACAATATCTTTTTATGTGACAATACTGAAGAAATTACACTTTGCTACAATATAAAGTAGTGAGTGTACAGCTTGTATAACAGTGTTAATTTTCTGTCCCCATAAAATAACTCAACACACAGCCATTAATGTCTAAACCGCTAGCAACAAAAGTGAGTACACCTCTAAGTGAAAATGTCCAAATTGGGCCCAATTAGCCATTTTCCCTCCCTGGTGCCATGTGACTCGTTAGTGTTACAAGATCTCAGGTTTGAATGGGGAGCAGGTGTGTTAAATTTGGTGTCACTTTGGTTTATCACTCTCACTCTCATACTGGTCACTAAAAGTTTAACATGGCACCTCATGGCAAAGAACTCTCTGAGGATCTAAAATAAATAATTTCACAGTTATATGCTTGCCTCCCCCCCTCCAGGCCTACCAATATTCCCCAGGGCCCATGCACTGTCGTCCCACTGAATCCACCCACTGGCCATTCCACCAAGTCCTTCAGTGCACTCACTTTTATTTTAACACTCTCACAACTTAAAATGTAAAAATGAAAAGTGTATTCCAAGTCATCAGTGCTTTCAAGATTTAACAGTAAGCAATTATATTTTATATTATAATTATAAAATATGAAGCCTGCCACCACGACAAGGTAGACTCTTTTGAGCAGGACCTTACACTAACACTAACCACACTTCCTTTTCAAAAACTCCAAAACAAAAAATATGTATATTCAGCAAAGAGACATCCCAATCCAGCAAAGAGACATCCCATCCAGCAAAGAGACAGCCCAATACAACAAAGATACAGTCACAAACAGCCCAATACAACAGAGTTAGTCACAGCACAGGCCCACATCCAGCAACATTGTCAATCAATTTACCATTGTAAACCAACTTGTCTCCAGACCAGTCCACAGTGCACTAAACAGTCCTGCACTCAGTCCCCTCACACCTGTACACATTAAGCCCCCCAACAACTGTATGCATTCAGCCCCCCCACACCTGTACGCACTCATCCCCCCTCACATCTGTACACACTCAGCCCCCCTCACACCTGTGCGCACTCAGATCCCTCACACCTGTACACACTCAGACCTCAGCCCCCTCACACCTGTATGTGGTCAGCCCCCTCACACCTGTACACACTGAGCACCCCCACCTGAACAGATTCAGCCCCTCCCACACCTGTACAAACTCAGCCCCTTCACACCTGTACGTACTCAGCCCCCTCTCACACCTGTATGCACTCAGTCACACCACACCTATAAACACTAAGCCCTCCTCCACACCTGTATATATGCCAGCCCCCTTCCCACCCCCCACACACACACATCTGTAATCACACACAAAGCACTGACCCCCCCTTTACACAAACAGCAACCTCCCTTCACTTCTACACACAGCCCCTATTTGTAAAGGAGGTCTTCTTAGTCCCAAGTTTAGTTTACACAAAGCTGACATATGTTGCTGAGAGTGGAGAGGAGCAGGAGCCTATCGCAGTCTAGGATACAGCACAAGCCGCACACACACCAGGAGTGCACATGCAGTAAGTAGCCAGAGGTGGCAGCAAAAAGCCTGATGTGAGCAAAATGACACAGCAACAGCTGCTGACTCTTCTGTTGTGAATGAATATACAGAGAAAGACAGAGTAGCCACGCTCCTCCTGGACCTGCCCGACGCCCGGGCCCCTCGGATTGCCAGGGCCCCTGCTGATGCCCAGGCCCCCTACTTGTGTTTTGGCTGTTAATTTTCCTGATGGTGGCCCTGTGTGTGAGTGGACACTTTGAACAAATAAAAAATAAATGCAACATGCAAGGCAAAGGCATAATGAGCTAGTATGCATAGCATACTAGCTCATTATGAATAACTTACCTGAGAATGAAGCCCCCGAAGCAGTCCTCCGTCTTCATCTTTGCCGCTGCCATGTATCCGGGAGTAAATTCCGGGTCTCGTTGCTTCGGCGCTGTGATTCGCCGGAGCCGCGATGACGTCACTCCCGCGCATGTGCACAGGAGCCAACACGAGCGGCATATCACCGTGATCTGTGGCATGCCAGGTGCACCTGCGTGCCGCTGTCTACAGCGCATGTGCCGTAGACAGCGGTGGCTGTCTTTTTGTAAATATCTCCTAAACCGTATAGGTTTAGGAGATATTTCTTGGACCTACAGGTAAGCCTTAATCTAGGCTTACCTGTAGGTCAAAGTGGTTTGTAAGGCTTTACAACCACTTTAACAGATAATTGCTGTCAGTTGATAGTGATCATCAGCTAATGCCACGTACACACGAGCGGAATGTCCAACAGAAAAAGTCAGACGGAAGCTTTTCATTGTGTATTCCGATTGTGTGTATGCCTCATCTGATTTTTTTTTTCAAAGATTCTGACAGACCTAGAAATAGAACATGTTGTATATATTTCTGACAGAACCAATTCCTATTGGGAAAACTGCTCGTCTGTATGCTGTTCTGACAGACCAAAAATGAAGCATGCTCTGAAGCAAGTACGAGACAGAAGCTATTGAACTTCCTTTTTCTAGTCCCGTCATACGTGTTGTACGTCACCGGGTTCTTGATGAAAAATCTTCAGAGTTTATTCCAACGGGAAAACTGGTCGTGTGTACAGGGTATAAGAGTAAAGTGATTAGCAGTGATCCCTTTTGCTTTGCACACTGTGCACGAACTTCCTTACTTAATGTACACATTAATTTCTCATACAATATTATATTTATCTACATTCATTGGGTTAATGTAAAAAGAAAGTGATGGGGCAAATCATCCTAGAGCAAGAAGTTACACCTTACTATTATGTAAACCTACTATAGGTAGCATTTAAAGTTGTTGTACACCCCTAAATACCCAGTGACGTGACTGGCTCCAGGTGATACATAGGGATTAAACAATTCCTCCTACATATGTTATACCATTTGTCAATGAAAATTTTCTTCCATCTGTAAAAAATTTGATTCATGATTCATCAATAGTGTAATTTTGTTTTGAAATTTGGTCCCTTTTTGAAAACGCTAAACGTACATTTGTGTCACAAAGCATAATTAAGTAATTTGCAAATGAAAGGATTCATTTCCTTTTGTTTTTTAAAATGTTGTGTATTTTTTTTAATGCGGTTCTACAAAAACAAAATGGACAAATACCCAAAAATGCCCATTCTTGCCCTTGCAAGCATTTTCAAAGGGCAATCAGCCTAGACAGTACACATTTTTTCTCTATCTGTCAGCTTTGCATTAATCTACAATCTAAATCTATGTTAATCCCATATTAATCTTTTTTTTTATATATAAAACTATAGAGTTGTAATATATTTTACAGTAATTTTTGAATTACTGCTTATTTTTCTGATTATTGGATTTTTGGTGGAAATTATGGAAATTTCACAATGATGACATATTAATGAATTTAATAAATAATAAAACTGGGACAAAATACACTTAATATAAATAATTAAATTACAGACATCTCCTACCAAAGCAAGTCCCCTTGTAAGTCTGTCTGATGTTGGTACCAATCTAATGCCGCGTTCACGCGATCGGAATTTCATCCCGCAAAAGACCGATGAGAGCTTTTCATCGGAAAATGCGACCGTATATATGCTCCATCGGAATTTAGCTGGCCGAATTCCCATCAGCAAAATTTGAGAGCATGTTGTCAATTTTTTCCGACAAAAAAAAATTCTATCGGTGTTCACCGCGTTCTTGGCGGTCAGAATTTTGTGTGACCGTGTGTATGCAAGACAGCTTGAGTGAAATCCCATCGGAAATCTGTCGGGAAAATCATCAGAGCTTTTTCCGTCCAAAATTCCGATCGTGTGTACACGGCATAACACCACTATGCTCACACTTTTTCTATAGGAGGAAAAAAATCCAGACTGAATCCTGTATTTCATTATAAAGAGTGCTGAGCGTGAATTCAGAACGAATATGTTAATTTTACCTAAACTACGTCAGGAAATGTACTGGAATTATGTTACAACATACCTTATAACTACAAATTACAAATGTAAAAAGGCAAACTGTTGCAAGCCCTGTCAGCATCTGTGTCATATAATTGCAGTAATTATTTCTTAATGCTAACTGGGAATTAATTGTATGCCTATTGTCATATCATTTTGCTTACAATCAGCAATGTTTGCAATAACATACATGTTATACTAGTAGTTAGAGAAAAAAGGCATCGGTTGTTGCTGTCACAAAAGGGGTGGTGCCACCAGGTGACTTCGCCAGGTGGCGCTGCCCCTTACTTATATAAGAACTGTCAAATGGCAAGCCAGGCACTCGATAGTTTGCCTTAGTTGGTGGCAAAGCGTTTTTTTTTATTTTTTTGGGGTTGGAGGCATCATGATTGACGATGGATTTACACAGCTTTTTTATTTTAAAACTGCCTCCTGTTTTTATTTATTTTTACACTTTTTTGGTGAATAGGGAGGGGTACTATGTACCCCATACTAATTCCCCTTTACGGGGCTTCCAGATTCTGATAAGATCTCTGCCCGCAGAAAACTCCACAACCACCGGCCAGGGTTTTGGGAATGAGCACCCCCCCATGTTGAGGCATGTAGCCTGGTATGGTTCAGGAGGTGGGGGGGGGCAGGTGCACTGCATGCTCAGCTAAGGGTCTGGTATGGATTTTAGGGTGAACCCTACGCCATTGTTATTTTTCTTTTTTTTTTCATGTTTAATTTTTTTGCCGACAATGTTTTTGTTTTTATTCAGCTGTCAGCGGGGAAGCCCATTGACAGCTGATGACTCATCAGTTGTTAAGGATGTGGCGGCAGGCTTCCCAACCCTGCTCCTTAACTATCAGCTACTCACTGCATCCTGATTTGGCAAAGCTTTGCCCAATCAGGGTTTAGAATGTGCTGTGCAACACGCAGTTCATTGCAGGGTGTTTGGCGGAGCGGACACCTGCCAAACGTCCTGCAAATTCAGGTGTTTGACAAACGGGCAAACAGGAGATGTTCGAGTCAAACTATTGCTCGGCCCGAACCATTCGCCCAACTCTACTCTCTACTGGTGTGCCCTAGGGTTCTGTCCTGGGGCCCCTTCTGTTCATAATTTATCTTCTTCCTCTTGGTCTCATATTTCATAAATTTAACATCTACTACCATTGCTATGCAGATGACACCCAGCTCTATTTGTCCACTAAACCTACCACCACCCTTCCACCATAATCCCTTACCACTTGTTTAAAGGAAAATAAATCCTGGCTCTCTTCCAACTTTCTCAAATTAAAAAGGTGACAAAACCGAGGTTCTTCTTATTGGCACGAAATCCCCCCTGACAAAGCTTAACAGTTATTTGGTTAATATTGATAACCCCATAGTCTTTCCCTTTCCTCAGTTAAAGAGTCTCGGTGTAATCCACGACAACACACTATCTTTCCAATTCCACATCAGTAATCACACTAGGTCAGCATATTTCCATCTACATGGTTCAGAACTCTGCTGTTTGCATTATCACCAGAACCTCCTCCTTTAATCACATCACTCCTGTCCTTCAGTACCTCTGGTGGCTTAAGGTCAAACATCATATTGATTTCAAAACTTTGTTACTTACTTTTAAGGTCATTCATAACCTCTCTACTCCATACTTCTCTGAACTCCTGTATATCAACAGACCCTCCCACACTCTCGGGTCTTCATCTTCCATTCATCTCATTGTTCCATCCACCAATCAGATCATTATGGGACTGAGAGCCTTTAGCTGCTCTGACCCCCAGCGGTTGGAACAAATTGCCACCTGGCATCCACAACACTGATTTCCTGCCCATCTTCAAATCACGTCTCAAGACACTTTTTAAGCTAGCATACTCTGATTTGTTTTTGTAATCTAATGGTAATGTAATGTATATTTATTTTATTTATTTACTTTTTTGTTGCTGTTGTTATCTTTGTAAGGTGACCTAGGGTGTTCTGGAAGGTGCCTATAAATAAAGTGCACTATTATTATTATCATTATATCTGTTTATTTGCAGCTTTCTCTTCACTACAGCCATTCAAAGTGCAAGGTTTATACAGATGGTTTGAGCTTCAGAAAGCAGGGGGCAGGGAGCTGAAAGCGAAGTTCCACCCATTGAATAGGCTACAAAAAGTGTAGCTGCTGACTTTTAATAATCAGACACTCACCTGTCCCACGGTCCATTGATGCGGGCGCACAAAGCCTTGCTCCTCTCCCCCTCCTCTCCAAGGCGCCGGCAAGCATTCCAACTGTGGGTGCCTGGCCGTGGCTTCACAGCCGGTCACGTAGTGTGCATGCGCGAGCCGATTTACCTGCTGTGAATGGCAATCTTCTGGGACCTGTGAACTTCTTCCAGCGCCGCAGTGCCAGGGGAGGAAGTGGGAGCTGGGTACCTATAAAAACTGGGTACCCACTCCCCCCAAAAAAATGCAATGCCAAACGTGGCATGTCAGGGGGTCACCAGCACTTAAAGCAGAAGTTCCATTTTTGGGTGGAACTCTGCTTGAAGTTACACTCTGCAGTTCTTAGTGAAAAGAGCTCTGACTGCTGATTGGAAGGAAAGGACACATCCCCCCTTTCACAGAGCTCACAGAGCCAGAGCTGAGGCTGTCAATCATAAGCTGTGTTGGAGATCCCTCCCTTGTCACTTTTTTTTCTCACAGCACAGACAATTTTCCTTTTTGCTCAGTATGTGGGTATCTTTGAATACATGTCACCTGCAATACAAACATGATCTGCAACGTTTCCATATTTTATGGTTGTAATGGAGCTTTTGAATTCACACAAATGCCAAAATTCACCTCCCATCCCAAGCTGAGACAGATAGTATGTGCACATCCACCCATGCAGCTGGCAGGCCAGCGCAGGGTGCGGAAATGACAGTGTTTTACTCCCTAGTCATAATGAATAAGATAGCTTTTCACTGGCATTCTGGCATCCAAAATGTTCTACCATCTGTAAAAAAATTTGAATATGATTCACATTCTGTTTTAAAATTTGGCCCCTTTTTGAAAACACTAAACCTACATTAATCTACGAAATGCTAATCCCATATACAGGCATATCCCACTTTTAAGTACACAATGGGGTTTATTTACTAAAGCTGGAAAGTGCAAAATCAGGCTCCCTTCTGCATAGAAACCAATGAGCTTCCAGGTTTTATTACCAAAGCTTAATTGAACAATATGAGGTTAGAAGCTGATTGGTTTCTATTCAGAAGTGAGCCTGATTTTGCACTTTCCAGCTTTAGTAAATAAACCCCAAAGTGTACTTAAAAGAGGGGTATGCCTGTAAATCTTTGTAGCAGTTTCATACAATTTTTTTTTCTTTTTCTTTTTTTTTTATAAAACTATAGAATTGTAATATATTTTATTTAAATGACTGCTTAATTTTTTTGATTATTGCATTTGTCTATATGAAAAATTCACAATGACGATGAATTAATGAAATTAATAAATAATACAACTGGGACAAAATACACTTCTTATAAATAATTAAATTGCATTAAATCTCCTACTAAAGCAAGTCCCCTTCTAAGTCTGTCCGATGTTGGTACCAATCTGACACCACTGTTCTCACACCTTTTCAATAAGAGGAAAAGAATCCAGACTGAATACTTTCATTTATTACAAAGAGTGCCGAGTGTGAATTCAGAACAAATATGTTAATTTTACTTCGTCAGGAAATGTACTGAAATTTTGTTACAACATAACGTATAACTACAAATTACAAAGTGTAAAAAGGCAAACAAACAAGCTGTTGCAAGCCTTGTCAGCATCTCTGGCTGTCATATAATTGCAGTAAATATTTCTTATTGCTAACTGGAAATACCTGTAAATTGTATGCATACTGTCACATCATTTTGCTTACAAACAGCAGTTTGCACTAGCATACATATTATACTATGGCCACAAGATGGTGCAATAAGATAATATATAAAACTAAAAGTACCTCAAAAGCAATAATACCAAACCTGTATTTAGAGAAAAAATGGACTAGCATTGCCGACGGATGCTAGTTGCCTGGCTGTTATACTGATCCTCTGGCTTTTCTGAGACACTAAAGCAAAACTTTTATGCAGATTAGAAAAGTTAGAGAACAGTTGGATGTCTTTGGGGTTGGTTTAACTAAAACTGGAGCGTACAAAATCAGGCGCAGCTCTGCATAGAAACCAATCAGCTTCCAGGTTTTTTTTGTCAAAGCTTAATTAAACAAGCTGAAGTTAGAAGCTGATTGTCTACCATGCATCGCTGCACCAGATTTTGCACTATCCATTTTTACGCCTGGTTCACACTGATGAGACAATCTCTCCAACTTTGGAGCACTTGTTGCATCAAAAGTCAGACCCCATTTTGTGCAATAAAACTGCTCTAATCGGTGCGACTTATAAAAAGGTTCCTGTACTACTTTTGGTCTGACTTTGGTACAACTTGCATTGACTTCTGTTATAGAAGTTGCATGCAAGTCATACCAAAGTCGCACTGGGGTCTGACTTTAAAGATACCCAACATTTCATGCTTTAAAATTGTGCACGCTCGTGGAATGGCGACAAACTACGGTACTTAAAAATCTCCATAGGAGACGCTTTAACATTTTTTTACAGGTCACCTGTTTATAGTTATAGAGGAGGTCTTGAGCAGTATTGCTCTCACTCTAATGCTCATGGCAATACCTCACGTGTGGTTTGAACACTGTTTACATATGCTTGTGCAACGTACGTACGCATTCGTTTCTGTGCACGAACATGGAGGGATGGAGCACTTTAAATTTTTTCAACTTATTTTGCAATGTATTTATTTGTTTTAATTATTTATTTACTTTTTTACACTTTCCCTTTTATTTATTTATTTATTATCACTTTTTTCCCATACAAGAAATGTAAACATCCCTTGTAATAGAAAAAAGGATGACAGGTCCTCTTTATTGAGAGTGGAAAATGCCCCTACATTGGTGGTCTGTGGGCATGAAAAAAGCCCCTACATTGGTGGTCTGTGGAAGTGAAAAATGCCCCTAAGTTGGTGGTGTGTGGGAGTGTAAAATACCCTTACTTTGGTAGTCTGTGGGAGTGAAAAATGCCCCTACATTGATGGTCTGTGGGAGTGAAAAATGTCCTACATTGGTGGCCTGTGAAAGTGAAAAATGTCCATATGTTATTGGTCTGTTGGCGGGAAAAATGTCCCTACAGTGGTGGTCTGGGGGACTGGAAAATACCCCTACATTGGTGGCCCATGGGAGTGAAAAATGCCTCTACGTTGGTGGTCTGTGGGCGTGACAAATGTCCCTACATTGGAGATCTGTGGGAGTGAAAAATACCCCCATGTTGGTGGAATGTGGGAGTGAAAAATGCCCCCATATTGTTAGTCTGTGGGAGTGAAAAATGCTCCTATGTTGATAGCTTATGGGAGAGAAAAATGCCCCTACACTGGTGGTCTGTGGGAATGAAAAATGACACTACACTGGTGGTCTGTAGGAGTGAAAAATGCCCCTACACTGGTGGTCTGTGGGAGTGAAAAATGCCCCAAGTTGATGGTCTGTGGGAGTGAAAAATGCCCTACATTTGTGGTCTGTGGGAGTAAAAAATGCCCCTACATTGGTGGTCTGTGGGAGTGAAAAATGCCCCTAAGTTACTGGTCTATGGGAGTGAAAAATTCCCCTATGTTGGTGGTCTGTGGGAGTGAAAAATGCCCCATACATTGATGATCTGTGGGAGTGACCCCCACTAGCGGCCGAGAAACAGTTAAAACCGCCCAGCAATATGCTGCAATAGTGGCGTTTTGCCAGCGGTATTGCAGCGCTGCTTCATTGTTTTCAATGGCGAGCAGCGGTGGAGGAGCGGTAAACACACCGCTCCTTCACTGCTCCAAAGAAGCTGCTGGCAGGACTTTTCCTGATGTCCTGCCAGTGCACCGCTCCATTATGAAAGCCCTTCGGGGCTTTCAAACTGGAGACAAAGGAGCAGCAGTTTGAGGGCGGATTGCAGGCGCTATTTCTAATGCTATAGCGCCTGCAAAATGCCCTCGGTTTGAAAGGGGTCAAAGTGTGATGATGCCCCATTCAAGACCTGACAGGCACCATTGGGCAAGAGAATACTCAATCCTGCAGTTCCTCAGGTACATTTTCTGTGTGCTGAAAATCGCTGCCATTTAGCATACAGTTGCTTTCACCAGCTTGCAATGAGAAAGCTCTGCATGCAGGGCATTCTCATTACAGGGTCTGGTTTAAGAAAATCAGTTGTAGTTTGGGATCACTGTTTTATAATATAATAACCATCACTATGAACTAAGTCTATTATAATATTTTTCAGGTAATATGAAATATATTAATAAATGGTATGCATGTAAAAATTTGTGATTAATCCAAATAATAAAATACATTTTCACCTTTTAGAATTGGGCAGCTAATGCATGTCCCTTAGTAAATAAAACTGATGGTTGCTATGGGTGAAGTTTCATCCTTTCTGTTATTTAGTAACAACATATAAAAAATGGAACATTTCAAATGACAGAACACAAATTAATTTTAAATAATTTATCAAAGTAAAATAAAATCAACTTATCCTGGGGAAATCAGATATTTGTTTGTTGGATATATATAGGGGAGATTCACACTGGAAAAATGTGCCAGTGGAGACTGTCATCCTTGTTAGAAGTATATAGCACAAGAGAATACATAATAAGACTTTAAATACCCCTCCAGTGATCACTCAAATACATTCATATATAATAAATGTACAAATCTTTATTAAAAATAAATAAAATGTCTAAAAACTCATATCATGACTCAAATTAATACCAACAAATATTGTCCACTGCAGATATGCATGACTATTGGTCAAACGAGAAAGCTTAGACTGACGCATTTCACGGAAATCATTGCTTCCTCAGGACCTCCTGTTCACATGAAAAAAGAAATATATTCTAAAAACTAAAGAAACATACGTATAAGTTACAAGTCATCAAGAAACATAATTGAATAGTTTGTAATAATCATTAAGTTAGAAGGTACATAATATCTATCCTCGGATAGAAGCTTGGGGTGGAGTGGAAAGGAGAACAATATATATATATAAAGTAACTTTTTCAGAAAATATTTCATCCATGTATAATATATATTTTTCAACTGTCAGATTATATACAGAGATATACTGGTGAAAACCCATGTGGTATATGGTGAAGGCCTCTGGGAAAGTGATGAACCCCAGAGCAGAGCTCGATAGAAAATATGAAAAATGAGGGAGCACATGATAGTAGCTGGCTGATAGATTAAAAGAGTGAAATAGTGTTAAAAGGTGTAGAGGGTATGTAAATATGGGTTTTAAAGGATACATATAGTAGGGTTGCACTGATACCACTTTTCTAATACCGGGTGCAAGTACCGATACTTATTTCAAGTACTCGCTGGTAACGATTGCTGATACTTTTTTTAATGTCCTGTGACAGTAGCACTATATATCTAAACAGACCCCTGACATCTCCCCTTTGAGACAGGGAAAGGGACTGAGGATATAGATTCCCCTTTCGTTTTCTCAGCAGCCTCAGCTGCACTGAAGATGAATGGACAGGAGACAGAGTCTCCCATTCATTCATAAACTTAAGCAGAGTAAACACAGGTTAGGATGCTCAGTTATGAATGAACAATGACTGGAGAAGGAACACAGAGGGGGACCGGAGGAGCACACGGAGGGGGACTTGAGGAGGAGCACAAAGGGGGACCGGATGAGCACACGGAGGGGGACTGGAGGAGCACACAAAGAGGGGGTTGGAGGAGCATGGAGGAGGACATGGGGGGACCTGAAGAGGACACAGGGGACAGTCAGGGGTAATCAGTGTGGTGGTGGGGGAAGTTACAAGCACCGATCTCCTTGTATAGATTTCAGTAAAGCAGTTGAAAGCTGCAGGGGGGGGGGGGGTTGAAGGAGGAGAAGTGTCTGTCAGCTGCTTTAGTGATATCTATAAAGGGGGATCGGTGCTTGTAACTTCCCCCCGCTGCGCAATCAACCCCGACTGCCCAGGTAGATTAGACATCAGAGCATTTGCAGGAGTACAAGTACTCTTGCAAATTCTTGGTATTGGCACCGATACCGATACTAGTATCGGTATCAGTGCAGCACTACAATATAGCATAGCGATAATTTACCAATTGTGGATTGGTAAACTTTGAGATATAAGTGGGACATGTGTATTATGAAAATTATACACCTTTTAACACTATTTCACACTTTAAATCTATCAGCCAGCTCCCTCATTTTTCATATTTTCTATGCAGCTCATGATCCCCATGACTAAGTTGGGGGGGGGGGGGGCAGAGTTAATGCAGTGGCAAGTGGCATGGTTTGAGTCCAGGCTGAGGTTGCTACTCTACCCATCACTTCAGAACATCTAGATGTGTGACTTTCAGGGGCCACCCCATGGTTCTCTGAAGCCTTATAGCTCTGTCAGCACTCTAGCAGCGGCTGTGGAAGCATTGATTACATACCCCTTTACCACCGGGCCTAAGCGGCACACACACATTTCCTAGGTCACCAAACTTCCACAGTCTAGCTGAATATAACAAATTTACATAATAAAATGTATAGACACGGAGTTTGGTTCAGCATTTATAATTGGCAACAAAATATGTATTTATAGCCCAAAAATGGCAATATATACAAAACTTTTTGTTTTAGTTTTGGATAGGGAGTAGGGAGTAGGGAGGAACTAAAACCCTGTGAATTAATTTTATGCTCTCTGTGTTCCATTTCTCTTCACTTATTTTTCTGGAGTAGAAGGAAGTGAAATCTTGACAAAGTGAAGGGAATTCCCCTCTCAGACAGCTGTTCTTGAACAGGTGTTTCCACTGGGAGATTTTTCGTCACCTTCGTTTCCCCTAATTTCAATTACAGAAGTGTGAATCTACCCAGTTTGTAAAATGTTGTTGTGCTATCGGACCTAGTGCTTTAAAGTCGATTACATCGTTTTGACGTTTGATTTCTCAAAGTGGAATCTAGAATCTTCTTATTAAAAATTGTCTTACATATGTACAGTATGTAAGGGTTTTGCTGCCCTCTACTGCCAGCTGCTAGTAAACACTGTGATGTAAAATGATGTATGTAACTTCCTGATTCGAGGGTTTTTGGGAAAAAATCATGTGAGGAGGAAGTAGAGAGAGTCAGTCTCAGTCACATGTTCTGTCTATTCTTCTAATACCAGATCAGAAGAGACAAATATGCAAGTTTTAGGGATGGTCTGAACACTCCCCGTTCGGTTCGCACCAGAACATGCGAACAGACAACATTTTTTTTTTCGAACACCGTTAAAGTCTATTGCTGCGTACACACAACCGGTCTGGTATGGATATTAAGGCTGAACCCCGCTCCAAAACATTAAAAAAAATGACGTGGGGGTCTCCCTCAAAATCCATACCAGACACTTTAGGTCTGGTATGGATTTTAAGGGGAACCCAGTGCCAAAATTTTAAAAAAATGGCGTGGGGTCCCCCCAAAAATCCATACCAGACCCTTATCCGAGCATGCAACCTGGCAGGCCGCAGGAAAAGAGGGGGGCTGAGAGAGCACCCCCTCCTGAACCGTACAAGGCCACATGCTCTCAACATTAGGAGGGTGCTTTGGGGAAGCGGCCCCCCCAAAGCACCTTGTCCCCATGTTGATGAGGACAAGGGCCTCATCCCCACAACCCTGGCAGGTGGTTGTAGGGATCTGCAGGCGGGAGGCTTATCAGAATCTGGAAGCCGTGGGAATTGGTAATGGGGTACAAATGTACTTCTACCATTTAAAAAAAAAGTGTCAAAAATGTTAAAAAATACAAGAGAAGTTTTTTAACAATTCCTTTATTCGTTTCTTCTTCTTTCCCCGCTTCTTCTTCCAACTTCTTTCTTGTGTTCTTCCTTCGGTGTTCTTCTTCTTCCTCCATCTTCTTCTTCCCCCGCTTCTTCCTCTATTTTTCTCCGGTCTTCTCGTCCGGCATCTTCTCTGCTTCGTCCTCCGTGTGTGAGTCTTCCACTGTGTGGTGCTTCTGTTGAGGTGACTGTTCTTATATAATGGAGGGCGTGGCCACCCAGTGACCCCGCCCCCCCAACACACTGGGACTTCCCTATGGCTTTCGTGTTGTCAGAGGGGGTCTGGTATGGATTTTGAGGGGGACCCCCACGCCATTTAAAAAAAAAAATTGGCGTAGGGTTCCCCTTAATATCCATACCAGACCTGAAGGGCCTGGTATGGAATTTGGGCGGACCCCCCACGCATTTTTTTTTGTAATTTTGGTTCGGGGTTCCCCTGTGGGGGAATCCCATGCCGTTTTTGTCAATGAACTTTTATTTGTATTGCCGGACTGACAATTCATTATAGCCGTGAGTAGTTTTAAATGACTTTTTTTCCATAAGAAATGTCATTTTGCTGTCAGACTGTTCTAAACACGGGAAACATGTGCCACTTTACAGGCATACTATAGACACCCCCCAGGTACGAAATGTAAAGGAATATTACACTTTTATTGTTTCACTTTAAGCATTATTAAAATCACTGCTCCCGAAAAAAGTCAGTTTTTAAAACTTTTTTTTACATTGATACATGTCCCCTGGGGCAGGACCCAGGTCCCCAAACACTTTTTATGACAATAACTTGCATATTAATCTTTAAAATTTGCACTTTTGATTCTCCCATAGACTTTTAAAGGGTGTTCCGCGGCTTTCGAATTTGCTTCGAACACCCCAAATTGTTCGCTATTCGTCGAACCGGCGAACAGACAATGTTAGAGTCAAAGTCATGTTCGACCCGAACATAAAGCCCATCCCTAGCAAATATTAATATGTTTTATTAGTTTAATTGAAGCTGCCCATACCTTCTTGAGTGTATTGCTGAATCCTCATGATTAACAGAGTATCTCTGTCCTATTACCCTCTCGCATGCACAGTGCCTAGCAATAACTACGCACTAGGTTCCAGATTGGCTGGGTAATGGCTGGAGGGTTTCCGTTCCACCATAGATATTGTCTTCAGGTCTCCAAGACATATACTGTATCATCCTCAGGGGCACCTGCAATGGGACTTTGCTGCAATATTCATCTGGAGGTATCATTTTAAGTAACTATACAGTATATAACTGAGTTTATTGTTTAGAAACTTTTTATTAGGTACAAAATAATGATTCAAAACTTAATATCATATATCAAGAGAAATACAGTATACATTTTTTACTAATATGGAAAATTATGTTGACATATATAGTGAATGATATAATTACAAAGCTAGGATTGTCCAACATTCAATCATATATAACTGAGTTTATGTGCACAATTCCACCAGAATGCCTATTGGGTCCCTGCAGATAATAACTATTTATATATTGAATGTACTGTATGTACTATTATTATTAACACTTCTTATTTATATATTCTTATTTATAGATTGTATTATTTCTATACTGTGTATCAATATGCGTATGGTTAATGTTATATACTGTTTGCACTAGTTCTGCTTTAAATTACCATATTTATCGGCGTATAACACACACAGGCCTATAACACATACCTTAACTTTAAGAGGGAAGTTTCAGGGAAAAAAATATGATTTTAAATAAAGGACTTTGAAGCAAAATAAGGATCAGTGGCCATCAATACAGCTTTATCAGTGCCCATCTGCAGCCTCGCCAGTGGCCATCAATACAGCCTGATCCATGCCCATCTTCAGCCTCTAATTTGCCCATCATTGTAGCCTGTTTAGTGTCCATCTGCAGACTCTAATGTGCCTATTTTTGCAGCCTGTTTAGTGCCCATCTGCAGTCCCTAATATGCCTATTATTGCAGCCTGTTTATTGCCCATCTTCAGCCTCTAACATGCCCATCATTGCAGCCTGTTAAGTGCACATATGCAGCCTCTAACATGCCTATCATTGCAGCCTGTTTAGTGCCCTTCTGCAGCTTCTAACATGCCCATCATTGCAGCCTGTTTAATGCCCATCTGCAGCCTCTAACATGCCCATCATTGCTGCCTGATTAGTGTCCATCTACAGCCTCACCTTTGCCGATCATTGCAGCCATGGCAGTGCTGGATTACACAGATCAGCGATCTCCCGTGTACCCGTCGCTCAGTCACTCACAGTGTTGCCCGGCTCATATGACAGACAGAACAGTGGTCCAATGCCGGGCCGGGGGGGGGGGGGGCTGTGTGTGACTGAGCGCCGGGTACACAGGAGATCGATGCTTTGTGTAATACGGCTGCGCTTGTCCCCTCCTTCCAATCTGAGGCAACCGGAATTGGCATATAACATGCACAAACGATTTCCCCCTGATTTTCAGGGGAAAAAAATGTGTGTTATATGCCGATAAATACGGTACTTTAATATTATTACTGATTATTTTCCCAGGAAGGGAATCCCCTCTGTTCACAAAGGCCCTGTCCTGGATGGAGGCACTGCCAGCTTTATTATCAATCCCTCTCTTCCACCTATCAAAGGTTCTGGTTTCCATGGAGATCATCTAGGTATAGTACATACTTAGAATGGTTTAAATTGAACAAATGTAACGAATTATACATCTAAAAATTGGCATACCTAAACAAGTGGCAGCACAAACATTAAAAATATGATTTTTCTTCTTGATTGACCTTCACTGGACAGGTCTAAAATTAGTACCAACTCAGGGAGTATTACTCAGTAAGTTAGTCAGTTACCACTTTGTCTCAATAAGCTCCATGGTATTATACATTCTGTGTTACTTTAATCATTACCATCTAGACTAGTGGTCTCCAAACTGCAGCCCTGGGGATGGATGCGGCCCTTTGCTTACCTTTATCTGGCCCTTGAGGCACTATTCCTTCCACTCACACCAATAATGGATATTATACCTCCCACTGACACCCAACAACGGGGTACTATTCCTTCCATTGACACCCAACAATGGGGCACTATTCCTCCCATTGACACCCAACAATGGGGCACTATTCCTCCCACTGACACCAATGACAGGGCACTATTCTTCCCTCTGACATCCAAAAATGGGGCACGATTCCTCCCGCTGACACCAATGACAGGGCACTATTCCTCTAACTGACACCAAGGATGGGGCACTATTCCTCTCACTGGCACCAACAATGGGGCACTATTCCTCCCACTGACACCAACCATTTATCCGCCTAATACCTTATACCAAAGATGGGGCATTGTTTAATCCCACTGGGCACACTCCAACCCACCTAAAGTCTGAAGGACAGTAAACTGGCCCTTAGCCTAGAGAGTTTGGAGACACCTGATCTAGACAAAGAAACAAACATGATTATCTGCTAAAATATTCCTAAACACTTGTCAACTTCAGTTTTCAAAACAACCAACATATCCAGATATCTAGGCAGCTTAAAGTGTTACTAACCCAGTGATGGCAAGCCTTGGCACCCTAGATGCTTTGGAACTACATTTCCCATGATACTCATGCACTCTGCAGTGTAGTTGAGCATCATGGGAAATGTAATTCCAAAACATCTGGGGTGCCAAGTTTCACCATCACTGTACAAGCAGTAAAGCATGCTTGTTATACTCACAGTGGAACATACGGGGTTAATCTTCTGCATTGTGTAAAAAGGCTGTTTGATCAGGTCTTCTCCGATTCTCTCCTTTTTCCACTGCCCCCAATCCATCTGCTGATAGCTCAGAGCCTTTGGGGTTACTCTGCACATGCTGAGTTTGGTGTTTATTGCTAGAGATTTTTTTTTTCTTGGGAGGGTGCATGTGATCAGCACAGGATCAGCACTGTCCAGACAGGAGAGAAGAAGGAAAACTCCTCCTACAAGCTTTAACCAAACACTGATAGAAGTCATAAGACTGTTATAAACTGCTGATGAAAAAAGGTATTTAGCAGTTTATATTTACTAAAACATTTTAATTTCCAAGTTCTGTGTACTGGGGGAGACCAGATTTAGTGAATGCAGGGTCCTAGGTTTAGTAACACTTTAAATTTGGGGCAAATCAAAACATTAGCTGTCAAAGTTGATCTTTGCCCCACCACCGCTGCCTACATGTCGTTATTTTAATGTTTCATTGACCATTAGGGGAGTCCAGTTGGTGTGTAAAAGAAGGGGCAAGTTTGGCTTATACAGGAGAATTCAATATTTGCACATCATTTCTACTGCATCTTTGTATCTACTGATCGATTCTTTTTTTTTTCTACAAATTGCAATGTCTATTTAGAAATATGCAGAAAAATATGTCAAACGCTTAACAACCTTTACTGTACTTTCTTCATTCACGGTATAGGGAAAATAAAGCTTCCTTTTGTTTTGGAATTCCTAAAAATAATCTGGAAGCAATCTTCTCACTGTACATGTGCACTAAATAAGTTCTGGGAAGTTCAGATGATGAAAAAGCTCCCTGGTCTTGTTAACAATACGTCTAATATGGCTATGGCACTGGAAAATTTGGTCATGGAAATCAGTGCTAATTTTTTTTTAAGAGAAGAGAAGCAGCCTGAGTTTGTCTGGAGTACTATATATATATATAGTTGGAAAAAAAGTGGTACTTAGAATACTGGAAAATGTACCTGAAGCCTACTCATAAGGCCTCATTCACACAGGCAATGACATTCATGCATTTACACCACAATTCTAAATGCATATAAATTCATGTAATAAATTTAAGGCTTATTGCACAAGGACGTTTATCAGCTCACAGGTACTTAAGCGTAAAATCCCCAGCTCATTCCCAAGCCTGGGGAGCTACACATTTGTATACAGCCCCCAATACAAGTGAATAGCTGTATGTGTTCATACTTGTGTAAAAGCTGATTGCTTCTGCAATGGCGTTAACCCGTGAACTTACCCATGACACAGTTCCCCAAACACTCCACTTTTGTGTTGGGGAAATATGCTGTACGTGCATTCATAGGCAAATGTATATGCAGGAGTGACTGGCATTTACACGAACCACATATAACCATTCACTTATAATAGTGGCTGTATATGGTAGGTGCCGTTCCCCCAGTGTGGAAAAGTACCGACAGTCCCCGAGTTACGAACATCCGAGTTATGAATGATTCATACTTACGAACAAAGGGAGAAACAGGAAGTGAGAGGGAAGGGAGAAGAAATCCACTCCTAGGAAGGGAAATTTACTCCTGTAATGGGCCGTACACACTATAAGATTTTACAACAACAAATGTTTGATGTGAGCTTGTTGTCGGAAATTCCAACTGAGTGTAGGCTCCATCGGACATTTTTCGTTGGAATTTCCCACAAACAAAGTTTGTGAGCTCATTGTCAAATTTTCCGACATGAAGACTTGATGCACGGAATCAAGTAGAAGAGCCACGTTGGCTATTGAACTTCATTTTTCTCGGCTTGTCATACGTGTTGTATGTCACTGTGTTCTTGACGTTCTTGATGTTCGGAATTTCCGACAACATTTGTGTGACCGTGTGTATGCAAGACAAGTTTGAGCCAACATCCATCGGAAAAAAATCCACGGTTTTGTTGTAGGAATGTCCGATCGTGTGTACATAGCAATAGAGTTATCATGGGAAAAAGTGTGTCTCCACTTTATCACCAATCCTTGTTCCCACAACAACCCAAAATGTTCCAAATTCAATTGTCATGGGGCAGAAAGTGAGGTGAAATCTTCTGAACAGGGGTACAGATAGCAAAACAAATGTTACAGGGGTGTCAACCCTTCCCTATGCTATCCAACTTACATACAAATTCGACTTAAGAACAAACCTACAGACCCTATCTTGTTCATAACCCAGGAACCGCCTGTATCCAGGATTTTATACATATACCTGCTTCAGGTGCATTCAGTGTAATTGGATTTAGAAAATAAAATCTGTGTGTCCATGGGCAGATTGGATACCTTGAATGTGTGTAAACACATGCAAATTCATGAAAAATTTGAATGTAACCCCTAAACACATGTACATTTTGAATATGAATGCAAAACAGTCACTATGCTTTCCAGTCTCAAACTTTTATGTAAAGCAAACAAAGGCGACCCATGTGAATGAGGCCTAACATTTAGAGTTGGCACCTATGTGCCGTGTGGCCGTATCAAATTGGGTTTGCAATCCAAAATGTCTATATTTTATCCATCACCATGGTATGATATGTGGTTGAAGGATGCAGTAAGATGCTATCATAGAAGAGAAAAAAAAAGAAGAGTATAAGGGAAGAGATTGTCCCAATCAAGAGTCCCCTATTCTCTTCTTGGAGGGTATTTGTTTTTCTTTTCACGATTGGGATGAAGGCACTCCCACCCTTCTGCCATGGTTTTGGTTCCTAAGATTCTTTCATAAACTGCAGAGAGTTTATAGGTGGCAGAACCAAAATGATGGCAAAGGATGCACCCACAACAGGGACAGGCCCCCCTGTGGACAGATTCCAAGTCCCAATTTTAATATGCTTGGGGGGATTTTTCGGGTGTTTTGCACAGTGTTACCACGAGAGATCTACTTATCATAATGTAAACATGGATTGCCAGAAAAATCATATATACTGTCTCCTCATATGTTTATGTGATGATGTTGTCACAGCCTATGTCAGGAGGTGTACAAAATATTTTTTTTTTTTAACAAACCCCACATTTTATAACCACTTTGTAATATTTCACTTAAAATTGAGTTCATGCATAATTTGGAAATAAAACAAATGTCACTTAAAATCATATTACTACTCTGACCTTTTAGTTCTCTCTCCCCAGAGAGGTTTCTGCGCAGATTCTCCATCCTTGGTTGACTTTTTGACCACATACATCCTAAAGCTTAAAAAAGTTTCCTGCAGAGAAAACTTTGGAAGATTTATCAGTGGAAATTTTTTTTATGACTGGAAAGACATCCGGTAATAACACGTATTATTACCAATTACAGGATTGCCTGAACTAATCAGGAAATTATTGATCAGGAAGGGTTAACCAGAGGGAAACAATTTGTTTTTTTATGATACTTGGAAGTACTTGGTATTCATTATGTTGGGAAATCTCTGCAGTGAAGCTGTGATTCTTCTTGTGATTTTAGTGGAAATGTAGTGTAACTAATGGCAAGGCTTGAGAGCATAGTCAATGCTTAATGTATACTAACTCATAATTTATGGTCCTATGATAAATAGCCTTCAATAGCCAGACATTTCCTTGGTAACCGACTTTAAAGTGCTTCTAAAGGCAGAGGGTTTTTTTTTTACCTTAAAGTGGCAGTAAAGCTATAAGTTTTTTTACTTTAATGCATTCTATACATTAAGGTACAAAAATATTCAGTGGTCTGCTCTCTACCCAGCCTCCCCTTCCTATACTTACCTGAGCCCGATCTTGATCCAGTGATGTGCACGCGAGCAGCCGCTCTCTCGGCTCTCTCTTCTCATTGGCTCAGAGACATGGGCTCCTGCTGCTATCAATCACTCAATCACAGCCAGTGAGCAGGGAGGGCAGGTCGAGTCAACAGACACACAGAGCTGGCTCAGTAGCAAGCACGAATGAGTGCCTCCATAGCGAGCGCGGGGGAGCCAAGCGGACTGGCGGGGGACCCGAGAAGAGGAGAATCAGGGCTGCTCTGTGAAAAACTATTGTACAGAGCAGGTAAGAATACCAGTAAAACATGGATTTAGCATCACTTTAAGCGCTTGCCCGCCCGCCTCCTGTACTTTTACGTCGTCAGAATGGCACGGCTGGGCAAAGTAACGTACCCATACAGTACTTTGAATTTCCCGCTGTGTGCACGCCTGCCGTAAGCATCTGTGACCGTGCCCGTGGGACCCACGGACTTGGTATCCGTGGGGACACGCATGATCATATCACGGAGCTGAAGAACGGGGAGATGCCGATGTAAACACACCATCTCCCCATTCTGCCTAGTCACAGGACACCAATCTTCTGCTACCTGTCATCAGGAGCAGCGATCAGTGTCCTGTCACTACTAGCCCATCCCCCAGACAGTTAAAAACACTCCCCAGGACACACTTAACCCCTCCCCGCCCCCTAGTGGTTAACCCCTTCACTGCCAGTGAAATTTTTACATTAATCAATGCAATTTTATAGCATTGATCGCTGTATTAATACCAATGGTCCCAAAAATGTGTTAAAATTGTCTGATGTGTCCGCCATAATGTCGCAGTCACGATAAAAAAAAAAAACACTGATCGTTGCCATTACTAGTAAAAAAATAAAAAAAATATAAAAATGCCATAAATCTATCCCCTATTTTGTAAATGCTATATCTTTTGTAGAAACCAATCAATAAATGCTTATTGCGATTTTTTTTTTACCAAAAATCTGTCGAAGAATACGTATCGGCCTAAACTGAGGAAAAAAAAATGTTTTTTTTTATATATATTTTTGGGGCATATTTATTATAGCAAAATAAAAAAATAATGAGTTTTTTTGTTTATAGCGCAAAAAATAAAAACCGCCTAGGTGATCAAATACCACCAAAAGAAAGCTCTGTTTGTAGGAAAAAAGGACGTCAATTTTGTTTGGGTACAACATCTTACGACCGGGCAATTATCAGTTAAAGCGATGTAGTGCTGAATCGCAAAAGGTGCTCTGGCCAGGAAGGGGGTAAAATGTTCCAGGGCTGAAGTGGTTAAACTTGAATTTTGATAGTTAGTTCGACATAAAACAGAAAAAAAAAATCAGCACAAGAGACATTAATTACAGTGCCTACTTACGGGGGGGGGGGGGGGGGTGTATCTCGCTGAATGTCGTGTGCATTTTTTTTTTCCGTGTTAGGTAAACTTAGGCTTTAGTGAACTTGTACCTCTGATAACTCCATCACATCAAGGAAAGATGACAACGGAAAGAAAACATGTCTGCCTCATCAGCAATCACTAAATATTATTTTTCTGATTTGTACATTTCAGTTCATTTTAACTAACAGGCTTTTTTCTACATTACGTAGAAATAAAATAAAAAAATGTATACTACACACATGCTGCAAAAACTATTAAGAATTAATGAGTCTATGCAGTCGCTTCCTTTTTGGTCATAGAAATGATATGTGAATGTGTTCAAAAATAAGGCAGCTTTTGTAAAGATACTGTATGTTAGGATTATCAAAGCATTGTAAGAATCATGTGTGGGGGTTATAAAATTCTGCCAAGATTGCATTGCAGGTAATCAGTCCTTACATAATTATATAACAACATAATATATCACGCGTTAAAATATATTTTTTTCTTTTTTCTTTATATTTCTCTCCAGAATGACTTTTCAAAAAGGAAGTAGATTGAAATTCATATTAAAACATGCAGTATCTAAACCAAAAAACAAGTTTGTAGCTATAATAGAGCAAATTTGGTATCAGTCCCAATTTGAAGCTTAAGGAGAAATTCACAAACGAAATGGCGAGGAAGAGGGGAGGGTCTTTTTGATACCCATAGAACAATAAAGGATATAAGTTGATAAAAATCTAAATATTTATTGAAAATGCATTTAATATAAGCTCAGGACCAAGCATCTAGGAGTATACAGTATGTCAGAAACATTAAATGTTCATGGACCATAATTTGATGATCCTGATAGCACAAATCCAGAGCCCAGACACATTTTGACTAATTAAGTCTTCCTCAGGGGGATGGCATTTGTTAGCATATCAGAGGAATCTCTAAAAATACATACATAGGTAAATAAAGGTAAAGTTTACCTATGTATGTATTTAAGAGATTTCTCTGGTATACTAACTAGACATGTGCAATTCGTATCTTTCTGAATATGTTTTTCGACTAAATTAGACAAATTTGTTAATTTGTTTAACAAACTTCCAAAATCTGAAAATAAGAATGAATATCCGGAAATAAAAAAAAAAAAATCCGAAAATAAGAACTAGAATTCGAAAACCTGAAAGTTTTAATAGCTAACTAATAATAATAACTATTACTAACTAATAAATTATAGGTACAGTGTATTGGAATTTCCTTTCAAATTTGGCTATTAGTGAATGTAAAAAATAAGAATTTATCCGAATTTACGAATGATCTGAAATAACGAATGTAACAAATTAATAATAATAATTAATAATAATAGTAATAATAATAAACATTTTATTATTATTACTATTATTTAGTATTAATGAATGCATTTTCCATTCTTTAAATGTGGCATTCATTATTTTGGATAGTTCATAACTTCGGATAAATTCATATTCGTTGCGTTCACTAACAGCCAAATGTAAAAGGAAATTCCAATACCTATAATTTAACAGTTAGTTATTGATAGTTAGTTAGTATTTCAGATTTTCAATTTTTTTCATTTTTGGATTTTCGTTCTTTCGTTCTTAATTTTGGATTTTCAAATTTTTGGATTTTCAAATTTCCGAATTTTTCCAAATTATCGAAATAACGTATACTTATAATGGGACATAACAAATTAAATTTTTTTAATTTTTTTTTGAAATAAAGAATTTCGATCATGACAAATTACCGAAAATCGGGGAATAAAAAAACCCAATGAAAGGAAAACAAATACATTTTTCGGCAGTACACATGTCTAATACTAACAACTGCAATTACCCTGAGGAAGACTTAATTAGGCTCTGAATTCATGCTATCTGGATCACCACATTATGGCTCATGAACATTTAATGTTGAATTACATATGAAATTTGTTTTTTACCATGTTTTTCTGGCATTTACCCCTAGATTGTTGGTCCTGGTGTTATTTTACATGTATTTTCAATAAATATTTTGTATTTTATCAACCTATATTCTTTATTGCTCTGTGAGTATCAAAAAGTCCCCTCCTCTTCTCTGCCATTTCATTAACAAAAATGTAATGTACTGTATTGGAGTTTATCAGTCCTTAAATGCAGTGGTTGCATTTATTTTCAAGTTAAGCTTTTTTTCTTTTACTTTCAGCAGTAATCCTTCAGATGAAACACTTGCTGTCCCTTGGGGGGGGGGGATTTACTAAAACCGGTGTACACAGAATCTGGTACAGCTGTGCATGGTAGCCAATCAGCTTCTAAAGCCTCGTACACACAATGCAATTGTTGACAGGGGATTGTCTGTTGACAGACTGTTGTCCTAAAATCTTACCGTTAGTACACTCCTTTTGACAATTGCTGTCCAACTTTTGGCCAACACATGTTGGATGGCAGGCCAGTAAATTCACACAAAAGTCGAAAGTAAAAACACACATGCTTGGAATCAATGCTCACCCAACACGAAATTAGCAGAAGGGGCCCAAAGGGTGGCGCTCAAGAGCTGAAATTCATTGTAGTACTTTACTATGTTCGTGTTTGTTGCACAAAAATTGTGTACCTATAGTATGCAAGACAAAATGCTGGCACACTCCCTTTTGACAAAAATCAAACGCTTGGTTGGCCAACAAGTGTACGAGGCTTAACTTCAGCTTGTTCATTTAAGCTTTGACAATAAAACCTGGAAGCTGATTGAATTCTATGCAGCGCTGCACCAGATTTTGCACTCTCCAGTTTTAGTAAATACCTCCCTAAGGGTGTCTATACTCTCTCCTCCATTGTATCTATTTAGGAAGCCGTGCTTGTCACCCAGGCTGGATATTAATTACTTTACTAATGCGGTATGTTGTAAAACAGTGCTCTATTATTTTATTATGTGTACAACTAGACAGCACAGATCACAGCCAATCATAATGGCTATGTGCCTTGTGATCATTGTGATGGACAATCACAGCAATCACACATATAACTACAGCCTGTGTTTATATGTGAGAATCCTCTTCTTCCTCATACATCATAGGAAGGGACGGAGGGGGAAATTCCACCAATGAAGAAATCTTAGGGAGGTAGGCAGCAGCAGATAGGGAGGGATCCATGACCCCTTACCACGTAATCAGCTGTCAACCAATGACAGTTGATCACGTGATGTAAACAGAGCCGGTAATCTGCTACCTTTTCTGCTCGCGCCGACAGCGTGAGGAGAAAAAAAATCCGATCACCAGCGGCCATGATCAGGACATCAGTCCCGATCACGGAGCTGTCACAGATCCTTAGTGCCCCCCTGTGCCCCCTGCCAGTGCCACCTAGCACTAGGCAACAGTGCCGCCTACCAGTGCCCACCAGCGCCACCCATCAGTGCCCACAGTGCCACCTATCAGTGCACACAGTGCCACCTATTAGTGCCACTCATCCGTGGCCATCAGTGCCAAAGGTGGCACTGATGTGCAGCACTGATCAGTGCCCATCAGTATCACCTACCAGTGCCCATCAGTGCAACCCATCCGTGCCACTCATCCGTGGCCATCAGTGCCGCCTTAACTGTGCCCATCAGTCCCGCCTTAACTGTGTCTATCAGTGCCCTCAGTGCAGCCTATCAGTGCCCACCAGTGCTGCCTCATCAGCGCATATCAATGAAGGAGAAAAATTACCTATTTGCAAAATTTTATAACAAACTATGAAACATGATTTTTTTTTTTCAAAATTTTCCATCTTTTTTTGTTTGTTTAACAAAAAATAAAAATCCCAGCAGTGATTAAATACCACCAAAAGAAAGCTCTATTTGTGGGAAAAAAAATGATAAAAATTTAATTTGGGTACAGTGTTGTATGGCCGCGCAATTGTCATTGCAAGTGCGTCAGCGCTGAAAGCTGAAAATTGGTCTGGGCAGGAGTGGGGTTTAAGGGCCCAGTAAACAAGTGGTTAATGATGCCTGGTATCTAGTGCACTATTACAAAGCTTCATGTTTCAATCACCTTAATACCACCTTAACCTCCCTGGCGGTACGATTATTTCGGATTTTAGGTGCTAAAAGCGGTACCATTATTTTGCATGAAAATTTGGCGTTTTATATTGTAGTCCTGCAATTCTTAGAAATAACTCTCTTAAATCTGTCCAAACCAGAGTCTAGCAGACATCCCGGGTATGATAAAGTTTGAAAAATTAAATCATAAATTATAATATAATAAATAATTATAAATAATTGTACCAAATAATAATATAACAATAATAAAATTATTCAATAATGTAATCAAATCAAAAACACTGAAATTTGCTCAGTTGCAGAATTGTCACTGTCATTACTTTTCAGTATTTGATGACGGATCTCCCCACAAATCGCTATCCCTCAATTCTGCGAGTGATTCTAATTTATTATCGCTGTTTTCTAGCTGGTCTAAAATCATCTTTGATGTACAGTGACAGTTTTGGTTGCTATGGGCAATCTCCAGTTTCCAGGCATAAAGAACAGTTTTTATAATATAAAACTGCATGCAGGACACTGGGCAGACCACTAGGGACAACGGGGATGTGAAATATTTACATACAGCAATGTAATTTGTAAGATTACATTATACTGTATGTTTACTGTTTGTTTCACTTTTTGAATTTGGCGCCGATCTCCGTGCCCGTGCGTCGCAACGCTCGCAGGGCACGGAGATCGGCGATGTAATGCATCGAGCGAGACACGGCTCGCTCGTACAGCGGGGAGACAACGCTGGATCCGAGGGAGAAGGTAAGTAAACCTCCTCCTGGATCCAGCGATGCAGTCCCGAGTCTGACTCGGGGATACCGCTTTTGGTATGAAAAATCCACCCCGAGTCAGACTCGGGAATACCGTCAGGGGGGTTAATGCCAGCATGTTATTTTATTTCCAAAAATGTGTCAAAAATTTAGATTACTTTGATGTGTCTGCTTTAACAAAGAGGATAATTTTCCTGCAGGTTTGGGGTCTGTGCATATCTTTACCAGAATTTTTTTGGCCAAATTCTTTGCAACCATAATGCAGTGTGTGGCTTAGAAGGGCCTGCTATAAAACTGGGTAAGGGGGCCACTGAGCAGCCACAGTGTCAGTATTTTGGAAGCAGCTGTTAGGAAGGATTATGCGGTGTTCACATGCCGCATTTAGCTGCGTTTGCATTTAGAAGTATTTGGAACATTGTTTTTTCTTAAAAATAGCTAAAAATAAAAAACGTCTATAAACGAAACACGGCTAAATGCAAGTTACCGCGTTTAGCCACGTTTAGCAGTGTTTTGCGTTTGAAACATCATAAACTTCGGCGTCTGAACTCATTTTTTTGCCTTCAAAGAAAAGCTTATAAACGCAACTGCCTAAAAATTACATTAAACAAACCTGTGTACATGTAATGATAAGATAACATTGGATGAGTTCAGGGGCAGCTGAAAAAAGCAGCCAACTACCTCTGAACAACCGTTTATCAGCAGCAGTGTACATGAGGCCTTAGTGTCAGATAGGAAACTCATTTTTTATTTTTTTTTGCAAGGCTTTCCTTTCAAAACCAATATAATTTTTTTATAGAATTTAGGGGTAGTATTTTGGATATTTCTTTCTTTTTTTTTTTTTTTTTTGCATTTTAATGTTGGTAAGGCCTTTGTAAGTTTGGGTTGCCCAAGATGCAGCATTTATTTGTTCCTGACTATCTGTTCTTAGAGCTGTCTTTTGTTTGCAGAAGAAAAAAACGAATTCTTAACCACCTCACATTATAGCACTTGTTGGGCTTAGTCATCCTTTGAGGTCACAACCAAACTCAATTGAGGGCAATAAAAAAAAATGATCAAACATTCAGCAAATCCAGAGATGTAAGTAGAAAAAGTACATTTTAGATTCTACATTTATTTCTGGTCTATTACTTTCTTAAAGGGTAACTAAAGGCAAAACTTTTTCAGGTTTTTTTTTTTGGATAGAGTGGATATGGATTAGAACACCTGTAATGCCCCGTACACACGAGAGGGATTAAGTCTGACAGACCTCCAAAGGAGTTCCGCCGGAGTTCCGCCGGAGTTCCGACGGAGTTCTGGCGGACTTTTCGACCGAACGGACTTGACCACACACCATCACACCAAACTCCGACGGAGTCGAACGTGATGACGTACGACTGGATTCGACGTAGGAAGTTCCTAGACAGTAGCCAATAGCTGCCCTAGCGTCGGTTTTAGTCCGTCGGAGTAGCACACACACGAGCGGATTTTTCAAAGGGGACCGGGTCCGGCGGAGTTCCGTCGGGAAAATTTAAAGCATGCTTCATTTCTAAAGTCCGTCAGACTTTAGCTTCGCTAAAGTCCGTTGCAGCCCACACACGATCGGATAGTCCGCCGGACTCAGTCCGTCGGAGTTTGGATGTCGAAAAGTCCGCTCGTGTGTACGGGGCATTAGTTTTTATTGTTCTCTGAGAACTAAGTTGGAAGATTCACTCTCTCTTATTGTTTTGCTTACCGTTATCATCAAAAGTGAAAGTAAAATAAAATCCTAAAATTTTGAGTTGACAGAACAGGAATAGAGGGGAAACCTTCCAATGGGGACGCTAGTTCTGGTGACCCTGGTGACAACCTGAGATTGTTTCACTTTGGAGGGATTTACTCTCATTTTCTTATTTTTGGAGGGATTTACTCTCATTTTCTTCATTAACCAGACCACACTCTCTTTCTTATGTAGCTACCTGTAATTTTTCATTAGTAGCGTACTCAGCTTGACTGCCTGGGGGACAAGGTTTCATTAAGCTATAATTAGGACGTCTATTTTCTGTACTCTGCTTTCATGCTTTCATCCGGTCATTGAACTCTCTGGCATATGGCTCTACCCTTGACACTCTGTGGCAGGCCCTGATTGGGTTAAAAAATAGGCCTGGGCATTTTAGATTGGGCAGCCCAGTCCTTGAGGGGAGGAGAGGGGGAGGGGGCATTCGCGGGGGTGGTTGGTGATGGGATTTGCATCCCAATAGACATCCCAATCCAGCAAACAGACATCCAAATCCAGCAGAGACATTCCCATATAGCAAAGAGGCATCCCAAACCAGCAAAGAGACACCCTAATCCAGCAAAGAGACAGATCCATATAGCAAAGAGACTGCCTGATATAGCCAAGAGATGGCCCAATCCAGCAAAGAGACATCCCCATCCAGTAAAGAGACATCCCAAAGTAGCAAAGAGATGGCCCAATCCAGCAAAAAAAGACATCCCCAGTCCAACAGAAAGGCATCTTCAGTCCAGCAGAGAGGCATCCCCAGTTCAGCAAAGAGACATCCCCAGTTCAGCAAAGAGACATCCCCAGTTCCGCAAAGAGACATCCCCATTTCAGCAAAGAGACAGCCCCAGTCCAGCAAAGAGACAGCCCCAGTCCAGCAAAGAGACAGCCCCAGTCCAGCAATGAGACATCTCCATATAGCTAAGAGCTGTTACAATACAGCAAAGAGGGACTTGGATCCACCTTCACAATGAAAGTCAGGGCCAGCATTGTGTTGGGACAGAGTAAAAAGATAGGATAGAATGCTTAAACTTATGAAAAAGCATACTAGCACATTATGTATTACTTACCTTAAAACTAAGCCCTCCAGCGGCCTGCTGATACTGCTGACATGGCCTTCCTCTTCACCTGGCCTTCCTTCCTTGTTCAAGAGCTGTGGCCGTATGCCTGGCCGAGTTGCAATGGCGTGACTCCTGTGTGGGAGTCACAGCTGTGGCATGGCTCTCTCAATGGATGGCACGCCATCCATAGAGACCGCAGTGCGCCATGCACCAGTGACATTGCTGGCGCTGTTTAGGAGACATTTACTGTACCTACAGGTAAGCCTTATTACAGGCTTACCTGTAGGTATAAATGTAAAAACACCTTTACTACCACTTTAAAACTTAAAAAATGGGTTTGAAGTTGAACTCAAGGATAAGTAAATATTGTCTAAGTACAAGAGCCATGTGTATTTTTACTTGGATGATGCTGTGCTTTGTGTATTTCTTCCATACCTGTGAAATAATCTAGCGTAAAACGTTCCTCCTGTGTAGGAACCTCCTGTATTAAAGACTGTTCATTGCTGCTCTCTTTTCTTGTGCAGGGTGAATGGTCTTGTCTCCACCCCCTCTCATTGTTTTTTTGCAGGCAGCTTGTAGTGAGTGGAGAATGTTGGGCCCCTCCCACAGCTCTATTCCCTTCACAGGCACGGCACATTGATGGTGTCACTGCTATTTACACAAAATATTACCTGGGTTTCCAAAAGTATCTGGTGCTCACAAAGTGGATTTATAGCTATTGAGGAATATATATATATATATATATATATATATATATATATATGAATGAATGAATAATTTGTATAGCGCACAAAGCGAACTGAATCGCATCAAGGTGCTGTGCGAAGCTTTGTTGTCCAGCATCTAGAAGAGAAGGTCTTGAGTTTTTTCCTGAAGACCTGGAGGTTTCCTTCCAAGCGGATGTTGGTTGGTAGAGCGTTCCATAGCCGTGGTCCTTGAACAGAGAATCTCTGTTCCCCCTTTGATTTGTACCGAGATTTGGGAACGAGGAGGAGGTTTTGATTAGAGGATCGAAGACTGCGGTTGGGCGTGTAGTGTTTTATTTTCTCAAATAGGTATTGAGGAGCGTCTCCATGCATGCATTTGTGGGTGAGGCAGAGGGTCTTTATATATAAATGGTCTGCCCATAATTTAGCTTTAAAATCACTTTAAATGAATAATTTATTATGGGTTGGCTCAGATACACACACTTTGGATCTTTCTGTATGTCTGTGGAATAAACAGAGACAACATGGATTTTATTTACACTCGCTTTCCCTGTACACAGAATATTTGGTGAACTTTGGATGGACATGAGCTAGTTCTGAACTTAAGCTGACACATGAGAAAATGCAGGTGTTTGTAGTTACTACAGGAAGCAACTATAAAGGGGAAATCAAAAATCTGATTTACTTACAGAAAACAGTTTTTACCCATGAGACAATTCTAGTATGAGTCACATTAATGCGTTGCCTCTATGGTTTTTAGGTGAAATAAATCACATCCTATTGATTCCATGATACATATTGTTTAGCTTAGCAACGATTATGTTATTGATACGAAGCTGTTGGATTTTTTTGCTAAAAGCTATAGTATTTGTTCATAGCCTAGTCTGACTACTGATGTGATTGGGGTCAAATATTTCAAATATAATCTAAACAATATTTTGAGTTAATGTTAGAACCGAAAATTTAAATTGGACGGGACTGTACAGATGTATGAGGCTCATTGGTTATATTGATTCCCTAGGACAAAGTTGAGATCTGCTCCTGGTAAACTGTATATTGTACTCTATATAGCAACTATAGCTGCCAAAGCAATTGTAATTGTGTCCAGTTTGTCATGTGATTTGCACAAAATACTAACAATAACTTACAAAGACATCCATATCTTGGCTCAACTACATCACTAACATAGTCTCAAAATACCAACCCACTCGTTCTCTTCGTTCCTCCTAAAGCCCCGTACACACTATCAGATTGTCTGCTGAGTTTTTCCTTCGGATTTACCAAAACCATATAATATGAGGTCAAACCTTAGGAGTTTCAATGTGTATGCAATCAGGCAGGCCCTTCTACTACATGGTTTTGGTAAATCTGAAGGAAAAACTCAGCAGACAATCTGATAGTGTGTATGGGGCTTAAGACTTCCTGCTCTCTAGTTCCCTTTTCACCTCCTCCCATGCTTGCATGGGGACTTCTCCCAAGCCTCTCATATCCTTTGGAATCCCCTACCCCAATATGTCTGACTATCTCCTACTCTATTCACTTTTAGGTGATTCATGAAAACTCTGCTCTTCAGTGAAGCCTATCCCTAACAAATTTACTTTTATTTATTTTTTGTTTTTTTTGTCTCGCAAAGTTTTTATTAAATGAACATGAGGACATATTACAAAGTAATGTTGGCATGAACACGTAAAAATATTACATATGACAGTTGGGTTCAAGTACAATTTATAGAAGGATATGGAATCAAAATGATTATATACATTGTCAAATAATATTATCATTTTGTGCATACGTTTGTTCAAAATCTAGACATTTTTGTATGGAAGTGGTGATATTTATACTTTTATTTTAGCCATCAGCTCACCCCCACAGTTATTACCTTTTGTATCACCTTACCCTCCCTTTTAAATTGTAAGCTCTAATGAGCTCCTTCTAATGAGATTTTAAGCTCTAATGATTGCTTCTGTATTGAATTGTTGAGCTGAACTCAAACAACACCAAATACAAATGTGTGACAAAATTCAATTATAAATGATGTCGGGATGTGTCTTTAAAATGTGATTCTATCCTTTTAAATAAATATTGCAGCATGTACACCATATAAATGCGCAATTGTGTATTCAAAAAATAATCATACAATAATCATAACATCAAAAAATGATCATCCTTGCATATGCTACATCAATTAAAGTGGTTGTAAAGACTCACATATACCCAATGAAATGACTGGCAACAGATCATAGACAGAGATGAAACAAATCATCTTAGGCCGCGTACACACGCGGGGACTGTTCGCTCAACTTTGTCCATCAAACAGTTTCAGCGGACAGTCCGCTCAAAATTAGCATGGACGGACTTGCCCACACACGACGAACGAACAGTCCGCTGAAACCGTGCGCGATGACGTGAACGGCACGTACGACGGGACTAGAAAACAACGTCCTATACACTGCAATGCAAACTTCGGCGTGTAAATCCTTTCTGAGCATGCGCGGAACTTAGTTTGACGAACAAGCCTACACACGAGGGGACTGTTCGCTGAAACAAAGTTTCAGCGGATAGTTTTTCGGAATTTCCGAAAAACTTTGTTCAGCAGACTGTCCGCTGAAACTGTCCGCTGAAAGCCCACACACGAGCGGACTGTCCGCCGAAACACTGTTCAGCGGACAAAGTTGAGCGAACAGTCCCCGCGTGTGTACGCGGCCTTACATTAATTGTACTTGTTTATCTGCAGCCCTCTCTTCTCTACATCCCTTCAAATGGGCAGATCATGTAAAAAAATATTTTTTCATCTGTCAGGAGTATAAAGGAGGTGGCAGGGAGCTGTCAGACCCGAAACTAGGGGGGGGGCAGGGGGAATCTGCCCTTGGCGCTGCATTGCAGGGGGCGCTGTCGCTGACAGGAGTAGTGACAGTGATAAAACTTCTCCTGTTAGCCAGAGAAGGAGAGAGCCAGAGGCAGCGAGTGTTGTGTTCTCTCTCCCATTCTTCTGCCGACTTCTACCCGCACCCTCCTGCCATCAGACTTGTTCCACGGAGCTCAGGAAGTGCTCCAAAACCCCCTCAGTTGTGTGTATAGGTTGTGAGCGGCTAGAAGACACAAAAACCAATCTGGGTGGCATCAGTACAACTCCCCTACCGGGCAAAGTACAGAGTAGGAAAAGCCAGAAGCTCTGAGTGTGCCCGTTCCTCCCCTACTCCCTGCCGCGCTCCTGTACCTGCAGAAAAAGCAAACAATACTGTCACTTGGGGAACTTTGTGTGCGACTTCACTACACAGGAGGAGGGAGCTCAGCTCAGAATTCCTTCCTCCCAGCAAGGGTCTGGACAAAGGAGAGGCACACTCAGAGCTTCTGGCTTCTCCTGCTCTGTACTTTGACAGGTAGGGCAGTTGTACTGATGCCGCGCCCATCATATTCATCTGGAAAGAGAGAACAAATGGCAGTCCATAGTGTTAAACGGAATACTATTTAATGAAGTTAAATATATATACATGCACAAATATCTCTCCAGCACCGCAGCTGACTTGGCAGGCGTGATGACATCAGCACAGGCTCCGCGCTGACGCGTTTCATCCAATGGGACATTCTCAAGGGCTTCTCAGGAGCACTGTCATTAATGTAGCATATGCACAGATGATCATTTTGATGTTATGATTATTGTATTTACATTCCCAGAACAAATTGGAATAACAAAGAGAAGCCTTATTTAGCACAGATCATCTGTAAAATTTGTATTACATATTGTGTTTTGTGGTCTATTAATGACCGCTGTGAAAAAGGGTCTCTTAAAGTTGATGCTTACTATATATCTTGGACTTTTTGTGAGCAAACATACAAGCTAAGTGAATTCCCAGTGCTATATTAACACAGCTTAATTCTAAAACTAGCAGCCAAATGGCTCCATATACTTCCTAAAGTTTGAAGTTGGAAGACTGCATCCCAAGCCATTCCAAGCAATGAATCTTTCATTCCAAACTTAGAGTCACCAAATAATATCATTTAATTACTAATGAAAAACATATGGGCAATACCAGAATCATTTAACAAAGTAATGTTATCAGTTTATAATTATGACATTTATGCACATAGTTCACACACAAACACACAGGTATGATTTTTTTCATTACTGCTTTGTTCTGTTTGTTGGCCTTATAATGCTGGTTCATATTAGTTTAACATGTACCTGTATCCACACCAAATGTAGTAAAGTGATAATGCATGCTTGCATTTTTTCCATATCAAAACAAGTATAAGGACTTCCAAATTTATTTTAGACAAATATCGCAGTCCTGCTATAAGTCACTAATTGCCGTCATTACTAGTTTAAAAACATTCCATAAATATATACCATAGTTTGCAGACGCTACAACGTTCACATGAACCAATCAATATACGCTTATTGGGATTTTTTTTACCAAAAACATATAGCAGAATACACATTGGTCTAAATTTATGATTGTTTACATTAATGTTATGGGATATGTTTTATAGCAGAAAGTAAAAAGTGTTGTTTTTTTAATTTTTATAGCACAAAAAATAAAAAAAATGCAGTGGTGCTAAAATACCTTCAAACGAAAGCTCTGTTTGTGGGTAAAAATTAACACACATTTTATTTGGGTGCAGCGCGGAGGAATGCGCAATTGTTAGTTAATGTAATGCGGTGCCGTATCGCAAAAAAATGGCCTGGTCATGAAAGGGGGTAAATGCTCCAGAGGCCAAGTGGTTAAGAAAGCAGTCTAAAGTAGCTACACTGTGTATGTTTGTGCTTGAGATATACTGGTGCTGCCCATAGATACCCTGTTTATCTGAAAATAAGACCCAGCGTGATTGTCGGTGATGGCTGCAATATAAGCCCTACCCCCCAAATAAGCCCTAGTTAAAGTCCTTGTAGGTCTTATTTTCAGTGTAGGGCTTACTTTCAGGGGAAACAGGTTTACTTTGCAGCCATCACCGACAATCACTCTAGGTCTTATTTTTGGGGAAACAGGGCATGAATGGGTGAAGGTAGCTGTATGCAGTGTACACTTATTTGGGACATTATGTCTGTACGTTTGTGACAACTTACACAAATAGGAGTGCATAGCTTCATTCAGGTGCCTTCACTCATTAAGGTCTATGGGTAGCACCAGTACATTTTAGACACAAGAATATGCAGGGTGTTTACACTAAATGGGTGGATGTGCCCATGCACATAAAGCCTATGGAGCAGTAAGCTGCAATATATTACACTTTTGTTTTGGGGGTTTTAGATACGCTATTGTAGCTGATATTTACCAAAATTGTGCACAAGTAGTACACTTGTAAAGCTCTGTTACACAAGGCAGCTCAGGTCTCTATGTGTCCTAAAAGCAAAGGTTCATTGAACATATTTACACAAAACTTGACTTTTCTGACATGCTATTTCTTGTTATGTGGAAATTGAATTAGTGAATATGAGCTAAGTAAGAAAGTATGTACCCAGAAAGGACATGTTATTACCTTAATACACACCAACTAAATATAGTTTTTGGCCTTAGGAATATAACTAATCGACTGTGTGTGATATTTAAAGGGTAATTCCACTTTCATGGGAACAAAAAGTAGCAAATAAAAAATAATAATATAGCATATACAATTGCGACCAGTGGCAGTTGGTGCTCAACATTTTTTTTTGGGGGGGGGGGGGGCAAACAAACTGAAAAAAAAAAATCATTAAGCCTTATTTTGCCCATGAATTGCAGCTACTGTGCCATCAAATGCAGCAACTGTGCCATCAAACGCAAACGCTGTGCCCATCAATTACAGCCATTGTGCCCATCAATTGCAACCACTGTACCCATTAAATGCAGCCACTGGGCCCATCAAACACAGCCACCGGGCCCATCAAATGCAGCCACCGGGCTCATCAAATGCTTTCACTGCGCCATCAAATGCAGCCACCGTGCCATCAAATGCTGCTACTGTGCTCATCAAATGCTGCCACTGTGCCCATCAATGCTGCCACTGTCCCATCAAATTCTGCCTATCTGTGACCATCAAACGCTGCCACTGGGCCCATCAAATGCCACCCGGGCCCATCAAATTCCGTTACTGTGCCAATGAAAAGTTGCCACTGTTACCACCCCCACCCGCTCACCGTCTGCCTGGCACTTCCCCTATATCAGTGGGGCAGTGGGTGATGGCATGAGCTGTGTCCTAATTGATGTGTGCGTGATATTTAAAGGGTAACTCCACTTTCATTGAAAAAAAAAGCAAATAAAAAATAATAATATAGCATATACAATTGTGACCAGTGGCAGCTGGTGCTCCACATTTTTGAGGGGGCGCAAACAAACTAAAAAAAAGATCAATTGCAGCCACTGTGCCATCAAATGCAGCCACTGTATCCCATGGATTGCAGCCATTGTGCCATCAAATGCAGCCACTGTATCCCATCAAATGCAGCCACTGTGCCCATCAAGTACAGCCACTGTGCCATCAAACTCAGCCACTGTGCTCATCAATTGCAGCCACTGTGCCCATCAAATGCAGCCACTGTGACCATCAATTGCAGCCACTGTGCCCATCAAATGCTGACACTGTGCCATGAAATGCTGCCACCATGCCATGAAATGCTGCCAATGTGTCTATTTAATGCCACCCCATGCTCATCAAATTCTGCCACTGTGCTCATCAAAAGTTGCCACTGTTACCACCCCAGCCCGCTCGCCATCTGCCCGGCACTTACCCTATCTTGGTGGAGCAGTGGGTGATGGCAGTGGGTGATGGCGGCGAACTGTGTCCTCCATGCGCCTCCTCCTCTCCTCTTGATCCAATCACAGTGTCTGTCATTTCAGCCAATCAGGTGACGGGTAACACATCCGCACTTCCTGATGGATGGAGAGGCAGTTCAGTGTTTGCTCTTCTAACACACCTGGGTGAATTGCGAGTGCAATGCTCTGCGCTCGCAGTTCACCATTTTTAAAGCCTATTAGAGCCTATGTCTTTAATCAGGTGCTTCAAAGATACCCCCCTCCCCACCGCTGGAATTCAGTTGCCCGGTGTCCAAAAAGGGGGTCAAGGCCTGAATGGGGGGGGGGGGTGCATGGATAGATTCAGGCAATGCATGAATCTATCCACTATTCATATAGGGGGTGGCTAGAGAGAGAAGGCGGTGCCTGTGCGTCCTTACTGGATGCATCCCACTGATTGTAACACAAGTCATATTGTAATTGAATGTTAGTAAAAATTACCTTTTGATTTCAATCTGCAGCTCTGTCATTTTCTATAAAATGTAATGCAATATGTCTATCTGGAGGTGTTCTGTACACAGTATGTGTACAGAACACCCCCCGGAAAAATAAGTTTAAGAAGTCTAAACTAGGATACAAGTCAGATATCAGACACTTTCATGTTTGGTGAGATTCTCCGAATAGGAAATCACATCTAATGGTATGCAGGCCCTGCAATTTTTCTCATTAGAGCTCTGCAGCTGCAGCAGCTGGTTGATAATAAACCACTTCCTGCCTGGCCTATAGCAGAATGATGGCAGGGCAGTGGTTGTGTTATCCTGACTAGATGTCATATGACGTCCAGCAGTATAAGCCGTGATCGTGTGCCTCACTCTGACAAACCTCAACTCCAATCAGGGTAAATAGCCTATGAGGTAGGCTCTTTACCATGTGATCAGCTATGACCAATCACAGCTGATCACAATGTGTAACCAGGAATTGCCGGTAAACTTCTTTCCTCGGTTCATGCTGACAGGAAGAGCAGATTGGCGGCTCTCCTGTCAGAGGGGGGTCTACGCTGATAATCAGTGCATTGATTATCAGCACAGCTGCCATCAGAGGTGCCCACCACATCTGCCAATCAGTGCCCATCAGCTGCCAGTCAGTGCCCAAAGTCCCAATCAATGCCCATCAAAGTGCCAATCAGTGCCCATCAGTAACGCCTGTCAGTGACCATGTCAGATGCCAAATAGTGCCTATCAGTAATGCCTATCATCATCATCAACAGTGCTGCCTATCAGTGCCATCTATTAGTGCCCATCAGTGCCATCTGTCAGTGCCCATTGTGCCGCCTGTTAGTGCCCATCAATGCCACCTATCTGTGCCCACCAGTGCTGCATATCGGTGCCGCCTATCGGTGCCCAGGGCTGCTTATCTATGCTGCCTATCAGTGCCCATCAATTCTACATATTAGTGCCTCCACATCAGTGCCCATCAGTGCCATATTATCAGTGCCAACTCATCAGTGCCCATCAGTGCTGCAAACAACACAACATTTTATAAAAGAAACAAACTTTTTTTGTTCAAAAATTTCAGCCTTCTTTAGTTTGTTTAGCAAAAAATAAAACCCCCCATGGTGATCAAATACCACCAGAAGAAAGCTCTATTTGTGGGGAGAAAATGATTACAGTGTTGCATGACCGTGCAATTGTCATTCAAAGAGGGACATTACTGAAAGCTGAAAATCATCCTGGGCAGGAAGGGGGCAAAGTGCCCTGTATTGAAGTGATTAAAGGGTAAGTTCACCTTTACAGAAAGTCTGTAAGATGAACTTACAATGGACCCCTTCCCCGATCCCACTATACAGAAGTCCTGCAATCACTCGCTGTGACACATTCGGTCGCCGATTCACCGGTCCGGGGATTTAAAATGACGGTGGCTTAATCTCTACACATGAACGGCCCCAACCAATCACCCACCTAGCCTGTCCTTTCAGCGCTGGAGAAGAGGAGAGAAAGCCGTGGGGATTTCAAATCCCTGGAACGGTAAAACAGCGACCTGATGTATGACAGCGGGTGATCGTGGTACTCAGGTACAGCGAGACCAGGAGGGATGGGGAGGGGTCTATGGTAAGTTCACTTTACAGGTTTTTTGTAGAGGTGAACTTACACTTTAAAGCCCCATACACACTATCAGATTATCTGCTGAGTTTTTTTTTTTTTTTCATAAATTTTTTATTAAGGTTTTATCAAGTACATACATACATTGAGTACAAAAGCAGGTACAAGGTACGTACTCAAAGCAATTAAGCAAAGTTAACAGAAAAAATGTAGAACTTATGCATAACAGTACCCAAAATATAAGTCAAAACATGTCAAAATAGGCCAACTGGCCGTAAAGTACGATCAGAGCACTCTTGTAGGAGAGAATATAACAAGGGGGTCAGTCAATACTCTCAAACATACATTGGTGTTTGCCATAGAGGGCGTGGATATTAATGCAAAAGATAAAGGCAGTGCAGAGCTGAGCCAAAATACAGAATCCCAGCCCCGGTCACCCCTATTGGGCTCTAACTGTGACCATAGGTGGGAGAAATGAAGGATAGTGGTCAGCACTGCATTGCAATTGAGGAAGTACCGTCCTTGAGTCTAGAATCTTGAAGGACAGTCGCTCTCTGAACATAAAAGTGTGGGAAAAATGTGGTTTTAGTCCCCTTGTAAGGCATCATATTTATGAGGGTAAGGGGTTAAGTGGCCCAGTCAATACCGGATGAGCATCCGCTAAAGTTCGGTCGACCGATTTACTCGGTAAGTAAGGGAATGGCCGAACTAGGAGATAGTAGGAAAGGGGGACCTGCGATACCCGAATATGTTACGGTGCCAGTGGTGGATGTGCATCAGGGTAAGAATTTTGTGGTTGGTTAGGACGAGGTTGTTCAGATATCATGGAAGATCTGTAATGTTTCCAAACTGCCCAGGTTTGCCCGTAGATGTGCGGGGTATCTTTTGCCTGGTGAATAAGTTCTTCCATCTCTGCTATAGTGTCTACTCTTTTTAGCCAATCGGAAACTGTGGGGGGTGAGGTAGTTCTCCAGCGCACCGGGATGCATAGGTTGGCTGCGTTAATGAGGTGAATGGTCAGGAATTTGGTGTAGGCCCGGGTTGTGGTAGCATTGTGGTGTAATAGGAATTGAGCGGGAGTTAGGTCGGGGGAGTATGTCGTAATTTGAGAAATCAGACGGTGTATTTCAGTCCAAAACGTTTGCAAAAGTGGGCATTCCCACCAGATGTGGAGTAGGGTGCCCAAGGCGTTGTTCCATCTCCAGCAAGTTGGGGGGATTGTAGGGGAGAATTTGTGGATTTTGTCAGGGGTCCTATACCAGTTAGCATATAGTTTGTATCTACTTTCCTGAATTGAGACATTGACAGAACCCTTGTGTATATTATGATAAATTGTCTCCCATGCCGCTGTTGAGAGATCTAGGTTTAAATCGGATTCCCATCGTTTGACAATTTTGTCTGCTTTAATATCATGGGACGAGAAAAGAAGCGAGTAGACAGCGGATATGACATGTCTTTGAGGTTCAGTACTAACGCACATGGACTCAAAGGGCGTGAGGCCCCTGTGCCATTGTGTTCCAGGTTTTGGGTTTTGGAAAAAATGCCGTAACTGTAGGTATTTGAAAAAGGGGACGTGGTAGTCCGGGAAAGTTGAGGTTATAATTTGATGCGACAGAAGTTTGCCATTGTGGAAGAAGAGATGGGCTCTTGGAGTAGGACCCGTTAGCGTTGTGTGTGGTGAATGTATAGGAAGACCAGGCGGAAATTCTGGGTTGTGATTCAGTGGAGTCATTGGGCCATGGGTGGGTATCATAGCCATGTGTGGGCACGCTGCTCGGAAACATTGGAGTGAGGCATGTACGAAGGGGTGTATTTGAAGATCGCGTGGAATGTGGGACTTATGTATCCAAGGCCAATTTTCCAATGGAATGTGAGAGAAGGCTTGTTCAAGTTTAATCCAATCTTTGTGGAGTGTGTAGGAGTGCCAGTCCAGAATTCTGTTTAGATGACATGCCAGATGGTATTTTTGGATGTCCGGCACTCCAACACCTCCGAGGTGTTTAGGGAGTGTGAGTCTTTGCCAGCTGATTCTAGGAGCATTGGACTTCCATATAAAAAGTCGACATAGGCGTTTGTATGAGCAAAAAAAGGATGGAGGTAAGCTAATAGGAATAGCTTGAAGCAAGTAAAGTAGCCTCGGTAAAACATTCATTTTCAAAATGGCCATTCTGCCAAACCACGAGAAGGGATCCATGTGCCATTTATGCAGGTCGGCTTGGATAGATTGAAGGATTGGTTGGAAATTTTTTTCATAGAAGGAAGTTAACTTAGTGGGAATTTGTATCCCTAGGTATGTGATGGTTTCTTTTTCCCAGGTAAAGGGGAAGTTATGAGTACATTGTGTTACTAGTGACTGTGGTAGGGAAATGTTAAGGGCTTTCGATTTACTGAAATTAATTTTCAGATTGGACAGGTCTTGGAAGAGTTTAAAATCTTTTAGTAAGTTTGGGATAGAGGTAATGGGATCTGAAAGGAAGAGTAAAATGTCATCCACATAAGCTGCTATCTTATATGTTTTATGTTTGATTGACAAGCCCTTTATGTCTGGATTGTCTCTGAGTTTGCGGAGAAAGGGTTCCATAGTGAGTACAAAAATCAGGGGTGAAAGGGGGCAACCTTGGCGGGTACCATTGGAGATGGAGAAGGCGTTCGACAGGCTACCGTTGATTCTGAGTCTAGCCGTGGGGGACGAATAGAGGACCATTATCATCTGCAGTAAATGTTGAGGGATTCCTATTGTTTGAAGGGTAGCCTCCATATAGTCCCAGGCAACCCTGTCGAACGCCTTCTCCGCGTCAAGGGATAGCAGAAAGCCAGGAGTGGCCGTTGTAGTGAGCCAATGATTAATATTTAGAGCTTTGGTAGTATTATCCCTGGCTTCCCTGCCAGGGACAAAACCAACTTGGTCCAAATCAATTAATTGAGGGAGGAAGGGTAGAATACGGTTTGCTAATATTTTTGGCGTAGAGCTTTAGGTCAACGTTAAGCAACGAGATGGGGCGGTAGTTAGTGACTAACATCGGGTCTTTATGAGGTTTAGGTATAAGGGTAACGTGGGCTTCTAAAATATCCCTATGTATTTCTGTGGAATTCGGAAAGTGGTTAAAGGCGTTGACCAAATGAGGGAGTAAGAGATCTGGGAAAGTTTTATAGTAGCTCACTGTGAAGCAGTCAGGGCACGGGCTTTTTCCTAGCTTCATTTGTTTCAGGGCAATGAGGGTCTCGTCAGCAGTAATTGGGGAGTTTAGAGTAGCGGACTCTTCGTTTGTGAGGGGGGTGGGAGAATATTTTTGTAAGAAAGTATGGATAGCGGCTGTGCGGTCAGTCTGGGAGTTAGATTGTTGTGGGGGGGGGGAAGGTTGTATAATTCAGAGAAGTAGTGGACAAATTTGTCCATTATTTCTTCTGTCTTGGAGACTTTTTCACCTGTAGTACTTCTGAGCTCATGTATGGTATGCATCACTTTCTTACCCTAGAGAGCTTTAGCTAGTAGCTTTCCTGACTTGTTGCTATGTTCAAAGAAGATTTTCTGGGAGAGGGTGAAGTTCCGTTTCAGTTTTTTATGGAGCTCTACCAGAAGTTCTTCTCGTGCTGATGTCAGTTCTGTGAGTACATTAGCTGCTAGAGAGGCTTTGTGCTTCTTTTCCAAGCTATGTATGCGTTTAGTCAAGGCATCAATATGAGCTCTTCTAAGTTTTGTTTCATGAGGCCGATAAGGATATGAAATCTCCCCTAATAACGCATTTATGGGCTGCCCAAAGCACAGTCAGTGAGGAACTGTCATGGGAATTCTCAGAGAAATAGTTTGAGAGACTTTCAGAGATTTTTTGCACATTAGCAGAATCGGTGAGTAGGGAATTATCGAGACGCCAAATGTGTGTGCGGGCCATAGTATCAGGAATAGATAGAGTCATGGAGATTGGGTTGTGATCCGATAAAGTAGTCAAGTCGTGAATATTTATTATGGGGGGGGAGAGAAAAAGGTAAAGTCTTTAACGTTGGGGTGTAATGTGCGCCAAGAGTCATGCAGCAACAGGTCATGAAATTGTGATTTGATCACGCGGAGAGTTTTATACGCCATAGTGGTGGCACCCGAAGAGGTGTCAAGGGAGGGATTGAGGGCTACATTTAGGTCTCCTCCGACAATAAGGGCACCGGATTGGAACAAAGTTAGGTGTTGGAAGGTGTTGCGAAGGAAGGTTACTTGGTGTGTGTTAGGAGCATAGATATTCGCAAGAGTTATGGGCATGTTATAAAGTGTACCTTTTACAAATATAAATCTACCCTGAGTGTCCGTCATAGTGTCGTCAACTTGGATTGGGCAGTGTCGCGAGAAATGAATAGACACTCCCTTGGATTTAGAATCTTTATTGGGTGCGTGATAGACTGTAGGAAAGTGTTTACTGTATAATTTTGGGACGCTGTCTGTCCTGAAGTGGGTTTCTTGTACAAAAACAATATGAGCTTTAGAGTGTTGTAGTGCAGATAATAGTTGTGTTCGTTTTTTGGGCGTGTTAAGTCCTTGGATGTTAAGTGAGTATAATTTAAGCTGTTGGTAGAGAGGGGTTGTCTGTTGCGATGCCGGGGTTGAACTCATAGTTGCCAGTCAGGGAGGGGGGAGTAATGGGGGGTATAGGGAGGAGAGCGCGGTACGCTGAGTTTGTGTAGACAGATGAGTTATGAAACTGTGACTTCCGTCGGGAAACCGATGAGACAGCAGGAGGGGGGTAACACCCTGTCTCGATAGAGGGAGTATCGGTAAGTGTACAGTGTGGGGACAGCAAACCCAGCCTATATCGGGTGGACTTGCTGTTAGCCCCCACTGCGTGGGGGTCGGCTCTAGCCTAACCGGGCAGAGGAGAAGATATAGAGAAGATATAGAGAAGAAAAAGTATGGAGGTGTATCGCTGTCCCGCTGATCCACAACACGACAGGCTAAAGATGGAAGAGTTAGCGAATGTTAGTGAGCGGGAAACATGGGGAGCCTGTCTTATGACAGATCATTGAATAGATATTCGTAACCAATATAGATTGGTGCAGTCTAGCATTATGGGGTTATATATAAATGCAAATCCTAGAGCATAAAGAGAAAGGCATAGTTAAAAACAGGGTCAGCCACACCAATTCTGAATAAGCCTAAGTGGCTAATGCAGGGTAAGTACGGTTTCTTAAACAGTTAAATACAAAAAAAAAAAAAAAAAAAAAAAAAAAAGAAACCAGTACAAATGAGAACATTCAGATGCAATGCAAGGAACACACATAGTTCCGTAGAAAAGGCTGGAGCTGGCACCCCCTTTCAAGGAGTCAATAACAATAGTGCGCTAAATAAAAAATAAAAATAAAAAATTGGAATGCAAGGGGGAGCCGTTCAGGTGTGGTGTTGCAGCAACACAGTGTTATAGCAAACATATCATGTATAATCCTGAATGATAAAAGGGAGCAATCTCCCTGAACGAGTCTGTTGGGTGTTTGGGGGTATAACCGGGTAGGAGGAGTGCAATACATCTCACAAATGTCACTGTTCGGACTGATCATCGTTTCCGCTTACCAGGTCCAGATAAGGGCGAGGGAGCAGCGCTGCTGGAGATTGAATGTTATTCATGCGCCTTAGTTTAAAGTAGCCACAAGAACATGAGAAGTGGAATGGTCCCGTAGAAGATTGCAATATTAGGATGGTTGGGTAGGAAAATATTACGAGTGCCAATATGCGATCGTCGTATGGTGATATGATCAAGTGGGGATTTCGCTTATTTCATCCAACAAAGGCCGGTCATTTTGCTGCCAAAATTCGTAGGGGTTATAGTAGGATTCGGATTATGTCCATAGGCGTGTAGACTGCGAATGTGAATGGCTAGCGGAGGTAAGGAAGCAGTAATGATGCGATGAAATACAGGGTATAGCCGCAAAGTGTGCAGATAACTGTGCGACAGCAATGCAAGTACACCGATGTACGATTCAGATGAAAACGAAAGTGTAGACCGAAGAGACAGTCATCAGAGTAGGCTTCAACTGGTCAACATGACAACAAGGAAATAAACTGAATAGTGTAAACGTAACACAGTGGTAAAGTAGCAGGTACCTGAGAACGAATTTAGCGATCCCTTCTAGCTCTCCAAGAGCTTGGCGCTTGCAATGGGCTGTGAGAGCTGCGTGGGCCCCTAGGCGTACTTCTAGTGTCTGAGGGTGACGGAGATCTGCGTCGCCGAAAGCTGTTAGACTGAGCATCCATAGGTTCAGCCATTGGTGAATCTTTTTTGACCGCAGATCTTCGTAAATCAGCAAACCAGTTGGGTACTTCAACTAATGGAATGTTGAGGCTGCGACAAAAGTGAGGTAAGTCCTCAGGTACTCTCAAGTGCGCGGTGCGACCCACAGCGGAGGCCGAGAGACAAAATGGGAATTTCCATTTGTAGACAATATTGTTGCAGCACTTCCAATAAAGGTCGCAGATCCCTTCGATGTTGCAATGTAATGCTAGAGAGATCTTGGTAAATTTGAATTGTAGAACCAGCATGTGTAATGTGTGGCATCCCCCTAGCCTGTTTAAGGATGTCTTCTTTCAACTTGAAATCCGGGAGACAACAGACTATATCCCTTGGAGAGTCTGTGTCTCTACCTTTAGGCTTTAGCGCTCGGTGAATTCTGTCCATGGCGATGGGGGTTTGCGGGGGTCTATTCAGCAGGTTATTAAAAATGGTGGTTACTGAGGGTAAAAGCTGGTCACCTTCGATCGCCTCTGGAAGGCCTCGCACACGCAAATTATGGCGTCCTTCCCTGTTGTCGAGGTCTTCCATGTGGATATGTACCGCACGCAGTTGTAGGGTGTGTGTATCCACATGATGTGTTGTCTTCCGAAGCTGTGAGTCCTGTTTAGAGATGGCGTCCTCCATTACACCCACCCTATCAGTCAGGGAACGGATGTCCAAGCGGAGCTCAGAGATGGCCGCTGAGAGGGTGTCTTTGATGTCCGCAGCGATAGTTCGCAGATCGTGTATGCTTAGCTGCGGCTGCGAGGAGGACATAGCAGGCTGAGAACTGTCACGCTCAATCCCTAGTGTGGAGGGGGAAGAAACTGGCACGCTTTGCGGGGGAGAGGTCCGGTCCTGTGTGAGGCCATGGTGAGCCGTCGCCATGTTTCCTCTATTCGCTCGGAATAGGTCCGGGATAGTGCTGTGGGAGTTGCGTGAGTTCCCCCGTGGAGAGCGGGAACGGGATGCCGAGGAATTCCGCGATGCAGTCCCCATTAGAAGACGAGTGAAAGATAGCTAGTACCTCCGATTATCAGATAGCACGTCGTGAGGCAGCAGGAGCTCAAGAATTAAGCGTCCATCTTCTAGTCAGGCTAGGCCACGCCCCCTGCTGAGTTTTTCCTTCAGATTTACCAAAACCATGTAGTAGAAGGGCCTGCCTGATTGTATACACATTGAAACTCCTAAGGTTTGTCCTCATATTATATGGTTTTGGTAAATCTGAAGGAAAAACTCAGCAGATAATCTGATAGTGTGTATGGGGCTTAAGAAACCCCTCCCATTAGACTCACTGAGAATAGTGACACAGAGGAACAAACACTGTTTTATTCAGAATAACAAAAGGTAGGACTCTGCAATGCAGTTTGTAATGTCACCCAGAGGGGAATGTTTTTTTTCTCAAAAAAAGTGGAGTTACGCTTTAACATATATAACATTTTTAAAACAACACATGCAGCGTTTTTTATTTCAAGCCCAATTCATAATGAAAGAGGATAGTAAAATTGTTGCTTATGCCATTTTCTTGTATGCCACTTTTAATATTTTGTACTAAGTCAATATTATAAAGAAGCAAACTAGATGATGAAACAAAGTGTTAATTTTTAACCACTTCAGCCCTGGACCATTTGGCTGGCCAAAGACCAGAGTGTTTTTTAGCGATTCACACTTTAATTGACGTGCGACGTGGCTCCCAAACAAAATTGACGTCCTTTTTGTCCCACAAATAGAGATTTCTTTTGGTGGTATTTTATCACCTCTGTGGTTTTTATTTTTTGCGCTATAAACAAAAAAGAGCGACAATTTTGAAAAAAAACACAATATTTTTTACTTTTTGCAATAATAAATACCCCCAAAAAATATATAAAAAAACTTTTTTTTCCTCAGTTTAGGCCGATATGTATTCTTCTACATATTGTTGGTAAAAAAAAAAAAATGCAATAGGGGTTTATTGATTGGTTTGCTCAAAAGTTATAGCGTCTACAAATAGAGGATCGTTTTATGGCATTTTTATTAATAATTCACATTTATACAATGGTCAGTGTGATTAAAAATGCACTGATTACTGTGTAAATGTGACTGGCAGTGATGGTATTAACCAGTAGAGGGCGCTGCAGGGGTCAAGTGTGTCCTAGGGAGTGATTCTAACTGTGGGGGGATGGGCTACGTGTGACATGACACTGATCACCTCTCCCGATCACAGGGAGCTGTGATCATTGTCCTGTCACTAGGAAGAATAGGGAATTAATGGTTTATTGATTGGTTTGCTCAAAAGTTATAGAGTCTACAAATAGAGGATTGTTTTATGGCATTTTTATTAATAATTCACATTTATACAGTGATCAGTGTGATTAAAAATGCACTGATTACTGTGTAAATGTAACTGGCTGTGAAGGGATTAACCAGTAGAGGGCGCTGCAGGGGTTAAGTGTGTCCTAGGGAGTGATTCTAACTGTGGGGGGATGGGCTACGTTTGACACGACACTGATCACCTCTCCCGATCACAGGGAGCTGTGATCAGTGTCCTGTCACTAGGAAGAATAGGGAAATGCTTGTTTGCATCAGCATTTCCCCATTCTTCCTCTCCGTGAGACACTCATGGATCTCGCGGCAGGCACGTGCCCACAATGCCGCATCTTAAAGGGCAATGTACAGGTTACGTTAATATGCCTGTACATGCCCTTCTGCCGACGTATATCACGTGAGCCGGTCAGCAAGGGATTAATTTATATATATTTTTTGTTAGAAAGAATGGGAGTCATTTTGAATATAAAATTGCAATTTCACTTTCATATTTAAACAGGTCTGCCAAAAATCTCCACCATAATCTGCATCCAGCATTACTGTAGGTCTCTATAGAAGTGGCACCCTGTGCTGGCTTATTTATTTACTTCAGATATGTCAAAAAGCACTTCATTTGTTGGGTTCAATATTCAGTGCATAAAGCAAGGTCCATAAAGACATGGGTGAGCGAGTTTGGGGTGGAGGAACTTGATTGGCCTGCACAGAGTGGAGACTGCGAACCAGGCCTTCTCATCCAACATCAGTGTCTGACCTCACAAATGTGCTTCTGGAAGGATGGTTAAACATTCCCATAGACACACTCCTAAACCTTGTGGACAGCTTTCCCAGAAGAGTTGAAACTGTTATAGCTGCGAAGGGTGTGCCAACTCAATATTGAACCCTACGGACTAGGACTGGGATGCCATTAAAGTTCATGTGAGATTAAAGGCAGACGTCTCAATACTTTTGGTAATATAGTGTAGGTTACTTTATAAACATGGTGGACTATGTAAAAATACAGTGGATATAAAAAGACTACACTCCCCTGTTAAAATGTCAGGTTTCTGTGATGTCAAAAAAATTAGACAAAGAGAAATCATTTCAGAATTTTTTCTACCTTTATTGTGACCTATAAACTTTACAACTCAATTGAAAAACAAATTGAAATCTTTTTTTTTTTTTTTGGGGGGGGGGGGGCAGTAAAAGTAAAAAAAAATGAAAATAATGTGGTTGCATACCCTCTTAGCCCTTGTACACACGGTCGGAGATTCCGACAACCAAATCCGTCTGAGTAATTCCGACGGATTAATTCCAGAAGAGGTCCGGAAGTGATGTTGCATACACACGGTCGGACTAAATTGTCGGAAAATCCGATTGTACATAACGTGATGATGTTATTTTGTTACGACGGGACTACGTTCAGGCTAGTAGCCAATAGCTTTGGTCTAGGAATTTGATCTGAGCATGCGTGGCACTTTGTCCGTCGGAGTAGGCTAAACATGATGTCCGATAGGAGCATTTTGTCAGAAAATTTTACCGGCAAGTTGGAAAACTTGGTCCGTCGGATATTCCGATGGAAACAGTCCGATGCAGACCACACACAGTCGGAATATCCGACAAAACGGTCCGATAGGACACATTCTGTCGGAATCTCCGACCGTGTGTACAAGGGCTTATAACTGCGGTTGTAGCTGTGTTCAGAATTAAGCAGTCACATTCAAACTCATGTTAAAAAGGAATCAATACACACCTGCCAACATTTAATGTGCCTCTGATTAACCCCAGATAAAGTTCAGCTGTTCTAGTAGGTCTTTCTTGACATTTTCTTAGTTACATCCTACAGCAAAAGTCATGGTCCGCAAAGAGCTTCCAAAGCATCAGAGGGATCTCATTGTTAAAAGGTATCAGTCAGGAGAAGGGTACAAGACATTCGATATACCATGAAACACAGTAAAGACAGTCATCATCAAGGGGAGAAAATATGGCACAACAATGACATTACCAAGATGTCCCTCCAAAATTGATGAAAAGACGAAAAGAAAACTGGCCAGGGAGGCTGCCAAGAGGCCTACACCAAGTTTAAAGGAGCTGCAGGAATATCTGGCAAGTACTGGCTGTGTGGTGCATGTGACAACAATCTCCTGTATTCTTCAAATCTCTCCACTATGAGGTAGAGTGGCAAGACTTTCTTACGAAGAAAGACATCCAAGCCAGGCTAAATTTTGCAATAACACATCTGAAGTCTCCCAAAAGCATGTGGGGAAAATGTTTTATTGTCTGATGAAGCCAAGGTTGAACTTTTTGGCCATAATTTCAAAAGTTATGTTTGGTGCAAAAACAACATTGTGCATCACCAAAAGAACACCATACCCATAGTGAAGCATGGTGGTGGCAGTATCATGCTTTGGGGCCGTTTCTCTTCGGCTGGAACAGGGGCCTTAGTCATGGTAGAGGGAATTATGAACAGTTCCAAGTATCAGTCAATATTGGCACAAAACCTTCAGGCTTCGCTAGAAAGCTGAACATGAAGAGGAACTTCATCTTTCAGCATGGCAACAACCCAAAGCATACATCCGAATCAACAAAGGACTGGCTTCACCAGAAGTTAACTAAAGTAAGGTTTTGGAAAGGCCCAGCCAAAGCCCTGACCTGAATCACCTGTGGGGTGCTCTGAAGAGGACTGCGCACAGAAGATGTGCTAGCAATCTGACAGATTTGGAATGTTTTTGCAAAGAAGAGTGGGCAAATATTGCCAAGTCATAACGTGCCATGCTGATAGACTCATACCCAAAAAAGGTGCTTCAACAAAGTATTAGTTTAAGGATGTACACACTTATGCAGCCATATTATTTTTTATTTTTTTATTTTTACTTCCCGCCACCTAAACGATTTCATTTTGTTGTTCAACTGAGTTGTACAGTTTATAGGTCAGATTAAAGTTCTGAAAGGATTTAGCTTTGTCTCGTTTTTTTACATCACGGAAACTTGACATTTTTACAGGGGTGTGTGGACTTTTTATATCTAGTGTATGCGTAATATAAACAGAAGTGCTGAAATGGGAACAACCTCAGCAATAAGCAAACTACACAAGGAAAACTAGTTAGACTAGATGCAAACCATAATTTTGTTTTTTATTGAATAAAGCATTGACAGGCTTCCGAGGAAGCAATATTCCATTAATTAGTGGGTAGTTGGTACTGCCCCTAAAAGCTTGTACATGTTTTATGTTTATTCTGATCCCAAATTAAACATAGTATACCAATTCTGATATGCAGCAGATGCTTTTTGGTTTCTTCACTATTTTATGACTCTTTGTGTATTGCTGTGTATTGTTGTGTATTGTTGGTGTATTGTAGTATAGACTAAACTTAGCATTTGAATACATCCAGTGAACTGCTACTTTGAGTAAAAAATATGCATGAGGAAAACATATTCTTGGTAATTACATAGGATGATGATGATATATAAATTACCACATCTATATCACAATTATGTATCAATAGCACTGGCAGAAAAAAAAAGCTGTCATTTTAAGCACCCAGGCAATGATATACTTAAAATCATGCTTTTATCAATATAAGGTTCAAATTGTTCCAAAAGGCTTGAATAATAATGTTTTTCAACAGCAATACATGGCCTTGTTTTTTTTTTTTTTCTTTCCCATCCAACACCTTTTAGCTGTCTACATACATCCAATTATATTAATTGATATGAATTGTGTTTATATTCCATTAACTTATGCTTACTGATTAAATGGTGGACTGGACTTCATGCATTTCACAGGCATGTGTTCCGCTTAATTGGGAGCATATTTGAAGATTATTCTAAAATGAACCCTTTAAAGTCCACATTTTTCAATAAGTTAGCGTGACTCAAAATGCGCTTTACCAAATGGTGGAGCAGAACATTAAAGGGTTAATATTCAAACATTGTAAGTATACCGTTTCAAAGATCTTAACATACAAATCACTATACACCATAATGCCTACATCTGTTGGGAACACAAATGACAGAGCATCAGGCACAAGAATCCCATAGTTAGAAAAGATGCTGGAAGGGGACAGAAACATATTTTTGAGACTATTTACTGCCAATATTATTTTATGAATATTGTTGCATGGACACCCTTCTATTCATGTTTTTTATGCATCATTTCTTAACTACAGTAGAGAAAGTTAGGTCATCAACTACTGCTTTGTGTAGTGTGGGTGCCTAGATAACAATACTGGCTAAACAATGGTAGGCGTTAAAATATTTGTGTTTCAACTTGGTATCTAGCTGTTTAAAATTCAGCTTTAGGCCGGGTTCACAAAAGTGCGGCTACGGGTTCGTGCCTGGAGTTCTGTGCGTTCCTGTACACTGGTTCAGGTGCAATTCAGGTCTGAATTTTAGCCTGAATTTGCACCTGAACCAGACCCAAAGATGCCCCAGACATGTGTGAGCCGGCTCTGTTGAGACCTCTTGAAAACGAAAACCCTGTTATTAAAGGCTATTTTTCTGGTTGCCATTACTTTGCTTTTATGCCGAGTACACACGATTGGACTTTCCAACGGAAAATGTTGGATATGAGGTTGTTGGATGTAAGTCCGACCGTGTGTATGCTCCATCGGACAATTGTTGTCAGACTTTCTGCCAACAGATGTTTGTTTTTAGACTTTCCGATCGTGTGTGCACAAGTCTGTCTGACAAAAAGTCCATGCATGCTCGGAATCAAGGATGAGCCGGAAGCGCTCAGTCTTGTAAAACTAGCACTTGTAATGGAGATATCACATTTCTGATACTGAAAATTATGAAATTTCTCAATACAGCGCATTTTCTTCTTCTTTATAATGGTATAATAATGAAGCTGCTTTGCTGGTGACATTCACAGAGTTCTGCCAAACGTATTTCAGTTTTTTTTCTGGTGGTCTCCAGAATGATATGTTTGTTTTTTTCTAGTGATATCCAGAATAATATATATATATATATATATATATATATATATATATATATATATATATATATATATACAGTATATATATACATATATAATTTTTTTTTCCTGTGATCTCCAGAATAATGTTTTTTAGTTTTGTGTGTCAAGTTACCACAATACCATTATTATCTTGTATTTAACCTCAAAGATACAACTATGTTGGTGTCCCTTGTTAATTTGACATTGTATTTTTGAAATGTACCTGCCTACTCACAAACAAACTGCCCTTTTTAAAGTAAAACACATAGCCAAGTATTTGTCAAAACAACATTTTTTAATGCAATAGGAAGCACAAGGTCAAATCAAAATAAAGAGGAAGGCAACGATGGAGAAACCGTTGGAATTGGTGAAGCCTTTGTACCCCAGGGCAGACATCAATTATTTGACTGTCCAAATTGGTAACCTGAGGAGTTAATTTAATAGGGAGCACAATACGGTCCAGGACTCCAAGAGATTGGGAGCAGCAGCAGATGACATATATGTTCTGAGGCTGTGGTCTTCCAACAGCCTGCATTTTTTGCCAGACCACACCAAACCCAAGCCATCACTCTCCACGCTTCCTTCCATGCTGTTGTGGTGAGTGGAGTGGCTGTGTTGTTGGTGGAGGTGGTGGATGAGCATGGTCCAACTTGCAGAGGTGTGTTTTACGGGTGAGTTCGTCCCTTGTCCCCTTGTTTAGGGCCTGAAGAATTATTTCCTCACATATAATGTGCTCGTCCTCCGCCATGTGTTTTAATTTATTGCCTGTCAGGCATCCAAATATCTCCTGGCTATCAGGGGCAGTGCTAATTGCAGCTGTAGCATGGCGAAGAAAAGCAGATGTGGCCTCCTCCAGGTTCCTGGACTTCATGGCCCTTTTGGTTGGAGGGCGGAGGGGAGAAACCTGTGATTCTGTCAGGTTGCATGCCACGGCCTCCTCTTGGATGAGGCTGAGATTGGTGTATGAAAATGGTACATAGTTTTAGGTTTTTGGTCATCAATCACACACAATTTTGAGCTCATGACTGTTGCAAATTGAATGTTAACAAATAGAAAAGACTATCATTCTGACCCCAGCATTTTTCATTTGTGTCCCAATCATTTTTGGCCACTACTGTCTATTGATATGTAAACCACTTTGTTAAATCAGAAATTTGTGATTAATAACATTTAGTTAACATCATTCAATTTTTTACAAGAAATATGTTCAACAATGCTATACCTAGGTCAAGCTGGGCTCCTCCACATCTTCTTCCTGGGTGGAAGGCCCAGGTTGGACCTCAGGAGCCTCAGCTGATGTTGATGGAAGTGTTGAGAGTGATGGCCTGGGTTCTGTCTGGACAAACAAAAAACCCAGGCTGTGGTAGTACCACAGCCTGGGGACACATACATCATCTGCTGATGCTCCGGATCTCTCGGAATCCTGGAATTTCTTGCACACCCTATTATATGTGCTCAGGCTACCAATTTTGCACTTCAAATAGTTGATGTCTTCCGTAGGATACACAGGCTTCACTAATTCCAACAGTTTCTCTGTCACTGCCTTCCTCTTTATCTTGTTTAAATACTTGCATTTTACTTGCCAGAGACATGACAGCTCCCTGTATTGTTCTATAAACTCTGGCAGGAAATCTGGGGCCGCAAATTTATCAAACATTTTATCTGCAAGACATAACACAAGACAAACCCTAAAGTCAGGCTAAACTCTCCTAATCTTGTCCCAATATAGGCCTCAATCTATAAGCAGTATGGGCCACTAACCACTAATTCCCCAATTTACAACTGTACCTTCGTTTGAACGATCCGCGATAATGATCCTCCATCCTCCCCTCATAGATCATACGTATGTCCGTCACCTCGCCCACGTAGTATGGCTTTATACAAACTGCACATGCGTGAAACTCTGCCTCTGTCCTTCTTTCTAGTGTATTCCCTGCCTCTTCTATTTCGGGGCAGTGGGAGAGCACATGGTGGAGATACAGCAGGTGTGTGCAGAGAACAGCAACAAGGAAAGCCCGGAGCAAGGCAGTTCCAGATCCAGGAGGAGATATAAGGCCTCAAATATGTCTTTTGAAGAAATGCTGGAGATGGTGGACATCTTAAAAAGGACACACTATGATGGGAAGCATGGACCTTACAGAAAACCAAATGTCAGAAAGGCCAAGATCATGGCTAAAGTCTGCACAGGAATTTTGTGGTACGATGATCCAGGGATCAGTTGAGAAAACGCTGGTCAGACCTTAAATTGAGAGAGGAAGATCAGTATAGAAAGATCAGGAAAGTGCTGCAAAAAAGTAAGTATTTGTCTTGTGTTCCTATTATTATTACTACTTGCATGCTGCTCCATGTTCTTTTCTTTACTGTTGTACAGTTTAAAAGGCCAAGTAGGAATTGTTTGTGAGACATTAAACATTGTTCGTTCCATACATAATACGTCATTTTGGGAGATGCAGGTTAACTACATTTGTTCAGGCCTATTTGTATTAAAATAAGTTCATTAGATTGTTGTCTAGATGTGTGAACTATAATGAAAGTCAACTTTAGTCAGTGTCAGGAGAGGACACTCAGTAGCTGTTTACGCATCTGGATGCAGTAGCACTATTGCGGGACACCATAACAACCTTGTTATGGTGTCCCACGCAGGTGCTCCAGTGGATACTAGGGGTCTCTCCATGTGTGAAACTTGCACAAAACAGGTAAGTATTCCAGCTTTTGAAAGGGAACAAATCATGCATTCAGCTTGGAAATCTGCCAAAACAGACAATTGGAAGACACTTCCAAGCAATGTTTCATATTATTATTTCTAACCTAACATATCTGTCTACTAAGTATACCTTTTTTGTATTCACATAGGGGAGAAAAGAAGAGGGACATCTGGGGACACCAGTAACCCGGCACCTACTCAACATCCTGAAGAAAGGCAACTCCCCACACACCCTGAAGATGTAAATGCTGATGTACTTTAAGTACTGTGTGAGGTTGGAGGTCTATAAGACCCCAGATCCCTCCTTTGCACTTAAAAGCATTCAAATTGCCAAGTTTGGCTGTTTTGAATACTGACTTTTTTCTTAAAATCTAGTGCCTTTAAGGCTCCAGTGAACCGGAAGTGATCTCATGACATTGCTTCCGGGTTACTAGATCCGAGATCCAATCAAAGCCAATTGTTCAGGTCTCCAGTGAGCCGCAGAAGATGGCAGTAGGAGACGTACACTGCTTGTAATGACAGCCGATTAGCTGATTAGTTGCATTGATTGTTAGTACAAGAAATCCAACCGTCGGCTCTAAAAAACAGCAGTTGCAGGCATCACCCTGGTACAACCACTTGAAGCAGAAGGCCGCATACATGCATTACGTTAGTGTGAAGGAATTAGTACTGGTTTCATGGAAAAAAGCTACACACCATTACACTCAAGCTAACATAGCTATCTTGGGAATGCTGAGCCAAAAAGTCAGTTAGTTAGAACATGATCCAGTTTTTGTGTAGGCTTTAGCTGGACCTCTATCTGCTACTCAAACTGAGAGGGGCCAGTTGAGGTACGCTAGCCTTGGCAAGCCCCTGAAGCTGATTTAGTTACATGGAGCTGGGATGGGTCCCAAGATCAGACACAAAAAATACATTACTCAGATTAAACTACATTGCCCAGGTCACCTGGGAACATACAGGAGTGACTCAGTTGCATAGAGAAGTAAAGTCTGTGTTGGCCTGCTTTGCCTGTTGTTTCTTCTACCCCGCTTGAATAAGTGGATTAAAAAAGATGGTGACTTTAATAATATTCTACAGAGAACATCAATAATATTTTTTTTGAAAGTAGAAAAAAAATGAGCTGTCCGCTTCTTTGATTAGGAACAGTACACTGTTTGTTAATACCCAAACAGCCAGTTCACATATCAAGTGTTAGTGATAATATATCTGGAATGCATGTAGGGGATTAAAAAATAATATTCCTTGGAAGGTCGGCTGGAGCCAGTAATTCATCAAGGTAAACAATAGAGTTATGAAATTGTTACAGTCATAGTTCCTGAGGAAATGAACTGCCAAGTGGATTAAGTACTGGTAGCATGTTAAGATTTTTTTAGCCTTTCTTCTGAAGCTTAAGATGTTGGAGACACTTTAATTTCCACATTCTTCTGTCATGGGGAAAAAAAAAAGACAGGTATTAATAATGATTGACCAGATAGACAGTGAACAAGGAAAAGTATGTTTTTTTGTGAGAATTAATTTGCTTCTTAAGCCGTGCCATTTTTTTTTTAAACAAACACCAAATTATTGTAAGGGCCAGTTCACACCACATGAAGTCCAGTGCGGTTTTTTTCTGCATCAAAAATGCATGGAAAGTAGGTTATATAGTTTTCAGTGGCATAGTTCACACCAGTGCAGTCAGTTCCAGGGCTTTTCAGTTCCAGAAAAAAAAGTAGAACATTTGCTGCATTTTTCCTGCACTGGACTGTACCGGAACTCTATTGGAATACAGTAAAATGCATCAAAAATGCACCAGAACACATCTAAATGCATCAAAAACACACTGGACCCTAGTATAGTGAAAAAAAAAACAGGAAAAAAAAAGAAGAAAAAAAGCACCTGGAATGAATCCGGAAAAGCGCCAAAAACGCACATTAAATGCGCATGCAGAAACGCATATATAACAGCCTTCTTGAGTTTTGTTTGTGCATTTATATACATTACATATTCCATTGTAAAAATTGTTAATGCATAAACATTTCGGATAGATAGATTTGAGCACAATCATGTCACTTTAAACACTCACGTTGAACCTGTAAATGGCAATCTAATGCTTAGGGAGTTCTCTTTGGTAATCACCAAACCTCTGATCTTAAAGAGAAACTATTATGCCGCTTACACACGATCTGACTTTCCGGCAGACTTGGTCCGGCAGACCGGAATTTGTCGGACAATTCGATCGCGTGTGGCACTTTTTTTTCCCCAAAAGCCCGACAGACCTAGAAATAAAACAAAATAAAAATCGGGAAAACCGTCTGTGTGCTAGTGCGATGGACCAAATACGACACAATGGCAGATATTGGCTACTGGCTGACATCATCACGTTCAAAACAAATGGACTTTCAAATGAACTTAGTCCGGTCGTTAGTGACCAAGTCCGTTTCATTAAGAAAGTCCGTCGGACCTCCGACGAAAGTCCGTCAGGAAGACCGTTGGACCTAGTCCGGCGAAAAGTCCAGTCGTTTGTACGCGGTATTAGGGTCATAGGTCAGTTTTATATACAGTAAGTTGTTTGTATCTTTTTAAACCGTTGTGTCACATCTCTTTATTGTACGGTAGCAATACGGCTGTGCTTGGTTTTATACACACTTCCCGATTCTAACGTCTTTGATGTAAGTGCATTTTTTATTCAATTAAACAAGTTTTTATACGTTAATGCACTACAAGCCTCTTCCATTATTTTCCATATCACATGATGTGAGATACAAGATTAAGTAGAAACATGAGCCTGGATTTATTTCCTGAAGATGGTTGACCACTTGCCTTCAGAGGCGTTTCCATATACACGCATATGATCTCTTGGTGGGATCAATACATTTGGTAAGAGGCCATTCTTATGCACTTGGCACAGTGGTGATGCTTTGATGTGGAGTATTTAAATCGTACCATGAGTACTTTGCTGGATCTGCATGTGGGAAGTTGGAATGACGTTTCCTCTATACAAATATATGAACTGTGAAGCACTGATATCTTTATGAACTTTTTGCACACTTGTTTTTTTAGCAGGTTTTTTTTTACTAATTCCCATGAATAATTCACTACTGTATGTGCCCCTTCCCCCCATATTTTTATAATTTGCATTGGTCTACCAAAAAAACATGGAAGATACCAAAGTTCACAAGGCTGCAGTGGGCTTTTTTCATTAAAAAGTTAGAAAGTAATGCAGAGGTCAGAGGTAAATAATGCAGAGTTCAGGAGAAGGTGTAAGTAACATAGTGTTCAGGAGTCAGTAGTAATGCAGAGTTAAGAGCTCAGCAGTAATTCAGAGTTCAGACGTAAGACCCCTTTCACACTGGGGAGGTTTTCAGGCACGTTAGCATTAGAAATAGCCTCTGCAAAGTACCTGAAAATTGCCTCTTATTCATTGCAGTGTGTCTTTTCACACTGGGGCAGTTTGGGAGCGCTGTATTTAGCGCTCCCAAAATGCCCTGCCCATTGCATGGAATGGGCAGTGCTTCCAAAGCTCCTGAAAAGCCATTTGAAAGCACCGCAAAATGGGAGTTTTTACCCTTTTTTGAGTAAAAAGCACCCCGCTAGCAGCCGAAAAGTGGTGCAAAAAATGCTAAAACGGCACTAAAGCAAGGCAAAAATGAGTAGCGCGTTACCATTAATGGCCGGCGCTGCTAGTGTGAAAGGAGTCTGACACAAAGTTCAGAAGGAATGCTGAGTTCAGGATTGAGTAATGTAGAGGTCAATTGTAATGCAGAGTTCAAGAAAGAGTAATGCAAAGGCCATTAGTAAGTAACATAACGCAAAATTCAGAGGTCAGTAGTCAGTGATGCAGTGTGCAGGGGCCAGTAGTTACATGGTTACATAGTTAGTCTGGGTGAAAAAAGACGCATATCCATCTAGTTCAACTAATAAAAGTGAAAAAAAAACATACAATCCTATAAACAATTAATTAATCATATGCAGGTAACTTAGAGTTCAGAAGTCAATAGTAATTTAGAGTTTAATAGTAACATAGAGTTCAGAGGTGAATGGTAAGTAACAGAGTTCAGAGGTCAGTAGTAAAGCAGAGTTCAGGAATGAGTAATGCAAAGTTAAGAGGTCAGTAGTAAGTTTTAGAGTTCAGGAGTCAGTAGTAAGTAGCACAATGTTCAGTAGTAAAGCTGAGTTCAGAGGTCAGTAGTAAAGCAGAGTTCAGGGGTAAGTGGTAAGTAGCACTGAGTCCAGGGGTCAGTAGTAAGAAGTGCAGAGTTCAGGAATCAGTAGTCAGTAGCACAGAGTTTAGAGATAAGTCATAAGTAACAAAAACTTCAGGGGTTGCTTCTGTACATGCTTAAGGCCAGACAGCAGCAACTGGAGGACTGAGGGGAGTCTTCCTAGTTCTCCCCTTGTCTGTATAATATGACATCAGACCCAAGAGGAAGTCTATTTTTTTCTTTGGCTCTACAATAAAATTGCTGCTTTATCTGAGATATGAGGGGTGGTGGGCAGTGATAGGAGATAGTGGCATGACAGGGTTGGTCACAATCTTTCTATCACATGCCCAAGAATGACAGGTAGATTGTGGTTAATGGGTTGCCGACTCCTCCTGAAAACATGATGTAAGTACATAGAGATCCCGCAGCCCGCAGCTAAAGGGAACCTGGGTCGAGGGCCAGCATGACTGGGGGGCAGCTGTGGTAGGTAGCAAAGGGAATTTCCTGTTAGAAAGTGGGTTAGGGCTGAAAGGGGGGAGTTATGGTCAGTGGTGAGGGGTACGTGTGGCAGTAGTTAATTTTGACCCCTGCAGAGGGAGGGGTCAGCTCGCTCATGGGGCAGCAGTGTAGGAGACAGGACACAGGCAGTACGTTTTTCCCACCCTCCCTCCCTGTTGTTGGCTGTATGGTATATAATGTTATGTATTGAGGTTGATATGGGCAGGGGTCTCTGGTTCATGAAGGTTGGAATGGTGGAAGGTAAACAGGATATGGTGTGGGGACCGGTTGGACCTATCTCGGTATGGGTACCCTCCCTATCTGGAAATAATGGGCTACCGGTCATTGGGCTGCAGTGGCAAGAAGGTGGCAATAGTTCATCCCTGAGTTGGTGGGATCACGGCTGGGGGCCAGGATACAGAGATGGTGGTGGTGCAGCCGATGCGGTAGAATGCCGTCCTTCATGAACCTCAGACATAGCAGTAGTTTAAAAATGTAGTGTTATTATATGTTGTGTGTGTATATATATATATATATATATATATATATATATATATATATATATATATATATATATATTTATATATATATATATTTATATATATATATATATATATATATATATATATATATATATATATATTATATTTATATTTAACTAGAGTTAATTTCATAAAATGTGTAATATGTTAATAAAGGGGCCGGATGGCCGTTTAATTCAGATGGTGTGGTGTACTTATTTATTAAGTAAGGTAAGGTATATAAGTTGGGGTTATGGTTTGAGGTGGGGCATATGGGACATCAGCTATACACCAGTCAAGAAATTTAGATGGTTATGATTGCTTAACAGTGACTGTAAACCAAGTATTTTGTTTCAGCATCCTTAAATGTTAATAACTGAGTGCCTTAAGAGTTGCCCCATAATGGATGCCCGTTATTTATCTCAGTCACTTACATCCATAATGATTAGCTGGTTTGCTATAGCAAATTATTTTATGATTCTAAAAAAAATATTTTTTTCCTGCCTGTAGCTTCTTAGCTTTGTATCAAATGATGATGATAATGGCTACCTCCTGTTGGAATGAGCTCTGTTTTTTTGTTTACTATTCAGATAGCTATCTTCAACCACCTTTAACTATCTAGAAGAGCGGACAAGCTTTGCTTTATGGAATTTTTATGACAGATAATGATTAACCCACTGAAATTACGTGAAGTTTTTTGACGGCCTTTATGGCAAAACAAAGAAAGCAGTTTTGAAAAATAATAGGCTTTTAGGTCTTAGAGATGATTAAAAGAGAAGTTTTTTTAAATTAAAGATTCATACTTACCTAGGTGGATTGCACAACTGAGCCACCAATTATCACCGATGGCTCGGTTCTCGCAGATCCCCGAGAGGAGAGCTGATGACTGTGAGTCAGCGTCTCTCCTCTTTGCTGCTCCATGCTCATTAGAGTGCTGAGCTGCTGAGACTGCCATCAGTCAAGGCAACTGGCGAATGCAGACTTGGAAGTCGGGATGACGCGCTTCCTTGACCGATAGCAGTGACGTCAGCAGAAGAGGACTTCCGACCACTCTCCGCTGAAAACGGGTCATTGGAGTGAAAAACGAATTGCACTCCTTTTGAAGGAGAAGCTCAGGCTGGACTTCTCCTTTAAGCTATACAATGTTCATTCCAAGCTCCAGGTGTTAAAATAAACACATTGGGAAGAGATTCAGTAATATGTATAATACAGTTTAAATACATTCACTACATTAAATAAGGCTTTTTCCCCTTATAACAACAGAATGTACCCCTATGGGAGTCAGAAGTTCATGAGTAGAACATAACCAGAGTGAGACTGATGTAAGAGTGGTTGAGGGGAACAATACCCATAGTGATTTACATATCTTATATGTGGCCAAGGTGATGTGGTAAGTGACCTTTTTCACAGGGGAGGGACTTAGGATTTCATTGGGTGTAAGTGCCCTCCACCATCCTACCATCTTAAGAACAACCTTGGACTTTGCACCATATAAGTAACTAGAATGAGCTAGATTGTGCAATACTATAAGTAAAAAGGTCAGTCTTTCCTAGACTCTTATATACAACACTGCCTTCTCATTGTCTCTATTTCACTGTATTGTACACACGGTCCGACATTCCGACGACAACATTTTTCCGACGGATTTTGGCCCAAACTTGTCTTGCATACACACGGTCGCAAAAAGTTGTTGGAAAACCCGATCGTGCAGAACATGGTGACGTACAACACATATGACGGGACTATAAAGAGGGCAGTAGCCAATAGCTTTTGTCTCATAATTTAATTTGAGCATGCATGGCACTTTGTCCGTCGGAATTGTCTACACACGATCGGAATTTAAACAATCGGATTTTGTTGTCGGAAAAATTTTTAGATCCTGCACTCAAACTTTGTGTGTCGGAAATTCAGACGGAGCACACGCACAATTGGATTTTCTGACAACAAGATCTGATCGCACATTTCCCATCGCAAAGTCCGACCGTGTGTACAAGCATAAGAGTTAACCACTTGCCAACCAGCCGCCATCAATATACTGCGGCAAATCACTGTAAGTGTACATCAGCTACATTAAGAGCCATAGCAGACCTAAACTGATGAAGGCTTTTTTTTTGTGGGGGGGGGGGGATATTTATTATAGCAAAAAGTAAAAAAAATATAGCTTTTTTTTTATTGTCACTCTTATTTTTATTTATAGTGCAAAAAAAAAAAAAAAACGCAGAGGTGATCAAATACCACTAAAAGAAAGCTCTATTTGTGGGAAAAAAAGGACATAAATTTTGTTTGGGTACAGAGCCACACGTCCGCACAATTGTCAGTTAAAGCAATGCAGTGCCGTACTACAGAAAATGGCCTGGTCTCTAAGGCCGCGTACACACGGGCGGACTGTTCGCCCAACTTAGTCCGCTGAACAGTGTTTCAGCGGACAATCCGCTCGTGTGTGGGTTTCAGCGGACTGTTTCAGCGGACAGTCTGACGAACAAAGTCTTACGGAATTTCCGTAAGACAGTCCGTCCAAACTTGGTTTCAGCGGACAGTCCGCTCGTGTGTAGGCTAGTTCGACAGACTAAGTTTGGCGCATGCTCAGAAAGGATTTACACGGCGAAGGTTGCATTGCAGTGTATTGGACGTCGAATTTCTCGTCCCGTCGTACGTGCCGTTCATGTCATCGCGCACGCTTTCAGCGGACTGTCTGCTCATCGTGTGTGGTCAAGTCCGTTCATGCAAATTTTGAACGGACTGTTTGTCGGATTGTCTGACGAACTTAGTTGGGCGAACAGTCCGCCCGTGTGCACGCGGCCTCAGGGGGAAAATCTTCCGGTCTGTAAGTTGGTTAAACAGTAGTCTTGTACAAAATACTTTACTCACTTGATAATTTTAGAACCCCTTATCTGTATAGCATTTTAAAGGCCCTTTTAATGTCAATTTAAAGATAAAGACGTGAGCCCAGTGCTGCACTTGACACTTGAAATGTAAACAGTTAATGTAAAGTTCAATTATATTTAAAAGGAGAAGTAAGCTTGTTAAAACTATGGGTTTAAAGCAATTATAAAAGTGTCTCTTCAAAATAAGTCTATCCTGATTGACAGTGAGATCAAAACACCATCAAGTAACTAATAATAATAAAAAAATAAAAATAAATGTATTTTAAATAGAATTATAAAATCACAGAATGTGGTGGGTCCTGTTTCAGTTTGAAGCAGGAAGCTTCAGGACCTGTCAGTTAGGCCTGGCAGGGGTTCCTGGATTACAAGATTTGCTGAACACGCGCTTTAAAGGCAATTAAATCATCTAAATAGAACATTCACCTGAAAAAACACCTGTCAGTCACAGGCCCCCCGTTTTACTTACCTGAACCCCTTCTTTCAGTCGGCGGGGAAGCGCTGTCTCTCTCTCTCCATGGGCTCCTGGCTCTTGATTGGATAAATTGATAGCAGCACAGCCATTGGCTCCCGCTGCTGTCAATCCAATGATGCAGGGGGCAGGGCTGAGTCCTGCATTCAGCCTCTATGGATGCCGAATGCTGGAGTCGGGAGCACTCCCGCAAGATAATCCCCCGGGAGCTTCTCCTAGGGGGTAATCTGATGCAGGGAGGAGCTGTGAGGTCTGCAGAGAGACCCCAGAAGAGCAGGTTCATGGCCACTCTGTGCAGAACGAAGTATGATATGTTTGTTAATTATTTTTTTTTTATATATAAATTACCCTTACAATCACTTAAGGACCAAGCCTCTTTCTGAGATTTGGTGTTTACAAGTTAAAAACTGTTTTTTTTTTTGCTAGAAAAATACTTAGAACCCCCAAACAGTATATATATTTTCTAACACCCTAGAGAATATAATGGCGGTTGTTATAAGACAAAAATAAGACAACAGTAAAGTTAGCCCAATTTTTTTTATATTGTGAAAGATAATGTTATGTCACGTAAATTGATACCCAACACGTCACGCTTCAAAATTGTGCCAGCTCGTGGAATGGCGACAAACTTTTACCCTTAAAAATGTCCATAGGCGATGTTTAAAAAATTCTACAGGTTGCATGTTTTGAGTTACATAGGAGGTCTAGGGCTAGAATTATTGCTCTCACTCTAATGATCACGGTAATATGTCACATGTGTGGTGTGAACACCATTTTCATATGCGGGAGCTGCTCACATATGCGTTTGCTACTGGCATGCAAGCTGTGCAGGACGAGGCACATTTAAAAATTATTAATTTTTTTTTTCTTATTTATTTTACCTTTTTTATTTTTGTTCTTTTACAAAATAAAAATATGAGACTTTTATTCCTATTACAAGGAATGTAAACATCCCTTGTAATAGAAAAAAGGCATGACAGGACCTCTTAAATATGAGAACTGGGGTCAAAAAGATCTCAGATCTCATATTTACACTAAAATGCAATAAAGAAAAATTTTTTTAATGTAATTTGAAAAAAAATAACAATTATAAGTCTCTTTAAGAACTATGGGCGGAAGTGACGTTTTGACGTTCCGCCCTGCAATGGTATGGAGATGGGTGGGCCATCTTCCCCTCACTCATCCCCATACCACACATGGAAGAGGACCCGATCGCCTCCGCTACCAATGGCTCCGGTAAGCAACGGAGGGCACTGGACTGGAGTGGTCTTGCAGAGAATCCGCCGCAGAGACCAATTTTATCTGAAAGAAGACCGCCCGCTGAAGAAGAGGATACCAGGGTTATGGTAGCTAGCTGCTGCCATAACAACGATACCCCTCTTCAAAATACCGACGTATAACAACGGCGGACGGTTCGTAAGTGGTTTAAGGTGAAGTAATGACAAAAACTACACAGCCACCAGCTCTCTGCTCATTGAAGGCAGAGAACCCAGCGTGCAGCGATCTTTGAACGATTGTTTCCCAGTCTTAAAAGTGGCAAGGGACATACGCAGCATTGGATCGATGCTGCATCCACCTAGGTGAGTATGTAAGGTTTGTTTTTTTCAAACCCATACTTCTTCTTTTTAAACATGTCGATTTCTTGAAGTTTGCCTTTAAGTCCAATTTAAAAGTAATAAATGCATTCCATTGTTTAAATAAAAAACAAAAAAACTGATGTTTTATCACATTTGAAAATGTGGCTAGATATCTAGAACCATTCTAAAAAAAAAGGGCAAAAAGGTAATCTACACTGACTAATCAGAATAGGGAGTTTACTGAAAATTTAAGCTGTAGCTGCAGAGTAATGTACTAAAATTATATATTTTTTTGTCTTGGCCGTTATAAAGAAAAACACTAATCGCTATACATTCCATTTAGCACATGCTTTAGAGCAGGTAGGTCATACAGCATACAGTAGTTAACTTTTTGTCTTTTTTGATATGCAAGTTAGGTATGCAAACCCCCCATGTGAATGTATGTACAATTCCTGTGATAGAAAGAGAAATATTGACTGAAGCAGTCAGCGATCCATGTATACTGTAGACTATAGGTGTTACACCACCGCCTGCAGGGGGCAGACTAGGACAGGCAGGGAGGAGGAAAGTGAGGAGAAGGAGGAGGAAAGTGAGGGGAAGGTTGAGGCTATGACATCAAAGCAGCAGGCATTCATACTTCTCCTTAAAGATAATGGAAATGCAGTGCAGAGATGTAAACCTCTGCACTAAACATTCTGCCTCCAATAAATGTCTCCTTGCTGTGATTTTGACTCTAAAAAATGCACTGCGGGGATTCCAGTATGGTTTTTACACTTGCCAGCGTCTGAGCTATTCTCCAATGCTGGCTCTTTACTCTTGCCTGCACCCAGCAGATAGTATCCAACCTGCTTTCAGGCACAATCTTAAAGGTCTGGTGAATGTGTTGTATGGTAATGAAGCAACATGTCTACATGCTGTTATTTTGGCCCCATATATGTGTTTCTCTGTGCTGCTTTTCCTTCCAGTGTTCACCCTGCTCCTGTGATCTCCGGTGTTCCTCTTTCAGCTATCCTCAATGGGCCAAATCCCAGCACATGCGTTGTCTGAGCACCTCAGCAAACCTATACTGGTGACCAGGGCAGGACTTAGGGTGGTGGGGGCCCCTGGACTTCAGTCACTTTCGAGCCCTACCTTCTATACATTACCGTATTTATTGGCGTATAACACACGGCGGCGTATAACACACACCCCAAGTTTAGGAGGGAATTTTAAGGAAAAAAACTTTTAGGAGGGAAGTTTAAGGCAAAAAATTCAATTTAAATGCCCATCAATGCAGCCTTATCAATGTCCATCTGCAGCCTTGTCCATCCATCTGAAGCCTTGTTCAGTGTCATTGCAGCCTTGTCAGTGTCATTTGCAGCCTTGTCAGTGTAGCCTTGTCATTTGCAACCTTGCCCCAGTGTCTTTTGCAGCCTTGAAGTTTAAAAATGGCGCCGCCGAGATACAGAGTCCTGTGTATCTCCGCGGCTCTCGGGTCCTCTTGCAGTCCCAAGCGGAGCCGAGAGTAGCCAAGGGTACTTGGCTCGGCTCACAGTCACTTCCAGTCCCTGTGTTATGTCCATTATAGGGCGGGACTGGGCGTGACTGTGAGCGGAGCTGAACCGAGTACACTCGGCTATGTATCTCGGCAGGGCCCCCTATTGGGCGGGGCCCATGGGCTTGAGCCTAGTCAAACCCAATGGTAAGTCCAGCCCAGCTTGTGACTATGATTTCCTTATTCAGCTCAGCCTGCACACAGTCTTCCTGTACCTCCATGATTCTCTGTGTGTTCCATCCAGACATCTACTCATCACCAGCTTCAGGCTTGGTTTACACTGCCGCGACTTGGGATCCAACTTGTGAGACCCCAAGTCGCGTGACATGTGAAGTCCCATGTTAGTCAATGTGAGCTGTCTTAATTAGCACTACTGAAGTCGCTCTGACTTTAGAATAAAATTCTGTACTACTTTAAGGCGACTTCCATCCGACTTGTGACCATAGACTTTAATGGAAGTCGCTTCCAAGTCGGATCCTCATGTATATTGATGTAATTTGGATCTGACATTACAAGAAGATCGCCCAGGCATTCCCTAAAAGTCACACTCAAGTTGCTAGCAAATCACCAAGAAGTTGTCTCAGGAAGTCATCTGGCAAAGTTGCACCATAATAGTTGCACGACTTGCAGGTTGCGGCATTGTGAACTGAGTCTGAGGCCGCGTACACACGCGCGGACTGTTCGCCCAACTTTGTCCGTCCAACAGTTTCGGCAAACAGTCCGCTCAAACTTAGCATGGACGGACATGGCCACACACGACGGACGAACAGTTTGCTGAAACCGTGCGCGATGACGTGAACGGCACGTACGACGGGACGAAAAATACGACGTCCTATACACTGCATTATAGCTTTCGGCGTGAAAATCCTTTCTGAGCATGCGCGAGACTTAGTTGGCCGAACAAGCCTACACACGAGCGAACAGTCCGCTGAAACCTTGTTTCAGCGGACAGTTTTTCGGAATTTCCGTAAGACCTTGTTCGTCCAACTGTCCGCTGAAACTGTCCGCTGAAGCCCCACACACGAGCGGACTGTCCGCCCAAACACTGTTCAGCGGACAAGGTTGGGCGAACAGTCCGCGCGTGTGTACGCGGCCTCAGTGTTTCCTTGTGCATTCTCAGCCAACTTCCTGCTTTGTGCCCCTATACACACCAGCCTGCTTCCAATGACCCCATGTGGCCCTGTGCACACCCACCAGTTTCCAGTGTCTCTGTATGATCTGGGCACCCCTACCAACCTAGACTGTACTCCCTACTGACCTGTGTTTTCAGGATCCCTGCACTGCCTGAGACTTTTCCTGCATACCTAACCAGGGCTGTTTTAATGAGTGGGCCCACCTGGGGGACCCCGGCACTTTTCCCAAAGCAGCTGATCCTTGAGCCCACGCTGCCCCAAAATTGGGGGCCCCATGATGGCACTCAGAGTGATGGATACACAGAAGTGGCTGGCAGCGGTGCGCCGTGCTGTGCAGAACTAATACTTTATATCCCCACACATTCCTGGATGAGCTCTCGAGTTTGGGTGCTGTAGTAACAACCAGCTAGATACTGGTTCAAGTCACAGTGAAGATATTTGCCAGCACACCATGGAACGACATAGATAGCGTCCAAATGGGTGATTTATTGCATGATCACAACACAAGAAGAGTGCAACGTTTCAGAGTCACGCAGGATGAAGGGTGCTGTGATCATGCAATAAATCACCCATTTGGATGCTATCTATGTTGTTTCATGGTGAGCTGGCAAATATCTTCAATATCTTTGCAGAACAATACCTATTATTTCACAGCCAGCAGGGAGGGGCAGGGAGGGGTAGGGCTGGAGCACCAGTGATGTTCTGACCCTGCCCCATGCAGATTGAATGCTCAGGACTCGAAGGCTGTTGTGCAGGAGCTGGAGTGGGAGCTGCTGAGTCGGCAGCACTGATAGCATTGTGGATGGTGTCATCAGTGCTGGGACAAGGCCATTTTGTTCCGAGGGCGAAGATGACAATCTGCGCCCCCAACCCCCACACCCCCCGTTTTTAAGAAAGAATCATTGTCATTTGAAAACAAGAATATACTTAAAACACTACAAATTCAATTATCACCCTACACACAGTATTTCACCCTTTACATGACCCCTCCACACAATATTGTTACTCTTATGCCTGCTAACAACCCGCCCAGGGCTGTCTTTAATATTGTTTGGACCCTGGGCAAGCATTTTCCTGGGGCCCCCCATGCAAATTTGCTCTTCACCCCAACATCCCAAAAAACGTACACACACTCTGTAACCCCCTGTCCATGGTCACCTCTGTACCCACCCATCCACAGCCACCTCTGTACCCCCCCATCCACAGCCACCTCTGTACCCCCCCGTCCACCTCTCTACCTTCCGCCCACCCCCCCGTCCACCTCTCTACCTTCCGCCCACCTCTGTACCCCACTGTCCACCTCTCTACCCCCCACCCACATCTGTAACTCCCTGTCCACAGCCAATTCTGTACCCCCCATCCACAGCCACTTCTGTATACCCCCCTTCCATAGCCTCATCTGTATACCCCCTTCCATAGCCACCTCTGTATACCCCCCTGTCCACAGCCACCTCTGTATACCCCCCTTTCATAGCCTCCTCTGTATAACCCCCTGTCCACAGCCACTTATGTATACCCCCCTTCCATAGCCTCCTCTGTATACTCTCCTTTCCATAGCCTCCTCTGTATATCCCCTTTCCATAGCCTCATCTGTATACCCCATTCTATAGCCACCTCTGTATACCCCCCTTTCTTAGCCACCTCTGTATACCCCCCTTCCTTAGCCACCTCTGTATACCCCCCTTCTATAGCCACCTCTGTATATCCCCCCTCCATAGCCACCTCTGTATACCCCCCCCCCTTCCATAGCCACCTCTGTATACCCCCCTGTCCACAGCCACCTCTGTATACCTCCCCTCTCCACAGCCACCTCTGTATACCTCCCCTTCCATAGCCACCTCTGTAACTCCCCCCCCCCCCCAGCCACAATTTGTAATCCTCCCTTTAAAGAGTTCTCACCTCAAATTCCTCCCCCTCATTCTCACAGTTCTCATCCTCACCACGACACTGCACCTTTCTGGTATGTGTATGCGCTCTTTTTCCAACACACAGTCTCAGATCTGTAGCATACAGCCAGAACACTTCACTCTGTTCTGTGCTGTGCTATAGAAGTCTAAGGGGGGTGATGGGACAGGGGATTATGAACGACCGCTCTGCCTCACTCCCTGACACAGGCCAGTCACTCTGATCCTGCAGCTCCTGACAGAGGGAGAAGCAAGATGAGTCGGCTCTTACACACACACACAGCCCGCAGCTGTTCTCCTCCCCTGTCAGTGTGGCCGCTTGTGTTAACCTGGCCGGGAGAGCAAATGGGGAGGACGGAACAGCTGTGTTTATGACCGCTACACCAGGAGAACTATTCTAAGGAAGTTTGGGCTTCAGGGGCAGCTGCTTTTGCCCTGCATTAAAGACGGCCCTGATATCACCCCCTCTCACACTCCGCCCAGGGCACCCGGCCCTCCCGCCCATCCCTTGTACCGGCTCTGGGTGTCATAGTGAGCCCAGCTGTCCAGTGTCCAGCACTGTTTGCACCGAATGGCTTGGAATGCCCAGAGCGATACTACCTCCTTCTACCCGCTTGATTGATATAGGTGAGTCCGGTGCTGGAGGTGGGCACATAGCCAAAAGTTTATATACACTGTATCTCCACTGGAAAAGGGGGTACTACATGGATGGAATAATGGTGCTGGGGGATATCAAGGGTGTATGGGGGAAAACAATGCTGGAGGGGATCTGGGGTGTATAGGGGATAGCAATGCTTCCGGTAGCTTGGATGGCTATAGTGCCAGAGGTATCAAAGATGTAGAGAGGCCACAGTGTAGGGGGTATCAGGGATGTAGTGGGGTCACAATACAAGGTGTATGGTATGGTATATGGTAACAGTGCTGGGAGGATATCTAGGGTGTGGAGGGGTCAGAGTGCTTGGGGGATTTCTGAGGTGTAGAGGGGTCAGAGTGCTGGGGGGATATCTGGGATGTACAGGGGAGAGAGTGCTGGGGGGGATATCTGGGATTTAGAGGGGTGAGAGTGCTGGGGGGGGTTATCTGGGATATAGACGGGTCAGAGTTCTTGGGGGATATCTGGGGTGTAGAGGGGTCAGAGTGTTGGGGGGGTATCTGGGATGTAGAGGGGTCAGAGTGCTGGGGGATATCTAGGGTGTAGAGGGGTCAGAGTGCTGGGGGGATATCTAGGGTGTAGAGGGGTCAGAGTGCTGGGGAAATATCTGGGATATAGAGGGGCCATAGTGCATGGGAGGCATCAATCTACCAGATATATCATATGCACGGGACAGCTTTGTTACTTTATGTATGTAGTATTTTCCCACTGTTTCTTTGCTATACAGAATGATTGTTCATGTAGATATTGCGGAGCTCCACCCAAAAGGGGAAGCTCTGTTTACCTGCACTGTCTCCATTGTAGGGGACCCAGACCATTACTTTGCCCAGGGGCCCATGATGCAATTAAGACGGCCCTGTACCTAACACTATCTAAGACAGCTGGTTGTGTGGGCGAGTCAGAGGGCCACAATCTGGTTGCTGTCAGCAGCGAAGCCCATCACTTCTTGTGTTGTGCTCTGGAGAAGACCAGATGGCTTCTTAGATTGTGTGCTTCAGTCCTTATAACCACTTCACTTAACTTCAAAGCCAATTGCAACCACTGATCAATGTATTCTGACCATTGCAGCTCCTGCTCCAGTGTCCCTCTACCCACACGTAGTTTATATAAATGGAGGAATCTGCCTGTTGGCCAGCTTCAATCCTCCCATTGAACTTGGCATTTTTAAACATTTGACCTTGACCTAGTAGGAGGAAATGTTTCCCTCTCCATCATTTTTAGTGTATCCTTAATGATTTCCCTGCTAAAAGTTTTAATATATTTAGTAAGCTCATTTACCGCACACATTTTACAATCCTTCTGTGTACAACATATATAAACAGAGCCATTTGATAAAATACGGTAGATGACTCTACTGTTTGTTTTCTTACACATTCTGCTAAAGCCTGTAAAACAGCAGGCCTGTTTTATAAATCAAGTTAAAACAGATGCTGAGGAATAATATGGCTTCTTCCAGTACAGCATGGTGCTATATTCTAGTACAATAGGCTGTTGTATGTCCTGATAATAATCTGCTCAAGAAAAAGATAAAACAGTAAAACTGCAATGACCTAATGAAATCCACTGTAATAAACAAGGGCAGTAATAAAATAGCATGTAACTGGAATAATGTTTTTTTTTTATGTGTTTATGGTAGGTTTTTATGTTTGATTCTGCCTGCATCGGGCTGCCCTTCCCTGTTTTGGTGAATACAGAATGGAGTGCATACAGAATAGATGACAGTCTTTTTTCGCTTTACACAGCTATTGGCAGAACAGCTCAGTGGATGTGCACATAGTGAGTGCTGCTCATTGGCTTCAATGAACCTAATGGCTTCCCAGGACCTCCAGGTCAACAAACACTTCTGCCAGAACTTCCAATATCCCTGCCAGGACTTCCTATGACACTTGCAGAATCTCTGACAGTACTTCAAATTTTGTCCACAGAGTCCCTGCCAGCACTTGTACAATCTCTGTGAGATTCTGAAATGGCACACACTAAATTCCTGCCAAGAGTTCTGGTATCATTACCAATAGCATAGTTGGCAACATTGTGAAAAAAATTATAGGGACACTTTTTTGGCTGTAGGCAGAGTCGTATTATAATTAGGGGGTGGGGCATGCGTTTGTAGGCGTGACTTTGTAAAAAAAAATGCGGCGTGCGTAGCGTGCCGCGCCGAACAATGGGCGTGATTTACATGAAATCATGGGCACGGCTTATATGGGCGTGGTTTACGCGGGGTGTGGTTAGAGTCTGAAAAGAATGAGGGCTAGAGAAAGAAAGGGGAAAAGAGGGAGGAAGGGAGAGAGAAAGAAGGAAAGAAGGAGGAAAGGAGAGAGAAGGAAGGAAAGAGGGATGGAGAGACAGCAGGCCCAGATCCTACACCACAATAGAAATGTGTATTTCAGATTTTAAAAAATCAGCAGATAAAGATACTCCAAACACCTGGTGTCAGTGATTCAATCATCCCAGCACCATGGTTGTTATGGTGACAGGTAGGGATGAGCCGAACACCCCCCGGTTCGGTTCGCACCAGAACTTTCGAACGGACCCCACGTTCGTTACGAACGTTAGAACCCCATTGAAGTCTATGGGACTCGAACGTTCGAAATGGAAAGTGCTAATTTTAACGGCTAATATGCAAGATACTGTCCTAAAAAGGGTTTGGGGACCTGGCTCCTGCCCCAGGGGACCTGCCTAAAATGTTTTTAAAAATGGCCGTTTTGGCGGGAGCACTGATTTTAATGACGATTAAAGTGAAAAAAAAAAGTGAAATATTCCTTTAAATTTGGTGCCTGGGGGGTGTCTGTAGTATGCCTGTGAAGTGCCACGTGTTTCCCGTGTTTAGAACAGTCCCTGCACAAAATGACATTAAACGGAAATAACACCATTTAAAACTGCTTGCGGTTTTAATGTTATATCTGGTTCCTGCAATATGGTTGAAAATCATTGAGAAAAATGGCATGGGTAGCCCTCCCTGCCCATTACCAGCCTAATTGGGTCTTGTACGCATATTAAGGGGAACCCCGTACCCATATTAAAAAAAGGAAATGCGTGTGGCCCCCAGGCCCTATATACTCAGAACAGCAGTATACAGGCGGTGCAAACAAGATAGGGACTGTGTAGGTTTATTGTGTTTTAAGTTGAATCTGTTTGTAATTTTCAACTGGTACATTTTTAAAGTGTAGCTCCATTCAAAAAAACTATTTTAAAGCTTTTTGGAAAACATAGGGAAGGGTTATCACCCCTGTATAATTTGTTTTGTCATCCATCTTTTTTCATCTCACTTGCTGTTGTCTCCTTCCGTTTGCAAGTAGGAGATGTTTGTAAATTGGATGTTTGAAAGTAGGGGCCTGCCCTATATGCTCTGCAGAAATGGCGGAACAAGGTGTTGGTTTTGCCACAACATTGTAAGCCCTCAAAGTGACTCTTGGTGGGCGCTGGAGCGCCCTGCTGTGAACGATTATATCAAGAATTGTAATTACATGCCATTGTTGAACAGTGGTAGAAAAATTGACCTTTGGTGGTTGTGGTGCTGGTGCCACAACACTATAAGTCCTCACCGTTACTCTGGGTGGGCACAGGAAGGGGCCCTCCTGTGAAATATTATATCAAGAATTGTAATTACATGTCCCTGTTAAACAGGGGCAGAAAAATTTGGCCTTAGGCACTACTGCTGGTGCCACCACACTGCAACCTCTTCCATATACTCTAGTTTTTTTGCTGGAATTAGCCCTGCTGCAAAGCATTGCATCAAAAATTGTACTTAAACGCCCCTGTTAAACAGGGGCAGAAAAATTGGGCCTTAGGCACTGGTGCTGGTGCCACCACACTGCAACCTCTGCCATATACTCTAGTTTTATTGCAGGAATTAGCCCTGCTGCAAAGCATTGCATCAAAAATTGTACTTAAACGCCCCTGTTAAACAGGGGCAGAAAAATTGGGCCTTAGGCACTGGTGCTGGTGCCACCACACTGCAACCTCTGCCATATACTCTAGCTTTATTGCAGGAATTAGCCCTGCTGCAAAGCATTGCATCAAAAATTGTACTTAAACGCCCCTGTTAAACAGGGGCAGAAAAATTGGGCCTTAGGCACTGGTGCTGGTGCCACCACACTGCAACCTCTCCCATATACTCTAGTTTTATTGCAGGAATAAGCCCTGCTGCAAAGCATTGCATCAAAAATTGTAATTAAACGCCCCTGTTAAACAGGGGCAGAAAAATTGGGCTGCTGGCATCACCCAGAACCAAAAATGTTCTTCCAACATATCAGCGGAGGAGGAAGAGGATAGACAATCAACATAACAGGACAGTCACTCAGCATCAGCATAGGCAGTCTTGAAGGGATGTGGTATTTAAAAAAAAATTATTCGGTTACATCAGCTTCAGGTGCTTGGTAGCTGTGGGTGATCCAAGACTGATTCATCTTGATGAAGGTCAGTCGATCAACTGATTCGGTGGACAGGCGCACCCTGTGATCGGTAACAAAGCCACCAGCAGCACTGAAGGTGCGTTCCTGAAAGAACGCTGGATGCAGGACAGGCCAGTAGCTCAATTGCATACTGTGCAAGCTCTGGCCAGTGATCCATCCTCAAGACCCAGTAAGCCAGAGGATTTTCGGTGGGAAAGGTGTCCAAGTCTGACCTTGCCCCTAGGTATTCCTGCACCATGTAAATTAGACGCTGGCGATGGGTGCTGGAACCAATCATACCTTGGGGTTGCGGACTAAAAAATTGTCTGAAAGCATCAGTCAGATGGCCACCTTCTCCACCGCTCCTTCTGACCGATGCCTCAGCAACACGTTGTCCAGGACCAGGAGTTTGTAACCTCCCAGTCTCTGGGAATGCGTTGCACAGAGCTTTCTGCAAGGCCTCCCGGAGATGTCTCATCCTCTGCTCCCTCTGCGATGGCAAGATAAGGTCGGCAACCTTACCCTTGTACCGTGGATCAAGGAGAGTGGCCAGCCAGTAATGGTCCCTCTCCTCGATCCGAAGAATACGAGGATCCTTCCGCAGGCTTTGCAGGATCAGGGAGGCCATGCAGCGTAGGTTAGCTGAGGCATTCGGTCCGGAGTCCTCTGGGTCACTAAGGACAACATGATCCGCAGCTACCTCCTCCCAGCCACGTACAAGTCCACGTGTTTCTTGGGACTGTAAATCATCCCTATAAGACTGCTGCTGCTGCTGATGCTGATGCTGATGCTGAGTGCCAGCCTCCACCTCCATGCTGACAAATTCATCCTCCTCCTCCTCTTCCTCCTCCTCATCCTCTTCCTGTGTGATGGGTGGCACAGCAGGAACACTGTCTGGATAAAGGGGGCCTTGAGAGGCAAGGAAGTCCTCCTCTTCCTGCCTCTGTTCTGCCTCAAGTGCCCTGTCCATTATTCCACGCAGCGTATGCTCCAAGAGGTGGACAAGAGGTACAGTGTCACTGATGCATGCACTGTCACTGCTCACCATCCTTGTGGCCTCCTCAAACGGTGACAGGACAGTGCATGCATCCCTGATCATGCCCCACTGGCGTGGTGAGAAAAAACCAAGCTCCCCTGACCCTGTCCTGGTGCCGTAGTCGCACAGGTACTCATTGATGGCCCTCTGCTGCATGTGCAGCCGCTGCAGCATGGCCAATGTTGAGTTCCATCTGGTGGGCATGTCACATATAAGGCGGTTCTTGGGCAGGTTCAACTCCTTTTGGAGCTCAGCCAGCCGAGCACAGGCATTAAATGATCGGCGGAAATGCACACAGACTTTCCTGGCCTGCTTCAGGACATCATGTAAGCCGGGGTACCTGCCCAAGAACCGCTGCACCACCAGGTTAAGGACGTGAGCTACACAGGGCACATGGGTCAGTTGTCCCTGTCGGAGGGCGGAGAGGAGGTTGGTGCCATTGTCGCAAACCACCATTCCTGGCTTAAGCTGGCGTGGCGTCAACCACCTCTCGGCCTGCCCCTGCAGAGCTGACAAAACATCCGCCCCAGTGTGGCTCCTGTCCCCCAAACAAACCAGCGCAAGCACGGCATGGCATCGTTTTGCCTGCGTACTTGCGTAGCCCCTGGAACGCCTACGGAGCACCGCTGGTTCTGAGGACAGAGCACTGGAAGAGGCCATGGAGGAAGAAGAAGAGGAGGGGGTGGAGGAGAGAGGTGTGTCACAACCAATAGTAGCATTTTGGAGGCGTGGTGGCGGAACAACCTCCAACACTACTGCACCTTGTCCTGCATCCTTCCCAGCAGCCAGAAGAGTGACCCAATGGGCCGTGAAAGACAGGTAACGTCCGTGTCCATGCCTGCTGGACCATGAGTCAGCGGTAATATGCACCTTACCGCTGACCGCCCTGTCCAGCGAGGCAAGGACATTGCCTTCCACATGCCGGTAGAGAGCCGGAATCGCCTTCCGTGAAAAAAAGTGGCGTTTGGGGACCTGCCACTGAGGAACCGCACATTGTACAAACTCACGGAAGGGGGCCGAGTCTACCAACTGAAAAGGCAGCAGTTGAAGTGCTAGCAATTTAGCCAAGCTAGCATTCAACCGCTGGGCATGTGGATGGCTGGGAGTAAACTTCTTCCGCCGGTCCAGCAGCTGGGGCAGGGACATTTGCCTGCTATAATCGGACGTGGGTGTACCACTAGCAGAGTTCCCAGAAGCACTTGGCTGTGACACACCTAATTCTACACCTTCATTCCTCTCAGAGCAGGTTTCAGAGAGGACTGAAGGTCTAGTGGGGTTGGAGATGCCAGCTGATGAGGAGCAAGGAGAGGTCCGCTTTGTTCTTTGGTGTGGGTCTTTGAGGTACGCTTGCCAACGAGCTGCATGGCAGGTCAACATATGTCTGGTCAAGCATGTGGTGCCCAAGCGGCTGATGTTTTGGCCCCGTGAGATACGCTTGAGACATATGTTGCAAATAGCAGCGGTGCGATCTGATGCACTCGTCTCAAAAAAGGCCCACACCAAAGAACTTTTAGAATAACGCGCAGAGGAAGCGCTCTGCGCAGGCGGAGCTCTGCGGTGTGATTCAGTCGGTGTGCTGCCCCTAAGCTGGCCCCCGGAGGGCATCCTGCCTCCTTGGACATGTGCCTCCTCCTCCTCCTCCTCCTCCCTCCTTCCAGGCACCCACGTGGAGTCAGTGCCCTCATCATCCCCTCCCTCTTCATCGCTGTAGCAAACCTGGCAGTATGCTGCAGCTTGTGGAACATGACTGCGAGATCGCTGTCCTTCTTGAGCACCCCCTCTCTCTGCGCTCACGCTACTGCCTTCCTCTAGCTGAGTGTCATCATCAGAGCCCACCAAACACTGGGCATGCTCCTGGAGCATGTACCCAACACTGTGCTCAAAGAGTTCAGGAGACTCCTCAGGAGGACGTGGTGGGTCTAGGGAAGGAGTCACTGATGATGACATTGAGAGGAGGGAAGACGATGCGTCGGCAGCTGCTTTGCTACTACCCTGAGACTGGGTGAGAGAGGATGAGGAGGATGAAGAGGGCTTGGTCATCCACTCTACCAAGTCGTTGGCATGTTGCGGTTCAACATGTCCAGCTGCAGAAAAGAAGGACAAGCATGTCCCATGGCCACGTGCTGATAACAATGCACCGCATCCACGACCAGCACTGTTGTCTCTAGACACAGAGCCTGCTTGCCCTCTTTTATCGGCTCGCGCCTGTCTGCCTCTCCTTGCTGGCCTTCCAGACATGGTAATGGCCTGAAGGGAGTTGGGTAAAACAGTAGTTGGGTAGTTTATATTGTGCTGGAGGCACACAACACCCACTAACTCCTGCAGATGCCTTTTTTATAGAACAGCAGAGATAAAGGGGTATATACAGATGTATACTGTGCTGTGCTGGAGGCACACACAACTTCCAATTACTCCTGCAGATGGCAATTGGGCTCAAATAGAGAACAGCTATGTAGGTGGATTATAGCGGTATGTACTGGGTACAGAGCACGCAGACAGCACGCAATATCTCCTAACACTACTGACTGCAAGCTCTATTATTAAAGATAGATCACTAGCTATATAGGTGAGGTGAATATAGTGGTGTATACTGCGGTCAGGGCACAGACAATAACCACTACACAAGAGCAAGATAGGAAATCAGCCAAAAACGATTGGTGTGTAACTGTGTTGAAGGTACACAGAACACCCACTGCTTCAGATGCCAACACACTACACGAGGCCGCCTCAAAGGCGGCCTTATATAGCGTGGGGCGTGCACTACACAGCCTGAGCTATGATTGGCCACAGGCATCCTGCCTGTGGCCAATCATGGCTCTCCTCGCTGCTGGCGCTGCGATTGGCCAAGCATGCAGGGTCACAGTGCATGCTTGGCCAATCATGAGCCAGCAATGCACTGCGCCATCGCAGTGCATTGTGGGCCGTGCGCGCCACACGAATTTTGACGCGAACGGACCAAGAGTTCGGATTTCGCCGAACGGACGAACAGCCAATGTTCGAGTCGAACGTACGTTCGACTCGAACACGAAGCTCATCCCTAGTGACAGGATGATTGAAGCGCATTATTACTATTATTATATTGTAATATAGAATGAAATCATTCAACTCAATTAATAATCCAGAATCAGTGGGACCCCTGAGCGTGTCACCTGCCACGTTGCCTGCAACCAGATGCCATCAGGTGCCCCCAGCAGAGTCCGTCCTTACATCAGGTGCCCCCAGCAGAGTCCCTCTTTACATCAGCTGTCCCTAGCGGTGCCCCTCCTACATCAGCTGTCCCCTTACATCAGCTGTCCCCAGCGGAGACCCCCTTTACATCAGGTGTCCCCAGTGGAGGCCCCTTTACATCCGGTGTCCCCAGCAGGGCCCCCCTTGCATCAGGTGTCCCCAGTGGAGCCCCCTTACATCAGGTGTCCCCAGCAGAGCCCCCCTTACATCAGATGACCCCCAGCGGAGCCCCCTTACATCAGGTGTCCCCAGCGGAGCCCCCCTTACATCAGCTGTCCCCAGCGATGCCCCCCTTACATCAGCTGTCCCCAGCGGAGCCCCCTTACATCAGCTGTCCCCAGCGGAGCCCCTCTTACAGCAGGTGTCCCCAGCGGAGCCCTCCTTTACATCAGATGTCCCCAGTGGAGCTCTCCCTTACATCAGATGTCCCCAGTGGAGCCCCCTTACTTCAGATGTCCCCAGCGGAGCCCCCCTTACATCAGATGTCCCCAGCGGAGCACTCCCTTACATCAGGTGTCCCCAGCGGAGCCCTCCCTTACATCAGATGTCCCCAGCGGAGCTCCCCCTTACATCAGATGTCCCCAGCGGAGCCCTCCCTTACATCAGATGTCCCCAGCGGAGCACTCCCTTACATCAGATGTCCCCAGCGGAGCTCCCCCTTACATCAGATGTCCCCAGCGGAGCCCCCTTACTTCAGATGTCCCCAGCAGAGCCCCCCTTACATCAGATATCCCCAGCAGAGCCCCCTTTACTCCAGGTGTCCCCAGCAGAGTCCCTCTTACATCAGATGACCCCAGCGGAGCCCCCTTACATCAGGTGTCCCCAGTGGAGCCCCCTTACATCAAGTGTCCCCAGCAGAGCCCCCCTTACATCAGATGACCCCAGCGGAGCCCCCTTACATCAGCTGTCCCCAGCGGAGCCCCCCCTTACATCAGGTGTCCCCAGCTGTGCCCCCCTTACATCAGCTGTCCCCAGCGGTGCCCCCCCTACATCAGCTGTCCCCAGCGGAGCACTCCCTTACATCAGATGTCCCCAGCGGAACTCCCCCTTACATCAGATGTCCCCAGCGGAGCCCCCTTACTTCAGATGTCCCCAGCGGAGCCCCCCTTACATCAGATGTCCCCAGCAGAGCCCCCTTTACTCCAGGTGTCCCCAGCAGAGCCCCCCTTACATCAGATGACCCCAGCGGAGCCCCCTTACATCAGGTGTCTTAAGTGGAGCCCCCTTACATCAAGTGTCCCCAGCAGAGCCCCCCTTACATCAGATGACCCCAGCGGAGCCCCCTTACATCAGGTGTCTCCAGCGGAGCCCCCTTACATGAGCTGTCCCCAGCGGAGCCCCCCCCTTACATCAGGTGTCCCCAGCGGTGCCCCCCTTACATCAGCTGTTCCCAGCGGTCCCCCCCTACATCAGCTGTCCCCAGCGGAGCCCCCCTTACATCAGCTGTCCCCAGCGGAGCCCCCCTTACATCAGGTGTCCCCAGCGGAGCCCTCCCTTACATCAGATGTCCCCAGCTGAGCCCCCTTTACTCCAGGTGTCCCCAGCGGTGTCTCCGCTGCCATTACAGAAGGCCAAGGGGGAACAAAATAGTGTCTCCACCGGTGTTCTGACAAGAAGTGTCCCCCCATTCGATAGTGTCCTCCCTGTACTGTGAAGGACAAGTGTTAGCCGTGTGGTTATAATAGAACCACCCCCACCCCTTTCCATAACAGACCGGCAGCGGGGATGAGTGCGGCGGAGCGGGGCAGAGTGGGACGGGGGTAGGTAGGGCGAATCAGGGGGTGGGCGGCACCACAGCAGCTCTGTTTCTATTGTAGCCACCCAGCTCCACTCCACTTCTTCTGGTCTTCTTAAAAATGGCATTTCCCAGGAAATAATAAAATTGAGAAAAGAGCCTAAATCCCGGGAATGTCCTGGGAAATTCGGGACAGTTGGTAAGTATGCAATAGTATACACAAAATCCCTGCTGGTACTTCAAATGATACTCACAGAATCCTTGCCAGAATATCCAGGGCTCCCTGAAACAATGCCAAGTCTATCCTCTGACCCATAGGGATATTTAAACATTAGCTCTGGAAGTTGCTGGTGCTGTTTGTTCTCACCAGCTACTCCTTGTTTCAAAAGATCTATAATACTTGAATACAAAAAAGCTGCGCCAGCCCTCTAACCAATTATAAAAAGAAATGAAATAGTAAAAATATATAAATAATTAATATATAAATGATTATACAATCAAAAACACCTCAAGTGTATAGCAATCGAAAAAGTGCATAAAAATAACAATGCAAAAAACCCATTCATAAAGAGTTCGTGTATAGGTCCATATAGTTAACACTTATGTTCTTAAATGGAAACACCACAGTGATTCAACACACTCTGAAAGCGCACGAAGTACCCGTCACCGTATAGTGAGTGCGCTTACCAGAGGGTATATAGATTGGAGCGTTTTTATAGATGGTAGGTCACACCAAAGTTATCCTCCTTCTAGTGGGTCAGCTCTCCGCACCGCAACAGCACTCCCCAGACAGTAATCTATTCCGTGGTCTCAAAAGGTACTCAGTGGTCCACAGAAAAGAAAGGAACCAACATGGCGTAATATCGTTGAGACAATTTATTAAAGATAAAAAGTAGCGCACTTACATGTAAGTCGAAAGTTTACAGCGTATAAAAGTAACATAAAGAAAAAGCCGGCCGGCAAACAGGAGCCCGTCCTCCTCTCCTACAACGTGGTGGCGTCACTGCGTGCCTTCCCAGATGCGTTTCGTTATACCTGACGTTGTCAATGGGGAACTATAATACTTGCTTGAGATTGCCGACTGTTGCTGCCTCTGATTGTCTTGGCTAACCTCTTGTTTGGCACCCACCTCAACCAAAATCTTGACCCAAATTCTCTTTTGATTGCCACCTGCCATGACTCTTGTCTGGACCTGACTATTTTCTTTTGGATGCCCTAGTGAACAGTCTCCACACTGTAGCCTTCTTTGACCCCACTCAAATGTTTGTGAGGAAATCTTGGAGGCTACGACTTGGTACAAAAATGCAATGAAACCCGTCTACAATTGGGAGTGATGTTGAAATATGGAATCATATTGGGTTTTTCAGTTCATCTCTTGAGTGTATATTTCTATTTCCAGTGGCATAGCTATGACTATAGCAGCCCAGGCGACTGCTATAAGGTTTAGTGGCAGGAGGGGGACCCCCGCAGGTGGGGTAGTTGAAGCAAACTGAACATAGAAAACCTATGTGCTTGTAAGAAAACCCAGATTCAGTATATATCTTTAAGGGGTTTTTAGTTAAGTAGAATTCCAGCTTAACCCTAACTACTCTTAAAACTGTCCACCCCCCTCCTAAAACCTATGCTTACTAACCTGTGTAAGAAAGATGTATTTTCTACTTACCTATTATCAGGCCGCTCTGATCTGGTCTGGTGATCCTTCCTTGTGTTTTCTAGTGGTTCTGCAACGGAGAGAGGAAAGCATTCTGACAATGGCAAGAAGAGCCTGAAACAGTGATATCACCTATAGGCTTTAATGACCCATCAGTTGTCAGCCTGCCCTCCTGCAGATGCACTGGCTGACAGTGGGAGCACGCAACTGGACCAGAGTGGCCTGAAAACAGGTAAGTGTAAACATCTTGCCTACACAAGTAAGTAAGCATAAGTGTTAGGAGGCGGGGTGGGATAGCTTAAGAGTAGCTAGGGTTAACTTGGTTGTAAACCTCAGACAGAGCATATCCTTCTATAGTATGTACTGTACTTGTCTTAGTCCAGAGCAAGTGCCATTTCTGTCTGCTGCTTCATTCTGCTTCTATCTGCAGGAGTCACTTCTGACAAGTTTTCCTGACACCAAGAGAAAAATGGTGACAGGGGAGGGAGCTCCAGCTGATTGAACGCCTCAGCTCTGTTCCCGTGTGCTGTGTGAAGGGGTGTGTCACTTTCCTACAGTCCCGAGGCCAGTCACTTCACTGGGTATATCAAAGGATTTACAACCACTTTAATGGGATATTATACCTATAGGGTTTATACTAATAGTATATCAAAATCATGGGACATATTTATAAAGCACAAAATGTGACCTTCACTAAACATTCGCTGGTGTTAAATCAATGATCGTCATTTAAGTCACATGCACCTGAAAGATTCATCTGCAATAAGTGCTTAGGGAATGTTAGATTTACTGCTTAAGGCCCCTTTTACACGGACGCCTCCGTTTGGTGGCCTCCGCTTGCTCAGCGGGGATCGCTCCGCTCACTCTGCAGTACGGAGACGGACACAGGCCCGAAATCAATACCAAAATGGGGTGAAATTTGGCCATCTGTCTGTTTTCATCTGATCATATCCAATCCGATCTGCCAGACGGATGGAAAATAGGACCACCATGTGCCTGGATTTTTAGACAAGATTGTAACGGATAGCAGCGGGTGTCAGTAAACATGTCACCGCTGACATTTGCGGCTTCATAGAGGTGAATGGAGGGTCCGATCAGGTCCCTCTGAAAAATGGACAGACGGACGTGGTCGGACAGCCCGTGTGAAAGGGCCTTTATAAATATGCCCCTATGTGTCCTATGGAATTGTTACATATACTGTATATTGTATAAGCAATGTAGGTAACAGAGTTGGCTGCAGATGCACTGAAGTTGGTGATTTGGTTGTTTGTTTATCTATTACACCTTCAGGGACCATCAACCCATCTTTGTTTTGTGAGTTATGTGTTTGGTATTCATATGTTTCACAGGTATTTTAAATACAATTTGTTAAAGGAGTAAAAGGGACTGTTGTGTTCAATTAAATTCAATTCGCTCAAACCCCCTGCATAGCTCGGCACTCCAGTGAGTGCTGAAGGGGAAGAGCAGAGAACCGGTGACTGACAGACAGTGCTTTCTGCTCAGTGAAGACTGAGAACTAAATGATCAATGGTCATGTGATCGTCCAGTTCTCAGTCTTAGAGCTTGCATGGATAGTTGCAGCATTGGATCAAAGCTGCAGGCATATACAGTAGATGAGGGTAATGTTAGTTTAGCCCTAACATACAGTAGGTCTCCAATTGAATCTCATTACAAGTCTAATAACCTTTGCTTAAGCTCTGCTCAACACTGCTCAAGTATATAAATGTGTGTTAGAACCTCGTGAGCTGTTACGCAAAAAACAACAGATAAATAAATAAATAAATAAAGTATTTAATTAATAGAAAGCTGCCAGCACTCCCCACAATTCCTATTTTTGTGATAATGCAAAAACGAATAACAAATGAGTGCAGCGCTACGTGAACATGAATAATCTATAAATGTGATCTGTGATCCTCCTATTGTGGATGGTCAGTAGTGTACAGTGGTCAGTACAATCTCTCAATCCTGAGTAAAGTGCTCAAAACCCCACATGGATTGGGAGATTGTACTGAGCACTGTACACTACTGACCATTCACAATAGAAGGGTCACATATCACATTTATAGATTATTTATGTTCACTTAGCGCTGCACGCATTTGGTATTCATTCCAACACTGCTCAAGTAAGGGGAAGCAGGAGGGCTTTCTCCTAAGACATGTTGGCTTTATTTGATGCTCTTAACCAATACAGATTTTAAAAAAAGATCTTCGAGTGATATGAACTTTTGTTCTAAGTGCTCCTCAATACCCACCCTAGAAAGTATTATCTGCGAAGCGCTCTCTTTATCACAATCAGAAAGGTAGAAACCTAGGACCAGAACAAGGTTCACCTACACTATACCTTCATTAAATATCAGCTTCTTTTAAAGAAGACTCACTTTACTGCATATCCATTAAAACCAAGCCTTACTTCTATGCAGTGATGTAAGTAACTCAGTTAAAATAAACAGAGTTACTTAACGCAGTTACTTTAGAGGGTAATGAGTAATCTGATTACTCTTCCCTTCATGGTAACTCAGTTCCCATTACTTGGGCGGCATTACCGCAATTACATCTACTTCCCGGGAGGCCCGCCATGGCCACGCTGCCTGGCCGTTCTTTCCGCCGCAGGAAGGGGGGCTTTCGCCCGCTGAGCTGAGGAGAGGCTGAGACTCACAGAGACTGTCTGGACCGTCCCATCCCACCCCGCCTATCCAGAGAGAGAGAATGTAGGGAGGCAGGCCGGACACTGAAAAATGAAGTCAGCTGACCAGCTGACACCAATTGAGTGAAGGGGGGGGGGTCTCTCTCTCTCCCCATGAGGAGAGGCATCCCTGGAGGCATTCAAGTAAGTGACTGTCTGACAATTCAAATTGCAGTGCAATCGATCCATCCCAAGTCCTCTACCACCTCTGCTTCTTACTGATCCCATCCCTACCCACTCACCGTCACTTCTACAACAGAGGTGATGGGGGGGGGGGGATAAGGTAGGGATGAGATCAGTGGTGGTGGGGGAGGGGATCAGTAAGAGGCAAAGGTGGTGGTGAGAGAGGATGGCACCACCACCGCTGCCACCCCCAAGTACTACTGCTGCCTGCCACCCCCCCCAAGTACTACCGCTGCCACCCCCCCAAGTACTGTACACCACCACCACTGCCACCCCCCCAAGTACACCACCACCACTGCCACCCCCCCAAGTACCACCGCTGCCACCCCTCAAATACCACCGCTGGCACCCCCTCAAGTACCACCGCTGCCACCCTTGTCACAGTTACTTTGCTGAGTAACTAATTACTTTTCCAATGTAGTAACCGAGTTACTAACGCAATTACTTTTTGGGAGAAGTAATTTGTAACTTAACTAATTACTTTTTTAAAGTAAGATGACCAACACTGCTTCCATGACACACACATCATATACCTTGTCAGGATATGACAAACCACCTTCAATGGTATAGCTAGCTAACCAAAAGGGGGAAAATAAGACATGTTCATTGTTATAGTTTATCTACAGTGTTAGATTTTCAGTCTCCTGACATCAAAACAATGACTATAAAGCGGTAATTACTTTGTGAGTATCCCATCTGTAGGCAAGGGGTAGGTGGTTGATTGCAGACCTTCCTTCATGTTCCCCATTAACTCATTTGGCATCAAGTCTGGGTCACATATGAGGAAAGCCCCTGGGGTGGGTTCTTCTGGGCTATGCTAGAAACCTGTAACAGGGTCACTTTCCTCACACATGGGGTATCTTTACTTAGGTCACATTCACGAGCCAGAAGATGACAAACATGAATTAACTTTCGTAAACTCTCTTGCTGTATTAAGCATTAAGTATTATTGATGTATCACCACAACTGCTTTATTCTGTGCTGTTTCCATCAATGCTCTGGGACAAGGCCACCGCGGGAATACTCAACCTTCAGACGGGCCCCCACTCTTAGTGATGGACACTTTGTACCCTTGCACTGTAATTATTCTCCTGTTAACTCTTGAGGCCTCATGTAAATGTACACCTCTCACAGTATCTTGCATTTAGGAGACACGGGCTAAGCTTATGCCCACATCCACCTGTCCAGCTACTACCTCATCCTGGTAGAGGAATGAGATCCTGCCATGGGCCTAGCATGGACTCCCTGTGCATATGCACTTAACTCTTGACCTTTCATACCTCTATACAGAATTGGGCCGATCTGCTCCCATTGGTATGGGAGACAGACCGCTACAGAAGAAATAACAACAACTCCCTCTCTGCAAGAGGCCGTCTCACCTTTAACAGCTACATGCTACCAACAGGCTGCTTTAACTGAATGTAAACTTCCATTGCCCATGGCAAACATATTGTATATAGTACTGCAATAGGATGTGTCTTTACATGTTGTCGTTATACCCCAATGTGTTTATGAACCAAAGCTGGAGACTTTGTGCACCAGTTACTTGCATTACAATCCTTTAATAACTTCAGACCAGGCAGAAGGAAAAATCTCAAAGCTTGACTTAGTAAAAGGTGCAAAACATGATAGAGTCCACATGCACAAGAAACGGTTATTTTCCCTACATCACTAATCTCTAACTGAGGCTTGTGTGCTGCCTGGCTTACCTGCAAAGGTATAGTCCATGCTGGTGTCTTTGGGAGGACTGCAAGTCCCAGCAGCTCCATAGATCTTGGCAGGCTCCTCTCTCTCTGGTGGCTGCAGATGACATGCTGTGTATGGTGGGACTACTACTTAAATTGCAGCAGTCAGCCTGTCTTCTCCCATGTGGCTGGTGTCCCCCTGGGCAAAAGGCCCTCCTGCTTTTATATGCAGTGGTAAAAGAAAAGAGCCCAGCAGAAGCCCACCAAGTGAAAAGACTGAGAATTAAGTTAACTCTTTCCCTCCCTAGCTAGCAGTTTCGGTATTAATAAAAATGCAGAGCAGACAGGGCTAAAGTACTCACAAGCACCCTGTCAACACCTCCACCAACATAGAAGACTTACTGGGAGGTTTGTAGTGTTTTTTTAAAGGATCCTTGCTCACACAAACACTAAAATTAATTATCCAAATTGAGCTTTCAAACATGCATATTCATATTTTAGCAATTTTTTAACATGATTATAATGATGTCTTCTGCACATGGAAAGCAGATTTACTTGTTGCACATTTACAAAGTAATCTTTTTTTGCTAAAACGAACTACAGTACATTTCCCTGTAAATTTATGCAAAGGTAAATTTATCAACTAGTGCGCTCATTTGCTTACATCTCATATGCCTTTTTTTTAAATCTTGTCCCCCTCTTTCCAAAGCCCTATGATGGCTGTGGTAGGTTAGCATTATTGTAGAGTTAGTCAAAGTTTATTATCAACATAGAAATTACATGTGTTTGTTTTTAAAAGTCATGTGGTTGTAGTTCTAGTAGAGATCACACGCTGCGACTGTGCTTTTTTCCCCGCCATGCATTTGTAGCTGCATATGTTGTGGAGCAAATGTTAGTAATTAGGGCACTCAAGATGGAGCCGCAGAGTAATATGCTCTTCTAGACAGTTTAAAACACATTTTAAGCAGAAGGTAAGTCATAAAATGATCTCATAGCTCTGAACTAAGGCTAAATAGCATTTTGTTTAATGAAAAAGGGTTTAAGGTCATTCTGAAAACAAAGGCGTGCTTTGATACAAAAAGACCCCAGAGGTAAAAGAAGACAGGAATCTGTCACAAGTAACCTCTGTACAATCCAGAGGAAGACAAACAAATCCCAGAATGAAACCATTTCCAATTTTGCTACAAATGGAAAACAAAACCCTATAGATTTAGACCGTATGGAATTGAGACATAACTTTATCAAAATTTATAAGCAAAAGTAAAAGTATACACAATGAAAGATTGCCCTGCTCCAAATTATATTCATATTCGATTTAAAGAATAGTTTTAACAGTTGTGTATATATATATATATATATATATATATATATATTGCTGCAGATTAAGCATTACAAAAGTAATGGAACTTTGAAGCAATTCATAATCTTAAAGCGTTCCTAAAACCACAACAGTAAAATCAGTCTGTATATGCAGTAAAGCACACTGTTTTTATACTCGCTGTGGAACCTAAGGAGTTAATCCTCCACGTTGTGTACAGTAAAAAGGCTGTTCAAACCTGTCTACTCTGATCCTCCCCTACGTTTAGTGTCCCCAATCCATCTGCTGATAGCACAGAGCCTTTGAGGCCCTCTGCACATGCTCAGTTTGGTGTGTATTGCTAGATAGTTTTTTTTTGTCAAAGTAGAATGAAAACTCCTCCTACAAGCTTTAACCAGACAATAATAGAAGTCACAAGACTGTTAGATACTGCTGATGAGAAAAAGTATTTAGCAGTTTATATTTACTAAAATAATTGCATTGCCATGTTCAGTGTACTCTGAGAGATCATCTATAGTGAATGCAGGGTCCTGGGTTTAGAAACATTCTAACCACTTACAGATCAAAATATTTTCCCCCTTAATGACCAGGCCATTTTTTGACAGATCGGACACTTTTTACACATTTTTGGGACCTTTGACATTTATACAGCAATCAGTGCTATAAATATGCACTATTACTGTGTAAATGTCACTGACAGGGAAGGAGTTAACACTAGGGGGTGATCAGAGGGTTAACTGTGTGCACTCAGTGTATGTTCTAACTGTAGGGGGAAGGAACTGACTAGAGGAGGAGACAGAATGTTGTTCCTAGATAGTACGACGACTCACGGGAACACGCCGACCTGCTGCAGTATAATGACGGCGACCAGTCGGCAAGCGGTTAATTGACAATTGTGTGGCCATGCGGTGCTGTACCCAAACAAAATTGAAGTCCGTTTTTTCACACAAATAGAGCTTTCTTTTGGTGGTACTTGATCACCTTTTGCAGTTTTTATTTTTTGCGCTATAAACAAAAAAAAGGGCAAAAATTTTGAAAAAAAAACACAATTTTTTTTTGCTTTTTGCTATAATAAATATCCCAAATTTATTTTTAGCAAAACAAATGTCTTCATCAGTTTAGGCCAATATTTATTTTTCTACATATTTTTGGTAAAAAAAATCGCAAAGTGTATATTAATTGTTTGCACAAAATAGCATCTACAAAATAGGGGATAGATTTATGGCATTTTTATTATTATTATTTTTTTATTTTTTCTAGTAATGGTGGTGATCTGCAATTTTTAGTGGGACTGCAACATTGAGGTGGACAGATCAGACACTTTTTTTTGGGACCATTGACATTTATACAGCGATCAGTGCTATAAAAATGCACTGATTACTGTTTAAATGTCACTGGCAGGCAAGAGGTTAACACTAGAGGGTGATCAAGGGGTTAAATGTGTTACCTGGGAGGCATTTCTAACTGTGGGGGATGGGACTGACTGGAAGAGGAGAGAGATCACTGTTCCTAAGCACTAGGAACAGCAGATCTCTCTCTCCTCCCCTGTCAGAATGGGGATCAGTCTGTTCACATTGACAGATCCCTGTTCTGGCTCTCTTTCCCGTGGATGGCCGGTGGACATCGTGGCTGCAGGCTACTCGCATAGGGTCCCCCACCATGCAGCGGGCATGTGCCTGCTATGGCTCTTTCTGCAGATTTAATTTTGGTACCCGCTGACCATTGGGTGGTTGCGTGAAGAGAGACATGCCAACTGACAGAAGAAAGCATTTTATAATTTTTATTGTAATTTGATTATTATTAACAAGTGGTTGATGTTATGTTTTTTAGAAATATATTTTTCTATATCATCTGACCATGTAACACATACTCTGAGATTATGTGAGGTACTGTATAACAATTTATATGGACACAACACTTCAGGTCCTGAGAAAGTAGATTAGTTCTGTGAAATGCATAGACTGTGATGTTGTATATAACCACTTCAGCCCTGGTAGGATTTGCCCCCTTCCCGACCAGGCAATTTTTTTGCATACGGCACTGTGTCGTTTTAACTGACAATTGTGCAGTCGTGCAACATGGTACCCAAACAAAATTTACAGTGGTGTGAAAAAGTGTTTGCCCCCTTCCTCATTTCCTGTTCCTTTGCATGTTTGTCACACTTAAGTGTTTCGGAACATCAAACCAATTTAAACAATAGTCAAGGACAACACAAGTAAACACAAAATGCAATTTGTAAATGAAGGTGTTTATTATTAAAGGTGAAAAAAAATCCAAACCATCATGGCCCTGTGTGAAAAAGTGATTGCCCCCTAAACCTAATAACTGGTTGGGCCACCCTTAGCAGCAACAACTGCAACCAAGCGTTTGCGATAACGTGCAATGAGGCTTTTACAGCATCCTGGAGGAATTTTGGCCCACTCATCTTTGCAGAATTGTCCTAATTCAGTTACATTAGAGGGTTTTCGAGCATGAACGGCCTTTTTAAGGTCATACCACAACATCTCAATAGGATTCAGGTCAGGACTTTGGCTAGGCCACTCCAAAGTCTTCATTTTGTTTTTCTTCAGCCATTCGGTGGTGGACTTGCTGGTGTGTTTAGGATCATTGTCCTGCTGCAGAACCCAAGTTCGTTTCAGCTTGAGTACACAAACAGATGGTCGGACATTCTCCTTCAGGATCTCTTGGTAGACAGCAGAATTCATAGTTCCTTTTATCACGGCAAGTCTTCCAGGTCTTGAAGCAGCAAAACAGCCCCAGACCATCACACTACCACCACCATATTTTACGGTTGGTATAATGTTCTTTTTATGAAATGCAGTGTTCCTTCTACGCCAGATATACTTGGACACACACCTTCCAAAGAGTTCCACTTTTGTCTCATCGGTCCACAGAATGTTGTCCCAAAAGTCTTGGGGATCATCAAGATGTGTTGTGGAGAAATTGAGACGAGCTTTGATGTTCTTTTTGCTCAGCAGTGGTTTTCTCCTTGGAACTCTGCCATGCAGGCCATTTTTGCCCAGTCTTTTCCTGATGGTGGAGGCATGAACGCTGACCTTAACTGAGGCAAGTGAGGCCTGCAGTTCCTTGGACGTTGTTGTGGGGTCTTTTGTGACCTCTTGGATGAGTCGTCGCTGCGCTCTTGGGGTAATTTTGGGCAGCCGGCCACTCCTGGGAAGGTTCACCACTGTTCCATGTCTTCGCCATTTGTGGATAATGGCTCTCACTGTGGTTCGCTGGATTCCCAAAGCTTTGGAAATGGCTTTATAACCCTTTCCAGACTGATAGATCTCAATTACTTTCTTTCTCAATTGTTCCTGAATTTCTTTGGGTCTCGGCATGATGTGTAGCTTTTAAGGATCTTCTGGTGGACCTTACTGTGTCAAACAGCTCCTATTTAAGTGATGCCTTGATTGTGAACAGGTGTGGCAATAATCAGGCCTGGGTGTGGCTAGAGAAATTGAACTCAGGTGTGGACAACCACAGTTATAGTATGTTTTAACAAGGGGGGCAATCACTTTTTCACACAGGGCCATGATGGTTTGGATTTTTTTTCACCTTTAATAATAAACACCTTCATTTACAAATTGCATTTTGTGTTTACTTGTGTTGTCCTTGACTATTGTTTAAATTGGTTTGATGTTCCGAAACACTTAAGTGTGACAAACATGCAAAGGAACAGGAAATGAGGAAGGGGGCAAACACTTTTTCACACCACTGTATGTCCCTTTTCCCCCCATAAACAGAGCTTTCTTTTGGTGGCATTTGATCACCTCTGCTGTGTTTATTTTTTGTGCTATACACAAAAAAGTGTGACAATTTAGAAAATAACACAATGGGAGTTATTTACGAAAGGCAAATCCATTTTGCACTACAAGTGCAAAGTGCACTTGAAATTGCACCCAAAGGGCACTTGGAAGTGCAGTCGGCTGTAGATTCCAGGAGGACATGCACGGAGAATAGAAAAAAAAAAGAAACGCATTTCTTCATCAGTTTAGGCCGATAGGTATTCTGCTACATATTTTTGATTAAAAAAATCGCAATATTGATTGGTTTGCGCAAAAGTTATAGCGTCCACAAAATAGAGAATATATTTATGGCATTTTTCATAAAAAAATTTATTGGTTTTTCAGAAAATCAGCATAACAGCAGAATCAACATTGAGATCACATTGTCAAACCTTGATCTTCACAATGACATACAGGTGATACAGCTAGGAATAGTAGATTTAGAAGCGAGCCTATTTCGCTTTCTGTTAGTAACTCATAGGATCATAGTATGTAGAGGCCCCTCCCACTCATATCCGTTTTAGTCCCATAACGTTTTCCTAGCGACTAGACTAAGGTGTCTTAGGCCCACAAGTGGACCATTCCAGTAATGTACATCAATCTTCATAGTAACTTCAGACCCCGATAACCGTTGGCCCTTAGTGGGTCATAAGGACCTTATCATGAGGTGAATAACCATTTTCCTAGAGTTAAGATCACAGAAGGTGAATAGAGAAGAGAGTAGGAAGAGGAAAGAGAAGAGGAGAGGAAGAGTTGCCAGCCTGTGAGATATTAGCCCCAATGTTAAGTGACCAATGTTGCCAGGTATCAGGGAAATGCCCCTATTTGTTGGGCCCAGGGTTCCCATAGCGCTTCAAACTGTTTGTTTGTTTACAATATGGTGCTTACCAATTTTTCTTGGGCCATTATCCAGGAAATCTTTCTTTTCGTGGACAATGGAAAGTCCTTGGATTGTTTCCAGGCTTTGGCTATAGTAATTTTTGCCCCTGTCAGGATGAACAAGATCAATTTGCTAGTGAGTTTAGGGATACTCTGGAAGATATTGTTCCAAAACCCTCTGAGTTTTGGACATTCCCACCAGATGTGTAGCATGGTACCCAAACTCTGGCAGCCTCTGAAGCACAAAGGGGAGAAGGATGGGAACATGGACGCCAATCTGGTTGGGACCAGATAACATCACGTGAAGATTTTAATATTCCCTTCCATAGGTGAGGCATTGAAGATGCCTTTGATTGATCGAGCAAAGGACTTGTGCCAATCCTCCAATTCTCATGTGGTCTGGAGGTCTTTTTCCCACGCTAGCATGTAAGGTAATTTGTTGGCATTCCTGGCAAGTGAAGCATAGATTATAGAAATCCCTCCCCTCTGCTCCATGGCCTGATCGCACCAGCATTCATATCTGTGAATGCCGAAGGGTATTTTTCGGTGGTGAGGAGCTCTAGCTCCTTTTCGAAATGTCTAAGGGGTAACGGACCTGTGCTGGAAAATAAATGTCCGATGCGGTACACCCCCTTGTCTAGCCACCATTTTAAGGCTTTTATGTTCATGCCCAGCGTAAATAGTGGATTAAATATAAGAGCTAGTGGTTGGGTATCAGAATTTATGGCATTTTTATGACTATTATTTTTTTTTGCTAGTAACGGTGGCGATCTGCGATTTTTATCGGGACTGCGAGATTGCAGTGGACAGATCGGACACTTTTTACACTATTTTGGGACTGCTGACATTTATACATCAATCAGAGCAAAAAATAGCCACTGATTACTGTAGTAATGTCACTGGAAGGGAAGGGGTTAACATTAGGGGGCGATCAAGGGTTTAACTGTGTTCCCTAGTGTGTGTTCTAACTGTAGGGTGATGGGACTGACTTGGGGAGGAGACCAATCAGTGTTAATACTTAGTATGATCTGTCTCCTCTCCCCTGAGAGAACCGGGATTTGTGTGTTTACACACACACATCCCCATTCTTGATCTGTAAGGAGCAATTGCCAGTGTCTGGTGGACATTGCTCCCTCTGGGCCAGTGTGTCTGCTCCAGGGACATGCTGCAGGTGTGCGCTCCCCTAGCGGTACATGCTACAGCTAAGGCATTTAAGGAGCCGTGACATCACCCATAGGCTTACTATGGGGCATTCATTGTTAGCTGTCCCTCCTCCGGCTGTAAGTCGATCATGTGACTGGACTGTAGCACCCTGTGAATAGGAAGTATATGCATCCTTCTTCTACAGTAGGGATATGCAATTAGCGGACCTCCAGCTGTTGCAAACTACAAGTCCCATCATGTCTCTGCCTCTGGGTGTCATGCTTGTGGCTGTCAGAGTCTTGCTATGCCTCATAGGACTTGTAGTTCTGCAACAGCTGGAGGTCCGCTAATTGCATATCCCTGTTCTACAGGGTAGTTAGTATTTGTGTTAGAAGAAGGGTGGGAATATCTTTAAGCTTAACAAGTTCTAGACTAGAATTGCATTTTAAATAAATGCATGATTAATTGATCTGTAAAATAGATTGGGATCAAAAGCTCGTGGTTCTAGGTACATAACGTAATTTTAATTAAATGTACTCGTTTTTAAAATATTTGTATTTATTAAAATTATATATTTTTGTATTCACTGTGTCATGTTTCATGTTAACATTGGTTAATGTTATGTTCATTGGAGGAGAATTAAAGACATTTCTTGTTATTATTTTTTTTTCCTTACATTTTTATTAGGTTTGCAACAGAGAGCAAGTACAAATATGAGTAAGGTAACAATCAAATGCAACATGTATGCAAACAAAGGAAATTGGCATAGATGACATACAATACAGAATAGGTTGCAAAAATAAGTAATAAATCTATAATGGAAAAGCAGCATGCTTTACTCATCCGGGTATCGGGTAAAAGAGGAAGGGTGGAAGACTAATAATATGTTTGCAGCTGCAACATAGGAGGCTTACTGAATATAAGTTTTAAGTGCAGTCAACCTTACTGGACTTGGTATCACAGCTAATATTATGTCTGGGGAGCCTAGTACAAAGGGGGAGAGACATAAAGATCAGTTAGGGTGCAATGTTCTTTGCCCTAGCATTAGCAAGCCAGGGGGACCAGTTTAGTAGGAATTTTGGCATGGTTAGGTTGGCTTTGACGAACATGTGTTCCGGGTCCATGTGTTGGTTGACAGTGGCTATAGCTTGTTGAAGGGTTGGAAGGGTATTGCTTTTCCATTTATGGGCTTTGGTTAGACGAGCAGCAATGAGGATGTGTGTTAAGATAGGATGGTAATATCTAGGCCAATCCTCTAAACCCAAGTCCAGCAAGGCCAACCGTGGCTCTTGTTTTTTTTTATGGTGATGCAAGTGCAGCAACAATAATTGTTATCATCTCCATTCCGCTCTGTTGACTATATCTTTATTTCTGCAGAGTGAGATTTAGGGCACTGATGCTTCTGATTGATAGTTTTAGGAGCTCTGGATGAACCACTTACAGACCAGAAAATTTGGCTGCTCAATGACCAGGCCATTTCTTGCGATACGGCACTGCGTCGCTTTAACTGACAATTGCGCGGTCGTGCGATGTTGTACCCAAACAAAAATGACCTCCTTTTTTTCCCACAAATATAACTTTTTTGGGTGTATTTGATCCCCTCTGTGGTTTTCATTTTTTGCGCTATAAACAAAACAAGAGTGACAATTTTGAAAAAAAAACTATATTCTATACTTTTTTCTGTAAAAAATATCCACAAAAAATGTTTTTAAAAATCAAATTTCTTCATCAGTTTTGCCCAATATATATTCTTCTACATATTTTTGGTAAAAATAAAATTGCAATAAGCGTATATTGATTGGTTTGCGCAAAAGTTATAGCGTATACAATCTATGGTATAGATTTAAGGTATTTTTATTATTATTATTATTATTATTATTTTATTAGTAATGACACATCTTTGGGACTACTGACATTTATACAGCGATCAGTGCTATAAAAATGCACTGATTACTGTATAAATGTCACTGGCAGGGAAGGGGTTAACACTAGGGGGCGATCGAGGGGTTAAATGTGTTCCCTCGTTTGTGTTTGTAACGGTGGGGGATGGAACTGATTAGAGGAGGAGACATATCACTGTTTCTAGCTAGTAGGAACACACAATCTGTCTCTCCTCTCCTCTCCTCACAGAGCAGGGATTTGTGTGTATGCACTAGGGCACTAGGGAACTTCCCCCATTCAGTTTGCATTCAGAACATGCAGACAGGCAAAAACTTTGTTCAAACACGCAAACACCATTAAAGTCTATGGGACACGAACATGAAAAGTGCTAATTTTAAAGGCTTATATGCATGGTATTGTCATAAAAAGTGTCTGGGGACCTGGGTCCTGCCCCATGGGACATGTATCAATGCAAAAAAAGTTTTAAAAACTGCAGTTTTTTTCGGGAGCAGCGATTTTAATAATGCTTAAAGTGAAACAATAAAAGTGTAATATTCCTTTAAATTTTGTACCTGGGGGGTGTCTATAGTATGCCTGTAAAGTGGCGCATGTTTCCTGTGTTTATAACAGTCTGAGAGCAAAATGACATTTCTAAAGGAAAAAAGTAATTTAAAAGTAATATCACTAGCGCCAGCTATAATGAATTGTCGGTTCAGCAATACACATAAAAGTTCATTTATGAAAATGGCATGGGATTTCCCCACAGGGGAACCCCAAACCAAAATTTAAAAAAAAAATTTGTGTGGGAGTCCCCCCACATTCCATACCAGGCCCTTCAGGTCTGGTATGGATTTTAAGGGGAACCCCGCACCAAAATAAAAAAAATGACATAGGGTCCTCCCAAAAATCCATACCAGGTTGCAGGAAAAGAGGGGGCCAGAGAGCCCCCCTCCTGAACTGTACCAGGCCATATTCCCTCAAGATTGGGAGGGTGCTTTGGGAAAGAGGCCCCAAGGGCCTCATCCCCACAACCCTTGCCCGGTGGCCGTGGGGGTCTGTGAGCAGGGGCTTATTGGAATCTTGAAGCCCCCTTTCACAAGAGGACCCCCAGATCCCGCCCCCCATGTGAATTGGTAATGAGGCACAAATGTACCCCTACCATTTCACAAAAAAGTGTCAAAAAGGTTAAGAAAGACTTCCTTATGTGTTCTTCTTCTTCCCCCGCTTCTTCCTCCCGTCTTCTCGTCTGGCATCTTCCTTCTGGCTTCTTCTCTGCTCCGCCTTCCACATGATCCGCCTCAGTGGGAGTCTTCCGCTGTTTGACACTTCTGTTCAGGTGACAGTTCTTATATAACAGAGGGTGGGGCCACCCGGTGACCCTGCCCCCCTCAGATGCAGGGAGACTTCCCTATGACTTTCCCCGTGTTGTCAGAGGGGGGCAGGGTCACCTGTTTTGGTAAATTTCCTGTGGGGAAATCCTGTGCCGTTTTTATCAATGAACTTTTATGTGTATTGCTGGACCGACAATTCCTTATAGCCGGCGCTAGCGATAGTACTTTTAAATGACCTTTTTCCTTTAGAAATGTAATTTTGTACTAGGACTGTTCTAAACACGGGGAACATGTGCCACTTTACAGGCATACTATAGACACCCCCCCAGGTACGAAATTTAAAGAAATATTACACTTTTATTGTTTCACTTTAAGCATTATTATATATAAAATCGCTCCCGAAAAAATTTGCATTTTTAAAACTTTTTTTGCATTGATACATGTCCCCTGGGGCAGGACTCAGGTCCCCAAACACTTTTTATGACAATAACTTGGATATAAGCACTTTTGATTTCTCCCTTACACTTTTAAAGGGTGTTCCGCGGCTTTAGAATTTGCCGCGAACACCCCAAATTGTTCGCTATTCAACAAATGGGCGAACAGCCAATTTTCAAGTTGAACTCATGTTCGACCCGAACATAAAGCCCATCCCTAATTTACACACATGTCCCTGTTCTAACTCTCGTGCCTGTGATCGCCAGCCACGCGAATCGGCTCCACCCGCAGAGCAGAGTGCGCATGCGCGTCTGCTATAGGCATTTAAAGGGCTGACGTACAGCTACGGCAGTTCGCAGGATCGTGCCGACCTGCCGCAGTATAATGACAGTGATGTCACTATTGTCCTGCTCATTGTTCTCCTTCCTGGAAGCTCTAACATAAAGAAGCTAAATCTTGCCTCTACCAAGATGGCTGTCCTCATACAAAGAGAGCAAACCAAGACAACGTAAGTCAATAATGGAGTAAAAGTTAACTGCAGGGAGACCACGTGCCATATTGGTAACTAGTACTTAGCTAAAGCTTCCAGGGTCCCCCTTTCTCTTCAGCATTATCTCACCTCTTAAAAACTGAAAAGCACTGTGCATATTGACAAAAAAGCAAACATTGGACAAACTATTATCTACAGGTATTGCCTGTAGCTCCCCTACATTTGATGTTTTCCCCATTAATAGTAAGGTTACCATCTCATTCCCTTAAACCCAAACACATATGAATTACACAGGTTCTGAGGCTAATTTAATGCAGATAAGGAACCAAGTGAGGTTAATTACTACCACTTTAATCAGCCACAGAACCTGTGTAATTAATATGTGTTTGGCTTTAAAGGGATGAGGTGGCAACACTAATTAGTAGTTTACTATGCCTTGTTCTGCACTGTTTCGCTAAGTAGAGACAGCCATCTTGATTGACAAAATTGACAGAAACCTAATTGCATTATTATAATTTAATTAGATTAAATACATCCTTACTGTGTTTTGCTTCTATAGCCCATTTCTTCTGCTGTAACTAGGCCCCAACACAGCAGCCTGAGTCTTGGTTCACACCTGTGCGATGCAGGAGCCAGCATGATTCCTGCGTGGGTTCCCACACCACATCTCACTCGTAGGCAGTTCACACTGCTCCCTGCGAACCACCGCAAGTGTCAATGTAAAGTTAATGACATCCCCAAATCAATTTTCAGATCGCAGTGCGAACTGTGAAAAATACGAAAGGAATTGGATCGCATGGGTGTGAACACCCATGTGATCCGAATTCAGCGTGGACCAAAAAGAAAGAGTTCTGCGCTATTTTTGCACAGACATCGCATGTGATGTGCTCAGTAATGTGATGTGAATCACATGTGATGGCTGGCATTGCACTAGTGTGAAACCAGTCTAATGGACTAAGGGGTTTAAACACTTCAAAGAATGTATAGTGCTAAGATTGTTTGGATTGAGTCTGCAAACTTTGGATGGCCCTCTCTCTGTATATTTGGACAAGCCACAGATAGCTTATACTGGACTTTTTTACTTTGTGGCCTGTTAGCAAATAGGCCATGTTCTGTTGGTATTCCTTTTTGTACCTGACTCATACCTAATCCATCATAGTTGTCTACCTTGTGTGTACTGTTTATTATGCTTCTTGTTGATTTTATTCAGTAAAACTTTTGATCAAGAAAAAGAAAAATAGACAGCAGATATACCAGATGGTATCAGGGCTGCTGTTAGAAATCACAGGGCCCCATACAGTCTACCTGACAGGGCCCCCTTCCCCTGGCCAAAAGTGACAGAGGACATAGATTTATCAGTTCATTTCTCTACAGCCTCAGCTGCACGTATAAATGAATAGGAAGCGCACAGTTTCTTATGCTTCAGTGATGAATGGACACAGGAGTGATTGGTACCAATTGCTCCCTGTGTTCATTCAGGAAAGGAAGGGGCCAGTAAATGATATATTAACTGGCCTCTTCCCCCCACTCTCCATCCTGAAATATCACCCTGTGTGCCCCCAACAGCTGCTCGGCAGGAAAAGAGGGAATCTGGCAGCGCTGCTGGGGAAAGGGTCACACAGGGGGGCCCAGGCAGCAGATGGAAGGGGCGTATTTGCTAGAACCAATCCCCCTGCAGTGCAGCTGGGGGGATGGATAGGAGGAGAAGCTGGCAGTATTGCAAGAAGAGGATCAGTGTCTGCAATAAGACAGTACAGCCAGCTCTCCTGCTCAGCAGGTGCCCGGGCGCCCCTTTTGATTTGAGGGAGCCCGGGCCCAGTACAGAAAGGATGACTGTACTACCTTTTCAGCGGCCCTGGATGGTATAATAATAATTAATAATATCCTATCACATAGTTCAAGTTGCTGTATGTGTTATATACCGGTGTTTGTTATATATCTCCTCTATATAGAACTGACAAAAATATAGTAATACAGTATCGTTATTATGTGTAGATTTGTTTTTAGCAATTCACAATTTATTTATGAAATAGTAGAAGATTAGAAAATAATGTCAGCGCATTTATCTGGTGCTGTTTGCTGCAAGGATAAATGGCCTGAATGACTCTTTGCCAACCGCTACAGCCCACCACCTGAAGTGCATCTCTTGATACACTCAAGTATTTTTGTTAAAGTGTATTGAAAATCATAATAGCATTATTTTAAAATGGTTAACTAGCTGAAAAGGATATTTAAATATTAATAAAGGTCAAAGGTGTTCGCGGACAATTGTTTCAGCCCTTCTATGACTCATTCCATCAGAGGAAAAGAAAAATGCACACGTGTCTTCACACATGGACCACGAGATGAAAGTCATAAACAACATTCGAAATACACGACAGTACATATTCTGTACAATACAGGTATTAGCATCTGGGAGAAGGATGTCATCTGGTATTAATCACCCTAAGCTACAGAAACACTTTTTCTGACAGCTTGAACATTTTAGGTGGATAAAATATGTTTTTCATTTTGAAGAATACTTTTGGGATGTGAAAGAAAGAATCTGGGTATTGAGTTATAAAAGTGCTACAATAGAATTCTGTATCAGTCTTATTTGGAACCTTAGGAACTGATTGGATGAGAACCATGTTTCCATCCAGGAACAAAAGTGGTAAGTGTTTCCCACAGGTTACAATTTGTGATGAGTGAGCCAAGGAAAATTTGGTTCACTGGACATTTGCCAAACACTTTAAAAAAATGCAAAACACTGAATGTAGATCCTGAACCCTACTGGCATCTATTGAAAGCAAATCTTTACATTTTTTTGTGCCTTTTTTCAAAGCCTATTTCCAAGTTTTTGGTAAAAGAAAGGATATGGGTAGCTGGGCACTGCCACTGGGGACATGTAGCTATGCAAAAAAAGATGTTATACCATTGGACATGTAGCAGTTCTTTTAATGAGGCTTAAAGGCTAAGCTCACATTTTTTCAAAAAAATAATAAAAGAACAAGATTTTGCAGGTAAAAAATGTGCATTTATATTTTTTTAACTTAGAACCTGCAAAGCATTGCATTCCCACGATCAGTAGATTATAGGTGCAATGTCAGGGTCCTGCAAAGATTCCTGACAGTTGTCTGACAGTTACTCAGCTGCAGGAAGTGCTACTGAACTATGTGTTCATTAAAGCGGGAGTAAACCCAGTTTAAAAAAACACTTACATTCCCGGCATGCCGGAAATGCTAACTTTCACATTGGTTGTGCTCTCAATCAAACCATCCAATGTCTGGTTTCATAACTGATCACATGTGCAGCATTATGTCAGTTGAAGAATCATTAAAGGGCAAGATGGCAGCTTCCTTGACTGAAAACGACTTCCACTTTAAAAACTACAAGCCCTCTGCTGGGGTGGAAGACGGGACTTGTAATTCAATAATTCACAGATCGCTGTGAATGAATGATATGGTTGTGTGAGTAGAACCTCGTACAGCCCAATTGTTTTTAAAATGTGATAGCTGGTGCAGGGGGTGAGCGGGCCTGCTGCTACATTAGTAACATGTTACATGTTATGCCCTAAACCCAGGTGTAACATACAACATTTTACTAAAACTGAACCTATCCTTTAAGGGCATATGTACATTGGAATGTGGTATGGGAAACCCACATTCAATGCACAACTTCTGCACCGCATTCAAAACACACTGGGTGTGCAATTTGCTGCAGGTGTCAATATAATCCTAACGTCACCCAAAACTCAGATCACAAATGCAGTGTGTTTGCCTGCATTGGATTGCTTGGTGCCAAAATCCAAGTGATACGGTGTGTTTTTGAAAAGTAGCGCATGCACTACTTTTGGTGCGATCCAGCGTGATTTCAGCGCACTGCACTGAGATGCACAGGAACGTAGAACACTCGTAAAGTGTTACACATGTAGAATGTACTCCAGCAAAAGTGGCCTGGTATGTTTCAAGAGAGGGGGCCGCATACATGCTGTCCCTTCCTTTCCTGGCCACCAAGATAATGCCTTAATTCCTGGATAAGTGTTTAGTAGGAGTTTTTTTAGGGGGTTCCTCGTAGGTTTTTTTCTTGTTTGCATGGGTTCCTCTTTAAAAATCCATAGCAGACTCTAATGAGGGCATGCAGCCTGCCTGGGCGGCTAGGTATGGAGGGAACAGTGAGTGTGGACCCCAAAGCTTGAAACATACCAGGTAACATGCCCTACAGGAGAGAAAAAAAATTGGGATCCCCCTTATAATCCATATCGGACCCTTATCCTAGATAGGGGTCTTGTATTCATTTTTTAGGTGGATCCTATGCAAAAAATTTTAAAAGCATTAGTTGCCCCTAAAAATCAATACCAGATGCTTATCCTAGTGTCTGTCATAGATTTTTAAGTGGCACCCCACGCAAAAAAAAAAACAGAAAAAAAAACCTGTGTTTAGGCCCCCAGAGATCAATAAAAGGCCTTTATTTGGGCACGCAGTCTGGCTAGCCAGGAAAGAAAGGGACAGCAAGCATGAACCCAACTCCCCCCAAGCCATACCCTTAACATTCAGATGGTTTCTTTACTAACCCCCCCCCCCCCCCCCCCCCGGCACAATGTCTCCACATCCCCTATCCCACATTACTTATCTGAGTCTGGACATCCCTTTTACAAGATATTCAGCACCGCCCTACAAGAATGAGTAAGGGATACATAATACAGCTTCTTCATGTCACATGATGAGTAATGCCCCACTGATACAAGCACGAGAGCCCATGCTATGATGGTCCTCACCCATCAGAAATAAGAGCTTGAAGATATTTGATCACTGACATTACCTGAGATGCCTGCAGGCTTGTTTACAATTTGAAACAAGATTGTTGGTGGCCAGAAACTGACATTTAAGCCTTGTACACATGATCTGATTGTTGGCAGGGGATTGTATGATGACAGACTGCCTAAAATCTGACCGTTAGTACACTATTTCAGAGAATTGTTGTCCAACTTTCAGCCAACAAATGTTGGCTGGCAGGCTAGTAAATTTTCGTCAGACAATGGTCTGTTGTCATCTTTTCATATCGTCTATACACAAGTCTGTCACACAAAAGTCCAAAGTACAAATGCACATGCTTGGAAGCAAGGATGAGCCGGCAGGGGCCGGTCTTGTAAACTAGCGTTCGTAATAAAATGTTGAAATGCAGCACACATTCTCTTCTTCTTTAATGGAATAATAATGAAGCTGCTTTGCTGGTGATACTAATGGAGTTATGGCAAACGTTTTTTTAATGATATCAAGAATAATATTATTATGCTTGTTGTTATGCTTGTTGTTTTATTTTTTGGTCAAGTTCCCACAACACCATTATCCCGTAGTTTTTAAGATCAAAGATACAACTATGTTGGTGTCCCTTTTTAATTTTACATTGTATTTTTGAAAATGTAACTGCCTACTCCCAAACTGTCCTTTGAAGTAAAACACATAGCCAAGTATTATTCTACGCAATTTTTTTATTGTGTATTAAAAAAAGAAAACAAATTCAATTAGAGATGCTATCTGCCATCCAAATATAAAGAACTTAACGAACTTTAAAGAAAAAGTGCATTCTATATAGAAAATATAACAAAATCATTATTCAACACAACAAAAGAAAAGTAAAGGGGGTAGGGGTTGAAATCCACAGACCAGCGGCCTTGTTGGGCATCTTGTGGCTGGTATTGCCACTGACCGCCATGCTGCTGTGGTAGGTGGGGTGGCTGTGATGTGTGGGTTGGCTGTGGAGGTGGTGGATGTGGGGCACTAAATCACACAGGTGTGTGTTTTTGGCAATTTGGCCCCTCACCTCCTTGTTGATTCCTGATTCTTGTTCTTTCTGGCCCTTTTAGTAGAAGGGCATATGGGAGAACCTGTGACTTTGTCTGGCTGCTGACTGCTGGCTCCTCCAGACTGACACTTTCCTGTGTATGAAAATGGGATATAATTTGAATCTTTTTCAGGGTTTAGTCATCAATCACACACAATTTTTATCTCCTCCCTGTTGCAAATTGAATGTGTAAGGCAGAAATATTTGAGCAATAAAGTCTAGTTATCATCATTGTATTTTTGGATACAAATATATTCAACAATGCTATACCTGGGTCAAGCTGGACTCTTCCACATGTTCATCCTGTGCAGCAGCACCAGTGTGGACCTCAGGAGCTGTGGCCTCAGCAGATGTCTGGTTGGTAAAAAACCGCAGGCTGTGGGGACATATAGGTCATCTGCTGCTGCTCCAGATCTCTATGAGTCAAGGACCTTGTTGATCTCCCTTTTAAAGTACTCCACAGGTTGGAAATGTTGTTCTTGACATAGTTGTGTGTCTGTCCTGGGGTACAAAGGCTTCACCAACTCGAGCAGTTTCTCCAATGCTGCCTTCCTCAATATTTTATTGCTGTAATCTTGACTCTTGACCTTCCGGAGACAGGGCAGCTCCCTTTGTCCCTTCATTTTATGGCTCCTTTCATATGTTGGCAATGGCGATCGTTCGTCCTCCACTCCAAGATCGTTCCTACGGCTTTCCCGTCGACCGTGCATTCTGGCTTTATATACACTGCGCATGCGTGGAACTCCATTCTCAGTGCATCATAATGCTGGGCCGTGACCATCTCTCTTCTGCATGCAACACACACGGTGGAACATTCCGAAGGGATCAAATTTATTTCTCTTCTTTCATCAGGGAGGCACCAAAAAAGAAGGCTACAGCCAAGCCACCACAAGGGACGAAGGGAGGCTACCCACACTTGGGCCCGACAGGGGAAGCAACAAGGCCTTCTTCCCCACAAAAATGTAAGTGTCAACTTCAAACACACTCATTTAGCCACCTGTTTATAGGTGGGCCAAAGGCCATGGGCTTAGGGCAGAACTTAAGGGGTCAAGAACACTTTCTGGTTGCTGCCTGGCTCATCAGTGCCCATTAATGCAGCCTTGCCAGTGTAGACATGGGTAGAGGAGAGGCAACAGGGAATCACAGTCACACAGAGTCATGCCTGTTAGGATGATCATCATATATCCCATATCCCATAGGAGACAAAGGGGAGGGGAACTTGGGGTGGCTTAATGAATGGTGTATTTTTTCTTTTTAGAGGAAAGTGAGTGTGGTGAGCTCACCCAGGATGTTTATTTGGAGCCATGGGATCTGACTCCTGAACCCAGCAAAGACCTTGCCATTGTGGACCTCAAATCCCCTGACGCGAGTCACACTGAGTGCCAAAGTGACCCAGAAGAGGAAGAAAGTATTTGGGAGCCACTTGTTTGCGCAAGTAAGTATTCTTGGAATCTGCCTTCAAATGTGTATACATGTTGAATGTTTAGATGTCCAAACAAAACACAACACCCACTCCACACGTTAGCAAAGTATGTAGTGCCTTAACATTAGCATGGAGAAGAAAGAGGTGGAAGGAGCTGGCAATGTTGCTAGGTCCCTGACCCAGGCACCAGGGCCAAGATTAAAAAGTTGTTGCATTGTGTACATTCCTAGTAGTGTAGGTGTCTGAAGGGCAAGTAGGTAGCAAGCAACAATAGACTGGGTAAGAAAGTATTTACGGGAATTTGACTAGTAACTTGGCCATAAACTCGCTATGTAGGGCCTCAGCCACTTGACCATTGTTCCCTTAATACATTTTACTCTTCTTACTAGGTCACGATCTTCCACGATGCACTATTGGCAGAATGAGTGCAGAAAAATTGCATTGTTTGAAGGATCTGGAGAAAATCAAGGAGGCTGCCACTGCTTTACAGCGAAGAATCTGAGATTGTGTGGACATGCTTGCCAAATTTAAAATTCCTCTTGCCTGGTCTGAAGTTTCTTGTTCCACTTGTTGGCTCCTATTTACCATGTTTTTATGACTTTGAAATGTCAAAGTTTAGAGACAGAACTCAGTGTTTTTCCACTCCACTTCTCTAGGTGCACCACCAGGTCCTGTTTTCTGAATGTTCCTCAGTGTAAAAACAACTGTGCAAATTACTAACAGTGAAAGTTCAACAAATACATGACCTGGGTTTGCATCTTGAGAAGGAGAGTTGTGAAACACTGCCATAACGTGAATTGGAATGTTTCTGTGTTTTGAAAAATAGCAAAGCCCAAATTTGAAGATGCCCACAAATTGTGCCTTAACATTCTTATTTCCATCATGATCCTGTGCCTAAAATGTGTTTATTTCCATACATCTATTTTGATAAAGCCCCAAAACACACAGTGTGTCAACATGTACTATCTCTCATCACTGGCTATCACTGAACACGTTTTGGGTGTGCAATCCCTTCCTCACAACTAAAGTAGGTCAGATGAAGGGGTTGCACCCCAAAAACACGTCCATTGATACCCTGTGATGGGAGATAACACATGTTATTTACGAAAGGCAAATACACTTTGCACTGCAAGTGCACTTGGGAGTGCAGTCGCTCTAAATCTAAGGGGTAGATCTGAAATGAGTGGAAGCTCTGCTGATTTTATCATCCAATCAAGTGCAAGCTAAAATGCTGTTTTTTATTTTCCTTGCATGTCCCCCTCGGATCTACAGTGACTTTACTTCCAAGTGCAATTTCAGTGCACTTTCAACTGCATTTGCAGTGCACAGTGGATTTTCCTTTATTAAATAACCTCCACTGTGTGTTTTGTGGGTTTAGATAATCACATGTTTGAAACTACACACATTTTCGGCAGGGGATCATAAGGGAAATTTAATAGTTCTGCCTCCGTGTCTGTGGCTTCAATTTTTGACTTTTAGTGGGGTGAGATCACCCCATCTGAGGAAGGCAACAGCCACACAGTCTTGGGATACTAATGTCTCATTTGGCCTTTACTTTACCAAACTCAATCTTTTTTAAGTTCCAGAGTTTGGGAGGTGTATCTAATGTTTTCTAACATGCCTGTTTAGCCACAAAAAAGGAGAAATAATGCAAAACATACATGGTATACACCAAGATGTTGGTTTGTTTTAAAACCTTAAAATGCACATGTGAATGTGCTTTGAGTAAAATACTGTTTACTAAACAATGTGTGGCTAGTTATTTCAATGCTCAATGCCAGTGTATTTGTTAAGTTGTTGTAGTTACAGTGAAAATGTTCACTTAAATGTGGCCTACTCCGGCAAATTGTGTGCCTCCAAAAAATTTAATGAGTTGAAAAGGCATAATGTTTTTGAATTTCATGCATTAGATCCATTAATAACCAAAACATTGTGTGTTTGTAGCAGACCCACAGCACACCATAATAGTTAGCTGAAGAAGATCTTGTCACCTCATGTAGCAAATAAGGAACGTTTGCTCTATTGTAGCAAGTGTCCAAAATAAAGGACATTTGTGAAAATATTAGACCGATAATAAGCACAGACAACAGTAGTTCAAATGAAATATGAGTTTAGGATCAAAGAAACATATTATTCCTGATTAGCTACAATTTGTTGCCAAGCCACTGCCCCTCTACCCACAAAATAATCAAGGTATTTTTGTCGTAGATCTCTGGCATTTTGGGAGGGCAATCCAGCACAGGCATATTCTAGAGCTACCATCACGCCCACAGACAGCCGAGCTGCAGCCTCTTCAGCTGGGCCTGACACTGCAGGGTCTGTGTCAGTTGGCACTGAGGCAAGGTAGCTGCTAGCATTCCTCCTTAAAAAATGATGGAGTATACAGCAGCACAGTACCACATGGTTTATTTTGTACAGTGCCAGGTTATTAAAAACAGCCTGAACCAACTGGAGAGGATGCCAAATGCATTTTTGACCCCCCTTCTGGCATGAGAGAGCATGTAATTAAATATTCTCTGCTCTGGGGTGAGGTCTCTAATAGGAAACGGCTTCATAAGATGTTCCCCCAGAGAAAAGGCCTCATCTGCAACAAAAACAAAATTGAGGCCCTCAACATTCTCTTCAGCAGGTGACAAGTTTAAGATGCCATTCTGGAGCTTCTTGTAGACCTCTGTCTGCATAAGGACTCTTCTATCAGAGTGGCAGCCGTTCTTCAAGATACAAAAACTCATGTGTGGCAGACACTACAGCTAGCAGGACTATGCTGCAAAAGCCCTTATAATTGAAATAATATGAGACAGAGTTGGGTGGTGGGACAATCCAGACATGTTTTCCATCAATAGCCCCACCACAGTTGGGAAAATCTGGCTGATGATGGAACTGGGCAGCAAAGTCCTGCCATTGCTGTGGGTTGGAAGGAAACTGTGGATTAAAAAAATTACTACTTTGGCACATAGCATTGCAAGCAGAGTTGACACAAACATATTTGGCCAACATAAGGATAAAACTTAACTGAGTATTTAAAGACCAAAGTGTAAGATCAACGTATCTGATTCCTCACCCCCTCTGGTGGCCCATTATAAAAATGTTATGGTGGGGGGGAGGTAATGGGTAGATATTTTGGACAGGTAACCCTCTCCACTTCAACGAGAGCTGTTTTCAGAAATAATGCGTGATACTTTGGCCAGCCCCTCCTTACGTACATTATTGGCAGCCCAGTGGACAGGCAAGAAGTGTCATAATCTAAAAATAGGGATACACACTGTCCACATTGCAGCACATTTGGACATTCTGAAATAAACTATCATTATAATAGGAGACAAAAACTTTATACATTACAATTTGAAGGTTATCGAGCAGGCCCTTGCACTAAATGGTTTGGTGAATTAAGCCAGAAATATGAACACAAGAGGGATAGTGTGTATGTGTTTTGCAAAGTTAGCAGATAGAGTATTTGTATCTGTTGACTTAGCATTTTTGGGGGGGAGGGAGGGTTCAAAATTAGTTTGTGACACAAAAATGGCCTCTTGTACTATGCCTAAATTTGAGGACAACAAGAACATTTGGACACAAAACAAAGCTGGCAAAAAAGATAATTCCGAAAATCATCCGGATTATTCTCCTGAAGCTCCCACAGCAAAGTCATATGACATGATTGGTCACGATTAAGCAACCAATTTTTGGTCCAAGAACTCCTCCTCCTGTTCCTGGACTGGACTTGGGTCAAAGCAGTAACTCCAAGCCCAATAATTGCACATTCTCTCCTCTGATTTCACAACATGGCTGGTTGACGAATGGGCATTAAGAAACTAACTAAAAAGCACAAACTGAAAAGTGTGAATCAACACTCACTAAACTTCTCCTAATACGCAATTAGCAGAAGGAGCCCAAAGGGTGGCGCCTGACAATTGAACTTCCTCTTTATTGTCTCGTAGTACGTCACTACGTTTGTGTTTGTTGGCCGACAATTGTGTACCATTAGTATGCAAGACAAGTTCCTTGCACACGCCCTTTAGACAAAAGTCTGATGCTCTGTTGGCCAACAATCCAATCATGTGTCTGAGGCTTTAGTGGTAGTAGTAATACTGCCACTAAATGTATCACTGCAAGTTGTAACAGCTGGATGTTTGGGCAACTGAAATGTTCAAATCTGGTCATGTAGTTCACCTTTTCAGCTAACTACATACAGCTTGGGTTTGTATTGAACTCGTGGTCCAGCTGAACCTGAAGCTAATCCTTAGTTAGAATACATTTGGCTCATTGTTCAAGGGTGTATTCATCATATGCTGTAAATGGAGCAAGGCCAAGACATGGAGCAACGCTGACAATCTGCATGATTCAGATTCATTTTTAATAAAAAGCATAAAAAAAGAGACTTAGGCCTTCATTTCTCTGACCCCTTTGGAGAGCATCTACTACACTTCCAGTCCCTGTAAATGAAATAGAGGTCTTCAGGAAGGAACAGACTTCAATTAAAATGGTGTGAATAGTTCTGTTCCTTACCCATCCTTGCTGAAATGTTTTTTTTTTTAATTTTTGTATGTGTCCCTATTGGAGAGATTTTCATCAATCTTGTCTTCCCGTAATATGATAGGAAATCTCCCAAATAGAGACAGAGGCAGCAATACAAACTTGGCAGAGGTTGTAACCTCTCCCTACTCCTTACAAAATGAAATAAAAAGTTCTGTCTGAAGTTGGGCTGTAGATGAAAAATAAATATGATAATATACACAATATAAAATGCAATCTGATTGCCTATGCGTGGATCACAAAGGGCTTGAAGAAATACAGTCTTGTGCTGTGCATTCTGTTATAAGGAAGCAGAATGCTTGCACTATATTTTATTTTTAATTTTGCTAACTCTGTAGTTAGTTAGTTTTCTGAGCTTTTACAATAACTCTGGTACTCAAAAGCAATGCTGGTTATCATTGACAGGAAAAACGGTGAAAGTGATGGAAACAATAACAATGATCCTTGACCCCGAAAACAATACACTAGCTAGGAAGTATAGCTAATTACTAATAACAAAACTTTAGACCTTAGGCAAATTACATTGGGGATAATTATTCATGACTGTACACAAAACATATATGATTGGAAATTTTACTACTGGTCTGGTGTTAAATTGTAGGTTGTTACTGTACAAATTAGCAAATTTTTTTTTGGTATTCACCATGCTTTTCACCAATTTTATAAAACAAGTGGGCTTTGGTTTCAGGGGTGGTATGTTGGGATTTTCATTTCTTTTTTAGGTTTTTAATTTTTAGTTTATGTTGATAGGGCCTCATTAGGTTTTGGTTGTTCAAAGCAGAGCATTTACTTGTTATTGACCATCTGTTCTTGGAGCTGCCCTTTGTCGGCAACATACCACTATATTATTTGAGAGATTGAAAAAAGAAGTGCAGGAACAGTGTGCATCTAAACCACCTTACACTATAGCATTCACATTCACTGTACCCCCATCATCATAAATAAAACAAAGGTTAGACATACACCTGTAAGGCCTACTATTCCTAATTAGAATTGTCCTGCTTTTTACACTACTTTATCTTCTGCGGTATTACAATTTTTGTAACAAAACCCTAGCCTGTGCTTTTTGTATGTAGGACATTTTGACCAAGGCTTGCTATTTAAAATTGTCATAGTAAAACACCTACCTGTACCCTTTTTCATAAGTACATTTTGTTGTAAATCTAACTAAAACTGTTCTGTTACTGACCAATTTTACACTGCTGTATCCTCTGTAGTATCTTCATTCTTAATGAAAGTTTGATAGAAATAGGCAAGTGGAAGCACAGCTTTGCATCAGTGAGAACACGCATAGCCTCATTGAACAACTGTACAATTTCTATCTATGGGTTAAAGCAAGTCTGTGTTGCTGTTAATTCTACCTGAAAAAAAAAAACTTTATTTTTTTTCAACTGAATTGAATAGGATTTGTGTGCAGCCGCATGTAATCCAAACTACCTGTAAAAAAAAATCACACAGCAAAATTTCCATGGCTAGTATTTGGAGTCACTGAGAGGTGTACTGTTTTGGAACACCATTTTTCATTGGTACACGGCAATGTCTATTCCCTTTTTTGACAAAAGCTTCCCTATAAGCTCTAATAATTGCCAGAATTAACTAGATTCACCCCTAAAGACTTCATTCGAATTTGCCTCTAAGTTCATGTTCACCAAATTTTTGAACAAGATTAGTAAATTGAACTCCTGGCAGATTCTTCCACCTTTATGATGCACTGTGTTTTAGCACATTTAATATCATCCAGGAAGGGTTTGCTAAGTATACTGACTGTGTACGGTATTGATGTAGGAGTCCTTGAAAGCACAGAGTGCAGAGGGGGACCAGTCATCTAACACATCCAGGCATGTGCAAGATATAGAAGATTCCTCAGCCACAACAGGTCCTCAAGAGAATTAAGATTAAAACAGGTAAGTGATCTTTCATTTACAGGCAGACCTTAAAAAAACAATTTTTTAATCCTACGACAGAGTGACTTTAAACATAACATTAGGTTTATCATTGTTTGAATCATATAATACAAACATTTATGTACTCTTTATAGTTTACTGTCTGTTTAGCTAGGTCACAAAGATAGTAGAATATTTTTAACACTGACTTGACTGTTATTCAACACAAATAGAGGCCTATCATTATCATTTTTCGAGATATTTATATTTAAACAACCTTTAATAGAAAATGTATGTAGTGTATTTTTAGTCTTTTTGCAAGACAAACTTTTTTAGCAACATGAAGTGTCTAACATGAAATGCACATTGTATGGATTGTAAACATTTACCACCCCCCTCCCCAACTCCACAGCTCCGGGCCAAACATAAAACATTTGGATTTGGTCATCGACTGATTAGTTACAATGGCAAATTTGTATTCCAATATGTTCTTTAAATGAAAGAAAACATAAACAGTCTGCTATGCAGATGGTTTCCAGTAAAAAAAATTCTATAAAATATATATGAAATGCCCATATGACATAGATTTCAACAGAATAGATTTCAAAGTAACATTTGTAGAGACATGGGGAAACTCCAAAAAGGATGAACTGCAGACATTTTTTTTCTAATTTTCGACGGAGTGGTAAAGGATTTAAAGTGATTCCTCCTCTCTTCCTATCCCAAAGACACAACATGAATAGAAAGGAAATTCCCCTAAAGTGAATTCAAATCTTACCTTTAGCAACTACATCTCTCTCCTCTACTTTATGTTTACATTTGTTTATTGTCTGTTTAGAGCAGAGGGAGATAAGCAGTTAATGAGGGTACATCGAAAGAAGTAAACTTTAAGGCCAAACTTCACTTTCTTATGTAAGTGATATAACTAAAGGTTTGTTGGGCAAGGTATGTCTTTTTGATGATGATACAAAGGTGTGTAATAGGGTTGATATCCCAGGAGGTGTCTAAAAGATGGAACATGATTTGACATTACTGGGAGATTGGTCAAAGGAGTAGAGACTGCAGATTATTATTTCCAAATGTAAAATAATGCATCTCATGAAAAAGAATCCCCTGAGAGTACAACATTGGAGGTGCATATTTCAGATGATTGAAAAATGAGCAAATACTGTGACCAGGCAGTGGGAAAAATGAATAGAATAACAGGATGGATCAATAGAGGGATCACCAGCAGGTGAAAGGAGGTCCTGATTCCCCTATATAGATCTTTAGTGAGACCTCATTTAGAATACTATGTCCAGTTCTGGAGTAGTGTTGGACGAACTTCCGATGGGACGTTTCGCGAACGTGAACTGCGAACGTGGTCAAAAGTTCACGAACCGCAAGGTTCGCAGCGGGCTCCATTGACTTTAATGGCAGGTGAACCTTAAAAACCTCCAGGTCATATTTTCAGCCACAAAATACTTACTAGCTGTGCACACATAGTCCCACAACATGAACACTGACATAACAAAAGTATTAAGTGAATCTGGGATCGATAATGACAAGCATTCTTTTTTTAATCTGTGAAATGTTGACAATTCAGAAACGCATGAAGGCCATGGAGGAGAGGCAAGGTCAGGCCAGGCTATGTGGGGGTGCAGGAGATGATCAGTGCCACAGTCAGGGCAGCCCAGTCCTGTGCCGGTGTCCCAGTGTGCCAACCTGTGCTTGAGCCCCTGACCCCTCCCTCTGCCCGGCCCTTACCCCCACCTATGCAGGGCTCCGCTGCGGTGGTCCGCAGGTGCCAGTCCAGTGCTGATCCTCAGCCATGGTGCTGGCACTGCCTGCTGATTGGCTTCTCCGCTGCTATCTCCCTCTCTGTCTGACACCAGCACCGCGATAGAGACTGAGCACTGACACCAGCACCATGATAGAGAGCACTGACACCAGCACCGAGATAGAGAGCACTGACACCAGCACCATGATAGAGAGCACTGACACCAGCACAAAGATAGAGAGCACTGACACCATCACCGTGATAGAGAGCACTGACACCAGCAACGTGATAGAGAGCACTGACACCAGCACTGTGAGAGCACTGACACCAGCACCGTGCTAGAGAGCACTGACACCAGCACCGTGCTAGAGAGCACTGACACCAGCACCGTGATAGAGAGCACTGACACCAGCACCAAGATAGAGAACACTGACGCCAGCACTGAAATAGAGAGCACTGACACCAGCACCGTCATAGAGAGCACTGACACCAGCACCGAGATAAAGAGCACAAGCACTGAAACCAGCACCGAGATAGAGAGCACTGACACCAGCACCATGAGAGCACTGACACCAGCACCGTGACAGAGAGCACTGACACCAGCACCTTGATAGAGAGCACTGACACCAGCACAGAGATAGAGAGCACTGACACCAGCACCGTGATAGAGAGCACTGGCACCAGCACTGAGATAGAGAGCACTGAAACCAGCACCAAGATTGAGAGCACTGACACCAGCACTGTGAAAGAGAGCACTGACACCAGCACTGTGATAGAGAGCACTGACACCAGCACTGTGATAGACAGCACTGACACCAGCACCGTGAGAGCACTGACATCAGCACCGAGATAGAGAGCACTGACACCAGCACCATTGTAGAGAGCACTGACACCAGCACCGAGATAGAGAGCACTGACACCAGCACCGAGATAGAGAGCACTGACACCAGCACTGAGATAGAGAGCACTGACACCGCACCGGCACTGAGATAGAGAGAGAGCACTGACACCAGCACCGTGATAGAGAGCACTGACACCAGCACTGAGATAGAGAGCACTGACACCAGCACCAAGATAGAGAGCACTGACACCAGCACCGAGATAGAGAGAGAGCACTGACATCAGCACTGTGATAGAGAGCACTGACACCACAACAGCACCGTGATAGAGAGAACTGACATCACACCAGCACCAAGATAGAGAGCACTGACACCAGCACTGATACCAGCAACTCGCTGCAGGACCCAAAAATATGTCACCACTTAACCTCTTCAAACAGGAGGGTATGGGCATATAGTACGGTGTGCTTTTTTGTACAAGGAAGTGAGCCAAAGGTAGAAAAAAGGTCAGTGTGCTAGATTAAATAAATCGTTTATAGAGTTATGCATATACATGGTCTACTGGTCACATGTGTTGAATTCCTCCGAGATCCATGCCTCATTCATTTTTATAAATGTGAGGTAGTCAACACTGTCGTGAGCTAGGCGAGTGCCCTTATCGATCACGATGCCCCCTGCTGCGCTGAACGTCCTTTCGGACAGGATACTGGACGAGGGGCAAGCCAACAGTTCGATTGCAAATTGGGCAAGCTCTGGCCAGAGGTCCAGCCTGCCCACCCAGTAGTCCAGGGGTTCATCACTTCTCAGAGCATCCACATCGGCCGTTAACCCAATATAGTCGGACACCTGCCGGTCTAGGCGTTCCCTGATGCTGGATCTGGATGAGACCTGTCGATGGGTCAGCTGAAAGAATGATCTCATATCAGAAGTGACCAACGCATCTTCAAACCGTCCTCTTCTTGCAGGCACTGTTGGATTGGTACCTGGAACTCTTTATCTGGGAGTGGGAATTCCTCTGCCAGCGCACGCAAAAGCAGAATGCAGCATTTCTCGAAGCAAGGCCTGGAAGTGCTCCATTCTGACAGCCCTCTGTGATGGTGGTAACATTTCCACCATTTTGTGTTTGTACCGGGGGTCTAAGTGCGTTGCCACCCAGTACTGGTCCTTGACCTTTATGCTTTTTATAGGGGGGTTCCTGTTAAAACACTGGAGCATGAAGGCCCCCATTTGCACTAAACTGGAAGCGGCGTGGTGGCTTGGCTCCTGCTCATCATGCAGGATAATGTCGTCCTCCTCATTCTCCTCTCCTCATCCACGGACAACAGCAGGGATCCCAGAAAGGTTTAAAGCATGCTCTTCTTGCTCCTCCTCATCTGCCCCGGCACCATCCTCCTCTGACTCCTCTTCAGACTCCTGTTGTTGACTTGTCTTAGATAGAGTAGCACCCTTGGGAATTCATCCAGCATTGCAACTTCCTCATCTTCCTGCTCCTCCATGGCTTGATCAATGACACGACGCAATGCACGCTCCATAAAGAAGGCATAAGGTACATTGTCACTGATGGCGCCATGGCTGCAACTGACCAGTTTGGTGATCTCATCAAATGGCTGCAGAAGTCCGCATGCGTCGCTCATGAGCAGCCACTGGCGCGGTGAAGAAAAACCAAGCTCCCCGGAACCTGTTCTGCCGCAGATTCCGTACAGGTAGTTGTTATCTGCACGTTTCTGTTGGAGCAGCCTATCAAGCATATAGAAGGTTGAGTTCCATCGCGTCGGGAAATCGCAAATAAGACGTCTGACCGGCAGATTGGGTCACCGCTGAATGTCGGCCGTGTAAGATCTTCTGAAATGGGCCAAGATTTTCCTTGCCTGCCGCAAGATGTCCTGGACCCCAGGGTATTTGACAACGAATCGCTGAACGACCAAGTTTAAGACGTGTGCCATGCATGGCACGTGTGTAATTTTGCCCTGTTTTGTATGTGCTAAGCAGATTGGCACCGTTGTCACACACCACTTTACCAACTGTCAAATTGAGCGGTGTTGGCCACTGATCTGCCTTTGAACGCAAAGCTGAAAAGAGTGCAGGGCCAGTGTGGCTCTTGGCTTCCAGGCACAACAGACGCAGCACAGCATGACAACGTCTCACCTGGCACTGAGAAACGACAGCTGCAGAATCAGTCAGCAGCACTGCATGCAGTGCACTATAATATGCTTTCTATATTTGAAAGAAAGTATATTATACGTGTATTACAACCCTATATACTGTACACCTATACCAGTCCGTAAAAGGACCTTTGTGGACCTAGTGGCTAGTGATTTGCAGACTGTCCCTGCTCCAAACACCAAACTATCCTTCCCTACACTGATAAAAGAGCTGCAGAATCGGTCAGCACTCAGCAGCACAGCAGTGCATCATAATATACTTTCTATATTTGAAAGAAAGTATATTATATGTGTATTACAACACTATATACTGTACACCTATACCAGTCCTTAAAAGGACTTTTGTGGACCTAATGGTAATAGCTAGCTAGTGATTAGACTGACTGTCCCTGCTCCACACCGTGTCCTTTCCCTACACTGACAAAAGACAGAATGTAAAATGGCCGATCAGGTCTATTTATAAGGTAGGGGGTATGTCCATGTGCTGAAATGTCTCAATTGGCTGTCCTGTACCCCATGATGGATGTGTCATGGGTCAAAGTTCTTCACAATGTACATGAATATGGCTGCCGCAAACAGCGGCAGAAGTCCGCCAGTTTGGCGAATCGTGAACGAGCAAAGTTTGCCGCGAATCCACCGCTGGGCGAACCACGAGGCCATCTCTATTCTGGAGACCTCACTTACAAAAAGATATTGATAAGATAGAACAGAGACAGGTAACAAAAATTTTTAAATGACTTACAGTTCAACTTTGCCAGGTGAATTCCTGTCGATGCACCCGATTCGCATGACATGTGAACTAAATTGGCTTTCTATGGAGCCGGTTTACATATATACAGTGCAGCAGCAGTGCGAATTTGCTGAAAATTTGAAAAGTGTTTAGATGTGAATTCCAGACTCATCACCCCAAAAACAGCTGACAGTCCTTAAATAGCTAAGGGACGGGCCTTCTGGGCCCCACCTCTTTGTGACGCCATCACTGTGTGCTGGGTTGATAACATCACAGGGGGCAGGTCACCCGGTGACGTCATCTGGTGGCCCAGTCCCTTAACTATTTAAAAATTGTCAGAATTGTCTGGCTTCCCGGTCATGCCAGTGTGAGCAGAGCCTAGAGTAGAGGTAAAAATCCCTGTGAATGGTCTGGTGCCAATTCTAATTTTTATGGATGTCCCATCATTTTTTTGTGCCAGTGATGATGGTCATTAGGATAAGGCAGGGGCAAATCGACAGGCTTTGTAATCCATCCCCATCTAGAACTAAAAAAGATTTTGCTTATACATTCACTTTAAAGTGAATTATTCATAGTGCCTACATATTGCAGTGTATTTTAATCTAATGTACTACATATGTTTTGATACCAAATATCAGAAAGAGAATGGATGAATCAGCTAGTTTAACAATAGTTTTGAAGGCCTAATGGTTAGATTGAAAAAATAAAGTATTTTTGGACTGATATTTAACACACCATAAATTCCAGATGTGGCTTGTGATATAACATTTTTTGTTATAGTCTTTGGTTCTATGCTTTGATGTAGCTCAAAAGAGGTGTGAAATGACATCATCTACTTGGTTGTGTCACTAACCAAAGGATCATCACTGATCTCTTCTCAGTGATCATTAGTAACCATCCTTAGGGATATACTGTACTGTATATGTGATCCCTATTTCATATAACCTGTAAATGATTTATAGATTTATGTTTTAATTTAAAAAAAAAAGCATGTAGTTGGCATGAATCTTCAGTTTTTTTGTTTTTTCTACAGTTTATACTTTACTGATGTTTTGATTTTTTCTGGAAACACTATATTACTGTAGCATATGTGTATCATCTTGACTGCATATGTATATTTAGGGGAAAAAAGTTCAAGTTCTGGTAATAGCTTTGTTAAATAGGATGTGGAGGAAGAATAAGTGATAATGTTTACATTAAAATAAAAAAAATTGTGTTACCCATTAACAGATCTAAAGGGTTTGATTCCCTATGAGTGAACTAAGGACATTAGACAGAAGGAAACTATCAGACATTACCATTTACTATAAGTTTATTGAAACCAAGTGTGCAATTAATATCAGGATCTGACAAATGGCATTCTTTAATAAGCATAAGTGAACTCAATCACATGTTTATCACAAACAAATGTTCTAGGACCCCAAATCCATCTTATAGATTTGTGAAAATATACTTGTGGGAAATGTAGAGCTTGACAAATAAACTAAATATGATGAATTTGTCTTCTGGACTTTTAAACCTAGAACAACATCTAGAAATATTCTGCAAGCTGTAAAAGCATGGAAAATATGTATCAGTATGTAGAACAGTCTAAAAATGTAAAAAAAAAAATGTTAAAAATCTATTTTACCCTCATTAGCTGGTAAAGCAATTAGAATCAATTTAAGCAGCGACAATACATTTACAAATTTTGAATTCTCTTAGGGCCCATGCACTGCTATACATTGCAGTAATCGTAATACATGGCAATGCACCCTCCACACCAGTTGTGGTGCTATTCATTTTAATTTCCATTCAGATGCACTAAGGAACGTTACCTCCGAAACAGATACGATGAAGCCAGAAGCCCCTCATTGCTTAGTACGAAGATATATAGGCTTACCTCAACCCATCCCTAGTGTGCGGTGGGGACCCGAGAGAAGATCCCCCCCTATTTTCTCCTTTCCCTTTCCCTCTCTCTCACTTCCCCCCTTCTTTTCCCACCTCCTTTTACCCACTAGATGACTCAATCCCGACACAAACATACCATTCTCTATCCTGACTAGGGATGAGCTTCGTGTTCGAGTCAAACACATGTTCGACTCGAACATCGGTCGTTCGTGCGTTCGCCGAATTCCGAAAGTTTGGGCCGTTCGCGGCAAAATTCGTGTGGCCCACAATGCATTGCGATGGCGCAATGCATTGCTGTCTCACGATTGGCCAAGCATGCACTGTGACCCCGCATGCTTGGCCAATCGCAGCGCCAGTAGCGGGAAGAGCAATGGTTGGCCACAGGCATCCTGCCTGTGGCCAATCATAGCTCAGACAGTGTAGTGCACGCCCCACACTATATAAAGCTGCCTTTCAGGCGGCCTCGTGTAGTGTTTGTTAGCATCTGAAGCAGTGGGTGTTCTGTGTACCTTCAACACAGTTACACACCAATCGTTTTTGGCTGATTTACTATTTTGCTCTTGTGTAGTGGTTACTGTCTGTGCCCTGACCGCAGTATACACCACTATATTCACCTCACCTATATAGCTAGTGATCTAGCTTTAATAATAGAGCTTGCAGTCAGTAGTGTTAGTGCGTGCTGTCTGCGTGCTCTGTACCCAGTACATACCACTATATACACCTACATAGCTGTTCTCTATTTGAGCCCGATTGTCATTTGCTGGAGTTATTGGAAGTTGTGTGTGCCTCCAGCACAGCACAGTATACAGCTGTATATACCCCTTTAACTCTGCTGTTTTCTTGTTATTGTCTGCGTGCCCTGACCGCAGTATACACCGTGATATTCACCTCACCTATATAGCTAGTGGTCCATCTTTAACAATAGAGCTTGCAGTCAGCAGTGTCACTCAGGAGATAGTGCGTGCTGTGTGCCTGCTCTGTACCCAGTACATACCGCTATTATCCACCTACATAGCTGTTCTCTATTTGGGCCCGATTGACATCTGCTGGAGTTATTGGAAGTTGTGTGTGCTTCCAGCACAGCACAGTATACATCTGTATATACCCCTTTAACTCTGCTGTTTTCTGGTTATTGTCTGCGTGCCCTGACCGCAGTATACACCGTGATATTCACCTCACCTATATAGCTAGTGATCTAGCTTTAATAATAGAGCTTGCAGTCAGCAGTGTCACTCAGGAGATAGTGCGTGCTGTGTGCCTGCTCTGTACCCAGTACATACCGCTATTATCCACCTACATAGCTGTTCTCTATTTGGGCCCGATTGACATCTGCTGGAGTTATTGGAAGTTGTGTGTGCTTCCAGCACAGCACAGTATACATCTGTATATACCCCTTTAACTCTGCTGTTTTCTGGTTATTGTCTGCGTGCCCTGACCGCAGTATACACCGTGATATTCACCTCACCTATATAGCTAGTGATATAGCTTTAATAATAGAGCTTGCAGTCAGCAGTGTCACTCAGGAGATAGTGCGTGCTGTGTGCCTGCTCTGTACCCAGTACATACCGCTATTATCCACCTACATAGCTGTTCTCTATTTGGGCCCGATTGACATCTGCTGGAGTTATTGGAAGTTGTGTGTGCTTCCAGCACAGCACAGTATACATCTGTATATACCCCTTTAACTCTGCTGTTTTCTGGTTATTGTCTGCGTGCCCTGACCGCAGTATACACCGTGATATTCACCTCACCTATATAGCTAGTGGTCCATCTTTAACAATAGAGCTTGCAGTCAGCAGTGTCACTCAGGAGATAGTGCGTGCTGTGTGCCTGCTCTGTACCCAGTACATACCGCTATTATCCACCTACATAGCTGTTCTCTATTTGGGCCCGATTGACATCTGCTGGAGTTATTGGAAGTTGTGTGTGCTTCCAGCACAGCACAGTATACATCTGTATATACCCCTTTAACTCTGCTGTTCTATAAAAAAGGCATCTGCAGGAGTTAGTGGGTGTTGTGTGCCTCCAGCACAATATAAACTACCCAACTACTGTTTTACCCAACTCCCTTCAGGCCATTACCATGTCTGGAAGGCCAGCAAGGAGAGGCAGACAGGCGCGAGCCGATAAAAGAGGGCAAGCAGGCTCTGTGTCTAGAGACAACAGTGCTGGTCGGGGACGCGGTGCATTGTCATCAGCACGTGGCCATGGGACATGCTTGTCCTTCTTTTCTGCAGCTGGACATGTTGAACCGCAACATGCCAACGACTTGGTAGAGTGGATGACCAAGCCCTCTTCATCCTCCTCATCCTCTCTCACCCAGTCTCAGGGTAGTAGAAAAGCAGCTGCCAACACATCGTCGTCCCTCCTCTCAATGTCATCATCAGTGACTCCTTCCCTAGACCCACCACGTCCTCCTGAGGAGTCTCCTGAACTCTTTGAGCACAGTGTTGGGTACATGCTCCAGGAGGATGCCCAGTGTTTGGTGGGCTCTGATGATGACACTCAGCTAGAGGAAGGCAGTAGCGTGAGCACAGAGAGAGGGGATGCTCAAGAAGGACAGCAATCTGGCAGTAATGTTCCACAAGCTGCAGCATACTGCCAGGTTTGCTACAGCGATGAAGAGGGAGGGGATGATGAGGGCACTGACTCCACGTGGGTGCCTGGAAGGAGGGAGGAGGAGGAGGAGGAGGAGGAGGAGGAGGAGGCACATGTCCAACGAGGCAGGATGCCCTCCGGGGGCCAGCTTAGGGGCAGCACACCGACTGAATCACACCGCAGAGCTCCGCCTGCGCAGAGCGCTTCCTCTGCGCGTTATTCTAAAAGTTCTTTGGTGTGGGCCTTTTTTGAGACGAGTGCATCAGATCGCACCGCTGCTATTTGCAACATATGTCTCAAGCGTATCTCACGTGGCCAAAACATCAGCCGCTTGGGCACCACATGCTTGACCAGACATATGTTGACCTGCCATGCAGCTCGTTGGCAAGCATACCTCAAAGACCCACACCAAAGAACAAAGCGGACCTCTCCTTGCTCCTCATCAGCTGGCATCTCCAACCCCACTAGACCTTCAGTCCTCTCTGAAACCTGCTCTGAGAGGAATGAAGGTGTAGAATTAGGTGTGTCACAGCCAAGTGCTTCCGGGAACTCTGCTAGTGGTACATCCACGTCCGATTATAGCAGACAAATGTCCCTGCCCCAGCTGCTGGACCGGCGGAAGAAATTTACTCCCAGCCATCCACATGCCCAGCGGTTGAATGCTAGCTTGGCTAAATTGCTAGCACTTCAACTGCTGCCTTTTCAGTTGGTAGATTCGGCCCCCTTCCGTGAGTTTGTACAATGTGCGGTTCCTCAGTGGCAGGTCCCCAAACGCCACTTTTTCTCACGGAAGGCAATTCCGGCTCTCTACCGGCATGTGGAAGGCAATGTCCTTGCCTCGCTGGACAGGGCGGTCAGCGGTAAGGTGCATATTACCGCTGACTCATGGTCCAGCAGGCATGGACAGGGACGTTACCTGTCTTTCACGGCCCATTGGGTCACTCTTCTGGCTGCTGGGAAGGATGCAGGACAAGGTGCAGTAGTATTGGAGGTTGTTTCGCCACCACGCCTCCAAAATGCTACTATTGGTTGTGACACACCTCTCTCCTCCACCCCCTCCTCTTCTTCTTCCTCCACGGCCTCTTCCAGTGCTCTGTCCTCAGAACCAGCGGTGCTCCGTAGGCGTTGCAGGGTTTGTTTGGGGGACAGGAGCCACACTGGGGCGGATGTTTTGTCAGCTCTGCAGGGGCAGGCCGAGAGGTGGTTGACGCCACGCCAGCTTAAGCCAGGAATGGTGGTTTGCGACAATGGCACCAACCTCCTCTCCGCCCTCCGACAGGGACAACTGACCCATGTGCCCTGTGTAGCTCACGTCCTTAACCTGGTGGTGCAGCGGTTCTTGGGCAGGTACCCCGGCTTACAGGATGTCCTGAAACAGGCCAGGAGAGTCTGTGTGCATTTCCGCCGATCATTTAATGCCTGTGCTCGGCTGGCTGAGCTCCAAAAGGAGTTGAACCTGCCCAAGAACCGCCTTATATGTGACATGCCCACCAGATGGAACTCAACATTGGCCATGCTGCAGCGGCTGCACAGGCAGCAGAGGGCCATCAATGAGTACCTGTGCGACTACGGCACCAGGACAGGGTCAGGAGAGCTTGGTTTTTTCTCACCACGCCAGTGGGGCATGATCAGGGATGCATGCACTGTCCTGTCACCGTTTGAGGAGGCCACAAGGATGGTGAGCAGTGACAGTGCATGCATCAGTGACACTATACCTCTTGTCCACCTCTTGGAGCATACGCTGCGTGGAATAATGGACAGGGCACTTGAGGCAGAACAGAGGCAGGAAGAGGAGGACTTCCTTGCCTCTCAAGGCCCCCTTTATCCAGACAGTGTTCCTGCTGTGCCACCCATCACACAGGAAGAGGGTGAGGAAGAGGAGGAGGAGGATGATTGTGTCAGCATGGAGGTGGAGGCTGGCACTCAGCATCAGCAGCAGCAGTCTTATAGGGATGATTTACAGTCCCAAGAAACACGTGGACTTGTACGTGGCTGGGAGGAGGTAGCTGCGGATCATGTTGTCCTTAGTGACCCAGAGGACTCCGGACCGAATGCCTCAGCTAACCTACGCTGCATGGCCTCCCTGATCCTGCAAAGCCTGCGGAAGGATCCTCGTATTCTTCGGATCAAGGAGAGGGACCATTACTGGCTGGCCACTCTCCTTGATCCACGGTACAAGGGTAAGGTTGCCGACCTTATCTTGCCATCGCAGAGGGAGTAGAGGATGAGACATCTCCGGGAGGCCTTGCAGAAAGCTCTGTGCAACGCGTTCCCAGAGACTGGGAGGTCACAAACTCCTGGTCCTGGACAACGTGTTGCTGAGGCATCAGTCAGAAGGAGCGGTGGAGAAGGTGGCCGTCTGACTGATGCGTTCAGACAATTTTTTAGTCCGCAGCCCCAAGGTATGATTGGTTCCAGCACCCATCGCCAGCGTCTAATTTACATGGTGCAGGAATACCTAGGGGCAAGGTCAGACTTGGACACCATTCCCACTGAAAATCCTCTGGCTTACTGGGTCTTGAGGATGGATCACTGGCCAGAGCTTGCACAGTATGCAATTGAGCTACTGGCCTGTCCTGCATCCAGCGTTCTTTCGGAACGCACCTTCAGTGCTGCTGGTGGCTTCGTTACCGATCACAGGGTGCGCCTGTCCACCGAATCAGTTGATCGACTGACCTTCATCAAGATGAATCAGTCTTGGATCACCCACAGCTACCAAGCACCTGAAGCTGATGTAACCGAATAATTTTTTTTGAAATACCACATCCCTTCAAGACTGCCTATGCTGATGCTGAGTGACTGTCCTGTTATGTTGATTGTCTATCCTCTTCCTCCTCCGCTGATATGTTGGAAGAACATTTTTGGTTCTGGGTGATGCCAGCAGCCCAATTTTTCTGCCCCTGTTTAACAGGGGCGTTTAAGTACAATTTTTGATGCAATGCTTTGCAGCAGGGCTAATTCCTGCAAAAAAACTAGAGTATATGGCAGAGGTTGCAGTGTGATGGCACCAGTGCCTAAGGCCCAATTTTTCTGCCCCTGTTTAACAGGGGCGTTTAAGTACAATTTTTGATGCAATGCTTTGCAGCAGGGCTAATTCCTGCAAAAAAACTAGAGTGTATGGCAGAGGTTGCAGTGTGATGGCACCAGTGCCTAAAGCCCAATTTTTCTGCCCCTGTTTAACAGGGGCATTTAAGTACAATTTTTGATGCAATGCTTTGCAGCAGGGCAAATTCCTGCAAAAAAACTAGAGTATATGGCAGAGGTTGCAGTGTGATGGCACCAGTGCCTAAGGCCCAATTTTTCTGCCCCTGTTTAACAGGGGCGTTTAAGTACAATTTTTGATGCAATGCTTTGCAGCAGGGCTAATTCCTGCAAAAAAACTAGAGTGTATGGCAGAGGTTGCAGTGTGATGGCACCAGTGCCTAAGGCCCAATTTTTCTGCCCCTGTTTAACAGGGGCGTTTAAGTACAATTTTTGATGCAATGCTTTGCAGCAGGGCTAATTCCTGCAAAAAAACTAGAGTGTATGGCAGAGGTTGCAGTGTGATGGCACCAGTGCCTAAGGCCCAATTTTTCTGCCCCTGTTTAACAGGGGCATTTAAGTACAATTTTTGATGCAATGCTTTGCAGCAGGGCAAATTCCTGCAAAAAAACTAGAGTATATGGCAGAGGTTGCAGTGTGATGGCACCAGTGCCTAAGGCCCAATTTTTCTGCCCCTGTTTAACAGGGACATGTAATTACAATTCTTGATATAATATTTCACAGGAGGGCCCCTTCCTGTGCCCACCCAGAGTAACTGTGAGGACTTATAGTGTTGTGGCACCAGCACCACAACCACCAAAGGTCAATTTTTCTACCACTGTTCAACAATGGCATGTAATTACAATTCTTGATATAATCGTTCACAGCAGGGCGCTCCAGCGGCCACCAAGAGTCACTTTGAGGGCTTACAATGTTGTTGCAAAACCAACACCTTGTTCCGCCATTTCTGCAGAGCATATAGGGCAGGCCCCTACTTTCAAACATCCAATTTACAAACATCTCCTACTTGCAAACGGAAGGAGACAACAGCAAGTGAGATGAAAAAAGATGGACGACAAAACAAATTATACAGGGGTGATAACCCTTCCCTATGTTTTCCAAAAAGCTTAAAGATATTTTTTTTGACTGGAGCTACACTTTAAAAATGTACCGGTTGAAAATGACAAACAGATTCAACTTAACACAACAAACCTACACAGTCCCTGTCTTGTTTGCACCGCCTGTATACTGCTGTTCTGAGTATATAGGGCCTGGGGGCCACACGCATTTCCTTTTTTTAATATGGGTACGGGGTTCCCCTTAATATGCGTACAAGACCCAAATAGGCTGGTAATGGGCAGGGAGGGCTACCCATGCCATTTTTCTGAATGATTTTCAACCATATTGCAGGAACCAGATATAACATTAAAACCGCAAGCAGTTTTAAATGGTGTTATTTCCGTTTAATGTCATTTTGTGCAGGGACTGTTCTAAACACGGGAAACACGTGGCACTTCACAGGCATACTATAGACACCCCCCAGGCACCATATTTAAAGGAATATTTCACTTTTTTTTTTTCACTTTAATCGTCATTAAAATCAGTGCTCCCGCCAAAACGGTAGTTTTTAAAACTTTTTCTTGCAGTGACCCATGTCCCCTGGGGCAGGAGGCAGGTCGCCAAACCCTTTTTAGCACACTATCTTGCATATTAGCCGTTAAAATTAGCACTTTCCAATTCGAACGTTCGAGTCCCATAGACTTCAATGGGGTTCTAACGTTCGTGCCGAACGCGGGGGTCGTTCGCAAGTTCTGGTGCGAACCGAACCGGGGGGTGTTCGGCTCATCCCTAATCCTGACACAGACATTCCTACCCACTTACTAGACCACCAAAATCCCAGGTGATCTCGAACCTCCTCGACTCTGGGTTCCAAGTCAGATGGAAGAAGTGCTTCCAGGTGAGACCTCACCCTACCTCATGGGCGACATGACACAACACACACCTGAGGATTAATACCCAGACTAACACACATAAGCCCATCATCCCGACCTAACTATAGATACACCCAGGGACTTATTTCAAACAGGGCTAGCCAACGAACTCTGGCAACAGTTCTCAGAGTAGGGTAGACCTCTCACGAGAATACTCATAAGTGAATAACCTACCGAAGAATATTGTCTTTAAGTAAGGCCGCGTACACACGTGCGGACTGTTTGCCCAACCTTGTTCGTCAAACAGTTTCGGCAAACAGTCCGCTCAAAATTTGCATGAGCGGACTTGCCCACACACGAGCGGACTGTTTCAGCGAACTGTTTGCCAAACAGTTCGCTCAACTTTTGAAATGAACGGACTCGCCCACGTAAGGAGGAGGCAAATCCGCCCATTTCGAGCGCGTGTACAGGTAGGCGGGGCCCGCGAAGGAGACGTCGCGGGCTTCGCCGCCTGGAATGGGCTTAAAGGGGAACCCCAACGCCGAAAAAAATCGGCGTGGGGGTTCCCCCAAAGTCCACACCAGACCCTTGTCTGAGCACGCTACCCGGCCGGCCAGGAAAGGGGGGCGAGCGAGCGCGCCCCCCCCTCCTGAGCCGTACCAGGCCGCGTGCCCTCAACATGGGGGGGTGCCTTGGGGAAGGGGGGGCCGCGCGGCCCCCCCACCCCAAAGCACCTTGTCCCCATGTTGATGAGGACAAGGGCCTCTTCCCGACAACCCTGGCCGTTGGTTGTCGGGGTCTGCGGGCGGGGGGCTTATCGGAATCCGGGAGCCCCCTTTAAGAAGGGGGCCCCCGGATACCGGCCCCCCACCCTATGTGAATGAGTATGGGGTACAATGTACCCCTACCCATTCACCTGTGAAATAAAGTACAAAAAAAAACACAACACAGGGAAAAAATATTTTATTGCACAGCTCCGGGGGTCTTCCGTCTTCGGGGGTCTTCTCGCCGGACTCCTCCGCTATCTGTGTGTAGCTCTTTTACTAGCGGAGGAGTCCGGCTTTCTTCCTCCCCGCCGCCGGCCTCTTCTCCCGACTTCGGGGGTCTTGTCCCCCTCTTCGGTTCTTCTGCCGGGCCACCGCGCCTTCTTGTAGCTCTTTTGCAGGCGGTGGCCCGGTCTTCTGTCGCCGCTGCCTTCCGTTCTTCTGTCGCCGCCTTCGGTTCTTCTGCCAGGCCACCGCGCCTTCTTGTAGCTCTTTTACAGGCGGTGGCCCGGTCTTCTGTCGCCGCTGTCGTCGTCGCCGCCGCCGCCGCCTTCCGTTCTTGTTCTTCTTCTTGTTCTTCTTCTTCTTCTCCTGGAGATGTTGACTCGACGAGCTCTCCGGCCGGAATGCCAGAGCAGCGCTGTGCGGTCACTTATATAGTGACAATGGGGCGGTGTCACATGGTATATGTCACATGGGTTGGTCACATGGTGACCCCGCCCCCTTACGATGTCATAGTCCCCATGTGACATCAACCCATGTGACCAACCCATGTGACATATACCATGTGACACCGCCCCATTGTCACTATATAAGTGACCGCACAGCGCGGCTCTGGCATTCCGGCCGGAGAGCTCGTCGAGTCAACATCTCCAGGAGAAGAAGAAGAACAACAAGAACGGAAGGCGGCGGCGGCGGCGACGACGACAGCGGCGACAGAAGACGGGGCCACCGCCTGTAAAAGAGCTACAAGAAGGCGCGGTGGCCCGGCAGAAGAACCGAAGGCGGCGACAGAAGAACGGAAGGCAGCGGCGACAGAAGACCGGGCCACCGCCTGCAAAAGAGCTACAAGAAGGCGCGGTGGCCCGGCAGAAGAACCGAAGAGGGGGACAAGACCCCCGAAGTCGGGAGAAGAGGCCGGCGGCGGGGAGGAAGAAAGCCGGACTCCTCCGCTAGTAAAAGAGCTACACACAGATAGCGGAGGAGTCCGGCGAGAAGACCCCCGAAGACGGAAGACCCCCGGAGCTGTGCAATAAAATATTTTTTCCCTGTGTTGTGTTTTTTTTTGTACTTTATTTCACAGGTGAATGGGTAGGGGTACATTGTACCCCATACTCATTCACATAGGGTGGGGGGCCGGTATCCGGGGGCCCCCTTCTTAAAGGGGGCTCCCGGATTCCGATAAGCCCCCCCGCCCGCAGACCCCGACAACCAACGGCCAGGGTTGTCGGGAAGAGGCCCTTGTCCTCATCAACATGGGGACAAGGTGCTTTGGGGTGGGGGGGCCGCGCGGCCCCCCCTTCCCCAAGGCACCCCCCATGTTGAGGGCACGCGGCCTGGTACGGCTAAGGAGGGGGGGGCGCGCTCGCTCGCCCCCCTTTCCTGGCCGGCCGGGTAGCGTACTCGGACAAGGGTCTGGTGTGTACTTTGGGGGAACCCCCACGACGATTTTTTTCGGCGTTGGGGTTCCCCTTTAAGCCCATTCCAGGCGGCGGAGCCCGCGATGTCTCCTTCGCGGGCCCCGCCTACCTGTACACGCGCTCGAAATGGGCGGACTTTCCGAGCGGGAACAGTTTGCTCATTTCGAAAGTAGCCTACACACGGGCGGACTGTTCGCTCAAACACAGTTTCAGCGGACAGTTTTTCGGAATTTCCGAAAGACTTTGTCCGTCCAACTGTCCGCTGAAACTGTCCGCTGAAAGCCCACACACGGGCGGACTGTCCGCCCAAACACTGTTCAGCGGACAAGGTTGGGCGAACAGTCCGCCCGTGTGTACGCGGCCTAAGTGTAAATTACATTGGAAAATAACTGTACTGTTCATATGTAAAATATCTGTACGAACTCATGTAATCCCTCTTCTTTACAATAAAAACTTGTTATGGAAAAAAAAAAAAGGAAAGTTACCTCCACTACACCTGTGTTTCACTGAACTACAATGCACAATAAGACATCACTGAGCACCATGTCCAACTTTTGGTCCCTTGTGGTGCTTTGGCAGCCTGTTCAAATGAATGGGCTGCTTTAACATGTATATTTTAACATTTAACACATGCTAATGCACAACATAATGCACCCTATACTGCAGCAGTCCTTCATCGGTATAGGGACTGACGTACAGTCTGCTAATCACTTACACACAATCTACTTGGTCCACAAAAGTCCTCATAAGGACTGGTAACTTGGTCTGTCTAGGGTGCTACGGTACATAGGGTTGAGTGAGGTACAGTCTGCCATTCTATAAGGATTGGTATAGGTCCACAATACATAGGGTTGAGGTGCACTACTGCTGACCTCTGCCTTATACTGCAGCAGTCCTTCATCGGTATAGGGACTGATGTACAGTCTGCTAATCACTTACACACAACCTACTTGGTCCACAAAAGTCCTTATAAGGACTGGTAACTTGGTCTGTCTAGGGTGCTACAGTACATAGGGTTGAGTGAGGTACAGTCTGCCATTCTATAAGGACTGGTATAGGTCCACAATACATAGGGTTGAGGTGCACTATTGCTGACCGCTGCCCTATACTGCAGCAGTCCTTCATCGGTATAGGGACTGACGTACAGTCTGCTAATCACTCACACACAACCTACTTGGTCCACAAAGGTCCTCATAAGGACTGGTAAGGTATAGGGCACTACAGTACATAGGGTTGAGTGAGGTACAGTCTGCCATTCTATAAGGACTGGTATCGGTCCACAATACATAGGGTTGAGGTGCACTACTGCTGACCGCTGCCCTATACTGCAGCAGTCCTTCATTGGTATAGGGACTGAGAGTTTTGTCACAGGGTCATTTAAAAAATGACAGGCAGAGGAAGAGGCAGGCCCTTCCGCAGGGGTGGTAGGGGTAGGGCAAGAGCAACAGGCTTGAGCCAAAGTGGGAAGTTGCAGAAGGTGCGTTCAATTACTTTAACGGACGCACCAGACTTGGTTGAGTGGCTCGCTCAGCCTTACTTTTCTGCACCCTCCTCATCCTCTCGATCTGCACCCTCTTCTTCACTCTCTGCTATGTGCACCCCCAAAGACACTACCACCAACAACACTACCACCACCACCACCACATACCTTCCGCTTGAGTTACAGGAATTATTTTCCGATCCATATCAAGACATTTCTGATGCACAGCCACTCTTGGTATTGGATCAGGAAGAGGAGGCAGCAACAACCGCTACTCAGCAGTCTGACGACAGTACCCAGATCAGCCCAAGAAGGAGGTTGGTCCCCGGTGTTGCTGCCTACTCTGAGGTCTCTACTTATAGCGGTGGGGAAGGTGACGTTTATGATGACGTGTCTAGTGATGTCACGTGGGTGCCCACAAGAGAGGCAGAGAAGGGGAGTTCAGAGGGAGATATGGACCAGCATATAGGGAGGAGAAGCAGGAATAACTTACATTGCACAGGAGGGACAAAGCAGACTGCAAATGTATCAGGAGCGAGTCATCGACCATGCACGGTCACATCTGGCGCTCCCAGGACACCGGCACATGGCTCCGCAGTGTGGGCTTTTTTTAACGTGTCCGCTGCTGACAATAGCGTTGCCATCTGCAATCTTTGCAGTCAACGCATTAGTCGCGGTAAGCCCAACACTCAACTAGGGACGACCGCCTTAAGAAGGCACATGAGCAGCCATCACCGAGCCGAGTGGGAGCAACGGAACACACAAAGCCACACTGCAGGCTCTCACCGCCCAGCCTCGTCTTCTACTTCTCCTTCTCCTCTCTCCTCACAATTGTCCTCCACTCCACCTTCCATCACGCCAAGCTCACGTTTTTCTGCAAAAAGGCAGGCTTCCGTGGGCCTAATGTTCGAGCGTAAAAAAATGTTGACGCCGGATAACCCTCTTGCCCAACGGTTGACGGCTGGCTTGTCAGAACTCATAGCCCGCCAACTACTGCCATATAAACTGGTGGACTCGGAGGCCTTTCGCAAATTTGTGGCAATTGGAACACCACAATGGAAGGTCCCAGGAAGGAAGTATTTCTCAGAGAAGGGCATCCCAGAGCTATATGGCCATGTTCAGCGGCAAGTGAATGTATCTCTGGCACACAGTGTCGGTGCCAAGATACATCTGACCACAGACACGTGGTCTAGCAAACACGGGCAGGGAAGGTATATCACTTTTACTGCCCACTGGGTGAACCTTCTGACGGCCGTCAAGCATGTGACCCGTGGCACCCGTGTAGATTTGGTTTTACCGCCACGGATTGCATGCAGGGCTGACACTTCTTCTCCTCCTCCTCCTGCTCCATCCTCCTCCCTCTCCTCCTCAGCTGACTCCTCCTTTTCTGCTGCTAGCGTCTCTTCCGCTGCGCCGCCCAAGCTCCCCAGAACCTATTCGACATGCCAGGTGAGACGTTGCCATGCCGTGCTGCGTCTGTTGTGCCTGGAAGCCAAGAGCCACACTGGCCCGGCACTCCTTTCAGCTTTGCGTTCGCTGGCAGATCAGTGGCTAACACCGCTCAATTTGAAAGTTCGTAAAGTGGTGTGTGACAACGGTGCCAATCTGCTTAGCGCATTGAAACAGGGCAAAATCACGCACGTGCCATGCATGGCACACGTCTTAAACTTGGTCGTGCAGCGATTCCTTGTCAAATACCCTGGGGTCCAGGACATCTTGCGGCAGGCAAGGAAAATCTCGGCCCATTTCAGAAGATCTTACACGGCCATGGCTCGCCTTGCTGACATTCAGCGGCGACACAATCTGCCGCTCAGATGTCTTATTTGCGATTGCCCGACGCGATGGAACTCAACCTTCTATATGCTTGATAGGCTGCTCCAGCAGAAACGTGCAGTTAACGTCTACCTGTATGAACTCTGCGGCAGAACCGGTTCTGGGGAGCTGGGGTTTTTTTCACCGCGCCAGTGGCTGCTCATGCGCGACGCATGCAGACTTCTGCAGCCATTTGATGAGATCACCAAACTGGTCAGTCGCAGCCATGGCGCCATCAGTGACATGGTACCTTATGCCTTCTTTATGGAGCGTGCATTGCTTTGTGTCATTGATCAAGCTGTGGAGGAGCAGGAGCGGGAAGATGAGGAAGTCTCAATGCTGGATGAATTCCCAGGGGGGGCTACTCTATCTGAGACAAGTGAACAACAGGAGTCTGAAGAGGAGTCAGAGGAGGATGGTGCCGGGGCAGATGAGGAGGAGCAAGAAGAGCATGCTTTAAACCTTTCTGGGATCCCTGTTGTGCATGGATGGGGAGAGGAGAATGAAGAGGACGACATTATTCTGGATGACGAGCAGGAGCCAGGCCACCACACCGCTTCCACTTTAGTGCAAATGGGGGCCTTCATGCTCCAGTGTTTTAATAGGGACCCCCGTATAAAAAGCATAAGGGTCAAGGACCAGTACTGGGTGGCAACGTACTTAGACCCCCGGTATAAACACAAAATGGCGGAAATGTTACCGCCGTCACAGAGGGCTGTCAGAATGCAGCACTTCCAGGCCTTGCTTCGAGAAATGCTGCATTCTGCTTTTGCGTGCGCTGGCAGAGGAGCAATTCCCACTCCCAGAGAAGGAGTTGCGGGTACCAATCCAACAGCGCCTACAAGAAGAGGACGGTTTGAAGATGTGTCAGTGACTTCGGATATGAGGTCATTCTTTCAGCCGACCCATCGACAGGTGTCATCCGGATCCAGCATCAGGGAACGCCTAGACCGTCAGATGTCCGACTACATCGGGCTAACGGCCGATGTGGACGCTCTGAGGAGTGATGAACCCCTGGACTACTGGGTGGGCAGGCTTGACCTCTGGCCAGAGCTTGCCCAATTTGCAATCGAACTGTTGGCTTGCCCCTCATCCAGTGTCCTGTCCGAAAGGACGTTCAGCACAGCAGGGGGGATCGTGACCGATAAGCGTACTCGCCTAGCTCACGACAGTGTTAACTACCTCACATTTCTAAAAATGAATGAGGCATGAATCTCGGAGGAATTCAACACATGTGACCAGTAGACCATGTATATGTCTATAAACAATTTTTTTAATCGAGCACAGAGACTTCATTTGGCTCACTTCCTTGTTCAAAAAAAGCACACCATACTATATGCCCGTACCCTCCTCTTTGAAGAGGTTGAGCGGTGTCATAATTCTACTGGGGCTACTTATTATGAGGGGCTCCCACCATCCCTGTGCTGTGCTGACATCCTCCTGGGGCTGTACCTCTGCTGTGCATATTATGAGGGGCTCCCACCATCCCTGTGCTGTGCTGACTTCCTCCTGGGGCTGTACCTCTGTTGTGCATATTTTGAGGTGCTCCCACCATCCCTGTGCTATGCTTATTATGAGGGGCTCCCACCATCCCTGTGCTATGCTGACATCCTCCTGGGGCTGCTTATTATGAGGGGCTCCTACCATCCCTGTGCTATGCTGACATCCTCCTGGGGCTGCTTATTATGAGGGGCTCCCACCATCCCTGTGCTATGCTGACATCCTCCTGGGGCTGCTTATTATGAGGGGCTCCCACCATCCCTGTGCTATGCTCATTATGAGGGGCTCCCACCATCCCTGTGCTATGCTGACTTCCTCCTGGGGCTGCTTACGGTGCAGGTTTCAGTGCTGTATATCACGCTGCTGATGTCAGTGCTCTCTATCACGGTGCTGCTGTCAGTGCTGTATATCACGGTGCTGGTGTGAGTGCTTTATGTCACGCTGCTGATGTCAGTGCTCTCTATCACGGTGCTGCTGTCAGTGCTGTATATCATGGTGCTGGTGTGAGTGCTTTATGTCACGCTGCTGATGTCAGTTCTCTCTATCAAGGTGCTGTTGTCAGATCACTCTATCACGGTGCAGGTGTCATTGCTGTATGTCACGCTGCTGATGTCAGTGATCTCTATCACGGTGCTGCTGTCAGATGACTCTATCACGGTGCAGGTGTCATTGCTGTATGTCACGCTGCTGGTGATCATCTCCTGCACCCTCTTCTTTGCCTACCCTGGTCCCTGACCTTCCCTCTCCTCCATTGCCTTCATGCGCTCCACAGTCCTGAATTGTCACAACAATTTCCCATATAAAAAAAGAATGCTTGTAGTTGTCGATCACAGATTCACCTCATACATGTGTTATGTCATTGGCCATGTGGTGGGACTATGTTTGCACAGCTATTAATTATTTTGTGGCTGCAAATTTGACCTGTAGGTTTGCGAAGTTCGCCTCCCATTGAAGTCAATGGGGGCCGCCGTGAACGTTCCGGTTCGCGAAACGTCCCGTCGGAAGTTCGTCCATCACTAGTGATCACTGTGATGACCGACCAATAGACAGCACTTAATAAATGATTGTCAGGTGGCCGCTGCAAATGTTGTTGGATGTTAAAAAAGCTGCCTTGAGCAGCTCTTTACCTTGTGATCACTGTGATGACCAATCACACTGATTTCCAATGTAAACAGTTAACTGTTTTAATTTATGAGCCCCTGTTATCAGATGTTAACAAAGTTGCCTAGAGCAACTTGGTAACTTGATCTCCAATCTAAACAGTTAACTATTTACACTGATGATAATTCCCTTTCCTTGTACAACAGATGAAGATGTGAAGGGAGCGGAAGTAATTAATAAATAATGAATTCATTAGTTTCTGTTGAGTGGCTGAAACAAGTAATTAAGGTTATTATTAGTATTAGTATTAGTATTAGTATTACCCAGCTTCACCCTATCTCTGCGGTGACCTATATATTAACTTCTTTACCTGCCTTATCCTGCACAACATTAACCCCTTTATCGCCATATCACACCGCATGTGACCTGTATATTAACCAGTTCACCTCCTCCTTCCCTTGGGGTATACCCTGTACATTTAATCAGTCTAATGCACCATTAACATTTTTAAACTCCATAGTAAAACTCTCACAATACTAGTATATTTCTTATTTTAAAAAAAATTGTAGCAAAAAAAGGGATCAATGGCATTAGTAAGGGAACGTTTTTTCTTAACATGTTCCCTTATATAGTGAAATGTAAAACATATTGGTTATTAAATACCATAAAAATAAAGCTCTTTCTGTCTCAAAAAACAATATAAATGTATTTTGGATACAGCATTGCATAACCCAGTAATTATCAGTTACGCTACATCACCACCGAAACCCATGCTGATAGTACTGAAGTAGTTAAAATGTATCTCTAAAACAATTTTTTTTTATTGATAAAGTATGTTAAATAATTAATGCTAATTAACCACTTCCCGACTGCCCACTGGAGATGTATTGCGGCAGGGCGGACGCTCTGTGCCAGATCATGTACCTAGTACGTGATCTGACACTTCCGTGTCTGGGGAATGCATGCATGACCCGCTCCTGCTGGGATCACATACAGCGGAATCCCATGGCAGGTACCGTGGACTCGATGTCCTCCGGCACCCGCTGACTGTACAGTACACAGGCAGAACGGTGATCTACCTACATAAACAAGGAAGATTGCCCTTCTGTCAGTAGGGAAGGTACTGATCCTGTGTTCCAGCAAAGCAGAAACATGGATCAATGCCTTCCCATAGTAATTGCACCTCCTCCACAGTGAGAAAGCACAGGCTAGGCACACAGTTAACCCTTTGATCGCCCCTGATGTGAACCCTTTCCAGCCAGTGTCATCAGTACAGTGGCAGTGCATATTTTTTTTAGCACTGATCACTGTATTAGTGTCACTGGTCCCCAAAAAGTGTCAGTGTCCAATTTTTCTGCCGTAATATTGAAGTCCCTCTATAAGTCTCTGATCGCTGCCATTACTAGTAAAAAAAAAAAATATTGTGATTTCCTTTTACCAAAAAATATGTAGCAGAATACATATTGGACTAAATTGATGAAGACATTTGATTTTTTCAATTTTTTTATTGAATTTGTTTTATAGCAGAAAGTAAAAAATATTGTTTTTGTTTGTCTACAGGACGAGAAATTCATGCTCCCCAAAGGGACCCAGATGGCAAAATCCCTCTTAACTATTCCCTTCTCTATCCACAAAGAAAAAATTTAACCTCCTGAACCCCAACCCTAAACTTAACTCAAGCACTTAATCTTAATCCTCTACCTCGGGACAAATGGGAAAAAGTCAAATGTTTTGTGAGTATTTTGTTGTTTATTGGTCCCTGTGAAGTTGATAACATTGCAGTAAAGATAAATGTTAAAACATATCAGTATACATCAAATTATATCAGTAAATAATGATGTCTCTTCTTTCAGATCAAAGCTACATATGTTAATGCACTTGTGAATTCTAAATAACAAACATGCGAATGTGGTAGATCGTGTCTTTCTCAAGATATGAAGCCTTACAACACCTAAAAACTTTTATGAGCCCTTACACCATCCTACCAACACATGTTCTCACTGCCCATTTGGTCTTTAACAGTTTTTACTTCTAGCAGAGATGTAAATAGACCCGTGGGAAAATATGTTATAGGGTACTTTTGAAGCATCACAATTATTGAAGGTATTTACAGGTCAGATTTTTAACAGTTTATGAAACTCCAGTGCATTTAACACAGACCTTTTTAGTTACTTTTTAGTATAAGATGGACTCATTGTTGACAATGATCTTATCTGTAAAAAAAAAAAAAATCTGAAAAATAGCAATGTGTTGAAAATAAGGGAATGGGAGGATATGTTCCAAATGTAAATATTCAAAATAGCAAATATACAAATTTTAATTATTTATTTCTTCTTCTTGTAACAGGTTTGTCTACCCTTCACCACTTCTTGCTTCTTTTTTTTTCATATATGTAAAACATGTCATACAGTATAACCACTAAGATATAATAACACTCTAATATTAAATGTGAAATTTAGAATTGGATATTTTTAGGGCTGTGGAAATTAAAGATTAATTCCTCAATTAATCCATTCATTTTTTTGATCGATCGCCGGCTTCCGAGGCTTCAGGGAGTTCCGTCGGAGATCCGGACATCGACGTCACTGGTCTCCTCCCCCCTTCCCCAAGTGCCTCCGCCTGCTAATGAAGGGAAGGGGGGAGGAGTGACGTTGAAGTTCTAATTGAACGTAACGCGTACGGAGGAGGAGCTATGCATGACGTCACCTGCTGCTGCCCTACGGAACTAACACGACTGTCGGCTTTACATGCTGTGTTTTTATCATCTTTATGTGAGTAGTTTGTGTTTGAATACAAAAATTAAATCTTATACTTAAGCAGTGAGCGCTTAGAGAGAGAAGTTTATGATCTGAGTTAACGCTTTTAAAACCCGCTTGCATGACCACCTGTTTGCACAGTGGTCCATGCCATAATGTGAGAGTGGTCAGTTAGACCGGAGTTGGAGGGATTGTCACGCTACTGTGGAAAAAATAATTACTTACGTCAGTGCTACAGTTTGAATTTAAAACGTATTTGTGTGAACTGTAAAGTTAAGTCATGGATTGTGGAAACGAACGAGTGTGGGGAGATTGTATATACTGTATACGTCATTTACCACTGACTAATACAGAGTTGCAATGCAAGGAGGTCAGCTAAAAATAGCTGTATGTGCGTTATAATTAATCTAAATTAGTTGATTAATCGTTTAAAAAAAATCGATTAATCGAACACGGAAATTTTAATCAGTAACAGTCCTAGATATTTTGCATAATCACATTGGTCCAGCAATGTAAGTATGCATGTGTCATACTTGAAGAGCCTTGTGGAAGCTGGAAAAAATTGTAGTAGGCGCCAATACTACAGCGATTGCTGCTGGCTTCTGGGTACCATGGGAACACTTTGCTTTTTCCCAATGAATGCAAAAGGATCTTGAATTGGGCGAGGTATATAGGTGGTGCAGTGATGTCATAATCTCCACCTCATCCAATAAGAGAATGCTTTTAACCTACTAAGAAAATACAAACTGTTCTCAGATTGGCTTCTTTGCTGAGTGAGTGACCTCCTGGGTTCATTAACCACTTGCCTACCAGGCACTCACACCCGCTTCCTGCCCAGGCCATTTTCAGCTTTCAGCGCTGTCGCACTTTGAATGACAATTGCACGGTTAAGCTACACTGTACCCAAACACATTTTTTTATAATTTTCTTCACACAAATAGAGCTTTCTTTTGGTGGTATTTAATCACTGCTGGGTTTTTTATTTTTTACAAAAAAAAGACCAAAAATGTTGAAATTTTTTTTTTTTTTTACTTTTTTTCTGTCATTTTTCGCCTTCACTGATGTGCACTGATGAGGCAGCACTGATGGGCACTGATAGGCTGAACTGATGGACATTGATGAGCTGACACTTATGGACACTGATGAGGTGGCACTTATGGGCACTGATGAGGAGGCACTAATAACGCGCACTTATGGGCACTGATAGGTGGCACTGATATGTGGCACTGATGAGAACTGATAGACGGCACTGATGGGCACTGTTGGGTGGCACTGATGGGCACTGATAGGGGGTACGGATAGGTGGTACTGATGGGCACTGATGAGCATTGATGGGTGACACTCATGGGCAACACTGATGGGCATTGAGTGACATCAGTGATGGGCATTGATGGGCATTGATGGACTAGCTGACACTGCTAATTGGCACTGATTGGTGGTACTTGTGGGCACTGATTGCTGCCACTGGTGGGCACGGATTGTTGGCATTGGTGGGCAATGGTGGGCACTGATTGGTGACACTGTATTGCTATATTGTAATCAGGTCACTGATTACATTCCTAGATGTCCCCCTGTGTGGAGAGGCCGCTGATCGGCTCTCCTCGCCACATACTCTGTCAGTGTGAGGTGAGGAGAGCCGATTACTGGCATCTCCGTGTTTACATGTGACCAGCTGGGATTGGACACAGCAGATCACATGGTTAAAGAGATCGGGGTCGCACCCCATCCTAGCAACATGGCGTGGCCATTATCACCATGCTGCGCTCCCCCGCTGGTGCGCGAGAGTGGGTGTTCTGGGACGCCGTCATATGACGGCGTCCCAGAACGAGAGCCGCACAAGCCCACCATCATTTGACGGTGGGGCAGATGGCAAGCGGTTAAGCAACACGGCAGCCACTTGACACGGGACCTAGAAGTCAACAGAAATCACTGTTGTATCAATGCCTACTACAATGATTTCCAGCTTCCACAACTATGACACATGCATACTTCCATTGATCCAAGCTGGACCAATGTAACTATTTACAGATGAATGTAGTTATATATTATAGGTATTTTTATATATAGCGCCCACAAGGTACTCAGCTCTTTGCATACTGTATATCATACTTTACATCAGTCCCAGCCTTCAAGAAGCTTACATTCTAAGGTCCTTGTCTCACTTGCTTACATGAAGACATTCTAGGATCAATATTCACAGAAGCCCATGAAAGTGATATTAAAAGTCTCATTTAAAAAAAAAGTAAAATAACAAACGTTATACTTACCTGCATGCTTAAAATGTAAGACTTTTGTTTCAAGTTTTTGTCCCAGTAGATAGTGAAGCCAGGAGCTGAATGGCAGCCCTGGAACCTGCGCCTTTAACCAATTGTGGACATTGATCATACTGCACAAGCCCAACAAAAACGTTGTTGTAGTACATAGGTCAATATATTTGACATTTGCCCTTTGCAAAGAAAGGGCTATGTACCATGTAGCGACAGAATGAATAAGCACTGGGACTGGAAGGGTTACATTTGTCACTGCTTTTTCTAGTGAGTTATATAATTGACATAATTAGAAGGAATATTCTTATTCTTTGAAAGTACTGAAGGTTTTCGACCTTAGGGTCTTTTCTTTCCCCCAACTATCTCTACTAATCCTAGGCTCACATGGTTGTCCTGTTCTGTTTTTTTTTTTTTCAGTGTTAATTTAATATCTGCAGATACGGTAGACTTAATTTGGTCACTAAACCATTTGTTTATTTTTCCACTAGACAACGTTTTAGTATTAAACATTATATTAATTGTGGGTCCAGTTTTGTTAATTATATGATATATTATTCTTCATGTTCTCTACGGTTTGTAGGTTGTACAACACACCAGCTGAGACCCCAAAAAGGGGAACACTATTGTGATTCATTAAGCACTAATGTCTACAGATCTCTAATGTTTCTAAACATTTTATAGAGGTACATGAGGGCAAAGGGGGTTGATTTAATAAAAGCAAACAGATTGTGCCCCCTGAAAGTTCAGGTGCCAGCGGCGGTCGGATACCTAGCAGGAGCGATCTGGGATGAGGGGGCGGCCATTCATTCATGGCCACCCCCTCGCGATCGCTCCTGACGAATGGAAGTGCAGCATGACATCACTTCCTCTCCTGTAATGTAAACACAGGCAGAGGAAGTGATGTAATCTCTCCTCCGTGTCGGTATTTTTCGTTCCGGCACCGAGGAGAGAGGATCGGTGAGTTGCACCAACACTACACTACACAGTAGAACATGCCAGGCACACTCTCACCCCCCCTTCACCCCCTGATCACCCCCCCAATCACCCCTGCACCCCCAGTCACAGTGACACCAATTGCATTTTTTTTTTTATTGCATTGGTGTCATTTGTGACTATAATAACTGTTAGGGCAGTTAGGGTTAGCCCCCTTTAGTTCGCAGTGCAAATCACATCCGATCTCTGTGCGATGCGAGTTCAGCCATACAGATAGTATGGCTGAATTCGCATCGCACCCGCCGCAAACTCGCACGGGACCCTTTTTTTGGTCCGCAGCAGAATCGGATCGCATGGGTGTTCACACCATGCGATCCGATTCCTGTCCGAGTTTGCAGATCGCACTGCGATATGCGAACTGATCTGGGGGTGTCATTAACATTTCACTGACACTCCCAGCATTTCGCATAGGGCAGTGTGAGCTGCCGCCGGGAGGAATGTGATGCGGGAACCCGCCGCGGATTCGTGGCGTTCCCGCATCGCTCCAGTGTGAACCCAGCCTAATAAGTGATCGTTTTTCTGATCGCTGTATTAGTGTCACAGGTGACGCTAGTTAGGCAGGTAGGTATTTAGGTTCGCCGCAGCTTTTTTATAGCGCCAGGGACCCCCATATACTACCGCATAAAGCCCCCTGATTGCCCCCTAGTTAACCCTTTCACCAGTGATCACCATATAACGGTTACAGGTGACGCTGGTTGGTTAGTTATTTTTTTATAGTTTCAGGGCACCCGCCATTTATTACCTAATAAAGGTTTAACCCCCCTGATCACCCGGCGTGTGATATAAGGTTGAGGGTCAGATAAGGTCTGCGTCGCCCCAGGCAGTGTCAGGTTAGTGCCAGTACCACTAACACCCACGCGCAAAGCATACACCTCCCTTAGTAATATAGTATCTGATCAGATCTATATTAGCGTCGCCAGCAGTTTAGGTTTCCCAAAACGCATTGTTAGCGGGATCAGCCCAGATACCTGCTAGCACCTGTGTTTAGCCCCTCCGCCAAGCCCAGCCCAGCCCACCCAAGTGCAGTATCGATCGATCACTGTCACTTACAAAACACAACACACATAACTGCAGCTTTCGCAGAGTCAGGCCTAATCCCTGCGATCGCTAACAGTTTTTTTTGTAGCGTTTTGATACAGTCGCTGACAGCCTAGGTGCTTTTTTACCTGTGAGTCTCACTAGTGTACCCCTAAATTTAGGGGTGTCTACTTTTCAAAATGGGGTCATTTGGGGGGGGGGTTTGTGCCATCTTGGCATTTTATGGCCTTCAAAACTGCGATAGGTAGTGAGGAGTGAAATCAAAAATTGACACCCTTAGAAATCCTGAAGGCAGTGCTTGGTTTTCGGGGCCCCGTACACGGCTAGGCTCACAAAAAATCCCACACGTGGTATCCCCGTACTCAGGAGAAGCAGCAGAATTTATTTTGGGGTGTCATTTCACATATGCCCATGGCATGTGTGAGAAATATATCATTTAGTGACAACTTTGTGAAAAAAAATAAAATAAAAAATAAAAGTTTGTAATTTTCCCGCAACTTGTGGCAAAATATAAAATATTCCATGGACTCAACATGCCTCTCAGTAAATAGCTTGGGGTGTCTACTTTCTAAAATGGGGTCATTTGGGGGGGGGGTTTGTGCCATCTTGGCATTTTATGGCCTTCAAAACTGTAATAGGTAGTGAGGAGTGAAATCAAAAATTTACACCCTTAGAAATCCTGAAGGCGGTGCTTGGTTTTCGGGGCCCCGTACGTGGCTAGGCTCCCACAAAGTCCCACACATGTGGTATCCCCATACTCAGGAGAAGCAGCAGAATTTATTTTGGGGTGTCATTTCACATATGCCCATAGCATGTGTGAGCAATATATCATTTAGTGACAACTTTGTGAAAAAAAAAAAAGTTTGTAATATTCCCGCAACTTGTGGCAAAATATAAAATATTCCATGGACTCAACATGCCTCTCAGCAAATAGCTTGGGGTGTCTACTTTCTAAAATGGGGTCATTTGGGGGGGTTTTGTGCCATCTTGGCATTTTATGGCCTTCAAAACTGTAATAGGTAGTGAGGAGTGAAATTACAAATGTATGCCCTTAGAAATCCTGAAGGCGGTGCTTGGCTTTCGGGGCCCCGTACGTGGCTAGGCTTCCAAAAAGTCGACCACATGTGGTATCCCCATACTCAGGAGAAGCAGCAGAATGTATTTTGGGGTACAATTCCACATATAACCATGGCATGTGTGAGCAATATATCATTTAGTGACAACTTTGTGTAAAACAAATTTTTTTTTTGTCATTATTCAATCGCTTGAGGCAAAAAAATAAAATATTCAATGGGCTCAACATGCCTCTTATCAATTTCCTTAGGGTGTCTACTTTCCAAAATGGGGTCATTTGGGGGGGTTTTGTACTGCCCTGCCATTTTAGCACCTCAAGAAATGAGATAGGCAGTCATAAACTAAAAGCTGCGTAAATTCCAGAAAACATACCTTAGTTTGTAGATGTGACAACTTTTGTGCAAACCAATAAATATACAGTTATTGACTTTTTTTTTACCAAAGGCATGTGGCTGAATACATTTTGGCCTAAATGTATGACTAAAATTGAGTTTATTGGATTTTTCTAATAACAAAAGTAGAAAATAAATTTTTTTTTCAAAATTTGCGGTCTTTTTACGTTTATATCGCAAAAAAAAAAAATCGCAGAGTCAGTCAAATACCTTTAAAAGAAAGCTCTATTTGTGTAAAAAAAAAGGACGCAAATTTTGTTTGGGTACAACATTGCATGACCACGCAATTACCAGTTAAAGCAGCGCAGTGCCAAATTGTAAAAAGACCTCTGGTCATTGACCAGCAAAATGGTCCGGTCTGAAAGTGGTTAATGTTTTAACACGTCATCTTACTTGACTTTGAACACTTTTTTTATTTACCCCTCCCCTTTGATTTTGTAGAGTGGAGGTATAGAAGGGTATAACAGCATGTGAATGTGCATCTTTTTTTTTTGCTATGACTAAAGCCCCGTACACACGAGAGGACTTATGTCCGACAGACTTCCGAAGGAGTTCCGTCGGAGTTCTGCTGGAATTCCGACGGAGTTCTGACAGACTTTTCGGCTGAGCGGACTTGGCCACACACGATCACACTAAACTCCGACGGATTCGAACGTGATGACGTACGACTGGATTCGAATAAGGAAGTTCATAGCCAGTAGCCAATAGCTGCCCTAGCGTCGGTTTTAGTCCGTCGGAGTAGCATACACACTAGCGAATTTTTCGAAGGGACCGGGTCCGGCGGAGTTCCTTCGGAAAAATTTGAAGCATGTTCCATATTCTAAAGTCCTTCGGACTTTGGCGAGTCAAAAGTCCGTTGCAGCCCACACACGATCGAATAGTCTGACGGACTCAGTCCGTCGGACTTTGGATGTTGAAAAGTCTGCTCGTGTGTACGGGGCTTAAGGCTCCTGCCGGCTGAAGTGTGTTAATATGCATTTGCATTTTCAGAATCACTAAGTTGCTAGCTCTTCCATTTACCTGTTTACTCTGTATGATGTGCCTAAAATCCCAACTGTGCAAAAATCCCCTCAAGCAAATACCCTAGAAAAAAAATCTTCTCTTTAAAGTCAAAATGACCTCCTATAACAAACATGCTGTCCTTCCGTCCTTCTGTCCCTCTAAGTAACAATCTTCCCCAGTAAACCTCTGTGCCTCAAGCTACCCCCTCTACCAGCAAAAACTTCCCTCAACAAGAAAAAATCCCAACTCCCTACCTAAAGAGAAAACTGACCATCCACCGCTCACCTCTGTACCCCTTGTCTTCTGCTCTTATCCATCACTCACCTTTGCTCCCCTTGTCTACTTCTCACCTCTGCAACCCTCACCCATAATTCCCTCATGCACCTTTGGCCCCTTTCTCAACTCTGCAACCCTCATCCATCACCCATCTCTGCAATCCTTGTCTTTCGCTTGCTTCTGCACCTCTTTGCAACCACTCCTTGCTCCTTTACCCCTCTTCCACAACTGCATCCCCTGAAACTTTCTTAGAACACTGCTCATTGCATCCCCCCCCAAAAAAAATCTCTCCTCTACCTCCGCTCACCTTTTCACCACCTCTGCAACACATCACCGCTGTCCTCTTCACTTTACCACTTCCCCTTTCTGCACTAACGCACTGAAATATACTGCACTGCAATATACTGCGTTAAATGTGCACTAATGCACTGCAATATACTGCTGTAAATGTGCATCAATGCACTGAAATATATTGAGTTTAATCGCTTAAGTCCCGGACCATTTGGCTGGCCAAAGACCAAAACACTTTTTGCGATTCAGCACTGCATGATTTTAACTGACAATTGCGTGGTTTTGCTACATGGCTCCCAAACAAAATTTACTTCCTTTTTTACCTACAAATAGAGCTTTCTTTTGGTGGTAATTTATCACTGCTGCGGCTTTCATTTTTTGTACTATAAACAAAAAAAGAGCTACAATTTTGAAAAAAAAAAAAAAACGCTTTACTTTTTGCTATATAAATATCCCCAAAAAATATATAAAAATTTTTTTTTTCCTTAGTTTAGGCCAATACGTATTCTTCTACATATTTTTGGTGAAAAAAAATCGCAATAAGCATATATTGATTGATTTGCGCAAAAGTTATAGCGTCTACAAATTATGGGATAGTTTTATGGCATTTTTATAAATTTTTTTTTTTACTAGTAATGACAGTGATCAGCGATTTTTATCATGACTGTGACATTATGGCGGACACATCGGACAATTTTGATACATTTTTGGAACCATTGGCATTAATACAGCGATTAGTGCGATTAAAATTGCATTGATTACTGTAAAAATGTCACTGGCAGTGAAGGAGCTAAATCTAGGGGACAGAGATGGGGTTAATGTGTGTCCTATTGTGTTTTCTAACTGAAAAGGGGGATGGGAATGTGCAAGGAAACTACTAAATACTCTGTATGAACAAACGATCTGTCAGTTCACTGCTCAGAGAAGCGGAAACTTACACACACAGCTCCTGGTTCTCCATGTGCCTTGAGTGATTGCAGGAGCCCAGCGGTGATCGAGACCGCCAAGCACTCGCAACAGCTTGGGGAGCGAGTGGGGGACACGAGCGCCTCCGGCGGCCGTTTATGTTACCAATGTAACATAACAGTGAATCGTGCAGCCGAGTCATGTTGCCGCAGTACAACTGTGGCGGCTGCCCAGTAAGCGGTTAAACGTGCACTAATGCAGTGCAATATACTGCATGAAACCTGCCCTGACAAAATAAAATGACTCTAAAGTAAAAGTGAATGGTCGCACTACACTCACGCTATAACTAGATTCACACTAAACTGACACTAAAATAAAAATTAATGGTCTTACTACACTCACACTGCACTATACTAGATTCACACTAACCTGATACTTTACACCGACAATAGAATCACAAAAGCCCACTATAGCACAATAACTCACTAATAGCACTGATCAGAGTCCTGTTCTATATCTCTCCACACCAATATCACACTGCAAATGGCCGCTATGGGAAGAATATTTTTATAGTGTGGGGTGGGACAAAGAGTAATCAGCCATGATTAGAAAGAGTCATTGTAGGTTATTTACGAAAGGCAAATCCACTTTGCACTGCAAGTGCACTTGAAAGTGCAGTTGCTCTAAATCAAAGGGGTAGATATGAAATGAGTGGAAGCGCTGCTGATTTTATCATCCAATCATGTGCAAGCTAAAATATTGTTTTTTATTTTCCTCGCATGTCCCCCTCGGATCTACAGCAATTTTACTTCCAAGTGCACTGCAGTGCAAAGTGGAGTTTCCTTTAGTAAATAACCCCCATTGTGACAGTGTCCTGTCGTGTCTCTGACAGTGCTATGTGCCCTGATTGGGCAAAGCTTTCATTGCTTCAGCCAATTAGAGCTTCCAATGCACTGTGCAGTGGTGCAGCGCATTGTGGCCGTTGGTAGGCCAAACAAAGGGTCGAACGCCCCAAAAATTTGGATGTTAGCTGAAAGGTCAAACAGCCAATGTTCGGCCCTTACTCATGCTCAGAATAAACCATTTGCCCAACACTGGTCCTGAGGGACTTCAACTGCCTTCTGTGTAAAAACATTTTCCAATTTAATCCAAGTCTTCAACAGAGTGACCACATATCTGTTTACTTCATCTCCTGGCCTATCTGTAAGATTTCCTAGTGTAATTTAAAGGGGTTGTAAAGGTAAATGTTTATTCACCTTAATGCATTCTATGCATTAAGGTGAAAAAACATCTGACCGTCCCGGTGCCCCCAGCCCCCCCGTTTTACTTACCTCACCCCTCGAAAGTCCCCCGACGTCCTTTCCACCATTCAGCCTGGCCGCTGATTGGCTGGAGTGGATGGAAAGCAGCGCAGCCATTGGCTCGTGCTGCTGTCAATCACATCCACTGACGCGGAGCGCCGGGGGGCGAGGCCTTGTGATACAGCGAGCGGCTATAGCCGCCGGCTGTATCACGGGAGCACACCCGCAGATGCTTCTCACCATGCGAGCTCCCTCGCATGAATGTGAGAAGCACCTGCAGGAGGAAGCCGAGACAGCCACCGAGGGACCCCAGAAGACCAGGTTCGGGGCCACTCTGTGCAAAACGAGCTGCACAGTGGAGGTAAGTATAACATGTTTGTTATTTTTTTTTTTATTCACTTTACAATCCCTTTAAGCTCATAATTACCATGTTTCTCTCTCCCCAGTACCTTTGCCTTAAATAATTTGTGTCAGTATGTGAAATGAAAGGGCCACATAGTGAAATCCCAATCTTCTCAAGGGGATCTCGTGATGTCTGGGTAATCCAAACCTAGAACTGTATCGGTTGACAGAGATGATCCACTATTATTTTTATGAAAATTATTAAATAAAAAAAAAAGGCAACAGCACTCTGAAGTTCGATGAGTATCAAGCTCCTTAACGTATGCAGAAAAACCCATATAAATGCAGTTTATGTAGAAACAATAGCGAAACAGTAGAATTCTATATGTCTGCCACTGGTGCCATTGGAAGAAAGTATTGTATTGTAAAAGATTTCCTATTTACGGTAGCATTTTTACTTGAATTGTAATCAGTGTTCAGGAGTGAAGTATCTACTTAGAAAGTTCCAAATGTTAAATTAAAAGGGAAAATAGCATCTACTGTATATCTGAGCTTCCAATGTTTGTAACTGCATATGACAGTCAGATAATTGAAGGAGTGAAGATTTTCTGGACTTAACCAAAAAGCCGAGGGACAGTACTATCCTTGCAGTGATTAGTGGCATAGGAAGTTCAAACCCTTGTATTATTTTGTCAGCTGGTAAGGACTGAATGCTATCGATTGTTCATGAAAAGATGGGATTGTGGTAAGCTCCCCTGCTATGAATGAAAACATTCTGGGTTCGTCTAGCATGTCTTTTTATATACTGATTTGGTTTTATGAGATCAAGGTTAAATGCAATTAAAGTAAATGTGTTAAATGAATGGGTATTTTTTAAAGACAGGAAGACATATATTAAAATGCACAGACGTATCCTCATTGATCTGTCAGCTGCTTTAGGAAAGATTTTAGGAATTATAAGATGAGTAGTAGGAGATGCTATATTTAAAACAATAATACATTGTAGGGCTTACTCTTTTTTAACAGACCAGTTGTTGCTACATCAAATCTGTCTTTCTCTACTGTAATAAAATAGTTTTTATTACACTGGCTGTTGGAGCAAACTTGGTCTATCTTTAACATCTAATCACATTGAAAGGAAATTCTTTTGATCTTATACACACTAGGTAATTGAAATAAATGCATCCACATCAAAGTAGCATAAAAACTTTTGGAGGATGATTGTGTATTAATTATGAACAATATATTCCAGTTATTTGTGTGTGCTTCAAATATTTAATTGTATTGTTTAGAATATAAAATATTATTTCAAAGTCTTCAGCTTCCCAATCCTGCTTTTGTGGATTACACCTAGAGCACATAAGCTGACTTTAGCAAGCTCATTGATTATTATTATTATATATATTTATATATTAAAGTCCAGATATAAACTATGCGGCCTACTCTCAAAATCAAATATTAAAGTGGTTTAAAATCCTTAAGGTTTTTTGCCTTCATGCATTATAAGCATGAAGGCAAAAAAACCTTCTCTGCTGCAGCTGCCCCCCAGACCCCCCCCCCTTTCCTTACCTAAACCCATGTAATCCAGCGATGTTCACGTGCACAGCTGCTCCCATCACTGCCTCTCTCCTCATTGGACAGATTGATAGCAGCGGCAGCGATGGGCTCCCGCTGCTGTCAATCAAATCCGATGACACAGGAACGGGGGGGGGCAGAGCTTGAAAGTAGCTTTCCTTGGGGGCAGCCAATGAAGAAGAGAGGCCTGGAGCCCTGGTGGGGAACCCCAGAAGAAAAGGACCGGCGCTCTCCCAGGGGGTTACCTTGCGGGTGCACTCCCGAGTCCGGCTTTTGCATCCATAGACACAGAATGCTGGACTCGGCTCCGCACCCCAACGCCCACCTCATTGGATTTGATTTACAGCAGCGAAAGCTAATGGCTGCGCTGCTATCAATCTATCCAATCAAGAGACAAGAACCCCAGCCAGAGAGGTAGAGTGTGTCTCTGGCAAGGGAATGAATGGGCTCAGGTGAATAAAACGGGGGACTGGGGGGCTGCTCAGTGCCAGAAGTTTTTTCACCTTAATGCATAAGATGTATTAAGGTGAAAAAACACGAGGGTTTACAACCCCTTTAAGCATAGGTTGTTTTCTAGGTTCACACTTATGTATCTGCATCATTTTCATGCAGTTTTTGCTGTTTTGATACATTTTTCCTGTGTTCTCATTGAAGTCTATGGGGCCAAAAATGTGCATGACACACCAATGAACAAGGGGCTAAGCAATTTTTCACTTCTGCTACTTACACTTATTACTTAAAGAAATTACTTTATTGGCGCCTTCTAGGTTTTAATTATACCCTAGATGAAACTTTAACTGAATCAGAGTTTTTGTGGCTTCATGGCTAAGCCCTGTCTACTGTCATTTCACTTTTCAGGAGGACTATCTTGTTGCCTAGAGGAGATGTCCCCTGCCTGGGTTGGTTGAGCGGCATCTCATATCTTTCTTACTGACACCTTTGGATGAGTGAATCCAGATGCCAGAACCTTCTTTCCTGGGCACCAGAGGGGAACCACGCCATATTATATGCTTGCTTTGAATTGCACTGAAAGTTTTGACTATCTTGTTGACTTACACATAGGAGGCTTTCTGGCTAATAAACATTATTGCACTTCTGCAGAACTTTTACTTTTAAAAGTTTACCATAGAGTACAGTACGAGTTCACTTAAGCTGGTCACAGATGGGTAGAATTTTGAACAAAAAATCCTTAGGAAAAGAATACGTACGTATTTCGAATCATTAGTTAGGTCAAATTGAAGTTTTATTTTTTTTGTACCGCAATGATGAGCAAATTCAAAGGAGCAAGTTGGAAAATTCTTCTTAGCCCTTGGACACACGGGCGTACATTCCGACAACCAAATCCATCGGATTTAGTCCGACAGGTTTTTCTCCAAAACTGGTGTTGCATACACACGGTCGGACAAAGTTGTCTTAAAATCCGATCGTTCAGAACGTGATGACGTTATTTCGTTACGACGGTACTACGTTCAGGCTAGTAGCCAATAGCTTTGGTCTAGGAATTTGATCTGAGCATGCGTGGCACTTTGTTCGATCAGAATTCTCTACAAACAATCGGACAAAGTCCAATCAGATCATGTTGTCGGAAAATTTTATAGCCCAGCTCTCAAACTTTGTCGGACGGATATTCCGATGGAAACAGTCCGATGGAGCCCACACACGGTCGGATTATCCGACAACACTGTCCGATCGGACATTTTTCGTCGGAATGTCCGACCGTGTGTACAATGGCTAAAAAAAAACACATTTCAAATAGTGTATGTGGACTTTTCTGTAAAGTCCATTCATTCCAAAATCAAATGTTAAAAGTAGACAAAATCTTTTAACGACATTCAAATGTTCTGAGAATGTTTTGAGAATATTCTTAAACATTTTTCTAAGACTTTTCCTAAGTTTTCTTTAAAAATTCTATCCATTTAAGCTTGAGAGACTTTCTTTCTTAGGAAACTGCATATTGTGGGCTACCGGGAACTATTTTTGTACCTTGGAGGCTAGTGGATACATCCTGCGTGTCTTGATTACTCTTTCCATCATCATAATAAGGTATTTAAACATACTAATAAAGGAAAGGAAAGTGACAAGATATCCTGTGCTATAAGTGTAAGACAAAACAAATCAACTGAAAAGAAAACACAGATGAACTTAGCCTAAAAGGTCAGTGCCCGGCTGGATTCCATTGGTCATTTGATACCAACTTGCTGGTCAAGTTGACGTACATCTCAACAGCTGGGTCCAGATTTTAAAAGGGTTCCTTGGCATTTCAGTTAAAATCTATATATATATGAAAATTTGTAAAGCTATTTTTCGATAATTTGAATCAGTGCATCCATTGTTTAAAATAGAATTATACAGTATATAGAATACAATATTCTATATTTTAGACATATGCAAAAAAATTGAGGCAAGATGGTGTATTCACAGATTTTTTTTTATATTTGCTGGAGCTGCATTCAAATCTGGAACAAAAAAGCATTTGTATATGCGGCTGTGTGAATGAAGGCTTTTACAAAAAAGTAAAACGAGTCAGTGAAATGTTGAGGCTATACAGCACTGTAACTAGGAAAGTTTCACATTCATTGTTATTTTCCTCAGTATGAATCTTTTTAAACCAGTGTCTTCTCACTGAAGCCTGTTCTGCTAACATTTTTATCTCTCTACTTGCTAGATCACCCATCCCATTAAGACTTTCAGGGCAGGTTTCAATCAATTGGTGTCTACGATAAGGAGAGACAACCAGAAACTTACAGGGGGCATGTCTTGTTATTTCTCTCCTATACTATAAACAAGTAAGCCAAACAGGTTCTGAGATCATTGATTACTAACAAAGAGTATGGGTTGAACTGATGCAGTGATGCCTGAAGGAAAAGCTGAAGTATTAAAAGGGTAGGCTATGCTCACTGGATACACTCACTGGCCACTTTATTTGGTACACCTTCCTAGTACCGGGTTGGACCCCCTTTAGCCTTCAGAACTGCCTTAATTCTTTGTTGCATTGATTCAACAAAGTGTTGGAAACATTCCTCAGAGATTTCGGTCCATAGGGACATGATAGCATCACACAGTTGCTGCGGTTTTAGCAGCTGCACATCCATGATACAAATCTCCTGCACATCCCAAAGGTGCTCTATTGGATTGAGATCTGGTGACTGTGGAGGCCATTGGAGTACAGTGACCTCATTGTCATGTTCAAGAAATCATTTTGAGATAGACCTGTGCATTCGTTTTCGTCCGAATGCATTTTCGTCCGAATTTCAGGTACTTTCGTTTTCGTTTTGACAAACGATAACGAAAGTGCAGAATCCGAAAAACAAAAGATCCGACATAAATAAATGCTTTATTTTCATTTTTGTTGTTACAACAGATCGATATAGAATAGGAGATTCAACATGACAATAACAATCTGTGTCTATAGAACCTGTGGTCGAATGTGCCTAACCTTACCTCTATTAGTCCAAGATTATATAGAGAAAATATTCGTCAGACAGAAAAGATTTGACAGAGAGAAAAGATTCTAAAGTGCTAATTTTAAAGGCTAATATGCAAGTTACTGTCCTAAAAAGTGTCTGGGGACCTGGGTCCTGCCCCAGGGGACATGTATCAATGCAAAAAAAAGTTTTAAAAACATCAATTTTTTCGGGAGCAGTGATTTTAATAATGATTAAAGTGAAACAATAAAAGTGTAATATTCCTTTAAATTTCGTACCTGGGGGGTGTCTATAGTATGCCTGTGAAGGGGTGCATGTTTCTGGTGCTTAGAACTGTCCCTGCACAAAGTGTCATTTCTGCAGGAAAAAAAGTCATTTAAAATCAGTCACGGCTATAATGAATTGTCGGCTCCCGTAATACAGAGAACACTCATTTAAAGTCATTGATAAAATAAATAAATAAATAAATAAATAAATAAATAAAAAAGTGTGGGGTTCCCCCAAATTCAATTACCAGGCCCTTCAGGTCTGGTATGGATATTAAGGGGAACCCCACGTCAAATTTAAAAAAAAATTGATGTGGGTGTCCCCCTAAAAATCCATACCAGACCCTTTATCCAAACAGGCAACCTGGCAGGCCACAGGAAAAGAGAGGGGACGAGAGAGCACCCCCCTCCTGAACCATACCAAGCCACATGCCCTCAACATTGGGAGGCTGCTTTGGGGATCTGTGACCCCTCAAAGCACCATGTCCCCATGTTGATGGATACAAGGGCCTCATCCCCACATCCCTAGCCGGTGGTTGTGGGGGTCTGCGGGGGGGGGGGGGGGGCTTATCAGAATCTGGAAGCCCCCTTTAACAAGGAAAGTGTAAAAAATAGTTAAATAAGACAAACAGACTTTTGAAAAAGACCTTTATTAAAAATAAAAAAAAATAAAAAAAAAGATTCCAGTGGTGGTAATCCACTCTTGCTATCCAGCGATGGATGATCATCTCTCCAGCGATGGCTGATCTGATCCAGCACAGCGAATCCATCCATCTTCTGTCTCCACGGAGGAGACACTGCGGGTTCCCAACGGCCTGACGTTTCTTATATGCGGAGGGCAGGGTCACCCGTCACCTGACCCTGCCCCCCTCTAATGCGATGGGGAAGCCAGGCTTCCCCAATGATGTATGGGTGACCCCGCCCCCCTCTGATGTAACGCGATGGGGAAGCCGGGCTTCCCCAATGATGTATGGGTGACCCCGCCCCCCTCTGATGTAACGCAGATTTCTGTTACATCATGGGGGGGGGGCGGGGTCATCCGCACGTCACTGGGGAAGCCCGGATTTCCCCTTGCGTCAGAGGGGGGGTTGCGTGCTTGAATAAAGGGTCTGGTATGGATTCTTAGGGGGACCCCCACGTAAATTTTTTTTTAATTTGACGCAGGGTTCCCCTTAATATCCATACCAGACCTGAAGGGCCTGGTAATTGAATTTGTGGGAACCCCATGCTTTTTATTTGTTTATTTTTTTATCAATGACTTTCACTGAGTGTTCTCTGTAATGCCGACAATTCATTATAGCCGCGAGTGATTTTAAAGGACTTTTTTTCCTGCAGAAATGACATTTTGTGCAGGGACAGTTCTAAGCACCAGAAACATGCGCCCCATTCACAGGCATACTATAGACACCCCCCAGGTACGAAATTTAAAGAAATATTACACTTTTATTGTTTCACTTTAATCATTATTAAAATCACTGCTCCCGAAAAAACGACAGTTTTTAAACCTTTTTTTGCATTGATCCATGTCCCCTGGGGCAGGACCCAGGTCTCCAAAAACTTTTTTAGGACAGTAACTTGCATATTAGCCTTTAAAATTAGCACTTTAGATTTTGAACGTTGGAGTCCCATAGACTTTAATAGGGTTCTAACACGAAGTATGCTATATACTAGCTCCGTCGAATCTTCTTTATACATTCGACATTCGTAATTCATGTGGATTTTCGGACGAATGCAATTTTTGAACGAAAAACTAAATAAATAAAAACGAATTTCAGGAGTAACTAAATAAATTTATTTTTCGGACGAAAACGAAATTCCGAAACAAAATATTTTACTCTGCACATGTCTATTTTGAGATGATCTGAGCTTTGTGACATGGTGCATTATCCTGCTGGAAGTAGCCATCAGAAGATGGATACACTGTAGTCATAAAGGAATGGACATGGACTCTTTGGACCTTTCATCTGCCTTTGATACAGTCGACCACCCCCTAATCCTTAAAAAAACTAAATTGTCTCCATGGCTGCATTCTTCGTTGGTTCGAATCTTACCTATCTCATCGCACCTTCAGTGTCACTTACAACTCCACTTCCTCTTCTCCAACTCCCCTTTCCGTTGGGGTCCCCAAGGTTCTCTCCTTGGACCTCTACTATTCTTGATCTACACATCCTCCCTGGGTCAGCTGATAGCCTCTCATGGCTTTCACTACCATTTATATGCTGATGACACCCAAATCTATCTGTCTGCCCCTCAGCTCACCCCATCAATCTCCTCACGCATCACTGATCTACTAACAGACATATCAGCCTTGATGTCAAACCACTTCCTCAAACTTAATCTAAAACCGAGCTCTTAATATTTCCTCCCACACGTGCCCCTTCCCCTGACTACTCTGTCAAGATCAATGACACATCTATCAGTCCGTCCCCACATGCCAGGGTGCTAGGGGTAACCTTAGACTCTGAACTGTCTTTTCAGGCCCACATACAGTGCCTATCCAAATCATGCCACCTTAGCCTTGCATAGCTTACATAGACTATCCCTCCTTCAGTCCATAATGAATGCCGCTGCCAGACTCATCCACCTTTCCAGCCATTCAGTGTCCTCCAGCCCTCTCTGCCAATCCCTCCATTGGCATCCACTCACCCAACGAATAAAATTCAAAGTACTTACAATAATTTACAAAGCTATCCATAACTCTGCCCCCAGCTACATCACTAACCTAGTCCCAAAATACCAACCAAGCCGCTCTCCCAAGACCTCCTGCTCTCTAGGTCCCTTGTCACCTCCTCCCATGCTCACCTCCAGGATTTCTCCAGAGCTTCTCCCATCCTTTGGAACTCCCTACCCCAATCTGTCTGACTGTCCCCTAATCTATCCATCTTTAGGCGATCCCTGAAAACCCTTCTCTTCAAGAAGCCTATCCTACTTCTAACTAACACTGTTTTACTTCCTCCATCAGCTCATACTCCCACAGCTATTACCTTTTGTATCAATTGACCCTTCCTTTTCAGATTGTAAGCTCTAACGAGCAGGGCCCTCCGATTCCTCTTGTACCAAATTGTAACTGTAATGTCTGCCCTCATGTTGTAAAGCTCTGTGCAAACTGTTGACGCTATATGAATGAATGAATGAATGAATGAATGAATGAAATACTTGTATAGCGCACAATACGAACTGAATCGCCTTTTAGGTATATAAAACCTGTATAATAATAATAATTAAAAAAAATGGTCAGCAACAATACTCAGGTAGGCCATGGCATTTAAACGATGCTCAGTTGGTACTAAGGGGCCCAAATTCTGACCATACTATCTGAATGTTGCAACTGAAATTGAGACTCATCAGACCAGGTAACAATTTTCCAATTTTCTTTTGTCCAATTTTGTGAGCCTGTGCAAATTCTAGCCTCGGTTTCCTGTTCTTAACAGACAGGGGTGGCACCTGGTGTGGTCTTCTGCAGCTGTAACTCATCTGCTTCAAGGTTCGAAGTGTAGTGTATTCAGAGATGGTATTCTGCATACCTTGGTTTTAAGGAATAGTTATTTGAGTTATTGTTGCCTTTCTATCATCTCAAACTAGTCGGTCCATTCTCCTCTTACGTCTGACATCAACAAGGCATTTTCATCCACACAACTGATGCTCACTGGATATTTTCTCTTTTTTGGACCATTCTCTGTAAACCCTAGAAATGGTTGTGCTGAAAATCCCAGTAAATCATCGGTTTTTTAAATATTCAGCCCATCTGGCACCAACAACCATGCCACGTTTGAAGTCACCTAAATCCAGTTTCTTCCCAATTTTCTTCCCAATTCTGATGCTCAGTTTCAAATTCAGCAAGTCGTCTTCACCACATCTAGATGCCTAAATGCGTTGAGTGCTGTCGCAATTGGAATGAGAATTGTGCGGTCATGCAACACTGTACTCAAATTTGGCATCCTTTTTCCCCCACAAATAGAGCTTTCTTTTGGTGGCATTTGAACACCTCTGCGTTTTTTATTTTTTGTACTATAAACAAAAAAAGAGTGACAATTTTGAAAAAAACACTTTTTTTTACTTTTTGCTATAATACCGTATATACTCGAGTATAGGTCGACTCGAATATAAGCCGATGGCCCCTAATTTACCACAAAAAAACTGGGAAAACTTATTGACTCGTGTATAAGCCGAAGATGAGACATGCAGCAGCTACTGTTACAGCTTAAAAGAGTGGAAAAGAGGGTCAACAATGCCCATCTGCAGCTGCATACCTTCCTGTGTACCTCCCTGTGTCCATTGCAGCCTACCTGTGTCCTGTGCATGCCTCCGTGTGCCAATCTGCAGCCTCTGTGTCCTTCTGCAGCTCTGTGCCCATCTGGAGCTCCCTGTGCCATTTTGCACCGATCAGCATGTCATAAAAACATACGGCGGCCATTCCAGGATTTAAAATTCGCACCTCTCCTCCTCGTCTGTGACAGACGGCGGCCATTCCGCTCATCCTCATACTACGGACGAGGATGAGAGGATGTCCGTGATAGGCGGAACACTGACTGCTGGGAAATTGAGTGTTCCGCCTATCACAGACAGGGAGGCGCGGCTTTTGAACAGTGGAATGGCCGCCGTCTGTCTGCACGACACGCTGATCAGGTAGGCAGATGGCGGTGACTCGAGTATAAGCCGAGGGGGGCACTTTCAGCCTAAAAAAAGGGGCTGAAAATCTCGGCTTATACTCGAGTATATACGGTAAATATCCCCAAAAATATATAAATAATAATTTTTTTATCCCTCAGTTTAGGCCGATATATATTCTTCTACATATTTTTGGTAAAAAAAAAATCTCAATAAGTGTTTATTGATTGGTTTGCGCAAAAGTTATCACATCTGCAAAATAGGGGATAGTTTTATGGCATTTTTATTAATATATTTTTTTTACCAGTAATGGTGGCGATCTGTGATTTTTATTGTGACTGTGACATTATGGCAGACAGATTGGACAATTTTGATTTTGTTTTGGGACTAGTCACATTTATACAGCAATCAGTGCAATTAAAATTGCATTAATTACTGTGTAAATGTGACTGTCAGTGAAGGGGTTAACACTAGGTGGCACTGTAGGGGTTAAGTGTGCCCTAGGGAGTGATTGTAACTGTGGGGGGGAGAGGCTGTGTGTGACACATCACTGATCATGCATCCGATCACAGGGAGCTATGATCAGTGACACTGTCACTAGGCAGAACAGGGAGATGCTTGTTTACATTAGCATCTCCCCATTCTTCCTCTCTGTTAGACAATCACGGGTATGCCTACGGACATCGAGTCCGGTAGGATTGATTTGCTAAAACTGGAAAGTGCAACATCTGGTGCGGCCGTATGATCAGACTTGTCCTAAAACACTCCCTCTGCACAGCCTTCCACTGAGAAGCTCAGTGTACTGCTGCTTCTTACCCCCAGCTCTTATGCAGCTGAGAACAGAGGGAGCAGAGGGAATGTGATCAATTATAATAATATATATTTATAATGTTTTTTTGTTTCTTTAGATCTATACACAAATGTTTTGCATTTCATTTCTATTTTAAACTGAATGGGTTGTTTTACGAGGTGATCATTTACAATAATTTAAAGACTGCAAGTAGACGCACAGAAAAATCTTACATTTTAAATGTTTACTGGCAATATTTTTGCTTTCAATAAACATTTTTATAGAAATGAACTGGGCCTCCAAACTTGAAGAGTCCGTTTTTTACACAAGCCCATCTCTGTCTCCATGTCATAGTCCTCTCCTCTTTTGGGAATGTCTAATTACTGTCTTTACTGGGGAAGCTCCTCCAGCTCTCCCATCATCTTCCTATATAACCTTTTATGTAGCAGTCGAAAAAGGAGCAAATACTATAGTTTCACTTAAGTGACAGTTCTGCTGGGTCTGCTGACATTACATCCAATATGGTAGTGCTCCACATCAGATTCGGGCCTTTTGGAAATGTAAAAAAGGGAAGCTTTTTCAGGCAAATATCATACCAAAAATATGTTAAATGCACATATAATCTTATCAGTGCCCATCGATGCAGCCTATCAGTGCCCATCAGTGCAGCCTGAACAGCACACATCAATGAAGGAGAAAAATTACCTGTTTTTAACATTTTATAACAAACTATGAAGCAGTTTTTGTTTTTTTGTTTTTTTTGGTCTTTTTTTTGTTTTAGCAAAGAATACAAAAACCAACAGTGATTAAATACCACCAAAAGAAAGCTCTACTTGTGTAAAAAAAAAAAAAAAAGATAAAAACTTAATTTGAGTACAGCTTTGCATGGTGTATTTTTATTATTATTATTATTATTATTACACAGGATTTATATAGCGCCAACAGTTTGCACAGTGCTTTACAACATTAGGGCAGACAGTACAGCGACAATTCAATACGGGAGGAATCAGAGGGCCCTGCTCATTAGAGCTTACAATTTTAAGATGACTATTTTTTTCAGAACATCAATGCAATATCAGAATAAACTATTTTATTAATCACATACTTATTAACCACTTGCTTACTGGGCACTTAAACACCCTTCCTGCCCAGACCAATTTTCAGCTTTCGGTGCTCTCCCACTTTGAATGACAATTACTCAGTCATGCAACACTGTACCCAAATGAATTTTGTGTCCTTTTTTTCCCACAAATAGAGCTTTCTTTTGGTGGTATTTGATCACCTCTGGGGTTTTTATTTTTTGCGCTATAAATGAAAAAAGACCGAAAATTTTGAAAAAAAAACGCATATTTCTTTGTTTCTGTGACAGAATTATGCAAATTATTAATTTTTCTTCATAAATTTTGGCCACAATTTATACTGCTACATATCTTTGGTAAAAATAACCCAAATTAGTGGATATTATTTGGTCTTTGTGAAAGTTATAGAGTCTACAAGCTGTGGTGCGAATCGCACAAAATTGATCACATCTGATGTACTGGTGGCCTATCTCGCTTCTTGTGACCCAAACAAGTCAGGAAAGTACAAATACCCCCCAAATGACCCCTTTTTGGAAAGTAGACATTCCAAGGTATTTAGTAAGAGGCATGGTGAGCTTTTTGATGTTGTCATTTTTTTCCCACAATTCTTTGCAAAATGAAGATTTTTCATTTTCTTTATTTTTCTCCACAAAATTGTCATTGTAATAGGTTATTTCTCTCACGTGGCATGTGTATACCACAAATGACACCCCCCAAAAAATACTGCTACTCCTCCTGAGTATTACAATACCACATGTGTAGGACTTTTTCACAGCCTGGCCACATAGAGAGGCCCAACATGCAGGGAGCGCCATCACGTGTTCTAGAAGCATAAATTACACATCTAACTTGTTGACTATTTATTACACTTTTGAAGCACCAGGACAATGACATGTGACACTGATGACAGATGGCACTGATACGTGGCAATGATGACACTTATACGTGGCACTGATGACACGTGGCACTGATGACAGATGACACTAATATGTGGCACTGATGACACGTGGCACTAATACGTGGCACTGATGACACGTGGCACTAATACGTGGCACTGATGACACGTGGCACTAATACGTGGCACTGATGACATGTGGCACTAATACGTGGCACTGATGACATGTGGCACTAATATGTGGCACTAATACGTGCCACCGGTGACAGATGGCACTAATACGTGGCACCAATGACGCGTGACACTGATGACAGATGGCACTGATAAGTGGCATTGATGACACGTGACACTGACAACAGATGGCACGTGACACTGACAGGTGGCACTGATGACAAATGGCACTGATACGTGGCACTGATGACAGATGGCACTAATACGTGGCACTGATGACAGATGGCACTATGTGGCACTAATAACACGTGGCACTGATGACAGATGCCACTTATACGTGGCACTGATGACAGATGGCACTGGGGACAAATGGCACTGACAACAGGTGGCACTGGGGACAGATAGCACTGCGGGCAGGTGGCACTGGGGTGGGGTGGATTGCACTGGGGTGGATGGCACTGGGGCGGATGGCACTGGGGCAGGATGGCACTGGGGCAGGATGGCACTGGGGGAGATGGCACTGGGGCGGATGGCACTGGGGCAGGATGGCACTGGGGCAGGATGGCACTGGGGGGGGCATGGCACTGGGGGGGGGTGGCACTGGGGGAGGATGGCTCTGGGGGAGGATGGCACTTTTTTTTAAATGAGATCATCTCCCATTGGACACGCCGATCACGCTGTAAACGGCCGCTGTGATTGGCCGTTTACAGCGATCTGTGTTTGCCTGTCCACGGGGGACACGGCAAACACAGAACTTCCGCGATGTGCGCCCGCGGCGGCGCGCATTGCGGAAGTAAACACCAGGCCGTCCAGGGACGGCCAGGCGAGGGAAGCCGCCCGCCCTAAGGCCGTCATTCGGCTATAGGGCGGGCGGGAAGCGGTTAATGATGTAAGGACCAGCAGTTGCAGTTATACTGCGGCAGGTTGGCTCCCTAGGGCAAATCGCCGTCATGTTACATCGGCTGCTTTAAGAGCTCTTTTTTTATTAGTGGGCTCTGTATAAGGTCTAGAAATCCCTGAAGAATGGCAGGATCTGCCTGAAACGATCGTCGGGTTGGACATGTGCTTGAGCCATTTTATGTATCATATTGTGCTGTTTATGATGATGCATTATTTTAAATGCTTTATATGTATATTTAAAGATCATTTTTGTATTTAATAAAATATTGTAATAATATCCATTATTTGTGTTTTCAGTCAATTATAAAGTCCAGTTTTTTTATTTTTTTCTCCTTTTTTCTTTAAGAGCTCTAGGGGACACTCGCAATCGCTCCTGACAGAGACAGAATGGAGATCTGTCAATGTAAACAGACAGATCACCGTTCTGTCAGGGGAGGAGAGACAGATCTGCTGCTCCTAAAGATTAAGAACAGCGATTGGTCTCCTACTCCTGGCAGTCCCCCCCCCCCACAGTTAGAACACACGTGAAGAAACACATTTAACCCCTTGATCGCCCCCTAGTGTTAACCCCTTTCCTGCCAGTAACGTTCATACGGTAATCAGTGGCTATTTTTAATTTAATTTAAATTTTATTTTAATGCAGTGTCATAGTTAGCATTCCTTGCAAGAAGTTCCTTTTTACACTACAAGATGGAGTTCTGTGCACATAGAGCTCAGTGGTGGCTAGTGGTATATTTTTTTTTGGGGGGTGGCAAAAAATGCACCCAAAATCCCACCTGCCCAGCACTTACACCATGTTCATTCGCTATTGTCACACAACTGGTTGGGCTCGGGGCACAGAGCTCTGTGCCCCGGGCCAACACTTTTTTGAAGCCTATTAGAGCTTCTGGCTCTAATCATGTGCTTTAAAAAAAACAAAAAAAAGCCCTTGGAATCTATGCATCTGGTGCCCCACATGTCGAATAGGGGACCGGAAGCATGGATGGGGGGAGGCGCCCTTGCGCCCTGCGTTATGAGCCTTCACTGATAGAGCTCCTGATTCATTCTCAGCAGGAGCACTGAACCCTGGCAAATGTAGTTTAAGTCACGAGAGATGCCATTACTAATACAGACACAGAAAACTAAAAGAACCAGCATGTCTGAAGGCAGAAGAGGCCAAATAAATAGGAAAGTCTGGGAAAGCATGGTGGTAATGTTGCAGAGAGAGCGTTTTGAACCAAGGGTACAATAGAGAATTTGTGCAGCATTGGAACCAGAGCCTTTTGGTTGCAGAGAGGGGGAGATCAGATGCACCCCGCTGGACAGAGCTAGCGTTGGTGTGTCGCTGCCTGCTATGATTACATTCATCTCAGAGGCCTATCGCCGGATTCGCCAGGGACCCAGTCCAACAGACACAGACCTACTGATTGCTGCAGCTGCCACAGGAGAGAGTCCCATCAGGGTTCACTACTGCACTGCAGAATCATTCATAGGTGTGTTTCCAGAAACAGCCAGGAGGTCAACAGCTTTAGAGGCTAGGAAAGAAAGCCTAGGAAAGAAAGCCTGCTTATGTCAATACAGAGAAGCTGGTGAGTGGATTACAGTCCCTTGTAGTGATTTTCAAGTCGACTCTGTGCTAACTCACAGGTTGTTTGTTATTGTCTCTTTCATCTGCCTTGACAACTGCTCACAGTTGCATATTTACAGTCCTGCTGCCCAGAATTCATGACAAATGGTCATCTCTATATCTGAGTATGAACTCTTGCACGGCCAGCCCTTCATCAGTGCTCTCAGGTGTTCATTGTCCCTATATTGACTCACTGTTTGCAGAGACATCTCTCCTTTCTTCTATTCTAAGCGCTCCAACATCTTCAAAGGGCCCCAACATAGCTGGCAGAAGACTTGCTTTAAAGACTGCACCTAAAATTTCTCCTATTGAACATAAGCTACAGTCTATTTATATCTTTCAGTCTTTAAGAAAGGCTGTGCTTACTCATCCAAAGTGACTCTAGGCAACGTAGCCACTATTTATATTTGGTACCAACTCATTGTTACATTAGGTTGTTAATTTAGAGATGAAAGCTACAGTTTATGCTGGTTCATTTTGAATTTACGGTAGCACTTTAATTTCATCTAAAGGTATCCCTAAGGTATTAACTAAAATTATCAATTTTTACCTATTGAAGTGCATACCTGAGATGTCAGTGGAACTGAGGTCTTTGCCAAGGTTGAGGTAAAAACAGTGGACCCACTGCTACCAGCGGCTCCTGTGGGGGTGGTACTACACATTCTCGTTTAGAAATATTTTGTAAAAATAGTGTTTACATTTTTTACCTCACAGGGGCGCTTGTCACGGAGCCTACGTTAATATAACATCGGTGTCATTTAGATGGGCTAAAAGTAGTCCTAGGTTTTGCTGGACTTATTCAACAAAAGAGAGGAAATAAGAGATGAAAGCCATTACATATACAGAAATTAGGCACATAAGGTTCTTCTTATCTGATTTTCTTACAGGTCTGATGAACAAAAAGTAAACACATCTGGTACGCCTGATGCTATGTTTCCTATACATTCTCAATGTTTAACAGCAAAGATACTGTTAAAAAGTCACATGCCACAGAAAACGAAATTGTGATGGTTTTTCTTTGCTAATTGTTATAACCAAGTCATGGATATGGCGATGTCATTTGTTTTCCTTTCAAAAATTTTCAACTGGCAAATATATGTTTTTTAAACTAAATGAAAACCTGTCAAAACTTGGACAATATTATAAATCTGTGTAAAGCCCTGTACACACGAGAGGACTTATGTCCGACAGACTTCCAAAGGAGTTCCGCCGGAGTTCTGGCGGAGTTCTGGCGGACTTTTCGACCGAACGGACTTGGACACACACCATCACACCAAACTCCGACGGAGTCGAACGTGATGACGTACGACTGGATTCGAATAAGGAAGTTCATAGCCAGTAGCCAATAGCTGCCCTAGCGTCGGTTTTAGTCCGTCGGAGTAGCATACACACGAGCGGATTTTTCGAAGGGGACCGGGTCCGGCGGAGTTCCGTCGGGAAAATTTGAAGCATGCTTCATTTCTAAAGTCCGTCAGACTTTTGCGAAGCTAAAGTCCGTTGCAGCCCACACACGATCGGATAGTCTGACGGACTCGGTCTGACGGACTTTGGATGTTGAAAAGTCCGCTCGTGTGTACGGGGCTTAAGAAGACATTGCTATAAGTAAAAACCACACTCTAAAACTGTCATGGCATGACATACTGAATGCTGGTATTCTGTGAAATAGGCATGACCAGAGATGTGCAGACTTACACAGAGAACACTACGCTATTATAAAATAAGGTGTGTACCACCCTCTACCTTAGGTAGGTTGCTAGAGTAGTGTGTTTTTGTTACAGCCAGTGCAGGTAAATTCAAGCAGGCCTAGCTGTGAGCTAGGCCTGTTTGTTTTTTATTTGGGGGGCTAGGGAGTGGTTTAGTGTAGCAGCAGGTGACTGACATGTACTTCATGTCTCTGGTGCCTCCTCTGTTTCCAGAGGGTTCTGAAAAAGAGGCAGGGCAGAGGATGGGAGTGGCATGGAGTGTATCTGGGAGCCCTGACCAATACCCAACTAGGATTGTCAGGGGGCAAGCCCCCTATATATATTCATGGTCAGCCTGTTTTGGGAGGAGTTGTCGGGTTGAAGAATTGCGTGATAGAGTGTTAGACTGACATGGTCCTTGAGGGAACCCCCTTACTGGGGGGGTGACCTCAGGTCTGGAGCTCGGGAGATGGGAGGGAGCCTCTCTCTACACGGTCTTTGAGAGGTATCCTGAACAGGAGCAAGAGGAGGACAATGGGAGCACTGCCGGGCAAGTCATTCAGGAGGGATCCATTCTGGGGTCGGTGAGTAAGAAGCACAGTGAGAAGCTCTGGGAGGGACATGCCAGGATTGGATGTGAAGCCAGAGGGAGAAACTGTGGTGTTTTTGAAGTCAAGTTGCTGCAGTCAAGAGGGTTGGCAGGATTTGCACCCAATTTTCTGGGATCAGTAATCCACCAAGTTTCAGTTAGCACAATTGTCCTTTTCCATCGCTATTTGGTTGCTACACCAAAGGGGACTACAGACCCCTGCCAGGAAATGCCTATTATTGAACTGTTGGGACTTATTCAGAGTGAAGCCTAACCATGTGCTAACAGTGACAGGAGTCTAGGATTGTACAGTATCGAGGCTTTTGAGGGCATCACGGCACTGGGGAGAAAGGTAAGGGCGGCCTATGTAGACCCCCTTTAAAACCGAGTAGACCTTTGTATAATTCGGGGCTTTCCCTCCCGGGGCCGGCGGCGTTCTGTGATCATCGCCGGACTAAGAGGTGAGGGACACGCATGCGTGGATGCCACCGCTCATATCCTGGCTTACTGCCTGCCGTGCGCGTGCATTGGTTTCATCCTAGAGGATGGATACTCGTGCACGGGTGGCGGGGCGGGACGTCTGGGAGGGTTGCGGCGTCAGCGCGTGTGCGCCATTTTTCCCTCACCTCTGACGTCACGCCGGCGTGATGGCGACGTCGGGGGTGTCCTGGGACGCAAACAACGTCTTCCTGAACGCCGAGGTGGCCACAAACAGGCCGCATATTATGGCCGGGAGGCTCCACACCATCGGAGGAATGGGATAATGAGGAACACATGCAAACAATAAGGTAATTAAGTGGATATATAAATGACCTATCTCCAGCAGAGATTAGTTGGTTTATTCTTGTGCTGGAGATGGTTCATGTGACAGCAAAGGAGCAGGTAAGGAACATGGATGGACTATTTCCTATAAGATCCCTTTATATGTTAGGATTTTTCTAAAAAACAAATCTGATACAATAATAATTTTTCATTTAGATGTGCGGCTTTTCTTTTCACAAGGATCTTTAAGTGCCCTAAAAATATAAAATTGACAGGTATTTATGTTATTATGCACTTTTAATTCACACATTCTTCCTTTCCCTTTATGTTACTCACTTCACTTCACATATTGGGTATTCGGCTTTTCATTTGATTCACATGCATGGAAAAAGAGCTTTCAATATCATTAGTACTACTTTCAGCACAGACATATATACACATAAGCCGCGTACACACAGGCGGACTGTCTGGCCAACTTAGTCCGCCGAAACACATTTCAGCGGACAGTCCGCTCGTGTGTGGGCTTCGGCGGCCCCCCCTTCCCCAAGGCACCCCCCCATGTTGAGGGCACGCGGCCTGGTACGGAGGGGGGGCGCTCGCTCGCCTCCCTTTCCTGGCCGGCCGGGTAGCGTGCTCGGACAAGGGTCTGTTGTGGACTTGGGGGGAACCCCCACGCCGATTTTTTTCGGCGTTGGGCTTCCCCTTTAAGTCCATACCAGGCGGCGGGGCCAGCGACGTCTCCTTCGCGGGCCCTGCCTACCTGGAGACGCACTCGAAATGAGCGGACTTTTCTCCGCGTGTGTGGGCGAGTCCGTTCATTTCAAAAGAAGGGCGGATAGTATGGCGGACTTAGTACGCCGTATTAGTCCGCTCAAAAAGTGGTGTGTGTGGTCAAGTCCGTTCATTCGAAAGTATGACGGACTGTCCGTCGGATTGTCTGACGGACTAAGTTGGCCAGACAGTCCGCCTTGTGTGTACGCGGCTATACACATATTAATCTCACATTCATTTTTCATTATTATTTTTCATATGTTCATACACACACATACATGTTTTATTGCATGAATACATTTTGTCATCTGTTGAATATATGGATCACGCATTAACATACACACACATACATACATGTATAGTATTCAGCCACATAAGTTTATCATTTTACTATTACTTTCTTTTCCTCCTCCCTATATATTAGATAGTTAATATGCCTTATCTTTAGATAGTATATACAAAACGATTCATCATTTTTTCAAACAAATAAATAAAATAATTTTTCCTCAGGAAAAATCCTCTGTTCCTTCGCTTGGATGGTGGAAGCCTCAAAAGATTTGTGACCGCTTGTAGGTCCCAAGGACCCCCCGTCTTATGTAGAAAACTATCTCTTTTTTCCCCTCTCTCCTCTACCCCCCTGGGAGATTTGGTGGATATGAATAGCGGGGTAGAGACAGTCCGGGTTTGCCTTCAATGGATTTGGATACTTGTATGAGAGTCTCTGGTTTACACATTCATATCTCACGGAAAGAGTAAATATATAGAGATGTCTGTATAATTGCCCATTGAATGATATTGTTTTCAATACTAATTATCCACTTATTATGTTGGTAGAAATAAAGAAACCCCCTGAGGAAGTCTGCGACCAGTTCCAAGTCGAAATGCATTGGGGTATTTCCTCATACTAAGTGGTTTCTCTATGATATGTAAAAACAAAAATGTGGGAACCTAAAAGTAGATCTTTGATCAAACGGAGATATGTATTATCTGTGAACAATTGTTGAATTGCATAATACTGTATAGAGATTTGCAGATCTGTATTGTTACACCAAAGCTCAGATTTTTTTATCTAATTTACTGTGATATATTTATCACCTAGTGTTTAATAACAATAAAACATTTTGGATTTTTTTATTAATGTCTCTCATTTGCTGCTAAAAAATCCCATGGGGAGTGTCTCTATATCTTTTTTCCTAGGATTGTACAGTAGAGAAAACAAAAGTGATCTCAAGTAGTGTGCTGGAGGAACATGGAACTCTAGAGTTGTCAATATAGATTCAACCATCTTTGTTCAAACAAGCAAGATTTATTATTTGGGCATCCCATGTCCCTTTCCCCATCCAAGTTAAATCGCCTAAATAAAATAACAAAAAAACAAGCTAAAGGACTGTTCATTGACTGGCAAAGTGTGTCTGAAGTAAATGCCTGGCCAAGCAAGGTGACGTGTGGAACTACTACACGCAGCGACCCCATGGGGGCACCCCTACATGTGATTTATGAAAAGATAGAATAAATAGACAATAGTATAAATGCACCTGCATTATACCAAAATCCCACAAACCAAAACCAGTGAATCTAATGAAAGAAAGTGCTAGCAATGAACAACTACCTAAACCAACAAAAAAACGATATACAGACAGTAGGATATGGCTGGAAAGCTTAGTCAGAGGCGGGGTCATGCACTCGAGATCAGGTAGAGGGAGCAGGGAGTAAGCCAGGACAGAGAGAGAGTACATGGAAACAGGAACCAGCAGGCAAGCGATGTTCAGGAACAGGATACAGGTGCCAGGTTCACAGATCGGGCTCGTGGGCAGAAAACCAAGGCAAAGGGGAGTAGCACAGGAAGGATTAAATATCCTCCCAACAACCAGCCTCAGGTGATGACTTATTGCTAAGAGCTGCCGGGTGACACCCGATGGCGAACCCATTCCTGACAAAAACAATTGCTAGGTTCAGAGAAACAAACAATTGAATATGCAAGAATAGTGACATTTCATGTAAAATCGAAGCTGGTCTGGCTGGACCACATCACACACCAGCTACTGCATTGTAATGCTGTGGGAAGGGCCCCTAATATGATAGGTGTTTTTTTTGACCAATGGGGATGCCAATGAAATGAGAAGGGGCAGAGACACACTTGACTTTGCTGATCAGTTGATTTTGCTGTTCTGTGTCAGCTGCCACTTTATGCATTGACATACCTTCATAAATCTCAATCTATTCAGACAGTATGACCACCTGATGACTCTCCAAAGAAACACAGATGTTATTATTATTATTATTATTCAGGATTTATATAGCGCCAACAGTTTGCGCAGAGCTTTACAATATGAGGGCAGACAGTACACTTACAATACAAATCAATACAGGAGGGATCAGAGGGCCTTGCTCGTTAGAGCTTACAATCTAGAAATCCAATGCAGTTTTACATCACAAAGCACATTATAGAGGATGTTTTTCCTGTCCTTTTGAAGTGTAAGAAGACAACGGGGGCGATTTGATAAAATATTGTTAATACTTTTCTGCTATGGTCAAGTTAAAAAGTCCTGCCCTAATTTATGAAAGCCTTGCAACAGTTTTGTTAAGAGTTCTGAAGGTGATTAAAAACAACTCCAAATGACGTAGAGACAGGCCAGTGTGGGGCTACTGTGTAGTAAAGAAAAGGGCATGTTTTCTCTGGCAAGTTGTCATAAATGTGACAACTTCCTTTCCAGGCCTCACGCATTGATAGGATACTGGTGTCCCTGGCCCCATTCACCGGCAGTCAGGAGATACCTCGTCTAAGCACTGAATTTAAACAAAGGAGCTGGGGATGCTGGCTAATGTCATTAACCAAATATGGCAATGACCAAATCTGGTCAATTGTTAAATTAATATTAAAGTCTTGGCTTTTTTGTTAAAAATAACAAACATGTTATACTTACCTGAGTAAATACTATATAAATGCTATAAATGCTATAAATATGAGCTCATCAAAAATATAAAAATATGTAAAAGGTAATAGGATCAATATAAGAAACAGCAGCTAAAATCAGAACAAATTGTAAAATAAATTAATTGAAAAGTGCTGTGCTATGTAATATGCACTATACACCCAATTACTTATATTGATCCTATTACTTTTTACATATTTTTATATTTTTTATATTTTTGATGAGATCATATTTATAGCGCGGCATAGTATTTACTCATTTATGTTTGCACGAATTGTGAGACGTGTTTAATGCCAGCAGCTTTTTCTTTCTCTATACATTTAATGGGCATCTGGTCAGTGGTGGCTCGCAGGATTCTTTGTGTTTTCTATGTTTTACTTACCTGATCGATGCAGTGATTTTGCACAGAGCATCCCAGATCCTCCTCTTTTTGGATCCCTCACCCGTGCTCCTGGCCCCTCCCTCCTGCCTAGTGCCCCCACAGCAAGCAGCTTGCTATGGGGGCACCCGAGCTGAGCTACTGCCCTGTCTGTGCATTCAGACATGGAGCCATGGCTTTGCCCCACCCCCTCTCACCCCTCATTTGCTCACTGACTTTGATTGACAGCAGTGGGTGCCAATGGCGTCAATCACTTTAATGTAGATAATGAAACTGGAGGTAATTAGGACCAACTCTAATGGCGTGTACACACGACCGGACTTTCCAGCAGACTAGGTCCGACGGAATCAGTCCGTCAGACAATCCGATCGTGTGTGGGCTAATCTGATAGTTTTTCATTTAAAAAATCAGACGGACCTAGAAATAGAACATGTTTCAAATCTGACGGACTCAATTCCTATTGGGAAAACCGAAAGTCTGTATGCTGGTCCAATGGACCAAATACGACGCAAGGGAAGCTATTGGCTACTGGCTATTGAACTTCCTTTTTTAGTCCCGTCTTATGTCATCACATTCAAAACGAACAGACTTAGTCCGTTCGTGTGTGGCCAAGTGTGACCGTTCAGAAAGTCAGTCGGAACTCCAATGAAAGTCCGTCGGGAAGACCGTCGGACCTAGTCTGCCGGAAAGTCTGGTTGTATGTACGTGGCATAAGCTGGCTTACAGTGATCAGTGTGGGGCTTCTGAGTAGTAAAGAGGCTTGCTGGTTGTTAGGAAACCAGTGGATGCTGCTGTCAAATGAAGCATACCTGGCTGAATTTAAGAAAGGAGGCCAGTGATGCTAGCTGACATAACTAATCAAATATGGCAATGGCATATTTGGTCAATCTAGAACAAATGCAGCACCAGGAAACTAAATCCTGTTATGAGGTTTGATGAAAATAAACATTTAATAAATCAAATATCTGTAAAAATATATACAATTAATAAGTGAAAGTTAAATAAACAATTTGTTGAACTGAAAGTATGTTGTGACAGCTCATCATGTCAGCTGTGCTAAATATGCTTTTGTTTTTTTTTAACTGCGGCAGATTTACTGTAATGTATTTTAAGGTAAAGTAATAATTAATTAATAATAACATAATTAATTCTGATTAAGCACATATTTTTAGCTGTTACTGCAATGTTTAGCGTAAAGTAATTTTTTATGTGATGTCAACATTTTTTTAAGATTTCTCTTTGTCTCCAGTTATTTTAGTGGTGTAATAAGACATCAGCTACAAAGGGAGTGTATTGTTACCAGTCAAGAAGGTAAAGAGGGTGCGCCAACTAAGTGTAGCACTAAAAGGTATTGATTTATTTAAAAAGACATCTGGCAAATCACTGAACATTGGTAAATGCTTGCATATCACATCCACATGGGTCCCCGATGACTATGTCTTCTGCTGTAGCAGTGGCTGCAGTCACCGGCTCTGTCGATAACGCTAGCTGGAAGCGCCCGGAACCACCCTGGAATGCAAGATGGATGTGGTAGCAGAAGTGACGTCAGCCAGGGACTGCCCTAGTGGTGAGGGGCACAGCTATGCATTTTGGAGCTTCTTGCTTTTTTCTCAAACCATCCAGGGTAGTTGCTATTTATACTAGAAATACCCGGGGTACTACAGGGCTCATCGGTACAACCCTCTTATATAAAACACGAATATTATCAGATAAAAACACATTACATTAAAGTAACATTCTAATAAGGGCTAACTATACTCAAGGTTATGTACTTACTATGTTATTTTCATATAGCCATCCATATAACCCTTAACTGACCATAACAGTTCACCCTAGAAAAATACATGGAGACAATGTAAACATTGACTATCTACAATACTAGCTGGACATTGTACATGTGCACTATTAATAGACCATGTAAATGGCAACACATATAACATGTATGATGCAATATATTATTATATATTATCTATTGATTTGTACGGAGAAATAAGAATTGCTAGAAAATAAATACAGAGACTGATTTATATTACAGGGTTTTGAGAATAGTGTTAAAATGTGGTATGAACCTCAATTTTCTCATTTAGACTCATTGGAGTCAATGTGTACAAAATGTCTCCTGCTGAGTCTATTATTAAGGCATGCCCTATAGCAGTTTTACTGGACGGCACCTCTGCGCTGGCTCACATATATTTTACGTGATCTGACTCTCTTGTGGGTAAAGCAATGAACAAATTCCATCTCATCCCCTAGTAAAAGTCTCCCACAGTGTAGTAAAACACTGGTTAGGCACACTTTGATCGCCCTTGGTGTTAACCCCTTCACAGCCAGTGTCATTAGTACAGTGACAGTGCATATTTTTTAGCACTGATCAATGTATTAGTGTCACTGGTCCCCAAAAAGCATCAAAAGTGTCAGTTAGTGACCAAATGTCCACTGCAATATCACAGCCACTTCACTTCATTATGGTACAGTTATGCCTCAAACAGCAAAACTGACTTTTGGGAACATTTCTAGGTGGCAACTGTCATGATGTCATAGATCTATCTATCTATCTATCTATCTATCTATCTATCTATCTATCTATCTATCTATCTATCTATCTATCTATCTATCTATCTCTCTATCTATCTCTCTCTCTCTCTCTCTCTCCCTCTCCCTGTCTCTCTCTTTATCTCTCTCTCTATCTATCTATCTATCTATCTATCTATATATCTATCTATCTATCTATCAATCTATCTATCTATCTATCTCTATCTATCTCTATCTATCTCTCTATCTCTCTCTATCTCTCTCTATCCTTTACATATCCAAGTGCGGCTTGCTCCTTACATCAGACTCCCCAGAGAGCCCCTTCCTTACATCAGGGTCCCCAGAGAGCCCCCTATACATCAGGGTCCCTGGAGAGCCTCTGTCACATACCTGGTTGGTGAGCCTGACATATAGAGGAAGGCCTCTGCATTTTGCTTGCACATTGTTGGACGATAGAAGTCAGGAAATCGTCATCTTATTCACTATAATCTGGAAAAATTATTTTGAAACAAGAACAGCCTATAATTTAACTCCAACTGCCACCAAGAAGGAGAAGATACTTGTGACTGGCAGGATCAATGGTAACATTGGCTTTGCTGACACTTTAATGTACTTTGACTCAGTACATTTCTGTAAAAGTATGTTAAATAGTAGATGCATTGGGGGCAAATCCACTTTGCACTGCAAGAGCACTTGGAAGTGCAGTCACTCTAAATCTAAGGGGTAGATCTGAAATGAGTGGAAGCTCTGCTGATTTTACCATCCAATCATGTGCAGGCTAAAACGCTGTTTTTTATTTTCCTTGCATGTCTCCCTCAGATCTACAGCGACTTTACTTCCAAGTGCACTTTCAAGTGGATTTTCCTTTAGTAAATAACCCCCATTGAGCTGTTTTTTTTTTCTATAATATGCATTTAAGAACATATTTTCATTTAAAATGTTTTTACATTTCTCCTTCTGGCTGAACTGGCAAGGACAGCTTTTCCCTAGATGTTATAATATGAATACACTATTATCAAATCAATTTAAAATTGGCTAGAAGATATTTGGCACTCAAACCAAACAAGCATAGAATTGCAACACCTGTAAATTATAGACAAATGTTTCGCTCAGAGGCTTAATTTAAGCTTCTTAATTACTTTCTTTATTAAAACATCTTTCTTCATCGTGCAGCCAGACTAAATGCAGTCAAATGTTTGACATATTTTAGCTTTTCATGCTCAAATACCCCAGAGAGGGGCCACAAAGAGATAATTCAGTAAATGATTTAATTCTTCCATAAAGGATGCTTTAGATTCTACCATGCAGTAATTATTGAGTTAGTGACTACATGCCATGGACAATCTATAATGATCCACATTGGACAGGGAAATATTACTTCTGCGAGTACAACTCCCAAGAGCAAAACATTATTACTGAAGGGAGCGTCTGGTAGTTTTGTACATATGCTCTTAGACATGAACAAGCAAACAGCTAAATACACAAATAATTACATTTATATGAACTGATTTACCTGTCTAAAGAGTTGTATTTCTGTTAATCCAGTCCCGAGATTTACACAGTTCAGCAAACATCACAGCATTGTCTGCCAAGACAAAAGACTTGGTTTTTCTTTAGTGCAATTAAAGCTGAATCCCTACAGTTTTAGTCACATTACTTAGCTGCAATGAAGTACTGTATTTCCCATGTTGTGAAAGCAACTGGTGTATGAGAACTTTTTACTGCAGTGATGCCCGTCCTCTTCCTGGCTCTGAACTTCTGGTGCTGCAACAGGCAAAACAGCAGTGCAGATAGGTCTGACAGGGACACCCCCTTTCCTTCCGCCTCCATTAAAGTGTTACTAAACCCACAACAGTGAAATCAGTCTGTATATGCAGTAAAGCATGCTTGTTATACTCACTGTGGAACCTAAAGGGTTAATCCTTTGCATTATGTAAAATGGCTGGATCTCTGATACTCCCCTTCTTCCACAGTCCCCAAACCATCTCCTGATAGCTCAGAGCCTTGGAGTCACTCTGCACATGCTCAGTTTGGTATGTATTGCTGGAGACTTTTTCTTTTTTCTTGGGAGCATGCATGTGATCAGCACAGGGCAAATCAGCACTGTTCAGACAGAGGGTCAGGGGTCTTGCAGCCTCACAGGACAGTCAGAGTAGAACGAAAACTCCTTCTACAAGCTTTAACAAGACACTGATAGAAGTCATAGGATTGCTCTAACTGTTGATGAGAAAAGGTGTTTAGCAGTTTATATTTACTAATATTATTGAATTTCCATGGTCTGTGTCCTGTGTGAGACCAGATATAGTGAATGCAGGGTCCTGCATTTAATAACACTTTAAGAAAAGTTATTTCAATGATTACACTGCCTTTAGCATGATCTGTGAATGAGGGAGACCGATTCTACCCCATTTACAGATCATGTTAAATAGAATGTAATGTAATTAAAGTGGTTGTAAACCCTTACAATCTACTTTGTACTACAGGTAAACCTATAATAAAGCTTACTCGTACCTACCCCAGATATCTCCTAAACCTGCACAGTTTGGCAGATATCCCTTGTATCAGCATGTGCCAACATCATCGGCACATGCGCACTGAAGCAAAGGTACATTTCTGACATTACTTCAGCTAATGTGCGGTTACCGGCTGCATACCCAGGAGTTACATCATCGTGGCCCCAGCCAATCACAGTGCTGGAGCCCTCGATACCCAGAAGTTACTCCAGGAGTGATGTCGCTGGCCAGAGCTGTGAACTGGGACAGCTGCAGGGGCGTCGACCTAAGGTGAGTATTTCATAATGAGCTAGTATGCTATGCATACTAGCTCATTATGCCTTTGTTCTGCAGGTTTTTTTTGGTGGGTTTACCACTTTAATTCTGGATCATCTGCTGCTCTACCTGTAGACTCAAAGACAGGAAGACAGGCATACAGAAGATTTCTCCAAGTATCCATCTGCCTGCACAATGTGAGACATCCTGAGACTAAACCTAGGTCTTGCCCGGGCATGTGAAGCATATTAAAGCAGCAGATTGATTTACTCATCTCTCTGTTACTCTGATCTCTCCTTTCACCATGTTCTTTGTAAGCACATGAGTACTACAGCACAACCAACAACCTTTGTCCTTCTTCTTCCTCGCCCAGTCGGATATCTGCTGTACAGGGGCAACCAAGTCTGACACCAAGTCATATTCAGTTATAGGGATGAGCCGAACACCCCCCGGTTCGGTTCGCACCAGAACTTGCGAACGACCCCCGCGTTCGGTACGAACGTTAGAACCCCATTGAAGTCTATGGGACTCGAACGTTCGAATTGGAAAGTGCTAATTTTAACGGCTAATATGCAAGATAGTATGCTAAAAAGGGTTTGGCGATCTGCCTCCTGCCTCAGGGGACATGGGTCACTGCAAAAAAAAGTTTTAAAAACTACCGTTTTGGCGGGAGCACTGATTTTAATGACGATTAAAGTGAAAAAAAAGTGAAATATTCCTTTAAATATGGTGCCTGGGGGGTGTCTATAGTATGCCTGTGAAGTGCCACGTGTTTCCCGTGTTTAGAACAGTCCCTGCACAAAATGACATTAAACGGAAATAACACCATTTAAAACTGCTTGCGGTTTTAATGTTATATCTGGTTCCTGCAATATGGTTGAAAATCATTCAGAAAAATGGCATGGGTAGCCCTCCCTGCCCATTACCAGCCTATTTGGGTCTTGTACGCACATTAAGGGGAACCCTGTACCCATATTAAAAAAAAGGAAATGCGTGTGGCCCCCAGGCCCTATATACTCAGAACAGCAGTATACAGGCGGTGCAAACAAGACAGGGACTGTGTAGGTTTGTTGTGTTAAGTTGAATCTGTTTGTCATTTTCAACCGGTACATTTTTAAAGTGTCGCTCCAGTCAAAAAAAATATCTTTAAGCTTTTTGGAAAACATAGGGAAGGGTTATCACCCCTGTATAATTTGTTTTGTCGTCCATCTTTTTTCATCTCACTTGCTGTTGTCTCCTTCCGTTTGCAAGTAGGAGATGTTTGTAAATTGGATGTTTGAAAGTAGGGGCCTGCCCTATATGCTCTGCAGAAATGGCGGAACAAGGTGTTGGTTTTGCAACAACATTGTAAGCCCTCAAAGTGACTCTTGGTGGCCGCTGGAGCGCCCTGCTGTGAACGATTATATCAAGAATTGTAATTACATGCCATTGTTGAACAGTGGTAGAAAAATTGACCTTTGGTGGTTGTGGTGCTGGTGCCACAACACTATAAGTCCTCACAGTTACTCTGGGTGGGCACAGGAAGGGGCCCTCCTGTGAAATATTATATCAAGAATTGTAATTACATGTCCCTGTTAAACAGGGGCAGAAAAATTGGGCCTTAGGCACTGGTGCCATCACACTGCAACCTCTGCCATACACTCTAGTTTTTTTGCAGGAATTAGCCCTGCTGCAAAGCATTGCATCAAAAATTTTACTTAAACGCCCCTGTTAAACAGGGGCAGAAAAATTGGGCCTTAGGCACTGGTGCCATCACACTGCAACCTCTGCCATACACTCTAGTTTTTTTGCAGGAATTAGCCCTGCTGCAAAGCATTGCATCAAAAATTTTACTTAAACGCCCCTGTTAAACAGGGGCAGAAAAATTGGGCCTTAGGCACTGGTGCCATCACACTGCAACCTCTGCCATACACTCTAGTTTTTTTGCAGGAATTAGCCCTGCTGCAAAGCATTGCATCAAAAATTTTACTTAAACGCCCCTGTTAAACAGGGGCAGAAAAATTGGGCCTTAGGCACTGGTGCCATCACACTGCAACCTCTGCCATACACTCTAGTTTTTTTGCAGGAATTAGCCCTGCTGCAAAGCATTGCATCAAAAATTTTACTTAAACGCCCCTGTTAAACAGGGGCAGAAAAATTGGGCCTTAGGCACTGGTGCCATCACACTGCAACCTCTGCCATACACTCTAGTTTTTTTGCAGGAATTAGCCCTGCTGCAAAGCATTGCATCAAAAATTTTACTTAAACGCCCCTGTTAAACAGGGGCAGAAAAATTGGGCCTTAGGCACTGGTGCCATCACACTGCAACCTCTGCCATACACTCTAGTTTTTTTGCAGGAATTAGCCCTGCTGCAAAGCATTGCATCAAAAATTTTACTTAAACGCCCCTGTTAAACAGGGGCAGAAAAATTGGGCCTTAGGCACTGGTGCCATCACACTGCAACCTCTGCCATACACTCTAGTTTTTTTGCAGGAATTAGCCCTGCTGCAAAGCATTGCATCAAAAATTTTACTTAAACGCCCCTGTTAAACAGGGGCAGAAAAATTGGGCTGCTGGCATCACCCAGAACCAAAAATGTTCTTCCAACATATCAGCGGAGGAGGAAGAGGATAGACAATCAACATAACAGGACAGTCACTCAGCATCAGCATAGGCAGTCTTGAAGGGATGTGGTATTTCAAAAAAAATTCTTCGGTTACATCAGCTTCAGGTGCTTGGTAGCTGTGGGTGATCCAAGACTGATTCATCTTGATGAAGGTCAGTCGATCAACTGATTCGGTGGACAGGCGCACCCTGTGATCGGTGACGAAGCCACCAGCAGCACTGAAGGTGCGTTCCGAAAGAACGCTGGATGCAGGACAGGCCAGTAGCTCAATTGCATACTGTGCAAGCTCTGGCCAGTGATCCATCCTCAAGACCCAGTAAGCCAGAGGATTTTCAGTGGGAAAGGTGTCCAAGTCTGACCTTGCCCCTAGGTATTCCTGCACCATGTAAATTAGACGCTGGCGATGGGTGCTGGAACCAATCATACCTTGGGGCTGTGGACTAAAAAATTGTCTGAAAGCATCAGTCAGACGGCCACCTTCTCCACCGCTCCTTCTGACTGATGCCTCAGCAACACGTTGTCCAGGACCAGGAGTTTGTGACCTCCCAGTCTCTGGGAACGCGTTGCACAGAGCTTTCTGCAAGGCCTCCCGGAGATGTCTCATCCTCTGCTCCCTCTGCGATGGCAAGATAAGGTCGGCAACCTTACCCTTGTACCGTGGATCAAGGAGAGTGGCCAGCCAGTAATGGTCCCTCTCCTTGATCCGAAGAATACGAGGATCCTTCCGCAGGCTTTGCAGGATCAGGGAGGCCATGCAGCGTAGGTTAGCTGAGGCATTCGGTCCGGAGTCCTCTGGGTCACTAAGGACAACATGATCCGCAGCTACCTCCTCCCAGCCACGTACAAGTCCACGTGTTTCTTGGGACTGTAAATCATCCCTATAAGACTGCTGCTGCTGATGCTGAGTGCCAGCCTCCACCTCCATGCTGACACAATCATCCTCCTCCTCCTCTTCCTCCTCCTCACCCTCTTCCTGTGTGATGGGTGGCACAGCAGGAACACTGTCTGGATAAAGGGGGCCTTGAGAGGCAAGGAAGTCCTCCTCTTCCTGCCTCTGTTCTGCCTCAAGTGCCCTGTCCATTATTCCACGCAGCGTATGCTCCAAGAGGTGGACAAGAGGTATAGTGTCACTGATGCATGCACTGTCACTGCTCACCATCCTTGTGGCCTCCTCAAACGGTGACAGGACAGTGCATGCATCCCTGATCATGCCCCACTGGCGTGGTGAGAAAAAACCAAGCTCTCCTGACCCTGTCCTGGTGCCGTAGTCGCACAGGTACTCATTGATGGCCCTCTGCTGCGTGTGCAGCCGCTGCAGCATGGCCAATGTTGAGTTCCATCTGGTGGGCATGTCACATATAAGGCGGTTCTTGGGCAGGTTCAACTCCTTTTGGAGCTCAGCCAGCCGAGCACAGGCATTAAATGATCGGCGGAAATGCACACAGACTCTCCTGGCCTGTTTCAGGACATCCTGTAAGCCGGGGTACCTGCCCAAGAACCGCTGCACCACCAGGTTAAGGACGTGAGCTACACAGGGCACATGGGTCAGTTGTCCCTGTCGGAGGGCGGAGAGGAGGTTGGTGCCATTGTCGCAAACCACCATTCCTGGCTTAAGCTGGCGTGGCGTCAACCACCTCCCGGCCTGCCCCTGCAGAGCTGACAAAACATCCGCCCCAGTGTGGCTCCTGTCCCCCAAACAAACCAGCACAAGCACGGCATGGCATCGTTTTGCCTGCGTACTTGCGTAGCCCCTGCAACGCCTACGGAGCACCGCTGGTTCTGAGGACAGAGCACTGGAAGAGGCCATGGAGGAAGAAGAAGAGGAGGGGGTGGAGGAGAGAGGTGTGTCACAACCAATAGTAGCATTTTGGAGGCGTGGTGGCGGAACAACCTCCAATACTACTGCACCTTGTCCTGCATCCTTCCCAGCAGCCAGAAGAGTGACCCAATGGGCCGTGAAAGACAGGTAACGTCCCTGTCCATGCCTGCTGGACCATGAGTCAGCGGTAATATGCACCTTACCGCTGACCGCCCTGTCCAGCGAGGCAAGGACATTGCCTTCCACATGCCGGTAGAGAGCCGGAATTGCCTTCCGTGAGAAAAAGTGGCGTTTGGGGACCTGCCACTGAGGAACCGCACATTGTACAAACTCACGGAAGGGGGCCGAGTCTACCAACTGAAAAGGCAGCAGTTGAAGTGCTAGCAATTTAGCCAAGCTAGCATTCAACCGCTGGGCATGTGGATGGCTGGGAGTAAATTTCTTCCGCCGGTCCAGCAGCTGGGGCAGGGACATTTGTCTGCTATAATCGGACGTGGATGTACCACTAGCAGAGTTCCCGGAAGCACTTGGCTGTGACACACCTAATTCTACACCTTCATTGCTCTCAGAGCAGGTTTCAGAGAGGACTGAAGGTCTAGTGGGGTTGGAGATGCCAGCTGATGAGGAGCAAGGAGAGGTCCGCTTTGTTCTTTGGTGTGGGTCTTTGAGGTATGCTTGCCAACGAGCTGCATGGCAGGTCAACATATGTCTGGTCAAGCATGTGGTGCCCAAGCGGCTGATGTTTTGGCCACGTGAGATACGCTTGAGACATATGTTGCAAATAGCAGCGGTGCGATCTGATGCACTCGTCTCAAAAAAGGCCCACACCAAAGAACTTTTAGAATAACGCGCAGAGGAAGCGCTCTGCGCAGAGGAAGCGCTCTGCGCAGGCGGAGCTCTGCGGTGTGATTCAGTCGGTGTGCTGCCCCTAAGCTGGCCCCCGGAGGGCATCCTGCCTCGTTGGACATGTGCCTCCTCCTCCTCCTCCTCCTCCTCCCTCCTTCCAGGCACCCACGTGGAGTCAGTGCCCTCATCATCCCCTCCCTCTTCATCGCTGTAGCAAACCTGGCAGTATGCTGCAGCTTGTGGAACATGACTGCCAGATTGCTGTCCTTCTTGAGCATCCCCTCTCTCTGTGCTCACGCTACTGCCTTCCTCTAGCTGAGTGTCATCATCAGAGCCCACCAAACACTGGGCATCCTCCTGGAGCATGTACCCAACACTGTGCTCAAAGAGTTCAGGAGACTCCTCAGGAGGACGTGGTGGGTCTAGGGAAGGAGTCACTGATGATGACATTGAGAGGAGGGACGACGATGTGTTGGCAGCTGCTTTTCTACTACCCTGAGACTGGGTGAGAGAGGATGAGGAGGATGAAGAGGGCTTGGTCATCCACTCTACCAAGTCGTTGGCATGTTGCGGTTCAACATGTCCAGCTGCAGAAAAGAAGGACAAGCATGTCCCATGGCCACGTGCTGATGACAATGCACCGCGTCCCCGACCAGCACTGTTGTCTCTAGACACAGAGCCTGCTTGCCCTCTTTTATCGGCTCGCGCCTGTCTGCCTCTCCTTGCTGGCCTTCCAGACATGGTAATGGCCTGAAGGGAGTTGGGTAAAACAGTAGTTGGGTAGTTTATATTGTGCTGGAGGCACACAACACCCACTAACTCCTGCAGATGCCTTTTTTATAGAACAGCAGAGTTAAAGGGGTATATACAGATGTATACTGTGCTGTGCTGGAAGCACACACAACTTCCAATAACTCCAGCAGATGTCAATCGGGCCCAAATAGAGAACAGCTATGTAGGTGGATAATAGCGGTATGTACTGGGTACAGAGCAGGCACACAGCACGCACTATCTCCTGAGTGACACTGCTGACTGCAAGCTCTATTGTTAAAGATGGACCACTAGCTATATAGGTGAGGTGAATATCACGGTGTATACTGCGGTCAGGGCACGCAGACAATAACCAGAAAACAGCAGAGTTAAAGGGGTATATACAGATGTATACTGTGCTGTGCTGGAAGCACACACAACTTCTAATAACTCCAGCAGATGTCAATCGGGCCCAAATAGAGAACAGCTATGTAGGTGGATAATAGCAGTATGTACTGGGTACAGAGCAGGCACACAGCACGCACTATCTCCTGAGTGACACTGCTGACTGCAAGCTCTATTGTTAAAGATGGACCACTAGCTATATAGGTGAGGTGAATATCACGGTGTATACTGCGGTCAGGGCACGCAGACAATAACAAGAAAACAGCAGAGTTAAAGGGGTATATACAGATGTATACTGTGCTGTGCTGGAAGCACACACAACTTCCAATAACTCCAGCAGATGTCAATCGGGCCCAAATAGAGAACAGCTATGTAGGTGGATAATAGCGGTATGTACTGGGTACAGAGCAGGCACACAGCACGCACTATCTCCTGAGTGACACTGCTGACTGCAAGCTCTATTGTTAAAGATGGACCACTAGCTATATAGGTGAGGTGAATATCACGGTGTATACTGCGGTCAGGGCACGCAGACAATAACCAGAAAACAGCAGAGTTAAAGGGGTATATACAGATGTATACTGTGCTGTGCTGGAAGCACACACAACTTCTAATAACTCCAGCAGATGTCAATCGGGCCCAAATAGAGAACAGCTATGTAGGTGGATAATAGCAGTATGTACTGGGTACAGAGCAGGCACACAGCACGCACTATCTCCTGAGTGACACTGCTGACTGCAAGCTCTATTGTTAAAGATGGACCACTAGCTATATAGGTGAGGTGAATATCACGGTGTATACTGCGGTCAGGGCACGCAGACAATAACCAGAAAACAGCAGAGTTAAAGGGGTATATACAGATGTATACTGTGCTGTGCTGGAAGCACACACAACTTCTAATAACTCCAGCAGATGTCAATCGGGCCCAAATAGAGAACAGCTATGTAGGTGGATAATAGCAGTATGTACTGGGTACAGAGCAGGCACACAGCACGCACTATCTCCTGAGTGACACTGCTGACTGCAAGCTCTATTGTTAAAGATGGACCACTAGCTATATAGGTGAGGTGAATATCACGGTGTATACTGCGGTCAGGGCACGCAGACAATAACAAGAAAACAGCAGAGTTAAAGGGGTATATACAGATGTATACTGTGCTGTGCTGGAAGCACACACAACTTCCAATAACTCCAGCAGATGTCAATCGGGCCCAAATAGAGAACAGCTATGTAGGTGGATAATAGCGGTATGTACTGGGTACAGAGCAGGCACACAGCACGCACTATCTCCTGAGTGACACTGCTGACTGCAAGCTCTATTGTTAAAGATGGACCACTAGCTATATAGGTGAGGTGAATATCACGGTGTATACTGCGGTCAGGGCACGCAGACAATAACCAGAAAACAGCAGAGTTAAAGGGGTATATACAGATGTATACTGTGCTGTGCTGGAAGCACACACAACTTCCAATAACTCCAGCAAATGACAATCGGGCTCAAATAGAGAACAGCTATGTAGGTGTATATAGTGGTATGTACTGGGTACAGAGCACGCAGACAGCACGCACTAACACTACTGACTGCAAGCTCTATTATTAAAGCTAGATCACTAGCTATATAGGTGAGGTGAATATAGTGGTGTATACTGCGGTCAGGGCACAGACAGTAACCACTACACAAGAGCAAAATAGTAAATCAGCCAAAAACGATTGGTGTGTAACTGTGTTGAAGGTACACAGAACACCCACTGCTTCAGATGCTAACAAACACTACACGAGGCCGCCTGAAAGGCAGCTTTATATAGTGTGGGGCGTGCACTACACAGTCTGAGCTATGATTGGCCACAGGCAGGATGCCTGTGGCCAACCATTGCTCTTCCCGCTACTGGCGCTGCGATTGGCCAAGCATGCGGGGTCACAGTGCATGCTTGGCCAATCGTGAGACAGCAATGCATTGCGCCATCGCAGTGCATTGTGGGCCACACGAATTTTGCCGCGAACGGCCCAAACGTTCGGAATTCGGCGAACGCACGAACGACCGATGTTCGAGTCGAACATGCGTTCGACTCGAACACGAAGCTCATCCCTATTCAGTTACTTGCACTACTTGAATTTACTGTTGTATTCATGCTTACAGGGTTGTATTCTATATCTTGGAGTTCAGTATTAGTTTATGCCAAAACCCAAAACTCAAAATTAGGACTTTAGTAGTACCAAATTACAACATATAATGCTTCTTCTGGGATCACGGGCTGTGGCGCTGTGAGTAGCCAGAGCCGCGATGACGGGCATGCGCGTGGCAAAAAGGTCTGAAGGTTCGGCATACCATAATGCGCTGCTGACGTCAGCGACTGCATGCAGGGTGATTTTCTCCTAAATGGTGCACGTTTAGGAGATATTCATTTTACCTACAGGTAAGCCTTATTATACGTAAAAATAACAAAGCAGGGTTTACAACCGCTTTAAGCTAATTTTATTGAGTTTTTGAGTAAATTAAATGTGAGAAATCTTAGAAATATAATTTTTTTAAAAATAAAAAATAGAGACCAGTGTTGTACAAATCGCAATTTTAATGTGAGTATGTCATGGAGCTCTCTCTGGGTTGCTTAATTATATATATCTTGTATACAGTTTTCTCTATGCTCTGTGTGTTTCACAGGAACTCCTCAAGAGCTAAAGGTCCAAGAATATTAACCCATAACATCAAACAAGGATCAGTACACATATATACATAAATAAATTATAATATACAATTCAATTTTTTTTATATGTAGACATGGCTTCACCATGAACCAGTTCACTAACAGAGATGCCCTGTTTGAAGCATCCACCGTGGGAGGCATCATGGGTGTACTACATATATAAGGAGAGCCAAGGGTCTTGAATAGATCTCTTCTTGGCTAGGAACCACATGGAAATACAAGTAAAGGTGATACAGATTAATACCCAGATGGCAAACAGCTAAATACAGATATAAATACATATAGGAATATTATTTTACCTGCTGAAGAATTTGTATTTCTATTCATCCAGTTCTGAGATTTATGCAGCTCTGCCACACAGCACAGCCCTGTTTTACAGGGCAGGATATCTGATTCTCTGCTGCAGTTAGTAATACTTATAGGTCTTATCCCTCCCCAAGCTGATATTAGGCAGTAAAATAAAAAGCAGCAAACTGATGAGCATGTCTCATTTTCCCTCTCTCTCTTCTCTCTCTCACTTTGTATCAGTATGTTCCCTATTAGCACAAAAGTTCTTTAGTATCACTGACTGGTTCCTTTTGCTGCTTCTCCCTGTTCAAGATGAAGCAGTGCTGTAAAAGTTAATTTCAAGAGGCTAATTTTAAAGTGGAACGTCATTCTCCCAATCAACATTGATTGCTCTTAATTCTCATGCTACTAGCATTAGTAAATAGATAGGAACAGGGCCTGCCCTACCATGGGACCCAGGCAGCAGTTTCAGAGGGGTGGCAAATTGATGCCCGACACAGTGCCAGAACTCCTGCCCTCTCCACTATGCTACACTGCTTATTTTACAGGGGCCGCGGCTTATCCCACTGTGATGGAGCCCGACGCTGCTGCTGTTAGAGGTAATTAGAGGAGTGGGTGGGCAGAGCAGTTGCCGCCATGCCCACACAGCGGACTGCCCACCCATCCTGTCAGCCCCCCCCCCCTTGCTGCATATAGATACATGTTGGCACAGGAGGCGGAAACTGCAGGAAAGGAGAAGAGCTGACCAGCAGACAGCTAACAGCAAACAGCAGGAAGAGGGAGGAGCTTTCTGCTTTGAGCATAGACTCCATGGTGGAAGAGGCATCACTGGAGGCACAGCTGACACTGAGAGCAAGTAAGAGCCAGCGCCACTGATCCCATCCCCACATCTGCCTGACTAAACCCCCACATCTGCCTCTGACTGAACCCCCCCACCACCACCACATCTGCCTCTGACTGAACCCCCTATTTGCCTTTGACTGAACCCTCCACCACCACCACTGCCTCTGACTGAACTCCCCCACTATATCTGCTTCTGACTGATCCCCCATCACCCCTACCTTATCTGCCGCTGTCTGAACCCCTCACCCCCATCATCACCATTGCTCTCACTGAACCTCCCTCCCCACCACTGCTGCCTCTGCCTGAACTCCTTACCACCACACATCTGCCTCTGATTGAATCCCCCACATCTGCCTCTGACTGACCCCCCACCACCACCGCTGCCTCTAACTGAACTCCCCCAACCATATCTGCCTCTGACCGAACCCCCCCCACCACCACATCTGCCTCTGACTGACCCCCCCCCACCACCACCGTCTCTAACTGAACTCCCCCCACGTATCTGCCTCTGACTGAACCCTCCCCCCCACCACCACCACCGCATCTGCCTCTGTCTGAACCCCCACCACTATTGCCTTTGCCCCAGCTAACTAAACCCCCTCTCCCCACTACCACTGCCTCTGACTGAACCCCCCAACACCACCACAGCTGCCTTGGACGGAGCCTCCCACCACCACCACTGTTACATTTAAATCTGACTTACTGATAATTACATTTTTGTTTTAATTTTCTTGGTATAAAATAATGGATGTGGGGGCCTTTTGGTGGGCCTAATTTTTGAAGTGGGGGCAGCATTGCATTCTTGGACCCAGGCAGCACAATGTCTTGGGCCAGCTCTGTATAGGAAAGTACTGTATATCACAATTACTTATTTTAATTTTTAATTTCTTCAGTTACTTCCTGATTTCCATGCCTAGGCAAATGATGTCATACATCTCTGGAGTCTTCAGGAGGGGAGGAGGGGAAGAGGGTTTTTCTCAGTTAAGCACACTCTCCTGCATGCATACTTATGCTAAGGAAGTAAATGCTACATGAATCATTTGCCCTTAAAGAGCCGGTTTACACAGGGGCGACTCGTCAGGTGACTTAGCCGCCTGACAAGTTGCGTCCCGTTCTGTGCAATGGAACAGTTCTAATCGGAGAGACTCAAAAAAGGTTCCTGTACGACTTTTGGGGCGACTTGCATTGACTTCTATACAGAAGTCATTTTGCAAGCCACCACTAAATTTGGATCCCGGTCGCCTGAGGCAGTCGCGCTGCAAGCCGTGCTGCCTCAGTGTGAACCGGGTCTTACTCAAGAGGCCCCTGGCCAAAAATACTAGGGGGTGTTTTTCAAAGAGATTTCTCACCAAAATAAAACATAAAGACATGGATGGATGGGGGAGTTTGCTTTAAATAATAAAAATGAATTAAATAGCGTTTTTTGACTTGTGCTGAGATGCAGTGCAGATCTGCTTTAAGTCAAATTCAGCTACCTACAATGTTATTTAAACAAAATACATTTAATTACGTTTTATTGATCACAAAACTGTATTAATTTGTGTACAGATTTAAAGCATTGTTAAACGCAGCAAAAAGTAATGCACCTGATACTAGTACATTATGACAGGCTTTCCTGTCAAAGAATGTCCTCTAGATTTGTTTTTTTCTTCAGTGCTCTGGTGCTTCTATCTTTGCCTGGTCTTTTTGGGTTCACTCCGTGTGGCCACTAGAAGGGCCAGGCTTCAATGACGTCATACGCTTGCATGCGCATAGGAGTCACTTCATCACAGCACAGGGAAGGTGCCCTAAACTTACTCTGAGCTGCACATGCATGGCTCAGTGTACCTTATCATTGGCAGGTAGAGGGACACATTTATGACAGAAGACACCCATGAAGGTTTTTTTATTTATTTTGTGTTTATTACCACTTTAACATGAATCTATGACTCTGTCCCAAGAGAACCATGGAGACTTCCATGGCTGTACTCTCTTTTTTAAAATACCAGTCCCCATCAGACTGATATATAGCTTCGGGGTTGTCTAAGCTACTAACCCAAGGGGGGATATACATAGATTTGGAACTCTGAGGCCGCGTACACACGCGGGGACTGTTCGCCCAACTTTGTCCGCTGAACAGTGTTTCGGCGGACAGTCCGCCCGTGTGTGGGCTTTCAGCGGACAGTTTCAGCGAACAGTCTGCTGAACAAAGTTTTTCGGAAATTCCGAAAAACTGTCCGCTGAAACTTGGTTTCAGCGAACAGTCCCCTCGTGTGTAGGCTTGTTCGTCAAACTAAGTTCCGCGCATGCTCAGAAAGGATTTACACGCCGAAAGTTGTATAGGAGTGTATAGGACGTCGTATTTTCCGTCCCGTCGTACGTGCCGTTCACGCCATCGCGCACGGTTTCAGCAAACTGTTCGTTCGTCGTGTGTGGGCAAGTCCGTCCATGCTAATTTTGAGCGGACTGTTTGCTGAAACTGTTTGACGGACAAAGTTGAGCGAACAGTCCCCGCGTGTGTACGCGGCCTGAGACTTTTCTAACACACATTTACTTATGTTATCTTCAACTCAAGTCAAACACCGCCAGGCAAGTAGCATTCAAAAGGAGGCCAGATATAGCAAAACCCCATGCTTCTCTCATATTGAAGACACTATAACTGCAAATAGTACTCAATCTTATATAAAAATAATATTAAAGAATGCTAACTAGATTGCCAACCCAACCTCTTTCTTCATTCACTTTAACTATAATTGTCTTTATTTTGCTTGGCCACTGGGCCAGTTGAGAATCTTCCTGCTACTGCATCTGGCATGTCTCAACCAACTTTTTGTCAGGTGCTCAAGTAGGATGGGAAGACATCTGCATTTTTATGTTTATTATTCTTTTTATCCAACTGTTCTGGGACAAGGAAAGTAGAGTATGATCACATCCAGAGGAAGCAATGAAATGTCGTATGGTTTGCTGGCAAGGTTGCAGTAGAAAAACAATGAAGTACTCCGATGTTGAGAAATATTAATTTCACTCCATGTAAAAATATGCACATATGGTCATTTGTTTAAAAAAATACAACACATAATCATTTTACCCTTTTTTGTTTAATACACTCTAAGCCCATTGGGGATTTTCTGTAATAACATATTACGTATGTGAAGGATAGAAAAACAATAATCTAACAATAGTAATATTTTATATATATATATATATATATATATATATATATATATATATATATATATATATATATATATATATATATATATGAAATATTACTATTGTTAGATTATTGTTATATATATATATATATATATATATATATATATATATATATATATATATATATTATAATAATATATTTTGCTAGTACTTTTCTGCTGATAAATACAAGCATCGGATCATAAAAATGAAATTTCCTTTGACAGGTAAAAACAAAAATATAATTTGTGTGGATATACAGTATTTTTGTGTTATTTGACCCTCTCAAATAACACAAAAAAAAAAAAAAAAAAAATGTTCATTAACTAGTGGGGTACTCTTGATTGAATAAAGTGCAGCCACGTCTACCTTTTTGAAAAATGTCTTTATGGTCTGTAAACAATATTTTTCCTTAAATCTCTTAAATCTCTTCAAACACTCATGTGTATTGAGCTGTTTGGCTCCCTACAAGGCTTGCACAGCAAGCACCGAGCACAGCTGTCAGGAATGCATGGATAATATAACTTTTGGTGCACAGGTGTGTATGCCAAGAACGTGGCAGAGACATAATACTGTAAGCTCCAGGGAAACAATAACTGATGAGAAAGGTCTATGTAAAAAGCTGTTTTTTGTGCTACATTTAAACCAAAAATAATATACATTTATGAAATGTGTTTAATTAACACAACAAGATATCCCAAAAGCACAGAAAGCAGGAGAAAAAAAAGGATCTGTACAAAATGTAACTTTTTGCCAATAGCAACTAACGAGGTTTTATCTTTCATTTCTTGGAAAAAATAAACAAAAATGCTAATTGATTGCAACAGCTCCAATTAGGATCTAGTTGTTCAGTTTTTGTGAATTTAGGAAACCCCGTATTAACATACTGTATATCAGGCATCTGCAATTAGCGGCCCTCCAGCTGTTGCAGAACTACAAGTCCCATGAGGCATAGCAAGACTCTGACAGCCACAAGCATGACACCCAGAGGCAGAGGCATGATGGGACTTGTAGTTTTGCAACAGCTGGGGGTCCACTAATTGCATATCCCTGCTGTATATGGTGTTCAATTGTGTCCAGTTTGTTAACTATGAAAATGTTGTAAAGTCAAATCAATGCTTCTGAAAAAAAAGTCAAAGTATACCAATCAAGCACATTTTTTGTGCTGAAATGTAAGGGTACTTTGTACCAGCACCTCCGAGCACTGGTCATGTAATGTTTACAGGACACTTGGACTTTGCAGAGTGGCAGCAGGGTGTCAGGTACTAGATAAACAGTCTACATTTCAGCTCCCTGATACTGGTATTGTTAGAAAAAGTGATCTCCACCCAACAGTACAACTATAGTTTTGGTCCAACATCATCCTGGAGAGAGGCAGCAACATAGGAGCCAGTTCTCAGCTAAGAAAACACTGAACACCATTCTACAAGGGATGTATTTTACACTGTTACTGACCACTGCTACTGACCACCAGTGTGGGGGAAAGTACATTTTAATGCCACTGACCTCACAAGAGGGGGTTTAATTTCACCATAAGTTACCTCCAATGGAAGAAATCATTAACACTGACCACCAGTGATGCCAATGACAACAATGCTGGAGTTTTTCAATGCGTCCATGGATACTAATGCTGGAAGTTACTATTACTCCCATGGAAAATATGCTTGGAATAAATATTGCTCCTACTGTTACCACTGTTGGGCCTTATTGAACTCCCACTTTATCTATGGTGTACCTCCAGGCCATATTTGGTCTAAACTATAAAAAGGGGGGAAGGTGCAGCACTACAAGCCATATGCCGTCAAGCGACTCCCACTTGATGCCCACTTTTGGCCATGTCCAAAAATTCCTGGGTGAGTACCTGCACCTATTCCACACCTAATTATACCTTCCTTTCCTGTGCTAATGGCATCTTAATCATCTGAGATCTCTGTAAGCCTGCATTCTTGTTATCTCTTTCAGTTTAGCCACCTTTCATATCTATACAATATTGTGCCTGTTATAATACACCCTCCTCAGCAACATCCCTGGAATATCTCCTAGGGAACTCAGTTTGGTTACAACAATACATTGGGGATTGTGGAGCTGGACTACTTTGCATTGCAATAGATTTCCTTTTTATATGGCAGAAGATGCAGGATATAAAAGTCAGGATTGGGAGATGACCACCCTCAGGAATCCAGTATTAGCAGATGATTGGTAGAGCAGCCTGGCCAACCAAACGATGCAAAATATCATTAAGTGCTGTTTTGATGTATTTAAAGCGTTTGTTACCCCCAACACTTCATATTCCTGATATGTGCCTGCTGTACAATGTACTTGTATGAGAAAGTATTCTCTTCTCTTTGTATTGCTTTCTTTATGTGAAATCCCTGGTGTTGCTGCCTGTCCCTCTGCTATTAAAAACCGACCACACTAAGCAGGAGAACAAACCATGGTCAGTTCCCTAGCTGTGATAGGAACTCAGTATGCTATCTTCTAATGATCAGACTTGTCCTGACTCCCCCTCTGCAGAGACATTTAATGGGAAGCTCAGTGTGCTGCTGCTTCTCTTCCCCCCAACTCTCATGCAGCTGAGAACAGAGGAGATGTAATTACTTATAAAAAAGGAAAATAGGTATTTATAATGTATTTTTATATCTATACAAAAATGTTTTGCCTTTTGTTTCTATTTTAAACTGAATGGACTGTCTTACACGGCGATCGCTTAGGGCCGGTTCACACTGCAGGCGAGGCGAGGCGACTCCGACTTGCCTCGCCGCGACCTGCCGCGGCCTCAGCGGCGACTTGCAAATGACTTCTGTATAGAAGTCAATGCAAGTCGCCCTGAGGTCGCCCAAAAGTAGTACAGGAACCTTTTTTCTGAGTCGGAGCGACTCGAGTCGCTCCTCTCAGAACGGTTCCATTGTACAGAACGGGGGTGACTTGCGAGAGCGAGGCGAGGCGAGTCGTGTCGCCTCGCATCGCCCGCTGTGTGAACCGGCTCTTACAATCACTTAAAGTTGTGCTTCTGGTCCTGCCAAAGACCTTGTTATTTTTTGTGCAATGGGGTGTAATAACTTTGCCAGCTACTATCATATAAAAGAATGGCACTCCTGATAATGTGAGCAAGAGATTTCTTACTCAGCTGCTGTTGTTGTTGAATGTACAAAAGCAGGGTGATGAAGAAGGTCAGAGCTCATCGCTTCAGCTTCAGCTGTGAGTAAAGAAATGAAAGATCTGCCATTTGTCTTGTTTAGGAACACAAAACAAATGTTGTTTGTTTTACCTTTTCAGCTTCTGATTAAGTGAACTGAATGGCACTTCACAGGCAATGCATGGGTGGCCTCTGGTCATTGATTAGTATGTTCTCTTCTTGTGACAATAGCTGTTCCTAAAATCGTGCAAATTTCTGTTCCTTAAAAACTCTGTCTATCCACTTCACAATCTGATGTACAATCTCTAACTTTTCCCAGCTGTTGATTTATAAAAATTTGTACAGCTTTTAATGTATATGCAAAGCTTAAATCCAAATAGTGAACCATTAATTCATGCCCTATATATTTCACACATACACTATATTTTCAAAAGTATTGGGACACCTGCCTTTATGCACATGACCTTTAATGGCATCCCACTCTTATGCCCTGTACACATGGCCGGATTTTCCGATGGAAAATGTGCGATCGGATCATGTTGTTGGATAATCTGATCATGTGTGGGCTCCATCTGACTTTTTCTGTTGGATTTTCCGACGCACAAAGTTTGAGGGCAGGATCTAAAATTTTCCAACAACAAAATCCGATCGTATAAATTTCGATCGTATGTAGACAATTCCGACGGACAAAATACCACGCATGCTCACAATAAACTATGAAAGAAATGAAAGCTATTGGCTACTGGCCAACTTTGTGCGACCGTGTGTATGCAACACAAATTTTGGCCAAAATCGATCTGAAAAAATCCGATGGATTTTAGGGCCGGAATGTCGACCGTGTACAGGGCATTAGTCTGTAAGGTTAAATATTGAGTTGGTCCACACTTTGCAGCTATAACAGCTTCAATTCTTCTGGGAAGTCTGTCCACAAGGTTTAGGAGCGTGTCTATGGGAATGTTTGACCATTCTTCCAGAAGAGCATTTGTGAGGTCACGCACTAATTTTGAATGAGAAGGCCTGGCTCGCAGTCTCCATTTTAATTTATCCCAAAGGTGTTCTATCAGAACTCTGTACAGGCCAGTCAAGTTCCTCCACCCCAATCTCGCTCATCCATGTCTTTATGGACCTTGCTTTGTGCAGCAGTCATGTTGGAACAGGAAGAGGCCATCCCTAAACTGTTCCCACAAAGTTGGGAGTATGAAATTGTCCAAAATGTCTTGGTATGCTAATGCCTTAAGAGTAGGGATGGGCAAGCGGTTCAGCCCGAGCATAATTTCGGGCTGAACTGTGGTTGTTCGGATGTTCTGCAAACACCGAACAATATGCGGTGTTCAGGCAAATTCGAAAGGTACCGGAACACCGGTAAAGTCTATGGGACCTTAACATGAAAAATCATAAGTGCTAATTTTAAAGGCTTATATGCAAGTTATTGTCATAAAATGTGTTTGGAGACCTGGGTCCTGCCCCAGGGGACATGTATCAATGCAAACATTTTTTTTTACAAACTGCCATTTTTTCAGGAGCAGTGATTTTTTTAATGCTTAAAGTGAAACAATAAAAATGAAATATTCCTTTAAATATCATGCCTGGGGGGTGTCTATAGTAGGCCTGTAAAGTGGCACATTTTTCCTGTGTTTAGAACAGTACCGCAGCAAAATGATATTTCTAAAGGGAAAATTGGCATTTAAAACTGATCGCGGCTGCAATGAATTGTCGGATCTCGCAATATAGATAAAACTCCTCTGACGCCACGGGGACTTTCTCATGGCTTCTCCGTGGCGTCAGAGGGGGGCGGGCCACCTGGTTGCGGTGGTGGATTTTTTTTTACTTTCTCGGTCCGTCAACGGAGCAATATAAGAAGATGAATGGACATTGTGGGACATTTTTATTATTATTATTATTTTAATAAAGGACTTGTTCCAAGCTGTGTCCTGTTTTTTTAACATTTTGACACTTTTTTTGTGAAATGGTGGGGGTTAATTTGTACCCTGTTACTATTTCACACAGAGGGAAGGTCAGGATCTGGGGTCCCCTTGTTAAAGGGAGCTTCCAGATTCCCATAAGCCCCCTGCCCGCAGACCCCCACAACCACCAGGCAAGGGTTGTGGGGTGAGGCCTTTGTCCCCATCAAAATGGGGGCAAGGTGCTTTAGGGGCTAGCCCAAAGCACCTTCCCCATGTTGAGGGCATGTGGCCAGGTATGGTTCGGGGGGGGGGCACTCTCTCATCCCCCCTCTTTTCCTGCAGCCTGCCAGGTTGCGTGCTCAGATAAGGGTCTGGTATGGATTTTGGGGGTGACCCCTACACCATTTATTTTTATTTTGGCGCAGGGTTCCCCTTAAATTCCATATCAGACCCGTGGGGGGACCACTACGCCATTTTTTAAAAATATTTGGTGCAGGGTTCTCCATAATTTCCATATCAGACCCGTAGGGCCTTGTATGGAATTTAGGGGGACCCCCCCCCCCACAAATTTTTTTTTTACATTTTGGTTGAGGGTTCCCCTTAATATTCATACCAGACCCAAAGAGCCTGGTAATGGACTGGGGGGATCCCATGCTAATTTTTTCAATGAGTTTTATCTATATTGCCGAGACCCAACAATTTATTACAGCCGCAATCAGCTTTAAATGACAATTTATTCTTTAGAAATGTAATTTTGCTGTGATACTGTTCTAAACACGGGAAAAATGTGCCACTTTACAGGCCTACTATAGACACCCCCCAGACACGATCTTTAAAGGAATATATTATTTTTATTGTTTCACTTTAAGCATTAAAAAAATCACTGCTCTCCAAAAAATGTCAGTTTAAAAAAATTTTTTTTTTGCATTGATACATGTCCCCTGGGGCAGGACCCAGGTCCCCAAACACTTTTTATGACAATAACTTGCCTTTAAAATGAGCACTTTTGATTATTCATGTTCGTGTCCCATAGACTTTAACGGTGTTTGTGTGTTCTGCCAAATTATTTGCCTTTTCGGTATGTTCTGCAGTGAACCAAACCGAAGGGTGTTTGGCTCATCCCTACTTAAGAGTTCCCTTTACTGGAACTAAGGGGCCAAGCCCAGCCCCTAAAAAACAACCCCGCACCACAATACCCCCTGCACAAAGCAAGGTCCATAAAGACATGGATGGGTGAATTTGGGGTGGAGGAACTTGCCTGTACAGAGTCCTGAACTCAACTCCATAGAACACCTTAGGGATGAGTTTAAGCAGACTGCGAGCCAGGCCTTCTCATCCAACATCAGTGCCTGACCTCACAAATGCGCTTCTGAAAAGAATGATCGAACATTCCCATAGACACACTCCTAAACCTTGTGGACAGCCTTACAAGAAGAGATTATGCTGTTATAGTTGCAAAAGGTGGGGCAACTCAATATTGAACCCTGCGGACGAAGACTGGGAGGCCATTAAAGTTCATGTGCGTGTAAAGGCAGGTGTCCCAATATTTTTGACAATATAGTGTATTTGTCCTAACATTGTATGCTTTCCTAATTTGTGGTATAAACGGTATGCAAAATAAGAATCTCTTTTTTAACATTTTTGACATCATGCCTCACAGTACACAGTTTTCTTAACCAAATCATTAAGCTTCCTATTAGGTACCTCATAGGCATCCCAATGGCCAACTGAAGGAGCATGCATGGAGGCTGACAACATTACTGGTTTTCATGAGGCAGCAACTTAGCATTGTTAACTAAAAAGAGGAAGAGCTGTTGGACTAAGTTCATATGTGTGGCAGGCTCTACTGCCAACTAAAAAAAAGCAATCTCGATTAATTACTTTTCAGAGGGCGGTAGAGCTGTGGCACTGCAGGTGCTCAGGGGGTTGACCATTTTTTGGCTGTTTTTTTTTACTGAATATAGATGTTGAATTGGATTACCAAGCTTTTGGCTTGCGCTTGCAACATAGGGGTTGATTTACTAGAGGCAAATCCAATTTGCACTACGAGTGCACTTGGAAGTGCAGTCGCTTTAGATCTGAAGTGAAGATCTGAAATGAGGGGAAGCTCTAGTGATTTTATCATCCAATCATGTACAAGCGAAAATGTTGTTTTTTATTTTCCTTGCATATCCCCCTCAGATCTACAGTGAATGCACTTCCAAGTGCACTTGTAGTGCAAAGTGGATTTGCCTTTAGTAAATAAACCCCAGTGTCTCATTGTCTTCAGTGTGTGAGTTTAAATGGTGGTGAGGCCTGTCAAACTCAACAACATTATATTTGCTGAGGCAATGAAGTAAAGTGTAATACAAATTAATCTAAAAATTAACCAAACAAATCAACATACTAAAAAATTAAAAAAATTAAATAAATGGGTAATATCAGTGCCTATAACTCTACCACTCGATTGAGTATCGACCAGTCTAAGGTCACACAGTAGTACTGTATACTTATAAAATACTTTCTGATTACTTATTGAGATTCCTCAATACCATACTGCAGGTGCCTGACCCTATACCTTCCTCTCAAGGTCCAAAAGCGTGGCTCTTTGTAAGCTCTGTGGATTGTGGAGGGGACATGCGGACATTTTGGGGACCAATGAATGCAGCTGTTTTTAGCAATCCTAGTTGTGCGATACATTCTCACCTTTCCATCTTCGTAATGGTAAATATACCACCACACACATGGAAATGTACTTTTGAACACTATGAAATGTCCAACGATGTTTTGTATACTGCAAAATGTTAACAATGTCTAAAATTTGAATTTTCTGATATATTTCCCAGAATTAAAATTTCCTTGAAGAAGACCAGAAATGAAATGGGTCGAAATGCATTGAGGTATTCATGTGGATAGTAATGTCAGAATGTAATTGTTTTCCTTGGTGCATTGTTTGCCATTGGTGATAGCTTATGTTGTTGTTTGTGTCACCATCCACAATTTAGTTTTTAAATTTACTGTATAATTGAATTCATTTGTTGCCCAAATAAAAGAATTTTAGCTAATCATTTTTCTCATACTAAAAAAACCCGGGGAAATTTTCTGTAAATTTTTGGGGTGTGCAGCCTGGTTGACTCTCATATATGTCTCTTTCTATTTTGTATGAAGTAAAGTGTTTCATCCTTTGATGATGAAACCTGTTAGGTGTGGCTTTGACTTGTTGTACGTCATTCATGCTTAGTGGAACACATGCTTGCACCCAGAAGCTGAGGGTCAACAATATGGAAGAGCACAATTTTAATTATTATTATTATACAGGATTTCTATAGCACTGACAGTTTACGCAGCGCTTTACAACATTAGGGCAGACAGTACAATTACAATACAATTAAATACAGGGGGAATCAGAGGGCCCTGCTCCTTAGAGCTTACAATCTAGGAGGGAGGGTAAAGTTATACAAAAGGGTAATAGCTGTGGGGGATGAGCTAATGGAGAAAATAGTGCAGTTGTTAGATGGAGGCAGGATAGGCTTCTCTGAAGAGGAAAGTTTTCAGGGATCGCCTAAAAGTGGATAAATTTTGAGACATTCTGACAGATTGAGTTAACAAATTCCAGAGGATGGGCGAGGCTCGGGAGAATTCCTGGAGATGGATATGGGAAGTGGTGATGAGGGAGCTAGAGAGCAGGAGGTCTTGGGAGGAACGAAGAGGGTGATTAGGTTGGTATTTTGAGACTAGGCAAGTGATGTAGCTGGGGGCAGAGTTGTGAATGGCTTTGTAACTTATTGCTAGTATTTTGAATTTAATTTGTTGGGCAAGTGGCAGCCAATGGAGGGATTGACGGAGAAGGGTAGCAGACACTGTGTGGTTTGTAAGGTGGATGAGTCTGGCAGCAGCATTCATGATGGACTGAAGGGGGGATAGTCTATGTAGAGGTAAGCCAATGAGGAGGGAATTACAGTAGTCAAGGCAAGAGATAACCAGGAGTGAAACAGGAGCTTTGTGGTTTCATTAGTTAGAAAGGGACGTAGTTTAGAGATGTTGTGAAGGTTGAGACGGCAAGCTTTGGAAAGTAATTGGATGTGGTCCCGAAAGGAGAGTTCAGAGTCCAGGATAACACCTAGCATGCTAACATGTGGGGATGGGTGGATGGTTGTGCCATTGCTCTTGACAGATAAGTCAGGGGAAGAGGCACGTGGGGAAGGAAATATTAGAAGTTCGATTTTGGACAAGTTGAGTTTGAGGAAGTGGTGTGACATCCATACAGATATGTCTGTTAGTAAGTTAGTGATGCGTGAGGAGATTAATTGTATGTTCTAAGAAAGAAGTATTAGCTATGAAAGTTATTCCTTGTTTTTCATTCTACATATGATGGTGTGCGGAGAGAGCTAAAGTAGAGGGATTAAGCAAGCACTTTGACCCACCTATTTTTATAGGGGGTCATAATCTACTAAGTGCTTTTTAGATCTGGGGAAAATGACACTGGGTAGAGGTCACTCAGAGCACTTTTTGAGCATTACTGTGAAGTGTGACGTATACTACTTTGATTGACATTTTGCAGAATCTCATTGGAGACTTGTGTATACATGGACTTTGATCACGTTGGAAATTTACAGATCTGTTTGTTGGAAAACTGACATATAGTACACTTAATTATGAGTGTGTTGATTGACATACTGGTTGTATTAAATGAGTTTTCAGTCTCTTTATATCTCGTTTGCACTTCATCATCATATTATATTAATTATTTATTAATATACCGGATGTCGGGTTCATTATGCTAAGCATTATTTGCACATTTATCAAGGTTCATCAGTTCATCAGTGTCTTGCATAGTGTATACATATACATTTGTGTATATTATTATTTATTATTATTTTAAGGTACTTAAATAGTGCCGTCAATTTACACAGCGCTTTACTTATACATTATACATTCACATCGGTCCCTACCCTCAAGGAGCTTACAATCTAAGGTCCCTAACTCGCATTCATATATTAGGATCAATTGTAATCAGTATAGGTATATATTTATTGCACTTTTTATATGTTTGCACATGTATAAAGGGCACTTGATTATGTATAGAAAGATCCATTGCCATTCAATTTGTATACCGTGGATTGCATTTGACACATTACACATGACACATTATAGTACCGTTTTTCCTTACAAGTGCTGCACCTTACAAAAAAATGAAGCATGAAGCAAAGCATTGCAGGTATGAGTTCAAAAATCGTTAAGGTTACAGCTAATCTAACACCAAGAATCAGGATAGGTATGACCAGATTGCGCATTTGCATTGTTGGTCCCTTCCCATTAGAATCCTTAACCATTGTCATGGTCAGATCTGATACATAAGCTACACAGGGGGTTGGCCTCATTCACAAAGAGACAGCAAAACCACACTGCCTTCTTTATAATCTCAAGATGGATAAAGTTTCGACTCTCCTATCTACCTTCACTCATTGCTAGACTTCATAACTTTCACATTGATCTCTGAAGTGTATCTAAACCAATTTTCAAGTTTTTCTTAGATTGAATGTGAAAGGAAGGGCATGCAAGTCTATTCTGGAACTAAATTTGCCCAAGGTGCTTCCAGCTCTTGAAAAAAAAAATCAAGAGAATATGGAGGGCTATGACTTGTGATGAGGATTATTGGAGGATTTTTTTTCTTTACTGTTTTTATGTAAACAAATCGTGCCCATTAAGCTGTTGGGATTGTCCAACATAGTCTAAGTGGGTGGCTTTGGTAAACAGTTTTCCTGTCTGGTTATAAGATTACCTTTGAAAGCAAAACGCATGTTCCCTTGAATCAGGAATTAGCAGTCTACATGTTTCTTTTATGACAGGTTTGCATTAACTATGGCAGAAGAACATGCCACTCGAATCTTCAAAGCAGGCTTCCTGGAAATGCCTTTTGTATGTTAATGGTTTACCCATTTGATTTTTAGAGCATGACAAAGGCTTGTGCTGACATAAGGTTTCCACATAATATATGACTGTGTGATCCTTGTTAGGGTTCAGTTCTTCAGAACAGAATGCTCATTTCATGTGCTAAAAAAGAGCACCACTTAATTACTCATTTAACGACATCTCAAATCTACACTTTATGTTGGATTTACAATGTGAAATTTGAAATGTATTGTTTAGTATAAGAATGCAGCTACTGTATTTCTAAAAGACTGACTGTGTGTGGTTAGATGAAGAGGCAGAGACAATATGTAACAGACTTAATTTTATTTAGTGTAATTAGTAGAGTAGAGTAGAGTGTATATATATATATATATATATATATATATACAGTATATATATATATTATTAGATTGTAAGCTCTTCTGAGCAGGGCCCTCTTAATCTTCTTGTATTTTATTGTATTGTAACTGTATTGTCTCCGTAAAGTGATGCATAAATTGTTGCCGCTATATAAATAATAATGATAATATATATATATACATACATACATACACTCACCGGCCACTTTATTAGGTACACCTTGCTATTACCAGGTTGGACCTTTTGCCTTCAGAACTGCCTTAATTCTTCATGGCATAGATTCAACAAGGTGTTGGAACCATTCCTCAGGGATTTTGGTCCATATTGACATAATAGCATCACACAGTTGCTGCAGATTTGTCGACTGCACATTGATGATGCGAGTCTCCCATTCAGACACATCCCAAAGGCGCTCTATTGGAATGATAACTGGTGACTGTGGAGCTCATTGGGGTACATTGAGATCATTGTCATGTTCAAGAAACCAGTTTGAGATGATTTGAGCTTTGTGACATGGTACACTGTAGTCATAAAGGGATGGACATGGTCAGCAACAATACTCAGGTAGGCCGTGGTGTTAAAACGATGCTTAATTGGTTCTAAGGAGTCTAAAGTGTGCTGAAGAAAATATCCCCCACACCATTACACTACCACCACCAGCCTGAACCGTTTCTACATGTCAGGATGGATCAATGCTTTCATGTTGTTTACGCCAAATTCTGACCCTACTATTTGTATGTGACAGCTAAAATGGAGACTCATCAGATCAGGCAATGTTTTTCCAATCTTCTTTTGTCCATTTTTGTGAGCCTGTGTGAATTGTAGCCTCAGTTTTGTGTGTGTGTGTGTGTGTGTGTGTGTGTGTGTGTGTGTGTGTTTATATATATATATATATATTGCTAATATTGCTAAAGAAGCTGAGGTAAAGGTGATCGACTGGCCAAGCATGTCTCCAGATCTAAACCCTATTGAGCATCTGGTCACTGGATGTTCAACATGGAAACTCATAGCAAAGAAATCTCAGAGGGTCTGAGAAGAAGAATTGTTGCTCTACATCAGGGATATGCAATTAGCAGACCTCCAGCTTTTGCAGAACTAGTCCCATCATGCCTCTGCCTCTGGGGTCATGCTTGTGGCTGTCAGAGTCGTGCTATGCCTCATGGGACTTGTAGTTCTGGAACAGCTGGAGGTCCACTAATTGCATATCCCTGCTCTACAAAAAGATGGCCTACGCTTTAAGAAGATTGCCAAGACCCTGAAACTGAGCTGCAGCACGGTGGCCAAGACTATACAGATGTTTAACAGGACAGGTTCCACTCAGGACAGGCCTCACCATGGTTGACCAAAGAAGCTGAGTGCATGTGCTCAGCGTTATATCCAGAGGTTGTCTTTGGGAAATAGACATATGAGTGCTGCCAGTATTGCTGCAAAGGTTGAAGAGGTGGGGGGTCAGCCTGTCAGTGCTCAGACCATACCCTGCACGCTGCATCAAACTGGTCTGCATGGCTGTCGTCTCTGAAGAAAGCCTGTTCTACAGATGATGCACAAGAAAGCCCGCAAACAATTTGCTGAAGACAAGCAGACTAAGGACATGGATTATTAAAACCCCTGGTCTGATGAGACCAAGATAAACTTATTTGGTTCAGATGGTGTCAAGCGTGTGTTGCGATAACCAGGTGATGAGTACAAAGACAAGTGTGTCTTGCCTACAGTCAAGCATGGTGGTAGGAGTGTTATGGTTTGAGGCTGCCTGAATGCTACCGGCTCTGGGGAGATACAGTTCATTGAGGGAACCATGAATGACGACATATACTATGACATAATAAAGCAGAGAAGGATCCCCTCCCTTCGTAGACTGGGCCGCAGGGTAGTATTCCAACATGATAATGACCCCAAACGCATCTCCAAGATGACCATTGCCTTGCTAAAGAAGCTGAGGTAAAGGTGATGGACTGGCCAAGCATGTCTCCAGATCTAAACCCTATTTAGCATCTGTTGGGCATTCTCAATTGGAAGGTGGAGGAGCACAAGATCTCTATCATCCACCAGCTGATGTCATCACTGAGGAATGAAAGAGGATTCCTGTGGCAACCTGCGAAGCTCTGGTGAACGCCATGCCCCAGAGGATTAAGGCAGTGCTGGAAAATAATGGTGGCCACAAAAAATATTTACACTTTTGGACCAATTTGGACATTTTCACTTAGGGGTGTACTCACTTTTGGATCCAGCGGTTTAGACATTAATGGCTGTGTGTTGAGGTATTTTGAGGGGACAGAAAATTTACACTGTAATACAAGCTGTACACTACTACTTACATTGTAGCAAAGTGTAATTTCGTCAGAGTTGTCACATGAGAAGATATAATAAAATATTTACAAAAATGTGAGGGGTGTACTCACTTTTGTGAGATACTGTATATATATATATATATATATATACTCGGGAACAGACGGATCCCTACCCCAGACCAGGCGGGTCTATTGGGGGTAACCAACAGAAGCATGTTGCGGGATGTCGAACACCCCGTGACCGGGACCCCTCACGGGACTACCCTGGTCCAGGAAACAAGAACAGACCGCTCGGGCCTCACGAACTCCTACTGAGCACGTGACTTCAACATCTTAGGTACCCCTTCCCAGACTCCTCAGTGAGGCCTGGCACACCCACTGATTGGTTCTGAGAAGGCTGATACCCAAAACGTCCAACCAAGCCTGGTTCTGGCTTGTCATAAGCACCTCACTGTACACATGACCAAGCAGAACTTCTAACACAGCCCAGCCAAACTGATGTCAAAGTTAACCTACATAATTAACCCTCAGAACTCCACTACTGTTCTGAGGCAAAAACTAAATTTACACATGAATTACACTTTGTCCAAAATGTCATGCGCTACATAGAAATCTTAATAAAATCTGACATTTCAACCAATCAATTGAAACTTTTTTTTTAGTAGGCAAATGATGGCTGCAAAGTGGTTTCAAAATCCTGACTGGGCATGCATCGCGGCGATCGTTGTTGCGATCTCGGTAAAGAGTCTCAGATGGAGACGTGTCCAATCACAGTCTAAGTGTAAGTGTAAATAGGAAGAATCGTTGATCGGCTTTTCCTCACTCGCGTCTGTCAGACGCGAGTAGAGGAGAGCCGACTGGCTGCTCCTCTGACAGGGGGGGTCTGTGCTGATCGATTATCAACGCAGCCCCCCCGAGGATGGACACAGGACCACCAGGGATGCCACCAGACCACCAGGGATGCCCAACACCAGGTATGCCACCCTAAACCACCAGGGATGCCAGTCAGTGCCCTCAATGGAGGCCAATCAGTGCCCACAATGGATGCCAATCAGTGCCCACAATGGGCATCACTGATTGGCATGCATTATTGTTTGGCCCATCCGTGCCGCCTATCAGTGCCCATCCATGCCGCCTATCAGTGCCCATCTGTGCCGCCTATCCATGCTCATCTGTGCCGCCTATCCATGCCCATGCATGCCGCCTATCCATGCCAATTTGTGCCACCTATCAGTGTCCATCCGTGTCGCCCATAAGTGCCACCTATCAGTGCCCATCAGTGCCACCTATCAGTGCCACATATCAGCGCCCATCAATGCCACCTCATCAGTGCCACTTCATTGGTGCCACCTCATCAGTGCCCATCAGTGCCGCCTTATCAGTGCCCATCAGTGCAGCCCCATCAGTGCCCATCAGTGAAGGAGAAAACGTACTTATTTACAAAGTTTTGATACTGAAACAAAAAAAACATATTTTTTTTCAACATTTTCAGTCTTTTTTTATTTGTTTAGCAAAAAATAAAAAACGTAGAGGTGATCAAATACCACCAAAAGAAAGCTCTATTTGTGGGGAAAAAATGATAAAAATTTCATTTGGGTACAGTGTAGCATGACTGCGCAATTGTCATTCAAAGTGCGACAGTGCTGAAAGCTCAAAATTGGTCTGGGCAGGAAGGTGTTTAAGTGCCTGGTATTGAGGTGGTTAAAAATTGGAACTATGAAATACAAAGTTGTACAATAAGGTATATGCTGTTTCAGGTAAGTATAAAAAACATTGGGGGTCAAAGATGAGTCACAGTCTAACAATAAAGGCTATTGTTCCACATCTGTTTGGCTTAGCATGTATTTGTCTGCAATGGAAGCACATTAAGGAGCTAAGTTGCACATCTGAGCCCATGGGATGCAAAGTGTGGGGTTTTCACTGCTGGAGTGGCAACATAAATAGTTGTCCTATGTGTAAATATATTTGTGGGCAGTATTTGATACTACTAGCAAAAATTAAAAAAAACATAGCTACTTTTAGTTAAGATTATACATGGTGATGCCTTTATGTTCTGTTTTCTGCAGATATGATATATTTGTATTATTGTATGTGAAAGTTCTACAAAAAAAAGATGATCTGTTTTTGTATTCTTTGGAACCAGTTGTCAGGGCTGGGCTCAGCCCTTCCTTCTCTGAGCTGGCTGCTAAGCTGTCGGCTAATTGCCAGCTCCCATCTCTCTCCACAATTACTCTTTACTGTTATTGATATCCTGCTTATCAGTCCTGTCTGCTTAAGCCATCCAGTCCAGAGGAGCTCTGCCTTCACCTTGGTCAACATCACAAGAGACATCTCCTGCGTTCCTGTTTAAAGACTGGCTTTTCTGGTATCCCTTCTGGCTCCGTATACTGCTTGCTGTTCCACTACTTTGAATCCTGACTTCTGGCTTGGCTGACTATATCCTTTCCAGTTTCTGAACTTTAGCTATGTTTTGCCTACGTTTGTTCTTTTTACTTATATTATTAAACAAGTGGGGTGTAACTGTATTTCTGTCTTGGTCTGATTTCATGGTTTCTGGCACTAACATATTGTTTGTAAAATTCATTAGCTACCAGATTCAAAAACACTAAAAGATGGATCCTGAGGAAGTCTTCTCATTGGGCCAAACACGTTGATCCACAAATTCCATGATATCCATCTTTGTACAGATATTTGTATTATATGTCCACAATTATGATATATTACTTTTTATGGAGGTCTCTCCTGTTAAATTTTGTGTATAAATAAAAATCTTGTTATTTTATGCGCTTTGGATCATTGTTTTTTTGACTTGACACTTTAAAGTCCCCATTCCCCATAGTCTCCCCACTTGGAGAGGCATGGGTACTACCTCTCTATCCCTTTTGAATATATGCAGGGGATTGTGCCAAACTCTCTCATCCTATATCCAGTATTTAAATACAGTATGTAGTTCTTTCTGTGTATATATATATATATATATATATATATATATATATATATATATATTATCCTCTGGTAGTTCCCTGCATATAATTAAGGTTGGGAGTGAAAGGTGTCAGAAACCATGAATCAGACTGAATTACAGTTAAATCACACTTGTTTAAAAATAATAATAAAGAGATAAACAGAGTAAATGTAGTTAAAACATAGCCAGAGTTCAGGAACCGGAACAGATAGACAGACAAGCCAAAACCTCAAGGAGCCAGAGATGAGCGTAGCAGAACAGCAAGCAGGATCTGGAGCCAGAAGGAATGTCAGTCAAGCAAGTCTTTAATAGGAACACAGGAGAGCATCTCTAGAGATGTGACCAAGGTGAAGGCAGAGATCATCTGGGCTGGATGGCTTAAGTAGGCAGGACTTATGAGCAGGATATCATCAACAGGTGAGTCACTGTGGAGAGAAAGGAGCTGGCAATTAGCTGGCAGCTGAGCGAGCCAGCTTTGAGAAGGAAGGGCTGAGTCCAGCTCTGACAAAAGGGCAGCCTTTATAAAGAGGTTTTCTAGGTTAGGACGGGGCTAGGGCTAGAGAAAACTGAGGTCAGATCCAGGCAGCAGTGTCTGACAGCCATACCTGGATTCGAAAACTAAATGAATACAATTTAAAAGGTAAAAGCACTTCCTTTTCACATATTTTAATTGTAAATTCCAGTTTAAATCTGATTGTATATTAAAGTTCTTAGCTAATGCTAGACAAAATAATGAAAAAAAAAAGAAAACATTCAGAGCAATGTCTTTAGCCCTAAAGGGCAAGGAGTGAAAATGTCACAATTGTACAATAAACAGTACATCTCATGAAAAGCACCATGTGGGTGGAAAAAGTATGCTACTATCTCCTGGGTAAAACAAAATCAGCTGTTAGGTGCTATTTAGGGTGGTGGATTGTGCTTTTGGAAAGAATTTATGAGATGTAAATGTTCTTTCCATGGTAGCCTGGAAATATAGAGTAGGCTTCATGGGTGTGATAATGTACAGTGTGAATAATGAAATCACAATAGACCACTTGTAAATTGTGATTCTTTGCCACAAGCAAGTGAGAACCAGACAACTGTCATTGCATTAAATAAGCAGTATCGTGTGGTTTCTGATTGAAAGGCCATTGTGTGATTTTAACCATTAAGTACATAGATTGACTACAGTTGTATATTCCTATCCTTCTTTCCTAGCTATTGTCAATTAAATCTAAAACACAGTTATTGTTTTATTTCATTTTGCACTTAGGGAGCATATGATCAGTTCTTTCTACTATATTCATTAAAGATAAGTAGGATGATAGAAGGTTGAGCTAATGGGGGGGGGGGGGGATCAGTCATTGACCAAAAACCAGGTTAGCAGGCTAATGTTGTTACCCCCCCCCTCCCCGCCCATGGTCCTGCCAACAGCCTGCCCATAGAGTATAAATAGCAATGTCTTCCTAATCTCTAGCTATACGTTTGAAGAAGAAACCATATAGCAATGTCTTCCTAATCTCTAGCTATACGTTTGAAGAAGGAACCAATCAGAAGTTCCGAAACACATCCCTCTTTGATGACCTCACTTCCTGTTTGCTGTCCATGCTGGTTGTAGGTCACATACATTGCTGATTCTGACAGCGCGGACACTCCATTGGTGCCTCCAGAACTGTGGCGTCTTCCTGGGAACCCTTGATATACACTGGACTGCATGTGGCTGGATCACCTTCATTATACATATGATGCTGTCATAAACTAGATGTGACCAGAACTGTGGGACTGCGACAGAGTGAACCAGACATAAATAGGCGAAAGTAAGTTTATTAGTAAATGCATATAAATTTGGGCACACCACCAATACAAACTGAGTGAGCAAACCAAACAACCAAACAGTGATAATAAACTAACCAGCATATGTAGCAAAAGGGAGTACCAGAATCGTAGTCAAGCCAGGCCATGGTCATAAAAAGGAGATCAGTAGATGGGGGGCTAGGAGTAAACAGACAGGGAACAAGATTGAGGGATCAGGCTGCAGGGCAAGTATCCAGGGATACAGGAACAAATACAAACAGGTCCAGGATACAGAATACAGGAATCAGGGTTCAGGCTAACAGATAAACAGGCTGCAAGTCAGGGCACAAGGACAATACCAGGGCAAGGTGCGTGTGCACTTGCCGGGTATTTATACTAATGCTGCTATTAAAGTCATGTGGCGTCTGATTGCAGAAGGTAATACCTGCTCCACACTGCCAGGGTCCCTCTGCTGGTGGACGCCAGTACTACGGCCCAAAGATGACATAATTCCAGCAGGGAAAAGCTCTTCTGACAGCTCCAAACTGCCAGGAGACATCTGGATCTGGTGGATCTCAGCACTGCATACCAAATGATCAATATTACCAGTGGAGGGAACCTTTCCTGACAGTACCCCCCCCTCGAAGGAGCGACCTCTGGACAATCCAATTAGCCATTGCTGGGGAAAGTCCATGGTGTCAAGCCAGGCAGTGGGCAAAGTCAAATCAGGTTGAGCAATAAGCTGGATAGCAGGCACAGGAACCTCAAGCTGAGTAGCAGGCACATCGAGCTGGGTGGAAGGCACATCGAACTGGGCAACATGCACATTAAGCTGGGCAGCTGGCATGGGCACATCAAGGTTGCGCAGCTGGCATGGGCACATCAAGCTGGGCAGCGGGCACGTGTACATCAGGCTGGGCTGCGGACAGGAACACATCAGGCTGGGCAGTGGACAGGAACACATCAGGCTGGGCAGTGGACAGGAACACATCAGGCTTGGCAGCAGACAGGAACACATCAGACCGGGCAGCAGACAGAGGCTCATCAGGCTAGGCAGCAGACAGAGGCTCGTCAGGCTGGGAAGCAGACAGTGGCACATCAGGCTGGGCAGCAGACAGAGGCTCTCCAGACTGGAACGCTGGCTCTGGCTCTTCAGACTGGAATGCTGGCCCTGGCTCTTCAGACTGGAACGCTGGCTCTGGCTCTTCAGACTGGATTGCTGGCCCTGGCTCTTCAGACTGGAACGCTGGCTCTGGCTCTTCAGACTGGAACGTTGGCTCTGACTCTTAAGACTGGAACTCTGGCACCTCCGGCTGGAACTCTGGCACCTCTGGCTGGAAATTTGGCACATCCGGCTGAACTCTGGCACCTCCGGCTGGAACTCTGGCACCTCCAGCTGGAACTCTGGCACCTCCGGCTGGAACTCTGGCACCTCTGGCTGGAAATTTGGCACATCCGGCTGAACTCTGGCACCTCCGGCTGGAACTCTGGCACCTCCGGCTGGAACTCTGGCACCTCCGGCTGGAACTCTGGCACCTCCGTCTGGAACTCTGGCACCTCCGTCTGGAACTCTGGCACCTCCGTCTGGAACTCTGGCACCTCCGTCTGGAACTCTGGCACCGGAACTTCAAGCTGGGACAGATTGGTGGGTATGGAGGCAGGTTGGGGTAATGGCAGGATCATTTTGGTTGGGAAAAACTTTTGTTTTTTCTTTGGCTTAGCCACTGAAGCTCTGTAGGTAATTGCAGGACTGTAGGTACGGGGTGCAGCAGATTGGAAAGGAGGATTGGGATATGACAGAGAAGAGGTAACAATAGCTGGGGGAAGTACTTGTGGGTTTTTAGGCAGCAGAGAAGAGGCAGGTGGGTTGAATGCAGGATAGGTACAGGGAGCAGAAACCAGATATGAGTATTTGATTGGGAGCAGCGTGTACCAGGGCTGGACTGGGACAAAAATTTGGCCCTGGACATCATCCAGACCGGCCCATTTTAATCTTGCAAACATGCACAAAAACAGTGTATATACTGTTGGAGGACAAAGGGGGACAGCATGGGGAATGGAGGACACTGAGGGACAATGTGGGGGGTGGAGGACACATAGGGACAGCGTGGGGGATGGAGGTCACAGAGGGACAGTGTGTAAGACACAGGGGGACACTGTGGGGGGGGTGGAGGACACCATGGGGGAGTGGAGGAGACAGAGGGACACAGTGTGGGGGTGGAGGACACAGAGGGACAGGGTGGTGGGGGACACCATGGGGGGGGGGGTGGAGGACACAGTGGGACATCGTGGGTTGTGGAGGACACCAGGGAACACAGTGGGGGGTGGAGGACACAGTAGGATGGGGGGTTGGAGGACACGGGGGTGGAGGACACAGGGGGACACAGTGGGGAGTGGAGGACACAGTGGGGGTAGAGGACACAGTGGGACACCATGGGGGGTGGAGGACACAGTGGGACACTGTGGGTGGTGGAGAACACCAGGGAACACAGTAGGGGGTGGAGGACACAGTGGGCCACCATGGGGGGTGGAGGACACCAGGGAACACAGTGGGGGGTGGAGTACACAGTGGGACACAGGGGGGTGAAGGACACAGTGGGAGGTGAAGGACACAGGGGGACACAGTGGGGGGTGGAGGACACAGTGGGATACCATGAGGGGTGGAGGACACAGTGGGATACTATGGGGGTGGAGGGTACAAGGGGGACACCGTGAGTGTGGAGGATACAGTGGGGGGTGGAGGACAGAGGGGGGACAGTGTGGGGGTGTGAGGACAGAGGGGGACAGCGTGCAGGTGGGGACAGAGGGAGACAGTGTGGGGGGGAAACAGGAGAGTATCTTGGGGCCTCCTGCGATCCTGTTGGGGCCCAGGCCCTTACTTTTGTACTGGCTGCCTCTGCTAAACCCTCCCCAGTGATGTTGTTGATAGTATACAGCATCCCCCGATAACTGCAATAAGACCTCTCATGGTGCTCTGCTCTCTGCTGGCCCCTCCTCTCTTCTCTTCCATCCCGGATGATGTCATGTACAAGCACCTGAGGTGGATGGGAGGGAAGGAGCAGAGAACAACACGCTGCGAGAGGTCCTATTGCAGGCTGCAGCCGCTTCCAGTGCTAGTGCTGCAGAGCCCCTCGTGGGGCTCCATGGTGCTGATAGGTCAGTCCACCCCTGCATTACAGCAGGGCTCAAAGTAATGGCTGCGTAGGATACGCAGCCATTACTTTGACAGGCTGTCACTCAAACCGGCCCACTGAGCCATCGGCCCACCAGGAAACTCCTGGTAGTCCCAATGGCCAGTACATGCCTGGCGTGTACTGGGCTGGAACTGAGGTTGACATGGCTGATGGGGAAACATACATTTGGGTAGGCTGGTGTCTGATGGCAGAGGTGGTTTGTTTGGCTGGGGCTGATTGCTGGGGCTGGGGCTGATTGCATGCTGAAAGTATAGGTTGTACAAACTGTAGTATTAAGTTTCTCTGTCCAACAAAAGATTGAGCAGACACAATGCACTCAGCAATCACCTGTGGGCAACACAACAGTAGTGTTCACTAAAATCGGCAGGATCATCTTCTAAAAGCCATACTAAGGATACAACATGATTCATATTAAAAGAAGGAGTGAAATCATCATGGCCATCTGGGATACAAGGCAGGGTCAGCTCAATACAGATCTTGATCAAAGGTTGCACCTCCCCAAACAATATATAACTCTGATCAACCAGGGAGTGAGCCAAACATGTAGTTGCAAACAACTGGTCACTAGACCATCCTTTCAAAGCCTGGCGGCAATGATCACCACTTTCAGATGCTAGCAGACAAAAATAAATAACCTAATCGGCATTCATGTTTTCAAAAAAACTGAATCAAATGGTTCCCCTGTGCAGCCACTTCTGGTCAGGGATGGCCCTGGTATTCTGTCATAAACTAGATGTGACCAGAACTGTGTGACTGCGACAGAGTGAACCAGACATAAATAGGTGAAAGTACGTTTATTAAAGTAAATGCATATAAATGTGAGCCACCGATACAAAGAGTGAGTGAAAAAACCAAACAACCAAACAGTGATAATAAACTAACCAGCATATGTAGCAAAAGGGAGTACCAGAATCGTAATCAAACCAGGCCAGGGTCATAAACAAGAGATCAGTAGATGGGGGGCCAGGAATAAATAGACAGGGAACAAGATGGAGGGATCAGGCTGCAGGGCAAGGGTCCAGGGATACAGGAACAGATACAAACAGGTCCAGGATACAGAAGACAGGAATCAGGGCTCAGGTTCAGGTTCAGGCTCAGGCTAACAGATAAACAGGCTGCAGATCAGGGAACAATGACAATACCAGGGCAAGGTGTGTGTGCACTTGCCCGGTATTTATACTATAGCTACTATCAAAGTCATGTGACGCCTGATTGCATAAGGTAATACAGGCTCCACACTGCCAGGATCCCTCCGCTGGTGGACGCCAGTACTGCAGCCCACAGATGACATAATTCCAGCAGGGAAAAGCTCTTCTGACAGCTGCTGGTGGATCTCAGTATCAAATGATCGATATTACCAGCAGAAGGAACCTTTCCTGACAGATGCATTTCTCTCATTATCCAGCCTGTAAGTGTTCTTAATCTTTTTGAAATATTAAACATTTTTTGAGGTGTTTTAGATTTTTTATAGGGCCCCACTGATTTGCCCGTACCGTTGAACAATATCACCCATGGGTCATTGGGAACTTCTGAACCCTGGATATCTTTGATCCAATATAGTATGGTCGACCAATATGAGCGAATGCACAGGCACAACCACCGTAAATGAGCATAGGTTGCCTGCTCTCCGCATCCCCACCAACAGAGTGCTGAAATGGACAGAAAGACTTTATTTAGCACCACTTGTAAGCTTTAATGAGCAGGATCCTCTGACCCCTCCTGTATTGATTTGTATTGTAAGTGTACTGTCTGCCCTCATGTTGTAAAGCGCTGCGTAAGCTGTTGGCACTATATAAATCCTGTATTATAATAATAATAATAATAACAGAGCCTGATACAAGTTTCTCAGGTGGTTGATCATTAACAAGGATGGTTTCTACTGGAGTTAGGTCTGCTAGTGAACATAATGGCTTTGGTAGTGATTTACTGAACATGGAGAGCTGTTGGTATCTCCACCGGGTCAAGGAAAGACAACGTGGAAGATGATAAGAGCGTAGAGAGAGGTAGGATGCCAGTGGCGGATGTAACTTGGTGGAGTAGAATTAACGTGTCTCAAAGATCCAAGTGTGAGACTTAGGGTCAAAGTTCCCTGGAGGGAAATAGGCATGTCCCATTAATTGCATTAGAGGAGAGTTATACAGCCATTTGTGTGTTTTGCATAATGAATCCCAGATCACTAGAGTAGACCAAGTAAGTGGTGAAGTGTTCCAGGATAGCTTCTGAAATTTCCTGGGTCTCCATATCTGAGAGAACAAGTCCACACCACTTAGGCCTAATTCTAGTTGTACCCACAACTTAGTCCAATATTCTATTATCCTATTCAATACTATCGCTAAAAAGTAACTCTTAAAGTCCAGTAAGGCTAGACCCCCTTCCCTTTTAGGTTTAATAAGTAGATTTCTAGCAATTCGGGGTCATTTGTGATTCCAGACGTATTTGCATACTATCAATTTCACTGTAAAGGGATCATTTGGAACATGAAGAGCAGGCTGGGCAAGATGTTCATCTTCACAGCGCTGATTCTGCCCAACCATGAGTGTGCTAGCTGGGTCCATTAATGCAGGTCTGATCTAATCGAGTTCAGTATTGGGATAAAGTTTACATGAAACAAAAGCTGGGTTAGGCATAAGAATTTTACCAAGATATTTCATTGAGTGTGATTTCCAACTAAAGGGAAAGGATGGTTTCAATTGAGCCGCGGTTTTATGTGGGATCAAGATGTTTAATATTTCCAAATTGGACAGGTTAATTTTAAATTGGAGATGGTTCCAAACACTGTGAAGGCTGACATCAGGTTAGGCAGTGAAATAATGGGTTGTTGAACATAAAATAATATGCCATCTGCGTATGCTGAATATTTATGGTCTGTGGTGTCTGTTTTAATTCTGTGGATGCTGGGGTTGTGCCATATCGTCGAGAGGAATGGTTCTAATGAAAGGGCGAATAAGATAGGGGAGAGGGGACAGCCCCGACGAGTGCCATTGTGTAATATGAAAGGTTTGCTTAAAGTGCCGTTATTTCATAGTTGTGCTGTGGGGAAATGATAAAGTGCTGAGATCCAGCATAACTGGGACAGACCAATGCCCAGGTGGGATAATGTCAACATCAGATATTCCAATTCCACCCTATCGAATGCTTTTTCAGCATCTGTGGATAGGAGAAGGGTGGGCTGGGAAGATGTACAAATGTAAGAGATCAGGGATAAGGTTCTTAGGGAGTTGTTTTGGGCCTCTCTCCCCAGGATAAATCTGGTTTGGTCCCTAGATACCCATTGAGGTATCAGTGGTAGAAGCCTATTTGCAATGGTTTTATCATACAGTGTGGTGTCTAAGTTCAATAAGGAAATTGGTCTATAACTGCCTCAAATGCTGAGGTCTTTACCAGGTTTAGGGAGAATAGTGATGTAAGCGTGAAGAGTTTCTGGTCGGAGAACACTAACTTCAGAAACCGAGTTAGCATATGATGTTAAACAAGGAAGTAATGTAGCCATGAAGGAGTGGTAATAAGCTATTGTTAGACCATCTAGTCCTGGGGCTTTGCCATTAGCAATGGTCTTAAGCGTTACTTGTAGTGAAGTGAATTCCCCTTTCAATCCTTCAAGAGTGGAAGTGGGTAGTTTTGGTAGGTTAGCTTGTGCGAGATACTCTTGGATAAGGGATTCTCTTGGAAAGTAGAAGAAATTAAAAGGATGGAGGATTTGATTCTTACAGCACAAAATAAACAGGAGATCTTTAAACAAACTTGGGACGGTTGGAATGTCTTCATATTCTCGCTGGAGGGATGCCGCTTGTTCTAATCTTAGTGCCCAGAATAGGCCTAATGGGGCCATTAGGGCAGTGGCTGCCATCATGACTTTTTTTATTTATTTATTTATTTATTTATTTTTATTTTTCCTATTTCTCTCTTTTTTTCCTCTTCTTTTTTCTGTTTTTTTTTGTTCTTTTTTTTTTTAAATGTGGAAAAGTGGGACAAACGGCCCCCTTCTTGTATATGGGGATGGCTGGTGCCGGGGAGGTAAGGGGTTCACATGTCCCTGAACCCTGGCACTGCATTCTCATCAGATCTCATCAGGATATGACTGGTGTACGACAGTCTGATAATTGCATTCTTTAATTGTACTGAATTTTGGCTCTTTGGATTGTTTTGTACTTTGTCATTGTATGTTGATTTTTTTTTTTCCTTCTTGGGGACCGTTTCTCCCTGTTTGGAGTCGAATAAAGATTATATTGGAAAAAAAAAAGGGATTCTCTTGTCTCCTTATCTACTGTAGTATGGTGCACTTGAGATAGAGTTGCTCATAGAAGGAGCGGAATTCTTTAGCTATGGCAGAAGTCTCATGTACCAGGGTGTAGCTTATCTGTCAGGGGTTTAAGAGCCCTATGACGCTCGAGGGTTTCCCTGGCCAGATCAAGGAAGAAAGACAGGGCGACTCCATCAAATTTTAGGGTGGCTGCCTCCCTTGCCTTCCGCATGATAAGCTCCTTCTTCTCAAAGTATAGGACCCTGCAGATGACATCTCTTGGGGTGTCTGAAGACAAGTTGTGAGGGCCCAGGTTGCCCAGTAGTAAAATGCCACGGATAGAGGTGGGGAGATCATCTCTGGTCACCTCAGGCAGGCCTCTGATTCATATATTATTCTGCCTATTGCGGTTCTCTTGGTCTTCAATTTTGTACAGGGCCATTCTGTGAGCAATGGAGAGATTGTGGGTGGTAGTCCGCAGGTCTCTAATGGATGCCGCATGGCAATCTAGGCGCAGCTCTGATTCCTCCACTCGCACCAGTACTTGTGAGAGGTCAGACCGGACTATAGAGACCTCTTTCTTTATGGCTCACTCAAGGCTGAGTAGCATGGAGGCTAGCTTTGACTTGGTGGGAAGGTGGCTTACTAGCGCCGCAACTTTTAAATGCCTGGGAGAGCTCCTAACCCCGGCCAAGCCGTCAGAAGAAGCTGGAGACTGGTGTCTGGATTCAGGCCTGTGTCGGGAGGTGGAGTCAGAGCCTGTGCCACGCGGAGAGCTGCCTAGGCCGCCTGTCTCAGTAAAATCATCTGGTTCCGTGGCCATGAAACATTTAATGGAGCCCGCTGAGGTGTTTTTCTTAGGCAGGGTCTTACCCATTCTTCTGCCCATAATGTCCATATGATAGGAGCTGCTAGATATCAAGGTAATGCTGATAACTCGGATGACAGCGCCAAAGCTTACAGGAGAAGCATCCTCACTGCTTCCTGCCGAAACCATGCTCCCCCAGTCCTGGCCTACATGACGCTAGATTCCAGGACTTGAAATCTGCTAACATTTTTCAGACCTGGTATTTTATTGTCAGGTCACCTTGAGGCCAGGTGACAGATGCACACCGTAGGGATCAGGAGTGCACCCCAAGGTTGTGGACCCTACGGCTGACTGCTGTGGATGGGAGTCAAGGTGATAAGGAAGGCAGGGCTGCCAGAACACCAAGACAGATCCCACCGGGGTTAGAGCGTAAGATTCCCTGGGGGCGCGGAGTCTAAGAGCCAGCAGGTGTTCATCAGAGCCTCTAGTGGTGAGGATGGACTGGGCTGCAACTGGCTCCAGGTCGCGACCCCCAGGGTCCCCCAGCTCACACCCACAGTAGGCAACAGGAGGATAGGGATAGTGAGGGATAAAGCCAAGGTCGGGGCCACAAGCAGACAGGAATAGTCAGGCACATGCCAAAAGGTCAGGATCACAGGCAAACAGGGATAGTCAAGGACACGCCAAAGTCGGTAACAGAACAACAGAAGAGCACACGGCAGGTAGCAGGAAACACACAAAGGTTGATCAGCAGGGTTGGCCTGCAGTGCACAGGTTAATATAGAGTTCTCTGATAGGAGCTAGGGTGGAGCCATGCCAGAGGATGGATTACAAAAGCAGTCAGGTGAGGGTTGGCTGGTCTCTAGAGATGAACACATGGAGACAGGTACGCAGACAAACTCTATTGCATAACCATAACATTTATAGTGAATGGACGCTGGGTTACCAGACAGCAAATTGTAGATGACTCGGCTTATGCAGGATTATCTTTCTGGCAAAAATTACAGCTGATTCATATCATTGGCTTTCTACCCTCCCCAGATGCCTTTAGGCATTGCCTCACCACCTATGAGCTCCTATGTATAGAGCAATCTCCATTGTGTAATGCGATTTTTCAGACCTATCAACTGCTGGTCTCTCCGCCGTGACTTTTCGACTTCCTTACATTTCCAAATGGGAATAAGACTTAGGGCTGAACTTTAAGGACAAACAGGTGGAGAGAATTCTCCTGTCCTCCTACAAAACCTCTATCTGTGCTAAACACCAGGAATATGGTTTTGGATCTTTGCTGGAGGTCATACCGGCGGGTCTCCTGGTCCTGAGGGGATTGGGTGCCTTCCCTTTCCCTCCCTTTTGCCCTCTTCCTTTCCCCCTTACCTTGCCCCTTCCAACTTCTCTACCTCTCCAAACCTCTCTATCTTTTTTTTTTGTTCCTCTCTTCTACCCTTCTTACCATTCTCTTCTTTTCTCTTCTTTATTGTGTTTTTCCCTTTCATCACCTTCTTAGCTTTTTTTTTTTTTCTATTGACGGTGTTTACCATACAAAATGTCACATGGGGTACAGAGGCCTCCCATGCCTGTACTTGTTTTCCTTGTGCTGAATCTTTTGTAAAATCTTTATTTAGAAAGAGTTTAACAAATGAATACATATAAGATGAATATACATGAACCGTATTTGAATTAGACATATGGCAAGAAACACATAGACATGCATGTCCTGTCTAAGGAAACAAAGAAAAAAAGACCATAGTAAAGCATGTAGAAGACCGGCTCCGCCCCCCTCCCCCCCCCCCAGGGTGTGCGCAAGGTCGGGAAAGCAGAGGGCGTCCCCCCGGCGGCAATTCCAGGAGAAGGGGGCCAAACTGCCTCCATTTTCCTCTCCTGGCTCGCCCCTCCGGTGGGGCAAACCCACAATGGTCCCCAGGCCCGGGAGGGGGGAATATAGCCCCACTGATCAAGGGGGCCCCCCCTCCAGCCAGGCGAGGCAGCCACAGGTTCAGCTAGTGTACAGGCAGCACAGCTAACAACTACATCTCAATGTCGGGAAGGCAATGTGTAGTTAAGATAATACACAAGGGTGAAACAGAGAGAAGAAGAAAGGGAAAGAAGATTATAGGGGGGGGGGGGGTAAAAGGGGGGGTATGGGAAGGGTAGAGGGTGGGTGGATAGGGAAGGGAGATGGAGCATACCTGCATTCTGAAGAAGTTTGATGGTTCTGCACCAGGCGAGCCTCAGCGGGAGTTAGCCCCTCTTGGGAAGGGCAGGGTGATGGATGTCATTTACTAAGCAACAGTGCCACTAATTGTGCTTGCTCCAATAGAACCAGGTCCAGGCTGGAGGATGTTTGAATAGTGTCGGACATGTAATCCGTCCAAGGTTCCCATATCATGTCAAACTTGGTCCTCGTGCCTCTACACTTCGCTATCCAGTGTTTGGCCTCCCTAATGTCATTAACCTTTTTGATCCATTCCTCCCTTGAAGGAATTATGGTTTGCTGCGTTCAGCAGGTATGGTAAAGTGCTTTTTTTGTATCTACCAATCGGGACCGGGGGGATGTGCAGGAAGTAATTAGCTGGAGATGGTGAAATATCTGGGTTCAGGATTTCTTTTATTTGGGATTGGATGTCTGCCCAGTATGGTTTGATTCGAGGGCATTCCCACCAAATGCGTAGCAGTGTGCCTTTGTGGCCACATTCCCTCCAGCACTGGTCTGACACCGAGGGGTATATACGCGCTAGGTCTGCCAATACTCTGTACCAGTGAGACAATATTTTGTAATTAATTTCTTTGGTTTTAGATTCCATGGAGCTTGTGTGAGTGAATTTGTAAAGGTGGGACAATTGAGTTGTGGAAAAGTTAAGCTGCAGGTCTCTCTCCCATACCCGTATATACGTTGGTCTAGTGTTTTCTGTGTCAGTACTTAGTAAGTGATACATTTAAAGTCAAATTCATTCTGTCCCATGTTGAAAGAGCATGTACTGTTAGTGAGGAGATGTTATCTGATAGTCCTCTATGTTCCCGGGACAACCAAGGTGCATAAGCCAGATCTCTCCCAGCCAACCATTTTTCTAAGGAGACCCACAGTTTGGACTGAGTGTGGAACCTCCAGTTGAGGACCCTCTGAAGGACGATAGCCCAATGATATTTCAAGATATCTGGGACCCCCAAGCCATCTGTCTGTTTTGAGCGCCTCAGTAGCTTCATGGTTATTCCCGGGTTTCTTTGTGTTCCGCACAAACCCCGATAATGCACTACCGGTATTTATTTGGGTGAAAACGTTTCTGGGGAGGGATATAGGTATTATCTGCAGAAAAAAAAGTATACGTGGCAGGATATTCATTTTTATTATGTTAATACGACCCAGCCACGTAAAGGCGTTCTTGGTCCACTGGGAGAGATCTGTCCTTACTGTGTTGATTAAGGGGGTGAAATTTGTAACATAGAGGGTATCAAAGCGGTCCGTCAATTGTATGCTTAAATAACTAATGGAGGATTTGGCCCATGTGAAGGGGAAGGCTGTTTGTAGGCTGGTCGTCAGTGATGGGGTCAAGTGAATAGGTAAGATCTCAGGCTTAGAAAAATTGATCTTGAAATTGGAGAGCGCTCCGAATTTCTTTAGTTCTCTCATCAGAACTGGCAACAAGATCAGGGGTTCAGAGAGGTAAATTAAGCACATCACCTGCATATGCCGACAGTTTGTGCTCAGTCTTCCCCACCTTCAGGCCCTTTATATCTGTGTTCACTCTCACAGTAAACAGCAATGGCTCAAGTACCAGAGCGAAGAGGAGGGGAGAAAGGGGGCACCCCTGTCTCCTGCCATTTCGAATCGGAAACCGGGAGGAGAACACCCCATTCATCTTGACCTGTGCGCAGGTAGTGGAGTATAAGGCCATAATCGAGGTCAACATGCATACTCCCATCCCCTGGGCCTCTAAAACCGCCTGTAAATATGTCCAATCAACACGATCGAAAGCCTTTTCGGCATCTGTGGAAAGAATAATGCATGTTTTTGGGTTGGGGCTGGTGTGGGCCCAATGTATTAGTTGGATAGCTCTGATGGAGTTATCTCTTGCCTCCCTTCCCTGAATAAACCCCGTTGGATCTGGGTGGATAATCTGGGGCATGTTTGGTAGGACTTTCGACAGGATTTTAACATCAACGTTAAGGAGGGATATAGGACGATAGCTTTGGGGGATTGTAGGATATCTTTGCCTTCTTTTGGCAGCACCGTGATATGCGTCAGGAGTGCTTCAGCTGGGATGGGACTTCTGCAACGGAGTTGAAGTAGGTACACATATGGGGTACCAAGAGGGGCAAAAAAGTTTTGTAGTAGGAGCCAGTGTAACCGTCTGGTCCAGGGCTCTTTCCTTTGGGTAGGGACTTCACCGTCAGTGCTATCTCCTCGGGGGAAATTGGCAGCTCTAGGCCAGAGCATTGATCTGCATTTAAGGGTGGAACACCCGCTGATGTTAGGTAATCTTGAATGGCAACAGATCTGGGAGTCTGGGCATCCAAGGGTGGATCTGGGGATAAGTTATAAAGTTGAATATAGAATTCTTGGAACCCTGAGGCAATTTTGGAGGACTGAACCGAAATGTCACCAGACGTGGAGCAAAGCTTTTGTATGTAAGTTTGAGTGTGCGTCTTGCGAAGGGCCCTTGCAAGCATATGGCCGCATTTGTTGCCATGCTCATAGTATTTGTTTGACAGGTGCCTGGCCTTTTTTAAGCGTATGTCGATCTAGTAATCGCATAAACAGTTCCCTCAATTCGAACAGCCACTTCTGTGCCTCAGGGCCTCCATCGTGTTTATGGGTAAGTTCTGCTTCTTGGAGGGCGGTCAGAACCTTGGTGAAGTCTGCTTAGTGCATTTTTTTAAGTTTGAAGCCTAAGGATATCAGTTCTCCCCTGATTACCGCCCTATGGCCCTCCCATATCATGCCTGTACTGAGTTCCTCTGAGGAATTTTCTCTAAAATAGTGAGTAATGACCTCTGATACTTTGGCAACCACTGCAGTATCGTCCAGTAAGTTCTCATTTAGTCTCCATGTCCAAGCCTTATGAAAGCTAGATGGGAGTGTAAGGACCACTCCAACTGGAGCGTGGTCAGACAGAGTGATATTTCCAATGGAGCTCCAGTGTGACGCGGTCAACATAAATATGGTCAATGCGGGTATATATATCATGGACGGTTGAATAATAACTAAAATCCTGACCAGAGGGGTGGAGAACCCTCCAGGTGTCAAGTAGGAGGTGTGTCTGAAGAGATTTGCGTAAATTCTTGAGAAAAGCGTAGGAGCATGAGGGCCGGGCGCTGGAGGTATCTAGTGATAGGTCTGGGCTAACATTAAATTCCCCTCCAAGGATCAAGAAGCCTTCCTTGAATTCTGACAGTAGGTCGAGAGTGTTATCTAAGAAGGGGATTTGGTCAGAGTTAGGTGCATAAATTGAGGCGAATGTATACATTTAACCTGCAATGGTACCTTAAAATTTAGCGTCCCTGAGGGTCTATTCTACTATCTGTGTGTTGGAAAGGGCATGTCTTGTGGATCGCAATTGTAGTGACCTTGGATTTAGATGTAGGGGAGGTACTATGAAACCACTGATTGAATATGTGGGTGGGTAGTCTGGGCAGGGAGTTGTGGGGAAAATGGGTCTCCTGCAAGAAGACCACTTGTGCCCCCAACTTCTTAAGTTCCCACCATAATTTATTCTGTTTCCCTGGGGAACAGAGACCCCTTATGTTGTAAGATATTACCTGAAGCGTAGACATGGAAGGTCTGGAAGACAGGAGGGTTGTTGAATGGTCCGAGGACTGTAGCAAGATGATGCTCCTAGGATGGGAGGGGGGTAGGATGGATGGGATGGGGAGAAGAGAGAAAGAGGAAAAGAAAAGGTACACAGGGTTAACTATTGAAACAACAATAACACAATAGCATAACATTAACTGTAGTAATGAACATGGCAGCTGTATGCTGAGGGTGAGATACCCCCTTTTAGAGGGAGGGACCCCAGACCACAGCCTAATGTCCCAATAGGGAAATAAACCTATTGATGGGTGGCCTACTTGGGGGACGTGTGCCAACACGAGGGGGAAGACAGGAGGTCCCATCTACGTCCATCGAATCTGAAAGAAGGAAGAATTTAGTTCGGGGGAAATGATTGTAGGAGAGAACAAATGTTCGCTGGCATTCAGTGGGGCAAATTGGGGAGCTCGACCCTTGTTCCGAGTGGGGGCAACAATGTTCAGTGGGTCTGGACCCAGGGATCGCAGCAAGCGTGTTTCTTAGAGGGTGGGGTTCTGGAGGTGGCAGTCTCGCCGATCGAGTATACCCACCCCACCCCAACCCACAGTGTCAGGTGTGGAGAGAAAGGGGGTGCTGCAACATGTGGGGGTCCTCTCCCACTAATTTGGAGAAGGGGGGATGGCAGCCATTGGTTAGCCCCAGAAGGGTTTCCAGAGCAGTCCCCAATAGTGGAAAGGGCTCTCCAGAGGATCTTGAATCTGGAGCTGCCAGACCTGTTGATCACAGAGGGTAGAGCTTAATTCCAGGAGCATTCAGGGAGCTAAGGGATCATAGCATACTTGTCATGAAGGGGCCAGGACCCCATCTAGTGCAAATCGAAGGGCCAATTTTCAGCATTCAGCTGCACGGCTCAGTCTCAACGTCAGTCCCGGGTAGTGGATGGTCCCGCTGAAGGGTCATGTTTCGGGTTTTGTCTGTCCCTTTTTTGGTTTTTGCGCGTGACCATGGTTGAGGGAGTGTGATACCCAAGTCACCAGGGGGTCCCCTCCAATCTGGGAAGTCAACGGATTCCAACCCCAAAGATGAAAGGAAGTGTGGGAGATCATCCTTATTATGCAGGGTAACCTGTCTTCCACCTTTGTGCACCTGTAAGGAGAAAGGGAAGCCCCAGTGGTATGTCAGTCCTGCTTCTTGGATCCTAGAAAGGAGGGGGCGGGGGGCCCTTCGCTGCATAAGGGTGCGCCTGGAGATATCCTGATAGAAAGATAGTCGTGCACCATCAAAGTCATAAATGGGCTTGCCGTGCACTTTTTGCATATTACGGTCTTTGGTGGTATACTTGTGAAGTTTACAGATAATGTCCCTGGGGTTTTCAACGTCTTGAGACGGGGGTCTCAGTGGTGTATGAGCCCAGTCAATTTCAATGGGAGCGGAGGCTGGCAGGCCCAATATATCCCTGAAAATGTCCGTCAGTGTGGGGATAATATCTCTGGAGGCAGTGGCCTCTGGCAGGCCTCGAATCCTAATGTTTGTCCTCCTGCTGCGATTTTCCACATCATCTAATTGATCCAGCAATGTTTCAATCTGTTGATCTTGCATCTGACACTTAGCCTGCATCAGAGCAATAGTGGGGAGAGCCTCCTCTAATTTCTCTTCCAGGGACTCCGCTCTGTTGCCCAGATGTGTGGTATCTGCTTTAAGCTGGGCAATGTCTGCAGTTAAAGCCTTCTCCACTCTGCTAGTAAACAGCTCCAGATCCTCCCTAGTGGGGAGAGACATAATATGGTGTCTAATATCCTCATCCCCCATGAAGTCAGAGACCTCTGAATGGCCATCTATGAACCCAGGGGAGACTGGGGGGGGGGGGGGGGCTGAATCGCTCACCGATCCTGGGGATGGCACTGGAGAGGTTACTGAAGCTGTCCCTTTTGGTGGGCGGGTTGCCGCTGTGGCTGGCTGAGAGGATTTTGCTGCTTTTTGTGATTTCCCGGCCAGCGCCATGTTGGATACCTTGCGGCCTTGTCCTCTGGAGCCTGGGAAGTAAAGATCCAGCTGTCCCTGCCACGTTCTGTCGATCTGCGATCGCTGGGACATGGGATAAGTTTCTGTTAGCTCGTATTCCCCACTGTAGCTGTGATAAAGGCGGTGATGGAGTGGAGCGGAGCTGAGGTAAATCACTTCCTCACTCCTCCATGGTCAGGACACGCCCCTTTGTGCTGAATCTTTTCTTAACATGTTTTATTTTCTGACATGCATGCTATACGGTTTCTGTGCTTACTGTGTGATGCCTTGAAATAAAGCATTGAAAAAAAAGAGGTAGAATGAAATGTAATTTACATTCAATTTAACTCTTTTACTGCCAGGTCCGTACGCTGTATGGACGTACAGAACTGCCTGCAGGTGGCCAGGTCAGTACGGCATACATACCTCATTTCTTCCTTGCCTATAAGCTTATGGCCACTTCAATGACCATAAGCTTATATCAGAATTGTTCATCAAACTCCGTGGTGCGGGTTGGGGGGAAGTAAGGGCTTGGGGGGCTTAGTAAACATGTGTTTACTAAACTCCCCCTGTAGAAGAGAGGGCGCATGATCACTGCTATGTGCTATACTGATCACTGCTATGTGCCCACTGACATGACATATTGTAACCACGAGTGTTACAATGTATCAGACTGTCATTTTCTGACTGAATGGAATCTCTATACAGATTCTCATTCATTCAAGTAAAGTGCTGCAGAGAAATTAAACGATATTTTAATTCGATTGCTCCAACTGTGCCGTCTTAATCACCGATCATCTTCTAATCAAAAGTCCACTTGTGTCAACTAAAATAACCAAAACTGTGCCACCGTCACCAAGCGGAATGGCCACTCATTGTGTAATATTTTAATTCGATTGCTCCAACTGTGCCGTCTTAATCACCGATCATCTTCTAATCAAAAGTCCACTTGTGTCAACTAAAATAACCAAAACTGTGCCACCGTCACCAAGCAGAATGGCCACTCACCAGATGTCCCCAATCAGTAAGCCTTCGGTTCATTCAACGGATAACCAATCCACAACGCATTCCTCCCATTAGCAATTCCTCAACATACAAAATTAAATGGAACCAATATAGTGTAAAATCGTTTTGACTTTAATGGAAAAATCAATAAAAAACGTGTTGCACTCACATTTCAATGTGTCTATTGGCCGACACCAAGCCTTTCCAGCAATGAGAAAACCGTTCTAAAATCGGGCAAGCCACTGATGTTCCGCAGGTGGTGTTAGTTTCCCTCCACTGGGCCGACCTGTTCCTGGCTTGTATTCAAGGACCGTATGTCTCCCACAACTCCTAGGTATTGGAACTTCCTTTCAAATTTGGCTGTTAGTGAACATAATGAATACGAATTTATCTGAAATAATGAATGCCGCATCTGAACAAATGAAACGGAACTAATTAATAATAAATAATAATAAAAGGTTTTTATTAATATCATTGTTGTTTATTATTATTAATTTGTTATGTTCCATTCATTTAGATACAGCATTTGTTATTTTGAATAATTCGTAACTTCGGATAAATTCCTATTCGTTACGTTCATTAACAGCTAAATTTAAAAGGAAATTACAATACCTAGAACTTAATAGTTAGTAATAGTTACGTTATTATTAGTTAGTTATTAGTTCAGATTTTCGAATTTTCAGGTTTTCAGATTTTCGAATTTCCAAATTTACGAATATTTGGAAAAATTAGTTAAATGGGTTTTCATTAATTTGGATATTTACAAATTAACGAATTTGTCAACATTTGTTAATTTGTCAAAATTTGTTAAAAGACGATTTTGGAACAAAACGAATTGTACATGTCTAACTCTCATGCAAACGTAATAACACTATTATATATGACGTTCAAGCAGAACCTGCAGCTTATCTCTACTCGCAAGTTTATCTTGATTTCTCACAGGATCGCAAGTTACTTTTTTTTCCCTTATTGAAAAACATATTTTCAGCAGATCAAACAAGAGTAATTAATCGCTTGCTGACCAGCGTTATGCGGCAGCAAGTTGGCTCTCCTGTGCAAATCGACATAGCTGTACACTGCGGGAGTGTGCCCGTGGGTTGGGACTGTAATAGGTGATCGCCTATTACAGAAGCAGAATGGGGAACTGCCTTTGTAATCAAGGTGATTCCCCTCTTTGACAGGTGACATGTCAGGGATCTACTGTTCCCAGTGATCGGGAACAGTGATATCTGTCGTGTCCCTGGTAGCCCATTCCCCCTACAGTTAGAACACACTTAGGAAACACATTTAACCCCTTGATCGTCCCTAGTGTTAACCTCTTCCCTGCCAGTGGCATTTAAACAGTAATCAATGGCTATTTATAGCACTGATCGCTGTATCAATGTCACTGGTCCCCTAAAAGTGTCAAACGTTTCTGATCTGTCTGCAGCAATGTCACAGTCCCGCTAAAAATCGCAGATCACCACCATTACTAGTAAAAAAAAATGTAAAAAATAAAAATGCCATAAATCTACCCCCTATTATTTAGACGCTATAACTTTTGCGCAAACCAATCAATATACACCTATTGTGATTTTTTTTTACCAAAAATATGTAGAAGAATATATATCGGTCCAAGCTAATGAATACATTTGTTTTTTTATATTTTTTTGGGATAAGTATTATAGCAAAAAGTAAAAAACTAATATTTTTTTAAAAATTGTTGCTTTTTATTTGTTTATAGCGCAAAAAATAAAAAACGCAGAGGTAATCAAAATACCACCAAACGAAAGCTCTATTTGTGGGAAAAAAGGACATCAATTTTGTTTGGGTACAGCGTAGCATGACCATATAATTGTCAGTTAAAGAGATGCAGTGCTGTATCGCAAAAAATGGCCTGATCATTAAGGGGCCAAATCCACGGTTAAAAGAAGTTCATTGTTAAAGTTTACATACACTTTACATATTCAATCATCACCACTTTTTCCATTTACCTAATTTTGAAGAAAAAAGGGAACTAGGCATGACATTATAATCTGTTAGCTATCGATATGCCAATTAAGATTATAAAACTGTTCAATGTTAAATGTAAAAAAAATATCATGAAATGTATAGCATTTTCCCCATGAGAGTTGATGGTTGAGTTTCAAAGGGAATCCGTATGAATAAACCCTAGCTGTGAGGATATTGTGACGAAAGGAGGAAACCGCTTCTGGTTTAAAAATGTAGTAAAAAGAGCTTACCTTGAAAAAAAAAAAAAAGTTCACTTCACATTGAGAATTTTGGATTACATCCCAGCAATTGAGTTTGTAACATTCACTTAATCTCGCGTGCAATGTGTAAACCTATTTATGACCATCATTAGCATATTTTTAATTGGGACAAATAAAGGGCACACTGTTAAAAATCTATGGCAAGCGTTGTAATGCTAAGCAACCAACAGTAAGCTCTGTGCATAATAAACATTATAAATGTTGTTTTGTATGATTTATGTACAGTAGATACAACAGCACAACAATGTTGTGGGTACACATGCTTTGTCACTATCAGGAAGTACTGAAGCTTTGCCAAATAGATGCTTGCACTTCCTGACAGAATTTTTTTTGTAAAAGTAACAAAGAAGCATTAAAATGAATAAATGACTTCTGTTACTTTACAATTTGTTGAAGAAAACTTTGCAAGTCTGTCATAATCAAAGTATTTTGCTAATAAAAGGAGTGAAACATTGGGGTGCTCTATGTAATGGGCTCAGTATGCACCGATGCTCAGTAAAGTAAACATTTCATTACACTGTAAAAAAAAAAAATATATATATACATATATATAAAATGTGACAGTGACATCTATGTGTTCGGATGTCACAGCCAAGCTCTATTTATATTACTCACATATCCATCACCTAGTGATGAGCTAATCAGGCCAGGTTCAAGTTGCGAAGGGTTCAGTACATCCTGCCCAAACTTCAGAGGCGAATCTCATTGAAGTCTAAAGCCAGTTACACACTTTTTTGAGAAAAAAACATCAGCTCCGGTCGGAGACACTGTAGTAACCATAAGATGTTAGTTCAGGGATCTCCCCCCCGCTGAGCTGTTGTGATCTGACAGGGGGACAGCTCCCTTACAGAACACTTTGATTGGTGCTCTCTGCCATTGGCTGAGAGTGCTGATCGGGAGTCAGCCGGGTGCTGCTTTTCCAGCATGCTCATCCGACAGAAGTTGCCAGACTGACATACACACGGGCTGAATGTTGGACTTTTTTTTTTAACTGGCTATTATCGCTCGACATTCGGCCCATGTGTAAGGGGCTTTAGGTGGGTAAAGCAAACGGATTGATTTCTCAAAGAGATTGAAATCAGATTTTAATGAGGAAGTAAACCCTGATGGGTTTTACTTCCTCTTTATTCCCCTGCAAAGTTAAAGCATAATGGGCTAGTATGCATCTCATGGTAGCCCATTATGTGTCACTAAACTGAAAACGAAGCCTGCGATGTCACGGTTGTCCCCACTGGCTGGGAGCGTCCATCTTCATCTTCGTCCAGACTCCAGCTCTGCGACTGGCCAGAGTCACATGACATCACTCATACATGCGGGAGCCGCCAGTCATGGGCACAATCGTGCTCTTTCTAAAGTGCGCATGCACTGATAATGTCGACCGAAACGTATTATTGTATATTGTAAATATCTCCTAAACCATGCAGATTTAGGAGATATTTCCAGCACCAACAGGTAAGCCTTAATATAGGCTTACCTGTAGTTAAAAGTGGTTGTACAGGGTTTACAACCACTTTAACCAGTTGCCGCACACCCACCGTAAAATGCCCAGGGGGACGCACAGCGATCGTGGCCACGTCTTGTTGCTAGAATGCATTGCACCCCCAATCTCTGAAAAGAGCTACGTCCACGGCTCTTTAACCATGTGGTCGGCTATGTCCAATCACAGCAACCTGAACCTTATCCCTAGCCATGACTACGAGGAAATGTCATATGTATCTGCCATGTGATTCTTAAAGTGTATTTCCACTTTATGCAGTCAAATTTGAGAAATCCCAACGATATCTTTATGTGTTCCCATCCGCACAGCATATCTAAAAAAAAAAAAAAAAAAAAATGTAAAAAACATTTGTTATCATTTTAGCTGTTTCTTTAAAGCAGGTTGAAACATGAATATTTGTAAATAAGCAGATATGGGATGGACAAGGATAGTTTTTAGTTTTTAACCACTTGACCACTGGGCACTTAAACACCCTTAATAACCTGACCAATTTTCAGCTTTCGGTGCTCTCACATTTTGAATGACAATTATTCAGTCATGCAACACTGGACCTATTTGAAATGTTTGTCCTTTTTTTCACACAAATAGAGCTTTCTTTTGGTGGTATTTAATCACCGCTGGGTTTTTTATTTTTTGTGCTATAAAAGAAAAAATACAGAAAATTCTGTAAAAAAAATGAATTGTTCTTTGTTTCTGTTATAAAATTTAGCAGATTAGTAATTTTTTCTTCATAAATTTTGGCCAAAATTTATACTACTACATATCTTTGGTAAAAATAAGTACAAATTGGTGGATATTATTTGGTCTTTGTGAAAGTTATAGAGTCCACAAGCTATGGTGCCAATATCTGAAAATTGATCACACCTGAAGTACTGACGGCCTATTTGAATTCTTGAGACCCTAACATGCCAGAAAAGTACAAATACCCCCCAAATGATACCTTTTTGGAAAGAAGACATTCCAAGGTATTTAGTAAGAGGCATGATGAGTTTTTTGAAGTTGTCATTTTTTCCCACAATTCTTTGCAAAATCAAGATTTTTTTTACTTTTCTTTTTTTTTTTTTACACAAAATTGTCATATTATCAGTTTATTTCTCACACAGCATATGCATAACACAAATTACACCCCAAAACACATTCTGCTATTACTCCCGAGTACGGCGATACCACATGTATGAGACTTTTACACAGTGTGGCCACATACAGAGGCCCAACATGCATGGAACGCCATCAGGCGTTCTGGAGCACCCAGGACAATTCTGACATTTCTCTCCTACATGTAAAAATCATCATTTATTTGCTAGAAAATTACATAGAATCCCAAAATATTATATATGTTTTTTTAGCAAACCCTGGAGAATACAATGGTGGTCATTGCAACTTTTTATCACGCACGGTATTTGTGCAGCAATTTTTTGAATGCTTTTTTTGGAAAAAAAACTGTTTTGTGCTTAAAAAAAAATAAAACACAGTAAAGTTAGCCCAATTTTTGCATAATGTGAAAGATGAAGTTACACCGAGTAAATCGATACCTAACATGTCACTCTTCAAAATTGCACAGGCTCGTGGAATGGCGCCAAACGTCGCTACTTAAAAATCCCCATAGGCGACGATTTTTTTTTTTTTACTGGTTATATGTTTTGAGTTACAGAGGAGGTCTAGGGCTAGAATTATTGCTCTCGCTCTAACGTTCGCAGCGACACCTCACATGTGTGGTTTGAACACCGTTTTCATATGTGGGCGGGACTTACGTATGCGTTTCTCTTCTGCATGCGAGCACATGGGGACAGGGGCGCTTTAAAAAAAAATAAAAAATGATTGTTCATTTTACTTTATTTATTTTAGTTTGACATTTTTTTCCCCAAAAATAAATTTTTTGATCACTTTTATTCCTATTACAAGGAATGTAAACATTCAGAGTTAAGAAACGGCCCTGTAGCCGTCATTCGGCTATAGGGCGGTTGTTAAGTGGTTAAAGTGCTTTAACATACAATAAAGAACCCAAGACTCTTTAATCCATTGTCGGACAGACAATGTTCAAAACTAGCTTACAATCTTCTCTCCTGCAACCACAGTTTACAGGAAAGAAAAATGCTCAATTACCCCATCAACACAGTCAGCGTTGATGGAGGATCCCTCTCCCACAGCTATTGTGTTCTCTGGGGGGGGGGGGGGGTTGTCATAGGGAGTCAAGTCATCTCTGCTGGGAGAACACAGTTATTATTGCTAGTAGCTGTAGCCGATGCCAAAAATTGCACTCTAAAAATCTGACGTGCTGGTTGTACCCAAGTTGTTCGATTTATCATTTATCAGCCTGCCCATACAAGATTTGATTCTCGGCCAGTCCTTGCTGAACCAGTCAAGATTTGAACTGTCTATGGCTGGCTTATAACAAGGTATAGAGGGGATTTTTTGTTTGTTCAACCAGCAGGTTGAATAATGAAAACACATAAATCCCTATGTGAATACAAGCGATATGGATGCAGGGATCTCCCCTGCAGCGTTATTGTATTCTGACAGTAGTTATTCCCCTTCCCCATCAGAACACACAGATCATTATGCAGCCATTGGCTGCATGCACTGATTGAATGCTGATTTTCCAGCAGAACCATTGGACAGATCAGGGCTGAAGTTAGGGGAAGGCGAGGGGGCACACACCCCGGGTGACGCATATAAGGGGGGTGACACCAGGGGTTTCGTCACTACACGTGTACTGGGTAGGGATGACCCGAACAGCCCCAAGTTCGGTTCGCACCAGAACATACCCAACAGGCAAAGAATTTGGCAGAACACACGAACACTGTTAAACACTGTATGGGACACAAACATGAAAAATCAAAAGTGCTAATTTTAAAGGCATATATGCAAGTTATTGTCATAAAACGTGTTTGGGAACCCATGTCCTGCCCCAGGGGACATGTATCAATGCAAATACATTTTTTTAAAACTGCGTTTTTTTGGGAGAAGTGATTTTTTTAATGCTTAAAGTGAAACAATAAAAATTAAATATTCCTTTAAATATCGTGCCTGAGGGGTGTCTATAGTATGCCTGTAAAGTGGCCAATTTTCCTGTGTTTAGAACAGTACCACAGCAAAATTACATTTCTAAAGGAAAAATTGTCATTTAAAACTGATCGTAGCTGGAATGAATTGTCAGGTCTCAGCAATATAGATAAAATATTGAAAAAAAGGGCATGGGTTTCCCCCAGTCCATTACTGGGCCCTTTGGGTCTGGTATGAATATTAAGAGGAACCTCAAACCAAAATGTAAAAAAAACCCTTCGGGTCTGATATGGAAATTCAGGGGAACATTGTGGCAAATTTTTTTAAAAAAATGGCCTGGGGTCCCCCCCAAAATCCATACCAGGGCCTCATCCCCACAACTCCTGCCCAGTAGTTGTGGGGGTATGCGGGCAGGGGGCTTATCGGAATCTGTAAGCCCCCTTTAACAAGGGACCCCCCAGATGCTGCCCCCCATGTGAATTGGTAATGGTATACATTGTACCCCTACCATTTTACAAAAAAAAGTATCAAAAAAGGTAAAAAAGACACAAGACAAGAGAATTTGCCCCTAAAACCGCATATTATTCGGTGTTCGCAGAACATCCGAACAACCAAAGTTCAGCCCAAACTTATGCTTGGTCCGAACCGTTCGCCCATCCCTAGTACTGGGTGTCACTTCTGCCCAATCAAGTATAATGGACAGGCGGCACCCGCTGCATAGTTTGTCAAATACCGAATAGGAGGGAGACCCACCAGCGCTATTGAAAGGAATTACAGAGCGACGCTTCAGCATGGGAGAGCCTTTGTGGAACTTGAAGTCATTTATTAGGATAAGAAGAGAAGTTTCTGTGCAGAAGGCCCTGAACTAGGAAGTTGGGGTTGGTATGGTAAAGGATGGAGTGGCTTGGGAGGGTGTAAAGAAGGCCCTTAACTGAGGGGGCAGATTGGGCCCTGGACTGAAGGGGAAGGTGTGGAGAAGGCCCTGGGCTAGGGGGTGCAAAGGAGGCCTTAGGCTGAGGTGGGGCATGCAAAGGAGGCCCTGGACTGGGGGGGTCAGATAAGGCCCTGGACTGGGGGTGCAGTGGGGGCCTTGAGCTGATGGGGGAGCAGAGGAGACACTGGGCTAGGGGGTGCTGAGGAGGCCCGGGCTGAGGGGGGTGCAGAGGAGGCCCTGGACTTGGGGGGTGCAGAGGAGACCCTAGGATGAGGGGGTGTGGAGAAGTCCCTGGGCTGGCGGGGGGTGCAGAGGAGGCCCTGGGCTGGGGGGTGCAGTGAAGGCCCTGGACTGGGGAGGTTCAGAGGAGGCACTGGAGTGGGGGGTGCAGAGGAAGCCCTGGACTAGAAAAGGGTTGGTGTGGCAAAGACCCTGGATTAGGAGAGGAGGCCCTGAACTTGGAGGGTAGTACACAGGTGAGGAGTGCAGAGGAAGCCTTGAACTAGGGGATTCAGAGGAGGCCCTTAACTAGGAGGGGAGTACACAAGAGGCCCTGGTTGCGAGCTCCGTGAGTCGGATTGTGGGTCCCATGGACTCGATGTCTGTGGGGATACCCGTGATCGTCTCACGGAGAGGAAGAACAGGTAGATGCTAATGTAAACAAATATCTCCCCATTCTGCCTAGTGACACTGTCACTGATCAGCACTCCCTGTGATCGGGAGCATGACCAGTGATGTGTCACACACAGCCCCTCCCCCCACGGTTAGAATCACTCCCTAGGACACACTTAACCCCTACAGTGCCACTTAGTGTTAACCCCTTCACTTCCAGTCACATCTACACAGTAATTAATGCAATTTTAATCGCACTGACCGCTGTATAAATGTGAATGGTCCCAAAAATGTGTCAAAATTGTCCGATCTGTCCGCCATAATCTCGCAGTCATGATAAAAATCACAGATCACTGCCATTGCTAGTAAAAAAAAAAGAATAATAAAAATGCTATAAAACGATACCCTATTTTGTAGACGTGATAACTTTTGCGCAAACCAATTAATAATTGCGATTTTTTTTTTACCAAAAATATGTAGAAGAATATGTATCAGCCTAAACGGAGGAAAAAAATGTTTTTATATATATATTTTTTTGGGGGGTGGGGATATTTATTATAGCAAAAAGTAAAAAAAATTGCTTTTTTTTTCAAAACTCTTTTTTTGTTTATAGCACAAAAATCAAAAACCGCAGGGGTGATCAAATGCCACCAAAAGAAAGCTCTGTGAGAAAAAAAAGGACGTCAATCTTGTTTGGGAGCCACGTCGCACGATCGAGCAATTGTAAGTTAAAGCGACACAGTGCCGAATAGCAAAAAGTGTTCTGGTCTTTGGCCAGCCAAATCCTCCAGGGCTGAAGTGGTTAAAGCATATGGTCATTTAAGCCTCTCCCACGTATGCTGCTATCTTACCACACCCACAGTTTTGGTGCGGCGTCACTATATTGCCACATACCATTTTACTTGGGGGGGGGGGGGGCAAAAAAATTATCAGCCCCGGCTGCCACATGTGCTAGCTATGTCACTTGGACAGATGCCAGCCATTAGATTAGCTTCTGTTAGGCAGACAGCGGTACACACATAGCAGGAACCAGATGTTTTTTGGTCCATGTCTTCCAGCCTTAACATTTTTGAGCAAGAGGTAAAAACTTAAGCAGCATTTTTATATATATTTTTTGTTTTTTCAAGCTATGCTATGTGAATGGGAACATGTAATAATTACAAAGTAGGTGTTATCCCAATTTGGCTGCAAAAGTGGAAATACACTTTAAGCCTTACTATGTAAGCTGGAAAGTTTGAGTTAACTATCTACTGTTCTTTTATTATAAAGTCAGCGTCCCACCCAGCATACACTGCATCATCTATTTCTATTCCGTGGAAAAAAGTCAGACTGTCCATCTATTGCTAGATGAATGAGCATAAGACCTCTGCCAAAGATATCTTTGGAAAGTAATGAATGTCATTACTAAATGGCAAGTCAGATGCAATATGAATACTGTAGCCATACAAGCCAATTGGACTTATATTGTAGCTAAAATAAACATATATAATAAATATTTCACTGAAACAGGTCACATTAAAAGTTGGCAGACGTTTTACAGTTAGACTCTAGGAAGATAAAAAAAAAAAACACAAAATAATGCAGCTCTGTAACTATTAATACATTCATAAACATATTTTTTTTTCATGCTAGTAGCTTAACCACTTCCCGACCTGCGCACGACACTGTACATCGGCAGAATGGCACGGACAGGCAAATGGGCGTACAGGTACCTCCCCTTGAATTTGCCGCCATGCCATTGCGGCGGTCGGGACCTCTGTGAGTACGATCGTGGGTCCCATGGACTAGATCGCCGCGGGGATACCCACGATCGCCTCACGGGGAGGTAGAACGGAGAGATGCCAATGTAAACAGCATCTCCCCATTCTGCCTAGCAACAAGTGACACTGATCTCTGCTCCCTCTGATTGGAGCAGAGATCAGTGAAAATACCCCCGACTGTCAAAAATGTCCGATGTGTCCGCCATAATGTCGCAGTCACAATAAAAATCGCTGATCGCTGCCATTACTAGTAAAAAAAAATATTAATAAATATGCCATAAAACTATACCCTATTTTGCAAACACTATAACTTTTGCGCAAACCAATCAATAATTGCTTATTATGATTTTTTTTACCAAAAATATGTAGAAGAATACATATTGGCCTAAACTGAGGAAAAAATATGTTTTTTTATATATTTTTGGGGGATATTTATTATAGCAAAAAGTAAAAAATAATGTGTTTTTTTCAAAATTGTTGCTCTTTTTTTTGTTTATAGCGCAAAATATAAAAACTGCAGAGGTGATCAAATACCACCAAAAGAAACCTCTACTTGTGGGAAAAAAGGACGTCAATTTTGTTTGGGAGCCACGTCGCACAATCACGCAATTGTCAGTTAAATCGACGCAGTGCCGAATCGCAAAACGTGATCTGGTCTTAAGCCAGCAAAATGGTCCAGTCTGAAAGTGGTTAAGTATCTGACTCTGAGTACCTGAATATGACCTGATATCAGCCTCTTGTGCTTTCTATATGGCAGGGTTGGCATGTCAGAGAAAGAAACAGAGCAAGGAGCCAATTAGCTTATGTGCTGACAAAAAGCATGCTGATAGAAAAGAGAGCAGATACAGAGAGGGGACCTCATCACTGTGCTGCTTCTCTTTCACTCTTCAGTCACAGTCTGGGGTGGGTCCAGAATGACATGGGAGGAGGGAAGAGGAAGTGGGTTGAATGATGCTGGTCATCAGACTGAGGACATCTAGTGGATGAAATGGATCTCTCTCTCTCTCTCTCTCTCTCTCTCTCTCTCTCTGTCTATCTATCTATCAATCTATCTATCTATCTATCTATCTATCTATCTATCTATCTATCTATCTATCTATCTATCTATCTATCTATTCGATACCATGAGGGAGGAACAAGGATTTGATCTACATACTGTATATTGTCTACAGTGGCTAGGTATATCCACAATGCACCCTTAATGTGGAATATTGCTGCTTGTGCAAAGCAATACATTAAAAAATAACAGACGCAGATAAATAGCCAGTCACACATAATCAGCTCTTTTATGTTTGTTTGAAGATGTTCAGTTCTCAGAATGTATTTTGTCACTCTTGCTTTATATTTTGGACAAGCGGAACCATGGCACAGTTCATGAGGTTGCACCCTTACTCTGGAGACTGTATCTGGTCTATAAAACAAAGAAGGGATTATTGAAAATGTTTTTTTTCCATAACTTGAAGCTTCCCTACTCTGCATATGTGTTGCAGTTCTACAAACTCTTAACAGTATGATTTCAACATTATTTGTAATTTGGGAGATACTAAGAATGAAACCTATGATTTTAAAAGCTCATTATTTAAAACAGAATACCTAAAAATTCAAAATGTCTTTATAAGCACATCAATTATTTTTATAAGTAAATCTGTGCAGCTCAGCTCTGTTTATTGCAATACAACAATTTTGAGGGATAAGATTTGGTAGCCAGACAGTCACAAAACAACAATAAAATACATGTATTGACCTAATATAGCAAGCAAACGTTAAAACATATCATTAAGCAAAAAATAATAATTATATATATACACCAAGCAAAATTATAAACGCAACACTTTTGTGTTTGCCCTTATTTATCATGAGCTAAACGCAAAGCTCTATGACTTTTTCTCTCAAATATTGTTCACAAATCTGTCTAAATCTGTGTTAGTGAGCACTTCTCCTTTGCCAGGATAATCCATCCACCTCACAGGTGTGGCATATCCAGATGCTGATTAGACAGCATGATTATTGCACAGGTGTGCCTTAGGCTGGCCACAATAAAAGGCCACTCTAAAATGTGCAGTTTTATCACACAGCACAATGCCACAGATGTAGCAAGTTTTGAGGGAGCGTGCAATTGACATGCTGACTGCAGGAATGTCTACCAGAGCTGCTGCCCTTGAATTGAATGTTCTTTTGTCTACCATAAGCCATCTTCAAAGGCGTTTTAGAGGATTTTGCAGTATATCCAACCGGCCTCACAACCGCAGACCATGAATAACCACCCCAGCCCAGGACCTCCACATCCAGCATCTTCAGCTCCAAGATCATCTGAGACCAGCCACCTGGACAGTTGCTGCAACAATCGGTTTGCATAACCAAAGAATTTCTGCACAAAACACATACATACATACATAGAAAAAGTCGTTCAGCTCATGATAAATAGGGGCAAACACAAAAGTGTTGCATTTACAATTTTGCTCAGTGTATACATATATATATATATATATATATATATATATATATATATATATATATATTTTTTTTTTTTTGGGTACAGCGTCGCATGGCCACGCAATTGTCAGTTAAAATAATAAAAAAAAAATGGCCTGGTGATGAAGGGAGGTGAACCTTCCGGGGCTGAAGTGGTTAAACCTGTTCCAAATAAATCCTATATTTTGGACTGCTGCAGTAGCACCCCAACCAGATCTATTTAAAAAAGGGGCTATTTTAGGTAACTTTGGCTGCGATGTCGGATTTTTTTTATAAATCTGTATCAAGCTTGAATTCACTGGGTAAAGTAGCAGCCACATCACAGCTAAAAGCTTTAGGAAGATTTTTCCTTAAAAAAGCATTAAGTTAAGGTAAATTGGGCAATGGCACACACGTTTAAAAGCATAGTTTTTCTTTTACATTCTTTATTTTGCAGTACCATACTGCATTGTCTTAAAGGTTTAATAGAGTGTTAAAACAGAACACAAACTTCAAAATCACAACCTTATATTCCCCAAACTCCTCCCAACTTTTTATTCCCCATCATCATTCTCAAAAAAATCTAAATATAGACTTTGAGATTGTGTCTGGTATAATTTGGCCACAAATAATTTACAGTGACTGCACAATATGTAAGTAGTTTGGTTAGGCCGTAATATGAAATGGGGAGAGAAAAGGCAGGCTTTGATTTGAAATAAACATTAGAGTGTATTATTTGAAAGATGATAACTGCTAATATTGTACAGTAGTTGGAAAGTATGTATACAGCTTGATTAGACTGCAATATCAGAGAGAGGAAAAGTTTTATCTTGAAATAAAAATTAGAGTGTGTTATTTGGGAGACAATCGACACAAAAATTGAAGCGTGACTGGACAGTATGTTAAAGAGGAAGTAACCCCCCCCCCCTTTTTTTTATATTATAAAAGAATTAATAGTTTACACGTCTCCCACGTTTATATGCATTTAAAAAAATGCTTTCCAACTTTCTGTCTTATTTGCAGAGGTAAAGAATATCCTGGCGACCCTTATGATCCAGCATCCTCCACGAAACAAAATTTCTTAAGGTATATGCCCCGTGGTGGTCCTTTGCACTCCCTAATCTAAACTCAACTAGTCTAGGTCTCTAGATTCAAATTGAGCCTGCCTCTAACCTGGGGGACCCCCCTTTCTCTTCCCCACTTTCTCTCTGTCTCTGGACCTCTTGCTTGCTGTTCTGTTCTATACCTATCATCCCCCTTCCCCACCACCCCCTTTTTTACCTGTTGTTTTTTTTTCTATTTTTAGTTTGTTTTTTTGTTTATTTTTCATTGTTTTTCTCTTTATCTTTGTGCAGCCAACACCACATCCCCTTGCCCGCCTTAGCCCCTGGGTCTCATGACTCGGGCATAACGCACTGGCCGCCGGCTTCAGCTGGTGGGCCGTTGTCGATATATAATCTATACCCTTATAATATATGTTCTATTTTGTACATTTAAGTGAACCTCTTTCTTATGTTTTATGTTCATATCCCCTGCGTGGGAAATTGTCACCTGGTTCTCCCTTTTTTATATTTCAATAAAAACATTGTTTCCTAATCCTCATGTGGATGTCATTTCCGCCCTTACTTTCGCCTGGCTAAATCTTGCGCGATCGCATGCACAAGGAGAGAACCAGGACGCTGAGGAATCATGAGGCTTGTGTGGTGTGCCCTTTACAAGGAAAATGACAGACCCCGCATGCTGTTAACCCTGAAACAGCACACATAGGGTGGCGTGAATCAAGTGACGGACTGTGCGCGCGTCGGTGACATCATAAAAGATTGCATTAAGGATTGCGAGAAGAATGTACAGAGAAGTGAGATTTCACAGGCACAGATCAGTAGCGTTTTCAATGTAACTTTCAGTGAGCTAAAGTTTACAGAGAGAGTTTACAACCACTTTAACAACTTGATTAGGTTGTAATATGAGAGGTACTACATGCATGTGCTGTGGCTGTATAGCACTGCCACTTTAGATATCCTAACTGTAGTTCATGTGACCCAACTACCAATTTAATTAGCATTTGCAGCGGGTCACCAAGTAACACATATATTCCCCATATTGTTATAGCTGCCTTTAAATTTAGGCACTCTCCTTTACTTAGGAAGAAATGTCAGACAGGCCTGAATTGAGAAAAAGAGGTTTGCAGGCAGAGGTAGTATGGGAAACAGGTTCTGCAAGATAAATCCTGAAATTAAAAGGCCTTAATATTAGAAAAATAAAATAAAACATAACTCCTCTACAAAATAAAATCTGAAACTATAAACTCCATTCCAACTATTTTTAACTTAGTAGAAAATATGTATATTGGTAAAAGTAAAATAAAATAAAAAATCAATAAAAAAAGCAATTGTTGCTGCCACACACAAAATGGTAGTTCTAAAAAGTGATGTTGCGTCTCAAAACTGTGGGCACAGTTTGAAAGGGGGAGGGTTGTACATACGAGAATGTGACACGCTGCAATCCACAGTTATTTAGTTCAATATAGCACAGTATAGCACCGTGTAGCGAGTGAGTGTCCCTACACAGACTCTCAGCTCCCCCTAAATACTAGCAGTCATGTATTGAACCGATAATGCCAGTGAAATCTTCGGTCAATATTGACTGCAGGACTTGTGCCCTAACAGCAGGTTTAGGTGTAAAAAACAGACTTCTATGGGACATTCTGGTAAGCCATTTATCATTAGGACTTGTGCCCTAACAGCGGGTTTAGGTGTAGAAACCAGAGTTCTATAGAACATTCTGGTAAGCCACTTATCATTAGGACTTGTGCCCTAACAGCGGATTTGGGTGTAGAAACCAGAGTTCTATGGGACATTCTGGTAAGACATTTATCATTTTCCAATTTTTTTTATTTATTCAAATATTTAGCAGATACTAAATTATAAAAGATGGAAATATCATTGAAAACACTTTAGCTATATGGTCATTACGTAAAACAGATGGAAACATGATTTTAGAGACTACTTCAAAAGAAATAAAGTAAAAAAAAAAGTAATCACCGGCCCCAATAAAGGACTTAAATAATTATAAAATGAGAGCCAAAAAAATGTTATATTATTGAAATAATTCATCATCGTCTTCATATAGCTTTTATTAATTTTCCATGGCTAGAAATGGATATATAAATGTCTTAGAATAACAACTTTATTCATTCATTTAGACAAATAAAAATAAATAGGCTAAGTTTATGTATTTGTAAATTTTCATTAGAAAGGGCATAGCTGACAACTATGTAACGCAGAAGCTAATATGAATACATTTTATATTTTGGGTACTGCTTACATTTCCAGATATTGCTATGTGCTATCACTGTGCAAGCATTTCATAGGATTTCAGATTCTTTAAGTGGTTAGCTCATAAAATGTGCCTTGAGACACATCCTGTTATTAATAAGTATTCGGATTCTGTAATGATCTCATACGTTGGGGCAAGTCTTTTTATTGTAGGGACAGCTGTGCTCACTTATGGCTTTTGGAACTACTGCAAAGACTGTTTCCCTTTTCTTTTCAACAAAGGAACCGAGTGCAGATAGGTGCAACCTTGTGAGAAAAACCTTGGATATGATTAACTTACAAAACTATTTGTAACCAGGGCTATTGGCACAGATTGTTTTGTCAGATGTTCATCTCATATTACACTCAAACCTATTGCAGATCTCATTCTATTCAATGAGGCGATAATTACATTTTTGGTTGATTTTTCCATTCTGAGAATTAGATCTAGTCTACAACTATAAGTTGGCTTTCCATCTAAGATTTTATTACTGTAAACATTTTCATGAGAATGGGTTATAAAATATCCCATACTGCATACTACAGCATGCACACTATTTGTGCTTTCTTTGATAAAGTGTGCCACAAAATAATATGCTTATTTAGCGTCAAACTGACCAAACACAATTTTATAAGGCCCCTGGAAAGGCATCATGGGACTTGATCTTTCACAGACATGGCCAAATACACATAAGGGGTTATTTACTAAAACCAAAGAGTGCAAAATCTGGTTCAGTTCTGCATAGAAACCAATCAGCTTCCAGGTTTTATTACCAAAGCATAAAGTGTTGCTAAACCCAGGATCCTGCTTTCACTATATCTGGTCTCCAGGGCCATCTTTAATAGTGATTGGACCATGAACAAAAAATTTCTTGGGCCCCCCTCCCATGCAATTTTATTCTCCATCTGCTCTGAGACATACAATAAATAGCAGCTGGACTTAAAATCAGTTTACCGGATCAGATCAGGCAGCAATTGTGATTGTTTGCAGCATATAATTACTGCTTACTGACTGGTTGCTAGAGGTTACAACACACATTATGGCTCACTGATTAGTTGCAAGAGGTTACAGCAAATTATTTCTGCTTGTTAATTGGTTGCTAGAAATTCTGTACAGTAATACTGCTCACTGATTGGTTGCTAGAAGTTACAGCACATCATCTCCTCACTGCAGGGGGGCATGATATACATATGAATGCCGCCTTTATTTACATATCAATGCTGCCGGTCGCGACTATTTATGAATGCTGCTGCTACTTACATATGAATGCCGGTATCCTATTTTACATGTAAACACAGGATTTGCAGGTGAGTCATCTGTACACAACAATAGGGTAGAGTTGGGCAGCATCAGTACCAGCACTTCACACTGAGATACCCGGACACAAAACTTCAAAGGACAAGGGAATTTAAACTGGGATAGTTGCCAAGTATGAGGCAGCTGCTTTGGGCCCCACAACAATGACAGGGCCCAGGGCAGCTTCCCCTTTTGCCCTGCCTTAAGGACTGCCCCGCTGGTCTCCCACAGTACACAGAACATATAAATGCAGTTATTGTAGTAAATATAAACTGCTAAATACCTTTTCTCATCAGCAGTATGTAGCAGTCTTGTGACTTCTATCAGTGTCTGGTTAAAGCTTGTAGGAGGAGTTTTCATTCTACTCTGGCTGTCCTAAGAGGCTGCACCTGACCCTCTATCTGCACAGTGATGATTGGCCCTGTGCTGATCACATGCACCCTCCTAAGAAAAAAAACTCTCTAACAATACACACCAAACTGAGCAGGTGCAAAGTGCCTCCAAAGGCTCTGTCATATTAGGAGATGGATTGAGACAATGTAAAAAGTGAAGGATCGGAGAAGACAGGATCAAACAGTTTTTTTTACACAATGTGGAGGATTAACCCCTTAGGTTCCACAGTGAGTATAACAAGCGTGCTTTACTGAATATACAGAGTGATTTTACTGTTGTGGGTTTAGTAACACTTTAATTGAACAAGCTAAAGTTAGAAGCTGATTGGCTACAATGCACAGCTGCAGTTGATTCTGAGTGCTCCAGTTTTGGTAAATTCCCCCCCCCCCCATAATATCAAATCTAACAAAGTCTAGAATTTAGAAATTACCCTCTTTTGACACGACCTCTGACATACCGTATTTATCGGAGTATAACACGCACCGGCGTATAACACGCACCCCAAGTTTAGGAGGGCATTTTAAGGAAAAAAGTTTTAGAAGGGAAGTTTAAGGAAAAAAAACTTACATTTAAATGCCAGTCAATGCAGCCTTATCAGTGTGCATCTGCAGCCTTGTCTATCATTGCAGAATGATCAGTGTCATTTGCAGCTTGCCCAGCGCTGTTTGCAGCTTTGCAGTGTCAATTGCAGCTTTGCAGTGTCATTTGTAGCTTGGCCAGCGCCATTTGCAGCCTTTCCCATGTCTAAATTTCCCGCCGCCGAGACAGACCGAGCGAGCGCCGCCGAAAAAGACCGAGCCGACTTGCTCGACTCCGCTCGTAGTCCCGCCTCCCTGCTGTTTCTCTAGCGAGCGCTGCCGAAAAAGGCCGAGCCGTCTGTACTGTGTATTCGGCTGGGCTCCACTCGCAGTCCCGCCCAGTATGGGCAGGACTGCAAGCCGAGCCGGGCCGAGTACATAGTACAGTCGTCTTGGTCTTTTTCGGCAGCGCTCGCTAGAGAAACACCAGGGAGGCGGGACTACGAGCGTAGCCGAGCAATCGGCTCGGTATTTTTTGGCGGCGCTCTGTATTTTTCGGCGGGGCTCAGTATTTTTCGGCGGCGCTCTGTATTTTTCGGCTGCGCTCTGTATTTTTGACTCGCAGGCAGTGGGGATCGGCGTATAACACGCACCCATGACTTTCCCCCGATTTTAAGGGGGAAAAAGTGCGTGTTATACGCCGATAAATACAGTAGTTTTATAGAGTAGTAAAGTATATAATTAGACTGCACATAGAAAGCAATAAGCCATGACATAGAATTGGTAAGCTCCCATATATTATGTTTCTGCTTTTGGGTTTAAATATACTTTAATGAACCTCTATGTATGATTTTGTTTGAATTTCAATTAGATTAAAGCGTAACTCCATTTTTGTTGAGAAAAAACATTTTGGATGATCTATGTATAGTGCAAGGATTTTAACAAACGTTGTTTCAGATTCCTGCCTTTTGTTATTCTATAGAAATAACTACTTGTTTCTCTATGTCCATGTGCAAAGTCAATCTGTAAGGGAGTGACTATAATTAGCAAATAACTGCTGCACTTGCAGGGCTCTAATGAAGAAAGAGGCAGGGTCTTCATCCCTTTAGCCGTGATTTTCCTTTTGGAGTATCTGACCAAAAATGAAAATTTTATTGCAGGGGATGCCCACTATCTGACTTGTATCTTAGTGCAGACTTCTGGGAAAATCAGTGAGCCAAACACACAAGCATGAAATGGCACTTCTGAGGGGCATTCTGTACACCATCTGTGTATAGAATGCCTCCAGGTGGCCATAGTGCATTGAATTTTACAGAAAATTTGAGCTGCAGCTTGAAAAGGAAAGGTCATTTTTAATAGCATTCAATTACACAATGACGTGTGTTGCAATTGTATATGCAGTATTATTATTTTTTTTATTTGCTATTTTTTTCCTCACAAAAGTGGAATTACCCTTTAAGGGACTATCTTCTCAAGCTGAACCTAGCTAAGCTGAAGCTGCCCTAAAAGAATAGCGTAGAAGGCAATAGGCACTAAGAGAATATTTAGAAATCAATATCTAAAATGTAGTTAAGAGATTGAATTACTGTCTTAAAGTCTAGATTATATGATGCAATTTAGCAACTCCAAAATGTAAAATGCAGGCAAATAGCTCATGTTTATAATGCCACTGAAATGTCCTGGACTACTTATCACAGCGGCCTTTGCATCTAACTGATCATATGGGCATGAATGGGTGTCCCATTTGTGCTCTTTTGGGTATTGTGTACCCATAACCCTCTCTCCTAAAATTTTGTTCATCAAAACATAAAAATAAAAAATAAACTTACTGGTGCCCAACTTATTTTTTTCCCTATCATATGCCAAGAATCCAACCCTGAGAAGGAAATGTTAGCTCTCCGCACTACTTAGGGGGCCATTTATTTTACCCCAAAGGGAGGAGTGCTACACATCACTACACTTTGCGTAGTGCTATAATGCACACTGTAGATATGTGATGGGGTGCAATTGACTTTGCATTGCAATACAATACACATCTATGTGTACTTTTTTTTCATACCCCTTACATATTTGCATACACTCCTGTGTGGATATCTGGGAGCTCCTTATTTTGAAGGGGCTGCCAGATTACAATAAGTCCCCTCCTCCCCCACAGACCATATTCACTGGGCCAGTGATGTGGGGAAGAGGCCTTTATTCCTACCAGCATGGAAAAAAGGTGCTGGCATAATGTAGTATAATTCAAGAGGGGGAAGCCACACACTTGCTGCCCCACTCTTTCCTGGTCATTCAGACTGCTTGCTCAAATAAGAGTTTGGTATGGAGTTTGGGGGGGGGCTACATGTTTTCTTGTTTTTTTTTTTTTTTTTTTTTGCATGGGGTACCCATTTTAAATCCTCACAAAACTCATATATAGGGTAAGGGTCTGAATTTTGGTGTACCAAAACAACCAATGACTGTGTGGCCACCAGCATCCTTGTAACTAATTATATCATTGGTTGCTGGGACACAGACAGCCAGCCCGCACTCCCGGATTGGGAAGTTATTAATTTAGTTGCATTAGTGATACAGCCACAAAATGAATGGCTTCTGGTTGCAGCAGCCAGAGGTTCAGGAAGGTGAACTATAGGGCCAGTGAACTGATAACATGTAAAGTTCAGATCCTACTCTAAATTAGATGTGCAATTCGTTTAGTTCCAAATTATTTTTTTTTACGAATTTTGACAGATTCGTTAATTCCGAATTTCTGAATTTTTCCATTTCCAAAATTTCCAAATTTCCGAATTTGCGAAATTATGAATTTGCGAAATTATGAATTTCCGAAATCTCCGAATTTCCGAAATCTCCGAATTTCCGAAATTATGAATTTCCGAATTAGGAATTTTCGGATTTCTGAATTTTCGAATTTCCAAATTTTCAGATTTCCGAAATTACGAGTTTCCGATTTTCGAATTTTGGATTTTGGATTTTCGGATTTCCGAAAATCTGAAATAAAGAAAGAAAATCTGTTTAATTCTAAATAATAACTAACTATTAAATTATAGGTATTGGAATTCCCTTTCAAATTTGTCTGTTAGTGAACATAACGAGTAGGAATTTATCTGAAGTTACGAATTATCTGAAATAACGAATGTCACATCTAATCAAATGGAACGTAACAATCTAATAATAATAAAACCTTTTTATTATTATTAATTATTTATTATTAATGAATTATTATTAATTAGTTACGTTCCCAGTCCAATATGGGATGAAAACAAATTGCCGCCAATGGAAAAGCTCTGCAACTCAAAAAAGATAATAAAACATAGTGTTTCCCGGGTCTACGAAATTCTCACTGAAATGGAGGGGCAGGGGGCTATACCTGCTATAGCAAAATGGGAACAGGATATGGGAATTGAATTGGATGAGACCCAAATGATAAATGCGGTATATAACTACGCATCGGACATAAGGTCCATAGAAGTAAACTGTAAGTGTCTGATAAGATGGCATCTGACACCGGAAAAGTTGCACAGAATATATACCCATCCAAAATTTCACAGTGCTGGAGAGAATGTAATTTACTTGGAACAACATACCATATATGGTGGGATTGCCCAGAGATAAAACAATATTGGCAAAGTATATTAGACTACATAGAGATAATAACCGGGGATAGGATTCCATATTGTCCTAGGGCTTGTTTATTCAATGGTTCAGAGAAAAGGAAGAATCAATACAAAAAAACTTTAATACCATTTTTGCTTAATGCGGCAAAAGCCCTTATCCCTAAAAGGAGGTCAGAGACTAAAAAACCCACTATAAGTGAATGGATACAGAGAGCTGAGTATATTAATAATCTGGAATATTTAAGCAATATGGAGAATGATCGAATGAATAGATATTGGGCAACGTGGGCAAAGTGGAGAATGTTTAAAATGACGGAATGTTACATTCAGGCAATAGCAGAAGTAACATAAAGTGGATTCAAAGGGGGTCAACAGAATATAGGGGGAGGGGGGAAGGGAATAAGAGTGACATGATAAAGTAGATTTTTTTAATGAAATATATGCTTTGTAATAAGAAATGATATAATAAAATAAAATGTTAAATTAATAAAAAAATTGTTACGTTCCATTCGTTTAGATGTGGCATTCGTTATTTCAGTTAATTCGTAACTTCGGATAAATTCATACTCGTTAATTTAATAGTTAGTTATTAACCACTTAAGGACCCCCTCACACCGATATACGTCGGCAGAATGGCATGGCTTGGCACAAGCACGTACAGGTACATTGCCCTTTAAGAGCCCAGCCGCGGGTCACATACGCCGCTGGCAGCGCACTCGTGACCCGGTCCTGACCCCCACGATCGGGTCACAGAGCTGAAGAACGAGGAGAGGTAAGTGTAAATAAACCTCTCCCTGTGCTTCCTAGTGAGGCTGCCACTGATCATCTGTTCCCTGTTAAATGGAAAGACGAGCCACGCCCCCTACAGTAAAAAAAACACATAGGTCACACTTAACCCCTCCCCGCTCCCTAGTGGTTAACCCCTTCACTGCCAGTGACATTTTTACAGTAATCAGTGCATTTTTAATCGCACTGATCGCTGTATTAATGACAATGGTCCCAAAAATGTGTCAAAATTGTCCGATGTGTCCGCCATAATGTCGCAGTCACAATAAAAATCACTGATCACCGCCATTACTAGTAAAAAAAAAATTATTAATAAAATAATTAATGCCATAAAACTATCCCCTATTTTGTAGACGCTATAACTTTTGTGCAAACCAATCAATAAATGCCTATTGAATTTTTTTTTTACTAAAAATATGTAGAAGAATACGTATCGGCCTAAACTGAGGAAAAAAATATTTTTTTCTACCTTTCTTTGGAGTAATCGCGGGCGGCTGGGAGACATGGAGTCCGCCGGACCCGCTGATTGGCTCCCCCACTAGCCAATGGGCACGTGCGCCCGATTGTCACAGATCGCCGCGTACATGCCTGACGTACAATGACAGGGATTCACGCAGCCGAGCCAACCTGCCACAGTATGACTACGGTGGCTGGTCATCAAACAGTTAATTCATACACCAATTACATAAATATCAATGCTAGTTGTATAACAGCTCAGGTGGGAAAATCTGTCCACAGGCCAACTATTAGTCCTGCACTCGACAAATCTGGCCTTTATGGAAGAGTGGCAAGAAGAAAGCAATTGTTGAAAGAAAGCCATAAGAAGTCCCGTTTACATTTTGCGAGAAGCCATGTGGGGAACACAACAAACATGTCGAAGAAGGTGCTCTGGACAGAAGAGACCAAAATTTTACTTTTTGGCCTAGAAGCAAAACGCTATGTGTGGTGGAATACTAACATTGTACATCTCAGTGACAGCATGGTGGTGTAGTGGTTAGCACTTTCACCTAGCAGCAATAGGGTTGCTGGTTCAAATCCTGACCACAACACTATCTGCCTGGAGTTTGCATGTTCTCCCTGTGCCTGCGTGGGTTTCTTCCCACACTCCAAAGACATGCTGGTCGGTTAATTAGACCCTGTCCAAAAAAAATTGGCCATAATATGTGTATGAAAGTGTGTCAGGACCCTACAGGTTAAAGGACCACATAAAAGCTGCAGATGGATACTGGTGGCAATAAAACGCCCTGAGGCGTTTCAGTTTGCATAGGTAGCGCTATACAAGTCACTCATTCATTCATCTCCCTGAACACACCATCCCCCACGTGAAACATGGTGGTGGCAGCATCATGTTATGGGGATGCTTTTCTTCAGCGGGGACAGGGAAGCTTGTCAAAGTTGATGGGAAGATGGATGAAGCCAAATACAGGACAATCTTAGAAAAAAAAACCTGTTGAAGTGTGCAAAAGACTTGAGACTTGGGCGGAGGTTCACCTTCCAGCAGGACAACGACCCTAAACATACAGCCAGAGCTACAATGGGATGATTTAGATTAAAGCATATTCATGTGCTAGAATGGACCAGTCAAAGTCCAGACTTAAATCCAATTGAAAATCTGTGTCAAATCTTAAAAATAGCTGTTCACAGATGCTCTCCATCCAATCTGACAGAGCTTGAGCTATTTTGCAAAGCAGAATGGGCACAAATTTAACTCTCTAGATGTGCAAAGCTGGTCGAGATATCCCCAAAAAGACTTGCAGCTGTAATTGCAGGGGAAAGTGGTGCTAAAAAGTATTAACTCTGAATACAAATTCACACCACACTTTTCAGATATTTATTTGTGAACATTTTTTAAAACCATTTATCATTTTCCTTCCACTTCACAATTATTTACCACTTTGTGTTGGTCTATCACATAAAATCCCAATAAAATACATTTACGTTTTTGGTTGTAACGTGAAAAATGTGAAATTTCAAGGGGGTATGAATACTTTTTTCACGGCACTGTATGTATTGTGTATAATTAAATCTTCCCATAAATTGCGCCAAAAGCTACCATAGTAGTAAGAAAACGCTAATTATAAAAGATATGTTCTCTTCCTTTTATACCTCCTACAAGAAACAACTCACCAGTATTGGCTACTAGAAAGTGCAAAGAAAAACATATCAATCATTATTACCTCCAGCAATTGCGCATCAAAAGGTATTTCACTTAATCTTTATTTTCCTTCTAAGCTAAAATTCACAGAAATGTGCAATATAACAATTTATGTTTTAATTTCAGCTCGTTAGTTAGAAATCCCTAATGAAGCATTGCTGGGACAGACTGAACTATTTCATTATATTGGTGTACTCAAAGTCATTAGCTTGATATAGCTGCCTTGGTTTGTATTGATATAGGCAATATTGGAGATAGATTTGGCACTGTCTCCTAAACAGCTGATGTTTTCTAAGGCCGAAACGAATAGGGTGTCCTCATTGCTGTTCATACAGCATTTTTTTTTTTTCTTACACCTGTCCTTGTGGTCTCAAAACTGTTATTCTTTCATTTCATACTGTCCTTCCTTTGTCTAAAGAGAGCCAGACTTAGCAGATAATCTGCTCCAGTACTCCCATGTTTTATTTACAATACTACACATAATATATATGAGAATGAAAGAGGGGCAAAATATGTTTCTGTAAGAAGCATGTAAGTACTATAAGGAGATCATGTACTAACGAGTAGGAAATATAAGGTTAGTGCATACTGTAACAGACCCAACTGGGACAGGGGCTTTTAGAGGGGACTGCATGGTAGCCTCTGCCTACTTACTGTGGGCCCTGGCATTTGAGGGAGCTACAAGCATTCAGGAAGATGTCCTGTTATATAATGCAAGATAAAAAAAGGAGAAATGAGGGATTAACATGGACTACTCCAAATATATTGCCATGTAATACCAATGGAATTGAGGACTATCTTGATACCAGAGGTAGGACAAAGTGAAGTAAAAATTACAACAATTTTATTGAAAAAAGTTTAACATTAAAAACATTTGTTGGTTGCTAGCCATCTTACAATTTAATGGCACGACCAGTCTGATAACATAATTATATTGTTGTGTCCGGCCCCCATTCAACAGAGCCAGTAATCCAAAAGTTTATGCCCAAGATGTTGACAATTCTTTTTCTCTACTAGTTTTGCGACTAAGTCGCTTCTTCAGGAGATCTCTTGGCGCATCTGAAGTTAAATGAATAGCATCTTATCATTAAAGTTATACAAAACTGTAATGCATACAATGAAAATTTACAGTATATGGAGTATTTTCTGTAGTTATAACAACTGATAAATAGAAGCGCGGCTTACCATCGGGGCCCATAAGAGAAGCCCACATAAAGACACGGGTGGCTCCCTAGAATAGAGAGGGTCTGCCACCCCGGGGGCGGACACGGGAGGCACGTTTGAAACAGAGTGGGCTGTAAATAATTAAAACAACACAATATGTATAAATATCTACATATATGGTTTTCACCCACACTTGTGGCAAGTATACAATTCTGGTCACAACGGCCATTGGGGAGGGTTAGTGAAGCACCAAAAAGAAAAGAGGGGGAAAAAAGGGGGGAAGGGAAAAGAAGGGGGGGGGGAGGGGAAAAAGGGGGAGAAAAAGGGAAGAGGGGAAGGAAGGGAGGGGGGAGGGGGGAAAGGGAAAGATTGCATTTGCGATATAATGCAAGATGACATTACCACATTTAACAGTCAAGGAAGCCATGATGTTATCTGCCAACATGAAACATAGTTAGACGATGTATGTGAAAAGAAAGCTGGTTAATGAGATTTGGACAACCCTAAGTCTTCTTGACTACTTGTGCCAAACTGTCTGGGTGGTCACTGACCTGAGTCACCTAGGCTTGACTAGTTGTTAATTCGCTTACTGTTTAGTTAGATTAATGTTTATGCTAGCTGTTCATTAGATGTCCTGCAATGCCTGGTACACACTACAAGTTTTTTTCATTCAGCCCAGCGGGTTAAATGAAAAAAACTGTCAGGTCTGGTCGGGGATGCTGTATTAACCATCCAAAATTAGTACAGCGATCACCCCCACTAAGCTGTTGTGTTCTGGCAGGGGGATGGCCCAGAACACTTCGATCTGCGCTCTCTGCCATTGGCAAAGAGCAATGATCGGGAGTTGGCCAGCTGCTTGTTTTCTAGCATGCTCATCCAAATAGCAGGCTTCTGTTGGACAGACTGACATACACAGGGGCCAAATGTTGGCATTGAACTGACCAATCTTTCCCGACATACGGGCTGTATGTACGTGGCTTTAGATGTACCGATGATATTAATCTTTACAGTTTGCATTGTTTAGGATAATGTGATTAAGCTCTTATCTAATTGTGTGAGGTATATCAGTTCTAGTTTGCACCCAAGCTAGTTTTGTCTGGTTCTTGGGTACAATATTCAGCTATAATACCTGGTTCTTGAGGGAGGCACCCAGGCTGAGTGCTAGGCGGTCCTGTCACACATAGTATCTGCTGCTTTTTAGGGGTTCATTAATGAAACCCATATCTGGGCAAAAAAGCTTATTCCCCATCCTGGCTTCTAGAATCCAAGATTACTTAAAGTGATTGTAAACCCAGTTAACAGAAATTAAAGTGAATATTTTAGCTAACTCAGCAAACCAGTACAAATTTGTGCACAGTCTGGCAGGGATTTGAACAGCCTGACATCTGTAATCTTCACCACTTTGCTACTGACAAAAAATCTGACACATGCAAAAAATGTGTCACCACACCCCCTCTCCTTTGATTGATAGACACGCAGAGGAGACTCATGCAAGAGCAAAGGGTGCGTACCTCCTGTTGCCCCAGCCTGAGTAAAAGTGTGTCCACCTGGGAGTAGCATGCATGCACACTTTCAGCACTGTGCGTGCTGCTAAAGTGTGAGTGTACAGCTGGGATCTGGGGTCAGTGGTGTCGTGACTCCGCCTCCCGAGCTCTGGCTTATAGACATGCCCATGGACTGGAGATTTTTAGAGAGCTGTGACAGGCTTAGAGATAAAGCCCTTGTACACACGGTCAGAGATTCCGTCGGAATGTTTCCTATCGGAGCGTTTTGTCAGATATTTCGACTGTGTGTGGTTTGCATCGGACTGTTTCCGTTGGAATATCCGTCGGACCAACTTTTCCAACTTGCCGGAAATATTTTCCGACAAAATGCTCCGATCGGACATACTCCGATCATGTGTAGCCTACTCCGATGGACAAGGTGCCACGCATGCTCAGATCAAATTCCTAGACCAAAGCTATTGGCTACTAGCCTGAACGTAGTCCTGTCCTAACGAAATAACGTCATCACGTTATGCACAATCGGATTTTCCGACAACTTAGCCCGACCGTGTGTAACATCACTTCCAGACCTCTTCCAGAATTAAATCGGTTGGAATAACTCTGACGGATTTGGTCGTCGGAATCTCCGACTGTGTGTACAAGGGCGAAGGGAGGTACAGAGGTAAAAATACAGCGTTTTGGATTTTTACAGAACAAACTATAAAATGGTTCATGTGCTTGAGAACTGATGCATATGAGGTTTACAACCGCTTTAATTTTAGATTTCTTTTTTTTTTTTTCAATTAAAAAGGGGCTGGAGTGATAGGGAACATTGTATTTTCTTGCTATTATAACTGATCAAAGTTGAACTTTAATAAATAACAGAAAACATGATATTCAAAAAAATGTATACAGTATAACCTGATTTTTTTAAATGTTATTATTTACGGTTTGTCTCACTTACCACACAGAGATTTCACTTACCACACTGTAATTTACATTTGTTGTACATGATTTGGCTTCATTGTTATACAATTCTTCCTTTTTTGGTAGGAGACTTGAGTGTCCATGACATAGGACTAGGAACTTCAGGAGAAGGAAATCTCATTGCTGGGTCTATGGAAATCTTTGGATGTTTTAGCCCACCAGAAGCTACTCATTATTGCGACGTTGACATCGGAGTGACCCTTTAAATTCTACTAGTAAACTAAACTCAGTAGAGTATTTTTGTTTATTAATGGATGACCCTAAAAATATTTTTTGGCTTTTCTTTTGTTTGTGGATACTGTTGTAGTGTTTGTAAAAGCATGACATTAGAAGAGCCTACCATGTAATAAATTAGAGTTAGTGTACCGTAAATGTTTACTGCAGTCATCGGGATTTATGTATTCAAAATACGTAAACTAGCCAAAATGTTATCTGAAAGTCATGTGCATTTTTTCTACTTGCATCACTTTTACCTAATTTCCTCTTTTGACTATCATTCAGACTTTACCCCCCAGTAGCATAGTTAAATAAATGACTGCTGTAAATGTCCAGAGAAAAGAAGGACATACTTGTGAAAACAGTACAGCTCATTATTGATTTTCCTGTGCAGCAAATGAACAAGGTTTTTGTAAGAACCCAGCCGTGAGGAGTCTTAGGGGTTGATCAAGTTCAGGACCTTTAGTGGTTCTAAAACAGACAGTTCTTTCACAAATGTGATTGAGCCAAGATCACAGCTTTCTTATCAACAGTATGCTGAAATTCCACTTTACATACCTTCAGGGTTCAAAAAAAAGAAGAAAAAAGCACATGAAAGTAAACTTGTGTACTTGTGATATATTTGCTGATATATCTTTAGTTAATCTTTTAACATGCTTCAATTAAATATGATTATGAAAAGACTTCCCACATAATCTTTTTTTATTTTTTAGTGAATGTTTCTTTCAGTAGTACTGTGATTTATTACAATATGAAAGTTATTCATTTGAAAGAGAGTTATTCTATAATTTGTCATATTTATAAATTCTTAACTGAAATTTACCAATCATTTGATGTCTATAATGCATGTGTTTATGTTGTTTAACCAATTGACCTCTGTAAGATTTACCCCCCTTCACAACCAGGCCACTTTTTGAGTTAATTTAACTGACAATTGCTCTGTCATGCAATGCTGTACTCAAATACAATTTATGTAATTTCTTTCCCCCACAAATGGAGTTTTCTTTTGCTGTTATTTGATCACCACTGTGTTTTACATTTTTTGCACTATAAACAAAAAAAACACGGACAATTAAAAAAAAATATCTATCTATCTATATCTATCTATCTATCTATCTATCTATCTATCTATCTATCTATCTATCTTTCTATAGATAGATAGATAGATAGATAGATAGATAGATAGATAGATAGATAGATAGATAGATAGATAGATTTTTTTTCTTTCTGCTATAAAACATATCCAATAAAAAAAATTGAAAAAAATCGAATTTCTTCATAAATGTAGGCCAATATGTATTCTGCTACATGTTTTTGGTAAAAGAAAAATTAATAAGCGTGTATTGATTGGTTTATTCAAATGTTATAGCATCAACAGAATAAGGGATATACAGTATACTGGAAATTAATTTTTTTTTTTACATTTTTATACTAGTAATGACAGTGATCATGGACTTATAGCGGGACTGTGATATTGCGGCAGTTGATCGGACACTAATTGACACTTTGCGGGAACCAGTGACCCTTCTGCCTAGTACACACGGTCACAAATTCTGACAGAAAATGTCCGATCGGATTATATTGTCGGAAAATTGGATCGTGTGTGGGCTCTATCAGACTTTTTCCATCGGAAGTTCCGACGGAAATAATTTGAGAGCAGGATCTCAAATTTTCCGAGAAAAACTCGGACAAAGTGCTATGCATTCTCAGATCAAATTACGAGACCAAAGCTATTGGCTACTAGCCTCAACGTAGTCCCGTCGTAACAAGCGAAAGGCATCACATTCCGAACGATCGGATTTTCCGACAACTTTGTCCAACTGTGTGCATGCAACACCAGTTTAGGACAAAATCCGTCGTAAAAAATCAGACGGATTTTGTTGTCAGAATGTCCGACCATGTGTACAGGGCATAAGACAGTGATCAGTGCTAAAAATATACACTGCACTAAAGAAATTGGCTGGGAAGGGGTTAAACATCTAGGGAAATCAAAGGGTTAACTGTGTGGCTAGCCAGTGTTTGTCTTTAATATGTGTGCTGTTTTTACTAAGGAAAGAGATGAATTTGAGTGTCTGCTTTGCATGAATGCAGAATCCATCCCTCCCCCCCCCCCATCAGAACGGAACTCTGCCTTGTTTACATAGGCAGAGCTTCTTTCTGACACTGAGTGCATGAATGAGTGAATGAGAAGCACCTCAATGATTATCTCATATTTCGGTCACTTTGCTCTCTTTTGTCCTATCAGCATGCTTCTCGATATATGCTTAGAGTCCAGCTTTAATAGTACATGGCATTACAATCACTTTCAGATATAATGCATATAACAATACCAGTAGCTTATTCTTTAAAAGCACATTTATTAATTTATGATTAAAAATATATGCCAAATTATATTCTGTGAAGGCCAATAAATTAGAGCGGTATAGCATGGCATAATGTTTACTCAGTTTATTTATTTTTTTATGGTTTAATGTTTTTTTTTGTTTTTGTTTTTTAACTTGTCTGTTTATTTCACAATTTTTTTTTTTAAGACTACAAATTGAAAATTGAAAATAAATCTGCAAATGATCTTTAGTGATTTGTTTACAGATTTAACTGTATTCATTTAAGTCATGTTCACAGCCATAGGTAGACTGCAGAACATATTTTTATGATCAGAGTTTCACAAATTAACAAAAGTAATGCCTCAGTTGGTGGAATGTAAATGTGATTTCAAAAGTTGAGCTACTCATTTTTATTTTTTGTGATTATGAAGTGGCCCTATTGAGTCAGTGATGGGCCTTTAGGCTTCCCAAAACTAAAACCATCTGTGAGCATGATGATGAAATGCAAGCCTAATTAACAGAGTATAAAGGAAAAATGTGAAGGTGCTGTTAGTTTTTCTTAAAGACCTTGACGAGTGAACATACTGGAAGAATGAGACTCACAAGGAAAATATTGGTATTCAAACTACTAACCTGAAATAATACTGATTAATAAGATAAATACAGACTTCTGGACTCTTTAGACTGTTCATATAATTAGTTAAAGGTCTTATAATAGTAAAAAGTCTTACATGAAGAATAAGCTGCAATTTGTTCTTCTTACACATTTTTTATATAGATTGAAAATACTGATAAGTTTGGCAAAGTTGGGCATGGACATTTTGTGAATTCTTGAATATTTTCTCAAAAGTGAAACAGATATTTTTTTTTAGGTATAGAATATAACAAGGTTTTACAATATACTGTAAATAAAACAGAAACATAGGTATTGTTAGCTCTCATTTTTATGAAAGGAGCCTGAAGCTCTACTTGCTATCTCAAAAAAGAATGCTAAATATGTGTATGCTAAATTTTATATTTACCCAACAAACTATTTTTTTACATTTTATTTTGTAGTCCTGAATATAACAAATAAAGAAGGATTTTATGTCAAAAACCACTAACCATTCCTGTTTAATCTTTCATCTCTTGATGTAGTTCTTTGTTGATTCTCAAGTGTGTTTTGAAGGACATTAACTTTCACGATTCTTTGACATGTAATAGAAACATTGTTTTCTTTACCTGTATATATATATATATATATATATATATATATATATATATATATATATATATATATATATATATATATATATATATATATATATATATATTTATTTTTTTTTATTTTTTTTTTTGCTGCAGGCTACTAGAAACCTATGGAATAATAAAGCTTTTCACATGGTTAACAATTGGCTTTTCAAACACTTTTCCTTTATTTCTCTAAATGTGCTTTTGGTGATTGTAGTCAAAAAAAGTTCAGCTAAGTTTCATAAGACCAGTACTTGGTTTCAATAATGTTATGGCTCGTCTAATTGTGGTATGACATGATTCAGGCACTTGATTTGATGTACTAAAACTTGTTGATTTAGAAAACTGAATGCTCACTTAACTTTTTAAACAAGGTGAGGCAATATTTACTTTGATTAGCTACTTTTTATGCAAGGAAGAATAAAAAAAGAAAAAAAAAATGTCTTGCAGGTGATTGGATGATTGGACATAAACACAGCTGTAGCTCATTCACAATGCTAAGTAAACATTATTTTTGCAACATAAACATACAGTTAACATGCCCTATTTTCTTAGTAAATCAAAAGCATGGTGTATTGTTTGGGTAACGCCGGAAACATTTGATTTCTTTTTCTATGTAGATCACATGCAAGCAAATATGTACAGTACACTGATAAACCACTATAGCTAAATACTGTTGCAGGTTCTTTGCAATCTTATGGGGTTTTATGGTGTGTATCTGATCAGGGCCATTGCAAGGATTCTTGTCTACTGAACCATCCTTCCCCCCAGGCTTCCATAACCGCCTCCACAACGGCAGTGTGTAATGAATGGGTCCACTTGAGTCCTGAAGCCGTATTTTACATTTTTTGTTTATGTAGCACCCTGGTAGTAGGCAAGGTTGCTAACAAATTTAGCTTGCTAGGTGGTAACTAGCCTGACTTATTGATAGGGGACTTACTGGGTTTTTTCCTAACTCTGGATTTGATGCACCTCTCTCTTCTGTCACTAGATGGCAATGTTGCCCGTGGCATTAGAATGACTAGGGCACAGTGAATTCAGAATAGGAGTGGATGGGTTGTTTCAGCCAATTGGCAGGGGTTCCTTTAGTCCCTTGGCCTGCTGGGATAGCCTATTTATTTGGGAGGAGTCAGGTAATCATGGTTCTGTGCCACACGGGCGGCTGTCCTGATGGACCTGTGTCACAAGGCTCAGAAGCCTGAGACCTATACCAGGAGCACCTGGCTGCTAGGCTGTCTGAGGCCTATCCAGGTTTGAGAGAAGCAGCGCGGGGTTAGGGTTTTCGGCCGGAAGATAAATGAGACACAGTTACCATTAAGGGACAACCACTTCAGTTATTAGAAACCAGTTATGGAAGTCTGAATAAGTACCAGAGCAGCCTTATTCACTAGCCGGAGACTAGAAAGCTGGAGACTAGAAAGCTTCAGCAGAGTGCCAATCCAGGGACCCAACGGGTTAGCAGGGGTGAGGCTTGAGGAGAATACAGAGGTTTACCAGTGGAAGAGCTCAGGGGATCTAGTGACGACTGGGATCGTAAAGTCTAGAGAGAGACTGGGAGCTCAGTGAGTGAAGATCTACAGTAGAATACTGTGAGATGTGAGAGAAGATCTATAACAGGTTACTGTGAGTTACGTGTATGGATCTCTATTGACTGTTCAGTTGCCATAGCAGACAGCAGTTCTACAAATACAGTTGCTGCATCCAGCTTAAAGGCCCTCTACCTGTATAGTTGCCTGCCTAGTATTTGTCTCGGAGTCTGCCAATTGCTATTGCATCTGCCTAAGTGTATCTTGGCCCTAAACCCTCTCTCCTTCCGTTCTTGTTAAGAGACAATAAATCTCTTTAGCTCGCATCCAAAAAGTGACTGGCGCCCATGTTTCCAACTTGCATTACACCCATCGTGCCTAGTAACCCATACTGTAAAGGAGGATGTCAGCTCTCTCTGACTCTGGAGGTCACCATTAGGTCTTTGGAGGTCGGGGATGCCGCTACAGTTACATGTTTAAAAAATGATTTTAGGCCTGAAGATTACTTAAAACCCCAAAATTGTATTTGTAAGGTTTTGAAAGCAGACACCCTAGAGAATAAATTGTTGGTAGTTCAAATTTTTTTTGGTTGTTACTTTATTTTTATTTTTATTTTTTTATTGATAAAATCAAACAAAGTAACATGTTGCAATTCACATTGTACAGCTTCAGCACAAATGGTACATTACCATTGGCTAAAAGCATTCAAAAAAGAACCATCAATATCCAATGCAAATAACCCAGCATAAGTAAGCCTTAATGTATTAAGATAGATCTCACATTTTATAGAGTGTGCAGTGTGTGGGATTTCAGATAATATGCAGATTAGAGAATCTTTATTTTGCTGGGTGCAACAAAGCATAATAGCTCGGGGAGAGCTATTGAGTACTGGCACTCAGCTAGGAGTACCTGTGTGTAAGCGGGGCGGATCCAGGGGGGGGCAACAGGTCAATTGCCCCCTCCGAGAATACCGGCAAAGCCGGTTCCACGGGTCCAATCGCGGCCGGTTCCGCGGGTACCCGCGGGCCGGTTCCGCGGGTCCAATCGCGGCCGGTTAAGCGGGTACCAGCGGGCCGGTTCCGCGGGTCCAATCGCGGCCGGTTCCGCGGGTACCAGCGGGCTGGTTCCGCGGGTCCAATCGCGGCCGGTTCCGCGGGTACCCGCGCTGAGTGGATGGGTGAGGGGGGGGGGCAGCTGGGCAGTTTAGGAGGGCTGCTGGCCAATCAGGCAGCCAGCAGGCAGGGGAGCAGGGAGATGACATCATCTCTCACTGCCCTGCATCCCTCCAGTCCTGCCCTCACTGTGTAGGAAGCTGTGTGCAGCAGAGAGATTGCATCATCTCTCTGCTGCCTATCTTCACTCTGGGACCCAACAAAAGACCACCTTAGCAGAAAAGTGACACAGTAGGTGACAATCCGCAATGTATGGCAGGCTTCGTGGCAAGTGGCAATCCGCAATGTGTGGCAGACTACGTGGCAAGTGGCAATCCACAATGTGTGGCAGACTACGTGGCAAGTGGCAATCCACAATGTGTGGCAGACTACGTGGCAAGTGGCAATCCGCAATGTGTGGCAGACTACGTGGCAAGTGGCAATCCACAATGTGTGGCAGACTAAGTGGCAAGTGGCAATTCGCAATGTGTGGCAGGTGACGTGGCAAGTGGCAATCCGCAATGTGTGGCAGGCAACGTGGCAAGTGACAATCCGCAATGTGTGGCAGGTGACGTGGCAAGTTGCAATCCGCAATGTGTGGCAGGCAACGTGGCAAGTGACAATCCGCAATGTGTGGCAGGTGACGTGGCAAGTGACAATCCCCAATGTGTGGCAGGTGACGTGGCAAGTGGCAATCCACAATGTGTGTCAGGCAACGTGGCAAGTGACAACCCGCAATGTGCGGCAGGTGACGTGGCAATCCGCAATGTGTGGCAGGCTACGTGGCAATCCGCATCTGGTGGCAGGCGACGTGGCAAGTGACAATCCGCAATGTGTGGCAGGCAACGTGGCAAGTGACAATCCGCAATGTGTGGCAGGTGACGTGGCAAGTTGCAATCCGCAATGTGTGGCAGGCAACGTGGCAAGTGACAATCCGCAATGTGTGGCAGGTGACGTGGCAAGTGACAATCCCCAATGTGTGGCAGGTGACGTGGCAAGTGGCAATCGACAATGTGTGTCAGGCAACGTGGCAAGTGACAATCCGCAATGTGCGGCAGGTGACGTGGCAATCCGCAATGTGTGGCAGGCTACGTGGCAATCCGCATCTGGTGGCAGGCGACGTGGCAAGTGACAATCCGCAATGTGTGGCAGGTGACGTGGCAAGTGACAATCCGCAATGTGTGGCAGGCTACCTTGCAAGTGGCAATCCGCAATGTGTGGCAGGCTACGTGGCAAGTGACAATCCGCAATGTGTGGCAGGTGACGTGGCAAGTGACAATCCACATTTGGTGGCAGGCGACATGGCAAGTGACATCCTCAGGGCTCCCACTGATTCTGCATTATGGTGAGATGAACCGTTTAATTTTATATTACAATGTATTAATAGAAATAATGCACTTCAATCATCCTGACACCATAACAACCATGGTGCCGTAATGATTGAAGCGCAAATACCAGCCATTTCCCATATAAATTGCCCCCAAAAAAACATATTTTATAGCAGTGCCCCTCCCGAGACTAGACTCTGGATCCGCCCCTGTGTGTAAGTGCTCAGAATTGTTTGGTGACTCGGCAAGATAGGAGTTTGTAACCTTTGGGGGTCTATGTGATACGTCGTGAGAATTTCCTATGTGAGGTGTGTTCATCATCAGTTGTTTGATGATATTGAGAATGTCAATCCAAGGAGTAGTGGGGGTAAAGGCCTATGTGAATGGTATTAGTGACCGACTCTTGCTTCCCTCTCCAGGAAGCTGATTTTATTTGGAGTGATCATTCTGGCTTTTCAGACTTGTGGTGGGGGGGTGGTCTTCCTGGTAGTGGGATTCCAGTATTCCTGTAATAAACTATAAAGGGGGTGTTTATCTATAGTGTGTAAATACTAGTATTTAAATTTGTAAAGCATTTAGTCTGGAAAATTCCGTCGTTGTTTGGAAGTGTGTCCAGCAGGCCCACTTAATTTCAAATTTCTTTGGAGTATCTCGTGCACTTTGAATGAGTTCTTCCATTTCAGATTTTTTTTGATTGTTCCAAACCATTCCTTGAGTGATGGGATCCTTTGGGTCTTACAATGGACGGGGATACATTGCTTTGCCGCATTGATCATATGCATCACTAGTGATTTGTGGTAGGAAAGGTGAGGTAGGTGTGTGTGGTGTAAGAGAAACTGGGTAGGGGACAATTTCAGGTCATGTGACGTGTGAGGTAATTTGGTGTTCTTCTTTCCAAAAAATTTGGATAGGTGGTCATGTCCACCATATGTGTAACAATGTGCCACGATCCTCCTGACATCTCCAACAAGTCTGGTATGGTGGGGTTAATTTTCTGGAGTAGAGTTGGGACGCAATACCAGCGTGATTGTATTTTTGTAGCCATTTTCCTGTGCTTATACATTAATTGTAAAGCCCTTGTGGATGTTTAGGTATATTTTACCCCAGTCCTCTGGTGACAAGGGAGTAGATAGATCTCTTTCCCAAGCTTTGCACATTGCTGAATCAGTGGGCTAATATTCCATGAAAAGAAGGGAATGGATTGTGGATATAAGATGGGTTTGGGGTGGTGTTTGTGTACAAAGTCTTTCAAAAGGTGTCAGAACTCTAAAGCAGGAGGCTTTTTTGTCTAATGTCCTTAGAAAGTGTATGATCTGTAGGTATGTCCACGATGGGATAGGGGGTTTATCTAAAAGTGTAGTGAGATGATAGGCTAAGCAAACTTTGTCATGTTCGTAGAAGTGATGTACTAGAATTTGGTCTTGTGGCCAAAACTGTTGGAGGAAGCTGAAGTCATGGGGCCTGGTGTGGATGATAAAGGGATGTGCTTGCATGTTCTGTGGAAACAGGTTATAGTGGGCTTAATTAGTGGATGCAATCCTACTTCCAGGGGAGTGTGATGGCTCTGCATCCACGGTATGCATTTAAGAGGCAGAGCCATGAAGGATGCCTCCAAACCTACCCAGTCTTTCGTTGGTGTGTGTATGTTGTAAGTCAATGATGCGAGTCAGGTGGACAGCCTTGTAGTAGTTCTGTAAATCTGGGAGGTCAATCCCCCCTAAGTGTTTAGGTAGGGAGAGATGTTCGTATTTTATTCTAGGTCTGTGAGGTAGTTCTAATTTTTATGTTACACGATATTAGTGCAAATGTTCATGAAAGGCAAAATTTCAGTAAAAAATTAAAGGTAATCACTGGTCACATAAATGCAATTTATTACCTAATTTCTTGTCGGTAAGGCCCCTTTCACACGGGCGGATAGAATGGTGCTTTTAGCTGCGGATTTTCTAGTTTTCCACCGCAGCCAAAGGCACACAATGCTTTCCTATGGCCCTGTTCACACACAGCGTTTAACTGCGATTTCGTTACGTGGGGTTCGGTGCGAATAGAAAAAATAGAATTGTATGCGTCCAGGTGCGATGTAGCGCAGCTATAAGCACATAACCGCAGGTAATCGCAGTCTTTTGTGTCAAATGCGGCCAGCAGCGTTAAAGAAGAAAAAAACACCCGGAAGCACATCCTAATCAGCAGGTGTACCTGGGAAATGACACAGGAAGTTGAGAGGGATGAAAGGGGAGAAGACAGCATGGCGGCAAGAGATATCTCGCACGAGGCCATCATCGCACTGGTGCATGCCCGACCAGAGTTATGGGACTCAGAATGCCCAGGATATGCAGACCGAGTGCTGAAGAGAGCAAAGTGGGAGGAAGTCTACAAATATGTCACACCGAACTGGGACGAGATGTCTGCAACTGAACAGGATAACCGAGGTGAGTGCAAGGTTTGTTGTGTCTATGCAGCAGGGTACACATGCATCCTAGTAAAGATTTTACCCCCTAATGACCAGGCCATTTTATAGCAATACAGCACTTTGTCACTGACAATGCTGCAAATTCCACAAAATTAGACATGCTATCTGCCAATAGAACTTAACCAAAAAGTGCATTCTATGTTTTTTATATATTGCAGGAAAGGAGGTTTATACACGTTGGAGGTCCCTGCGCGACCGTTACAAAAAAGAAGTCAACGAAGAGAAGGCTGCGGAGAGAAGCGGAGCACCCTCAACTAGTCGCAGGCCTAACCCCCATGCAGAGGCTTTGTCATTTTTGAGGCGCACCACTGAGATGCGCGCGTAAGTATATCCATTTATTTTACTTAGCGATTTGTGACCAGTAAAGGCATATTCATGTTCACTTTTTTTTTTAAACGTGTAATCTTTATTGTTACCTAGAACTGTGTCAGGTGTCCCTGTGAGAGCAAGCGCAAGGCGCGAAAGTTCGTCGCCATCACCATCAGGAGACGCTGACACCAGTCAAGAAACCACAGAGACAGTGTCATCCCAAGAATATCATCCATCCACTCAAGAACCTGCGGTATGTATTTTAAAAATGTCACAATTTCTGTCCACAAAAAAACGTATTACTTACATTTTGAAAAGGCAGCTGGTGTTGGCACAAATGTTGGAGAAACAACAACAGCTTATTTTTGTGCAAGGTGTGACTTGTTCTTCTGGCTTTGGAGGTCTTCAGTGAGATCAGGTTTTTGCGGCAAAACAAGTACCTGTGTGTGATCTATTCTAAACAGGTGCTGCAATATTTGTACAAGCCTTATCATCATCATATGCTGTTCACTAAAGTGTGACCTCAGTATCAGATGCATAATCTATATATTATAACTATTGCAGGCAAATCCAGATAGGAGAATCAGGTCTACTTCCACCACCCGTCGAACACGTACTCAACAAGAGACACCTTTTGAGGAATATTTCAACCGTATCATTGAAGAAATGAGAAAACAATCACAAAACCAGGCCAAAGATGATGAATTCCTCAACATCTCAGACCCAGATGTTATGTTCTTGAGAATGTTGCTTTGTGTAATCAGGGAGATTCCTGCAGATAAGCGCACTGAGGTCAGGGGTGATATATATGCCTATTTAACGTATATTGTGTCCGCTTGCAAAGAGCAACGCCCATATCCTAAATTTCAGCCATGGGCTATGGGTTTTAATTCACCTAGTGGCTCTTTCAGTAGACCAATGCCCAGTCAGCAGTGCCATGACACAACATCTGCCATTAACCCTTATGCAGGACCCCCACCACTGTATACACCTTACCCGTCTAATCCTGGTTACCAAAGGATGCATGTGCAGCCACAACCAGTGTCTTCACCCTCATCTTCCCATTCAGGATCACCCGTAGATGTTGGCAGTGAACCAAGCCATTCTTCCCTGCAGAACCCTAATTATCCAATTTATGAAAACTTATAGTATTCCTATGGCAGTGATATGACAGTTTTATTTTTCTTGTTGTGTAATGTTACTTTTAATGTTTTACCTACACTACTTAATGTTTTACCTACACGAACTAATGTTTACAACCAACCTCAGATTCCTCCATGTACACTGAACTGTACGCACAGAAGAATCTCCCACTGTCCCAAGCTTATACATGTTGCTACTTGGCCCCACTTGCTCTCACAATACCTGAACTTTCTGATTGGGTGCTAGCATTGTTTAGGTTGAGAGCCTTGGCCCAGTGGGAGATTACCCCATCTACACAGTGGAGTGTACATGGAGACATCTTTTGCACTTTCTCCATCTAGCCAAATATTTCAGAACTGTTTGCCGCACTCAGTGCCCATCTTTGGCCCCTTTCACACGGGGCGGAACAGTAATGATCTGCCCCGTGATGATCCGCTCGCTCAGAGTGGATTGCTCCGTTGACCCCGCTGAGCCGGCTGCGGACAGGGCGGTCTCCGCACACTGTGCAGGGACCGCCCTGTCAGCTCTCCGCTCTCCTCTATGGTGATCGGACGAGCACGGACCGTCTGTCCGTGTCCATCCGATCCGCTCTGCAGACGGATAGAATAGGATTTTCCTCCGTCTGCAGAATCGGACTGTTGCGGAGGCGGATGATATCGGGTGCCACCGCAATTGTCCGATTCTGTAGACGGAGGGAAATCCAATTTTTCTAGCCGTCTGCAGAGCGGATTGGATGAACACGGACAGATGGTCCGTGCTCTTCCGATCCCCATAGAAGAGAACAGAGAGCTCACAGGGCGGTCCCTGCACAGTGTGTCGGGACAGCCCTGTCTGCCACCGGCTCAGTGGGGACAATGGACAATGGAACGATCCCTGCCGACCGAGCGGATCATCACGGGACGGATCATTACTGATCTGCCCTGTGTGAAAGGGGCCTTACAGCACTTCAGGAATACTGTAACCTTTTTTTTTTTAGGAGGGTAGTGGGGGATATTTTGTGGACTCGTTATCTGTTGCACTTGAAATTCAATACTTGAAACTTGAAATTCAATACTTGAAACTAAAAGGAGATTTTATATATATATATTCCAAAGGAATTAAAAAACATTTTTCTATACTTGCAAGCATTCAATGTTTTTGTAAGGTTTGTCTATTTTTTATACACCCTGTGCATAGCAAAAGATAGAAATAAAAACAATTTAAATTGTTGAAAATTGTTGACTACTTTATTTACGGCAAACATGAAAACTGACACAAAAACTTGAAAACTGTGATGAAAAAACTTTGACATGTAAGGTCCATGCAACACCGGTTAAAAATTTACACATAGTCCAATTGCCATGGCAGCTGTCCATCTTCACTCAAAAAGTAATCAGTGAAATGTTCACGGACTTGTAGGGCCTGATTACTTGGACGAGTGCCAGTAACATGACCTATGGGATCCTCAGAAACAGGGGTTTCGGTGGCCACGATCTCCTTACCCCTCAAAAAATTGTGGAGAACACAACATGCTAGAACCACATTGACGGCATGATCAACTTCTAGATGCATGGCTGTCATGAAAACACGCCATTTGGCAGTGCAAATGCCAAATGCGCACTCAACCATTCTTCTAGCTCTGCTGAGTCGATAGTTAAAAATTCGCCTCCTGGCAGTGAGACCATGCCTGGTATAGGGCCTTAGCAGGTGAGCAGATAAGGCAAATGCCTCATCTCCCAGCACTACAAATGGAAGATCTGGTCCAGTAGTACCAGGGAGAGGCCTTGACTGTGGCACCTGAAATTCGCCATATTGAAACCGCCACCCCATTACGGAATTTCTGAAAATTCTAGAATCTCCAGAACTCCCATACGCTCCAACATCCACAGCGATGAACTTCATATTTGCATCGCTGAGTCCCAGAAGCACAATGGAAAAGTATTTCTTATAGTTGAAAAAGCGGGAACCGGATTTTGGAGGCTTGATGAGCCGGATGTGTTTCCCATCTAATGCCCCAATGCAGTTTGGGAAGTTGGTCTTCTCCCAAAATTCCTCCGCTATTTCCTCCCACAGACTGGATGTTGGCTCCGGCATGACTGATGTTCTCAGTTCTTCCCAGATAATATGACAGGTATCGTGCACAATGGTGGATACGGTGGAAATTCCCATCAGAAATTGATGATGGAGGGAGGTGAAACTGGCACCAGTGGCAAGGTATCTGCAATACAAAATTGATAACAATTCAGAAAATATAAAATATAGTAAAATAAATAAAATTCAAAAAAAAAAATCAATATACATATGGAGTTCTACATGGTAACAAATAAACATCAGCATCTATATAAGCTGATGACTTTTAACACATTGCAGCCCAAAGATGAAACATCCCTCGGCTCTGGTAGTAGGTGCTGGCATCCAAACAGGAAGCCTGGTGGTGGGTTGGTCTAGTACAAAATATTATTTGGTGGTACCTTGCTTGTTAATGCAAAATTCTGCCTTTGTGTTCAGAGCTCACCTACATAATGAGAAACTACTGAAATTTGATGACGTTTCCTATTTGCAAAAAATAAAACTGACTGTGCAAGGCACGATAGATAGTTTTCAAGGATAAAAAATAATGGTAATGGTAGTAATGTGCGAAAAATCGCTGTTGTGATATAGATTAGGTCATAGATTCATCTATATATATATATAGATATATATATATATATATATATATATATATATATATATATATATATATACACATACACACTATTGCCAATATTGCCTAAGCCTGCATGTACATGAATTTAAGCATTTGTTCAACATATGGAAACCCTACCTTAAAGTAAGTAACAGCCGTTCTTCTGGACTAATGCTTCTTCGCATATTGGTCGTGGTTCTGGTCAGGTGTCCTCTAACAAGTACCAACAGCTCATTGAAGCACGCCACCGACATCCTTGTGTAATTATGGAACTTGTCCCCATGAGTCCTCAGCTCACCGAACATGAGGGCAAAGTAGCCGATCGATAGGCGCTGGGACGTTAAGGGATGGACCCAGTAACGACGAGGACGTCGCCTACTCTGGATCGCTCTTCTTGTCTTCATCCTCATCATCAGCAAAATGAGCATTGCAAGCAAACTACCCATATTTGCATTCATTTTTTCAAAAAACTCTGGCACAAAACTGAGCACTCCTCTCCCTGCAAAACTCCAACACACACTCAGCCAGAGAACAAAGAAACAGGTTTAAATACAGAGGACCGCAATGCATCATGGGTACATTCCAGGGAACAAAAACATAAATAAATAAAAGGGTTGCTATGGGAATAAAAACTGCATTTAAACGCAACCGCATAAAAAACGCACGTAAACGCAGGTAAGCGCACTGTGCAAACGCAGCTGATCGCTGTGCCTGGAGCCTTGAATTTTGTAGAAAAAAACAAACATGATAAACTGCGGCAGAACAGCCGCCCGTGTGAAAGGGGCCTAAAACAGAAAAGATGAGGTTGTGCCCAGTAATTGCAGTAGATACCCATGTCAAACCTTAAAATTGTGTGCTCCCGCAATGCTTTTAAAGCCTCTATAGGTCATCAGTTTAGAGTTACACAGGAATACTGGTACTAAAATTATTGCTCTCACTCTGGCGTGCACGCTGATTTATAACATGTGTAGGGCAATCACCGTTTTTAAATGTAGGTGCCCCATCGCAAGCATTTTTGTAGATGTGGGTGTTTGAGGGAGCCCTAAAAAATTATAATGATAATAAAAAAAAATTATGTCTCCTTATATGTTTAAAACATTTTGGGTTTAATTTTTATTTATTTATTTATTTTTACATAACTTTTATTGCTATCACATAGGGGACTAATAGCCCCCTCTGTGATCACATATAGGTGACAGGTTCTCTTTATGGAGATACCTGGGGTCTATTAGACCCTGGATGTCTCCTGTCTAATACACTGCAGCTGATGGAAAACAGACCATGTTCTATCAGCTGCTTCCCCCAACACCAATGCCGGAGAATGACAGGTCCGGTCCAGGTAGTGACATCATACATGTCTGTGTACAGGAGGATGACTGAGCGGATGGAGAGCCACTGAGCTCCCCCTTCCCATCTCAATGACACCCGCCATGACAGCACCATTGGGAGAGGAGCCCGGTAAACATAGCGAGGCAGTTGCATGGGGGGGAGGCGGCACATCACAGCGGTGGTCGTGGAAGAGATTGGTGGCTTTACAGCCACTTGTATCACTTCCACATGAAAGCCAACAGTCGGCTTTACTACAGTACACACACTCCCAGGTGCTATGTGGTTGGGAATTCGGATTTTACCGCCCTCCAGTCCTGGCGCCCTAAGGAGGATGCTTAAGCTGCCTTATGGTAGCTCCGTCCCTGTATCTGATTCGTTTAGTTCTAGAAGAGCTTTTTCTTTGGTCTTCCAAATCTTGCCTTCACTGTAACATTTCCCTCTGGCTTTCATTCCCTAAACAAATACTAATATTAAAAATGAAATCCAGAAGTTATGGTCAAAACTTTAAAATCATATATTTTCTTTTAGACATATTTATATTTTCTTGGGATTAAAATGTTTAAAACTCAGCTATAAGAATGTTTTCAAATTCTAAAATATATAAAGGCCATTTATTGTCATTCCCACGAGAATATCTTGAAATTCTTCTTTGCTTTGTATCATCCGTACTTCAATATGTCTACTTTTTATTTCTGGTATCACATAATTTGTCTTATATTCTGTACATGTAATTTATTTTAACATAAAATAAAAAATTTTGAACGAGAAAAATGAAATCCTATTTTGTTAACTGTGAACAGACATTTAGAACCCCTGATCATAACATTCTGCCATTTGACATGGCACATGCCTCTGATTTGAAGAAGAAACACATATTTCAAAATGTTTTCATCTCCATAAGCCCAACTGTCGAATAATGTTTTATATGCTTACCATTTAATCTATAAGGCAAAATGGTTCAATTACATACACCAGGAGATCTCATCTTTGCTTTGGGGTATATATTTTTTTCAAATCCTTCAATAACTCTTTATGACAGAACTATAAATGTAAGATATCATGTATAAATAAACTGTAGAATGACATAATAAAAAGACAAAAACGAGCATTGTGATCTATAGTCTGCTTAGAGAATTTTGATTGACACACTAAGTTCCACCTGCACAGCAACCAATTGTCCCTATAAATTACATCCAAATGTTGTCAGCTCTGTTAAATCACAGCAGTGTACTAGTTTTATAAACTATTTGATCTGTTAAATGTAAACCTTCAGTGTGTTGATGATGTTATAAACTCACACTTGGCACATCAACACTAAGACAGCTTTGCGGCAGGCCAGATGATTACTAAAGGCTGATGGATGAGGAATTAGCTAGAGCTTTCTTAACATTGAAAAACCATATAAAACATACAGTACACTATGTCAAATTTTACCAAGACTTGTTACTAATTCTTCAGCCTCAAAAGACAAGTGTAATGTACATGACATTTATTTAATAAATGACCTGGGTATAGTTTACTGTCATTCTCTAGATAAAATTCTCAGTTCATTACCAATTTATATGCAAGTCCAGCTGTTTTCCTGCCATTCTTGCTACATGGTGCAATGACCTAAGCCATGAAAGATTTACAGTATATGAAAAGGATTATGACTTTTTTAATAGCATATTGGTTATCAGGCAAGCTCTGCAATCTCAATGGTCTCATAATTTTATGAGACAGTTTTTAGAACTGCTATTTAAAGAGTAACTCCACTTTTATTGAGGAAAAAAGTATTCCCTCTGGGTGATGAATGTATGCTATATTACCAAAAGTATTGAGACGCTTGCCTTTACACATACATGAACTTTAATGGAATCCCGGTCTTAGTCCGTAGGGCTCAATATTGTGTGGCCCACCCTTTGCAGCTATAACAGCTTCAATGTTTCTAGGAAGGCTGTCCACAAGGTTTAGAAATGTGTCATTGGGAATGTTTGACCATTCTCCCAGAAGCGTATTTGTGAGGTCAGGCACTGATGAGGAGGAGAAGGTTCGGCATGTTGTGTCCGCTCTAATTCATCCCAAAGGTGTTCTATTGGGTGGAGCTCAGGACTCTATGCAAGCCAGTTAAGTTCCTCCAACACAAAGTCGCTCATCCATGTGTAGCACTGACCCCCGAAGGAGTTGCTGGTTTTATTGGGCTTACCGTTACCTTCTTTACTTTGCCTCCGTCTAGGGGTTCCCGTGGTAGATGGCCCAAAGAAATGCAGAAACTGACACTGGATCTTCTTTTGGGTTTATTTATTTAGAAGATAACACAGCCTCTTATATGAAGGGTAGAGGGTTAAGAGGAAAGTTCAGGTACTTTTGGACTACAAAAATAGAAAGTCTCTCATAGAAGAATCCAGAGAATTACCGTTTCACAGCTGGATTCTCACAACCTCCGGATAGACCTCCTCTCACTAGGCCTAGCAGCCGCTAGAGTGACATGAGCGCATCGGGATCATGCCGATGTGCAGGAACGCCTGCGCGTGATCCCCCTCCTTCTGAGGGAAATCCCTGAACATCCACTCAGAAGGAGAGAACACCCGGCCCTACATATGCAGTGGCCGGGTGGGAAGTGGTTAATATAGGGCAGTGATGGCGAACCTTGGCACCCCAGATGTTTTGGAACTACATTTCCCATGATGCTCATGCACTCTGCAGTGGAGTTGAGCATCATGGGAAATGTAGTTCCAAAACATCTGGGGTGCCAAGGTTCACCATCACTGATATAGGGGGTCAACAATGCCAAAAGTTGGTGAAAGCAGGGGTCTGTCATCCGGAGATAATTACGAAAATCATCTGGATTGTTCTCCTGGAGCTCCCTCAGCAAAGGCATATGACTTAATTGGTCATGATTAATAAAGCAACCTATTTTTGGTTCAAAAAATCCTCCTCCTCCTGTTCCTGGACTGGACTTTGATCAAAGTAATAACTCCAAGGCCAATAATAAATAACACGTTATCTCCTCCAAAAAAGGGAAAAAACTGCGCTTAGAAAAAAAATTTGGGAAAAAAATAAAAAATAAAAATGACAAGCAGCAGCTAGGGGAGAAGCTGCTCTAAAACAATGAATCCTATATATTTAACCTCAACCAAAATGATTTTGTGAAAATAGGTAAAAAAAAACGAATAAAAATAAAAATAAGTATTTAGAATTGCTCAATATAAGTGAAAAAATATGTACAAAAAATATGTAGTCCCAATTAGATGTCCACAGTGATTATTTGAAAAGACTTCCAAACAGAAAAAAAACACCCAGACGGAAAAAACACCAGTGATATCCACAGCGAAGTCCACCACCACCTTGTAAAATTGCTGCTTACCAGAAAGTAAGCCAAATGCGCAGTTGGCTTTAACCCAGCCTGGGCCTTTAATTCCCAAATGGATACGACAGCAGTGAACTTTTTGAAGACTTGAAGTCATAGACAAACTTTTGGCTCCACACGTGTTTAACCCAGAAAAAAGATTGTGTAACATAGCGTAATATTGTCAAAAAATAAAATAAAATAAAAAGCACATAATTGCACTTATAGTGTAAATCAAATTTATATGCAGAAAATAAATATAAACACCCAGTGATTCAAACGAATAATCTGACGAATTCAAGTGTCCTAACACCACATAGAGGGCCTCCTTACCGGATAACAAGCCCACAAATGCAAACAATCTACCAAATAGATAGGTCCTCAGCTTCATACACAGGGGGAATCAGATGATGATTGGTCCAAATGCACAGCAAAGACAGAACTCTGTAACTCACGTTACGTTACATTATCTCCTCCGATTCCACAACATGGCTTGTTGACGAACGGCGGTTCAGAAACTAACAGAAAAACGCTAAATGAAAAGCGTGAAATGAAAAGCAAGAAATGGAAAGCGTGAATCAACACTCCCCAGACTTCTACTAACACAAATTTAGCAGAAGGAGCCCAAAGGGTGGCACTAAAGAGCTGAAAAACAACGTAGTACGTCACTACGTTCATGTTTGTTGGCCGACAATTCCTTGCCGTTTGTATGCAAGACAAGTCCCTGGCCAACGCCCTTCGGACAAAAGTCCGAGGTTTTGTCTGCGGAAAATCTGATCGAGTGTATGAGGCTTTAGACCCTAACCTTGACCCTAACCTAAATCAAACCCTGATCTAGCTATTTTATCTTTATCTATATATTTTTTTGCACACAATTTTCTCCTCTAGCAAAGTATAAAAAAACACAATGGTGGACTTCCGGTGAATGTCACTGAGATAACTAATCACAGGCTATATCAGTGATCAGGTGATTTATATCCTCCCAGTTCCCAGTCATTAATATGAGACCTGGAGCTGTCCATGACAACTCAGTCTCTGTGCTGGGAGTGTGCTGTGCAGTCCTATGGATGAAGGCACACTTCTGTGATTCCATGTATACAGGGTGTGCATGCTTGGTGAGACGGGTTTAACAGAGAGCATAAGTAAGGCCTTCTTCACATGGGCGTACTTAAGAGTACACCCGTGTGAGCATAACTTCCAAATTTAGAACTTGAGAATGAGGGACACTCCAGGGAGATAGTGACCTGTGGTGCACAAAAAGTGGGTGTGACAAACTGTTAACAGTGGGAGTGGCTAAATGGACATGGTTAAACAAAACCTGGGCTTCCTTGTACCTATAAAATATGTTTTGATTGCTGTGCCACATACAAAAGTCTCATAGACACATATAAACTTCAGCACAATCATCAAATAAAAGCTTCCATTACATATGGGTTGTACACACTGAATAGACTGAGAGCTAACACTTTGTCTGAGCCTGCCTTCAAGAAGAATTTCATTAAAATATTCAGGGACTGCTTAGCAACCAGCAACTGTTGGTACAAATAACACTTTAATGAGGAGTATGTAATATACAATATAGTGTATACAGTGCACTAGAGTGCAGGGTCAGGTGTGTGTAATGCACAACGTACAAGGGTCAGAAGTACATAACGCACAGAGTGATGCATTCAGCGGAAGTTTAGAAATACATATAATAGGGTTCAGGGGTCAGGGGTGTGCAATGCAATGTATTCAAGGATCAGGGTCCAGGAGGATGTAAAGCCCAGAATGCAGAAGACAGGAGTGTGTAATGCATAGCATTGAGCAGTCAGAGTTATGTAAGTGTGAGTTATACAGTGTAGAGCTCAGGAGAGTACAAAATTCCTCCTGCACACAGTACTCTCCCTTTACCCTTTCAGCAAAAGCCCCCACTCCCACCTCTCAAAAACAAAATCCAGAACTAATCTGCACACTCCAAAAACAAATCTTTGCCCTCCCAAGCACCAATCCTCTCCCCCACTCCCTTCCAAAACACATTTCCCCCAAACCTCCACTTCCATCACAAATCTTCTTCCCCCTCCCCAGCAAAAATCTTCCTCCACCCCCGAATCTGCCCTCACAGCACATTCCCCCTTTCTTCCCAATCTCAGCACAAATCCTTACCCTCCTCAATTCCCCCCACCATCACAAATTATTTTCTTCTCCAATGATCCCCCCTCCCCCCGGCACATTGCCTTCTTCCCCATAATCCCAGAAAATATCCTCTTTTTACCCAATCCCCCCCTGCACAAATCATCTTCTAAATCCTCCCTAACAGCACAACTAATTCATGCCAGTACAAATCCCCTCCTCCCATTCCCCCTCTCCAAATCCCCCAGTATAAATTCTCCTTTCCCCAGTCCACCCTTCCAGCACCACAATTGCTCCCATAAATTTCTCTCTCCAAGCAAGTCTCTCCCCCTGCCCTCTCCAAGCACAACACCCTCTGAATTTCCATTTCTAGCACAAATTCTGTCCCTCAAACCCCACCCAGCACAAATCTGTTGCCACCCCCCACATTTCCCCTCTAAGCACAACACCCTATCCCAGAACAGCCCCACCCCCATTTCTCCCTTACAAATCCCTCTACCATGACCCCCCTGAGCACAACTCCTCTCCCCCTTTCTAGTACAAATCTGCCCCAATGCCCCCTTCTAGCAAAATGTCTCTCCCCTCCCAAGCGCCCCCCAACACGTGCCATTTTAGTCAGGGCCTCATGTCTCATCTGATTTCTGTGAGTGAGTTTGTGCTGACAGTGATGGCAGGGATTGGGTCTGGTTGGGGAAGGAGTCAGTGACACCTTAGCTAGTCTCAGGAGGAGGTAGAGTCTGTATGAGAGCCATGAATTTCACTGCTGTCCTCTTCTCCCCAATGGTCATCACCGACCCACCCCACTGACAGCATACATCCCACTAATCATCATTTTCTATAGATTAATAGGAGCCTTTCCTGGGGCTCCCTACCTGCCCCAGGAGACACACTGCACCTATTTCACTTACTGATGATACTTACACTGAGTGGAGCCCAGTGCCAGCACAGGGATTCTGGGATTCTAGTCCAGATCCACGGGACCCTGGAACTTACTGGAAATTTTGCAACGGTCCCATGGAATCCAGGATAATTTGGGAGGTATGTGTGTGAGGTCATGTTTTGTCTGCACAGGATACACTGATGTTCCAGTTAATTGGGATGCAGTGATTTCACAGACACAGATGCTGCTCCCAATTTGTCATCCATGTGGGCGTGGGTGAATGCAGATGAGTGTCCCCAAACATACAATGTTTGGCGTATTGCATATTATGAGAATCCAGCTACAATAAAAGATAAAAAAATCTGTAATAATTTATATTTAGACAGATGATCAGTGTTCCTCAACCTTTTTTCAATCAAGGCACCCTTTAAATTCTGGACATTCTCAAGGCACCCTCTAAAATTATGGACAGCCTTGAGGCATCCCATTCTAAAGTGTAAAACACTATTCTAATAGTTTTACATAATTCATCAACATCCACACATGTTGAACACCCAACATTAGAGGTGATTTATTCTTCCAAATCCAATACACTTTTGCACTTTCCCTCAGTTTTTCACCATCACTCAGCTAATGTGACCCCAGCTTTGACAGAGAGGGGCAGGGAAGGGTCATTGGTTGTTAGGACATCGGTGGCTAGAAGGTTGTAATGGTGCAAATTGAAAACCTATGGCTTTGTGTAACCAAAAGGAAGACTTCAGTCATCTGCTGGCTTGTATACAATTTGGGGCAATTTTTAGGCATTTAGCCAAGGCATCCCTGAAGAAGACTCAATGAACCCCAGGGTGCCTGGGTACCCTGGTTGAAAAAGGCTGATCTAGATAATGTTAAACTGCAAGTAATATTTGAACCATAACTCTCTTTCTCTATTAAGCTTAATTTACTGTTTGTTGCAGTGAGCAATCTTCTACCTATTTTAGAGCCCAATATCAGACACAAACGGGAACTATGAAATGTTACTGCAAAATCCCAAATTTGGATTTCCTGTGACAGCTGTTAACAGAAAACAGTATATTTAGGGCATTTGTGATTACTTTTAAAAGATCATACATGTTAAGACATACTTTACAACAGCTGTCAAGTGCTGAATATCCTTTCTCTGGAATGTGAAGCTCATAAAGAAAAATTTATGTCAAACAATAAGTTGGTCATTTTGTGCTGTCACCACATTCCAACTAGAGAACTGAATCAGATATGTGAATGAAGATTTAGTTGAAAACCTTTTACATACAGTATAATCCTATGTGGTATTCAAGACCCCGGGTCATTCTAACATAATATAATCGGATAATAAACTTCTGGCACAGGATGTAGTATCTTGTCTTTTTGTACATTGTCTGTTCAAACTGGCAAACATTTCTAGTCGATTTATGAAAATCATAAGTGAGTGAAATACTAGGGATTCATTGTTTTATTTAACCGGTTCCCGATCAGCGCACGATGATGTACGTCGACAGAATGGTACGGGCAGGCATATTGGCGTACAGGTACGTCCAATCTTCAATGCCGCCCTGCCATCGGGAGCGCGCCGCCGGCGGCGCGCTCCCACGCTGGTTGGGACCCCCGTGAGTCCGGTCGCGGGACCCGCGGACTCGATCGCCGCGGGCATACCCGCGATCGTCTCACGGGACGGCTGAATGGAGGAAATGCCGTGTAAACAGCATTTCTCCATTCTGCCTAGCAACTAGTGACGCTGATCTCTGCTCCATGTGATTGGAGCAGAGATCAGTGTTCACTAAATGAAACCCCAACCCCCCCACAGTTAGAAACACACCCCTAGGAACACTTAACCCCTACACTGCCACCCACTGGTTAACCCTTTCACTGCCAGTGTCATTTACACAGGAATCACTGCATTTATATAGCAGTGATTACTGTATAAATGACAATAGTCCCAAAAATGTGTCAAAAATGTCCGATGGGTCCCCCACAATGTCGCGGTCACAATAAAAATCGCTGATTGCCGCCATTACTAGTAAAAAAAAAATAATAATAATTATTAATAAAAATGCTATAAAACTATCCCTATTTTGTAAACGCTATAACTTTTGCGCAAACCAATCAATAATCACTTATTGCGATTTTTTTTACCAAAAATATGTAGAAGAATACGTATCGGCCTAAACTGAGGGAAAAAATGTTTTTTTTATATTTTTGAGGGATATTTATTATAACAAAAAGTAAAAAATAATGCCTTTTTTTCAAAATTGTCGCTCTATTTTTGTTTATAGCTCAAAAAATAAAAACCGCAGGGGTGATCAAATACCCCCAAAAGAAAGCTCTATTTGTGGGGAAAAAAGGACGTCAATTTTGTTTGGGAGCCATGTCGTACGACCGCGCAATTGTCAGTTAAAGCGACGCAGTGCCGAATCGCAAAAAGTGGTCTGGTCTTTGACCAGCAAAATGGTCCGGTCTGTAAGTGGTTAATCTCCAATTCAAGATATATATATATCTATATATATCTATCTATCTATCTATATATATATATATATATATATATATATTTTTATTTTTTATTTTTTTTTCTATTAAATTCTTCAATTTACAACAACATTTTTCATTTTAAACGTTTTTATTATGTTTTCATAAGTTTAAACAACAGATGTACAGTAATATCATATGTGGAAATACAATATTTGAAAGAATAGAAAATAGAAATTAAGTTTCATTAGTAATAAACATTAAAATAAGCTATACGGTAAGAATTAGTAGATGATACAAAGTTACTTGTAACATATATGACTGAAATTAGGATACTTCTTATTTCAGGAATGAGTATGGAGAATAGAAATAATTCACTAGAATATTGTACATATGGTTTTGAATGAAGAATTAGGTAGTTAAAATATGTATGAGATGGTACATTAGAAGTGTTACAGGGCAATCAAAAGAAACAGCTACGTTTTCCAGGGCCAAGTTCCTGCAAATTGGCTTGGCATTATCTGGAAATATGAGTAATATTTCAGATTATCCTGTAAGATTCCTATTAGAGTAAAAATAACTAGTATAAAGAGAAGGGGAAGGGATAATGTTAAGATGAAGAGACACTGGGATGTGAAATCGGGTATGTCTCCAGAGGGGGCAGTAGACTCGGCAGGTAAAAAATGAATGAATTCATTAAATCACATGGATCTTAAGCCTTTAAGGGAGTAGTAAAGAGGTGTCAAAGCCCGGTAGTAGGAAATGTTCAATCCATGGTGTCCACAGGACTTCAAATTTAGATATATTATCAAGATAGATAGCTTCTGTTTTAGCATAAATTAGGGATTGGGTAACTCTTTGTTTGACTAATGATATATCAAGTGAATCTGTTTTACAAGCTTTCGCTATGACCTGTTTTGCTGCTGTTGTTACAAAGGGCATGAGTTTAAATTGCCGGTTTGACAAGGTATTTGGTTTACTATCCAGAAGTGCAATAGGTGCGTCAGGCAGTAATATAACTTTGAACATTGTGGAAAGAATATTAAATCCTTCTGACCAAAGGGAAATGACAATATTACATTCCCACCAGATATGTACCGAGTACCTAGAGTAGAGCAGCTACGAAAGCAAGGGGAAGGATATTGTGGAGAGAATTTAGAAATTCTGACTGGGACTAAGTACCATCTTGTGAGTATCTTATAATTGGATTTGAGAGCCTCTACATTTGGGGAGGCAGACTTTGTTGTTTGCCAGATTTGTAACCAATTTATGTCTGATTGTAATTGAAGATCTTTTTCCCATTTGGTAGTATATGTTGAGGGCATAGAGGCAATGTGTGATAGTAAACAGGTGTATAGTTTGGAAATGAGACCACGTTTATGTTGATCTGATTTACAGGCTTGTTCAAATACAGTGAAGCTTGGTGTTTTCGTATCAGAGGGTGCATTGTTGTGGAAAAAGTTTTTTATTTGAAGATTTTCTAAAATATCTGTATGTGGAAGATCATAGTTTTCACAAAGAGTAGGAAATGGTGTGATTAGAGAAGATTTATAGAAATGATGAGTGCAGGTCAAACCAGCTTGTGACCAGGCCGAAAACGAGTTTGGGAAGGACCAAGCTGGGTAGAATGAGAGATTATGGAGGAAGGAGAGAAGAGGATTACGTCTAGATTGTAGGCCAAATTGTGTTTTTAACCTATCCCAAATGGATAGGCTGTGTTTGGTAACGGGATTCGGTACTGTCCAGTGTTGCATTGGTTTTAGCCAAAGAAGATTTGCCATGGATAGAGGGTCACAAACGACCGATTCTACTGCTACCCAAAGTGGGATTTCCATCTTAGCGTGGTATTTGTAGACCAAGTGAATGGTAGAGAGTTAAGAAGTTGGGTTTGGATGTCAGGTGTCAATGATATATTTAGAGCTATTTAGAGAGACATTCAGAAGAGTTAGCGCTGAGGTTATGGGAGAAGTAAGGAATATTAAGACATCGTCTGCAAACAGAAATCATTTATGTTGACAACCACCAAGTTCGAGTCCTTTTATGTTTGGGTTGGATCGAATGAGTTGGGCCAGGGGTTCAATTGCCAATTCAAAGAGGAGAGGGGATAGGGGGCATCCCTGCCTGGTTCCTCTCTCAACATTAATAGGATCAGATTAAAACCTGAATAGGAGATATATGCTTCCGGGTGTTGATATAAGTCAGCTATCCATTTCAAGAAATGTGGTCCGAAATCCCAATGATAAAAAATTGAGTGTAGATAAGGCCATGATAATGAATCGAATGCCTTTCATATATCCAACGAGAGGAAACAGGCAGGGATATGGCGTGAATGAGCTGTGTGGTCCAGAAGTGTAGCTCGATTAATATTATCGCCAGCTTGTCTTGAGGGAATATATTCTGTTTGATCTCTATGAATAAGGGTGTCAATAATTGGATTAAGCCTGGAGGATAATATTTTGGCCAATATCAATATCGATATTGAGGATTGATATTGGTCTATAATTAGACAAAGATGTGTTGTTGAAAGGCCATCTATGCCTGGATGTTTATGTGATTTGAGTGATTTTATAATTTGTTGTATTTCGAATTCAGTAATAGGTTAATCAAGAGTATCTTGATGAGATGAGGAAAGGGAGGGGAGCTAAATTGAAGATAGGATTGAGGTCAGTTGAGAATGGTCTAAGGTGTTAGGGTTTTTGTATGATTCAGTTAGTTTTTTTTAAGAAATGTTTTTAAAATTTTTAGTAGATTACTGGTGTACTTATCTTTTTTAATTTTTAGACAAATAGGTTTAGGGGTATAGCTGGTCTTCCGCAATGCCAGAGCTAGAAATGTGTTTGGTTTATTAGCTTTCATATAAAAGGTCTGCCTGGATTTACAAAGTGTTTTTTCTGTTGATTCCAGTCAGAAAGAGGTCCAATTCTAGGTGTGCTTTGTCATATATAAGTTTAATCCGCTGTGTGGGTTTGGTCTAAAAGTGTACCGAAGCTTTGTAAAATGTGTCTTCAAGTTTTTTATGAAGCTGTTTTTGTTCTTTGTGGTAGAAAGAGGTGTGGCTAATACAGACCCCTCTAATATAAGGTTTGAGAGCTTCCCAACGTGTCAGGGGATCTGTGTCAGTGGAATTGTTGGTGATGAGATAATCTTTTATGGCCCTTTCCAATCTCCAATCAAAATACGGGAGAATTGCTTGTGGGAATGGGAATAGTGAGTGTATTGTCGTTTTGTAGGATTATGTTCTCGCCAAGTGTCTAAAAGAGAATATTGATGCAGGAGTCATTGATATGAAGGTTTAGGGATATTGGTTGGGACTGGAGATTTGTCAAGGAATGGATATATTATTTGGTTGGAATCACCACCAATAATAAGGGTACCTTGTTTATGTGTTTCAACCACCGAGAGCAAGCGTGAGAGAAATGCCAATGGGTTCTTGTTAGGTGCATAGTAAAAAACGATCGTAACATCATTATCTAGTAATGTACCTGATAAGATCAGGTATCTACCTTCGGGGTCTTTAAGTTCCTTTTTAATAGTAAATGGTGTTGTGCGGTGGAAAGCAATCAGTACTCAACTTTTTTTCATTGTGTTAGAAGCTGTAAAAACTTGGGGATATCTGCGGGCAAAATATAACTACATGAGCTAATAGTTTGGAAAAGAAGGTAAAGACTTTAGTTCTTTCCAAAGGAGAATTGAGATCTTGCACATTTATTGTTAATACATTTAAGGAAGACATTATTGATTATTGATAAGGATCATTAAAGGGCTACTTAATATTATTCAAAAGTTACTTCACTGGAGAATAGAATGCTAATGAGGAATGGGAAATTCAGGAAGGTAGGAGCAGTAGAAGCGTATCAATGTGGATTGTATACCTTATGCCCCGTACACACGAGAGGGATTAAGTCTGACAGACCTCCAAAGGAGTTCCGCCGGAGTTCCGCCGGAGTTCCGACGGAGTTCTGGCGGACTTTTCGACCGAACTGACTTGACCACACACCATCACACCAAACTCCGACGGAGTCGAACATGATGACGTACGACTGGATTCGACGTAGGAAGTTCATAGACAGTAGCCAATAGCTGCCCTAGCGTCGGTTTTAGTCCGTCGGAGTAGCACACACACGAGCAAATTTTTCGAAGGGGACCGGGTCCGGCGGAGTTCCGTCGGGAAAATTTGAAGCATGCTTCATTTCTAAAGTCCGTCAGACTTTGGCGAAGCTAAAGTCCGTTGCAGCCCACACACGATCGGATAGTCTGACGGACTCGGTCCGTCGGAGTTTGGATGTCGAAAAGTCCGCTCGTGTGTACGGGGCTTTATATTATCACAAAGGAAAAATTGTATATTCAATTGATATTCAAATCAATATTCAAATCAAACTTCAAAAAAGGAAATAAGTTGTAAAAAGGAAAGGGCTCCTTATTGGAGCGAATATCCAGTAGATGGCGAATAAACACCAACCAGTGGATATGAAGTGGTCCAAGGAGTGTCCAAATCTAAGTTGTCCTCCGGGACTACGACAGCCTGCGTGTTATTAAGTAAAATTATTGAACAAAAAGAGTCATAAATATAATGTTAGTTTAACATAATTGTAAAAAATAAAGCATACTATAAAGCAAGGTAGTAGAATTCAGTTTAAGCTCAAAATATATTGAAGTTAAGGATAATTGAAACTGAAACTGAAAAAAAAAAAACAAACAAACACACAAGATAATTTTGTTACAATAAAAATCTAATAAATCTTATAATAAGGCTAGTATAGAAAATATACCATTAAATCCTCATAGAAAGGGATAATATATATAATATGTAAAAACTAATCAATCACAAAAAAAAGGGGGGGGGGGGTGGAAGATATAATATTGAATTCTTACATATCACCCATGTGGCATATATATATATGTATATATATATATATATATATATATATATATATATATATATATATATATATATATATATTAGTCTGCAATGTCATCTTCTTCAGGCGGTGGTGAAGCAAATCAACCCCTTTGATGAGGACTAAGTGGGGCTTGAGTTATTTGAGGCTCTTGGAAGTCTTGAATATCTTGGGTCTGTGAGAGAGATGTTGAATTAATTTGTCATTTGGGACCGTCCGTTGTTGTGGAAGATGTTGACAGGCGGAGATCTCTAAGTGTAAAAAGAAGATCATTTGCTGATTTACATATACAGTATATGAAGTTCCTTTATAAGTAAAGCAAAGGGAGAAAGGAAATCCCCAGTGATAATTTATTTGATGATATTCAAGGACTTGCAAATGCAAATCGCTTTTCTCCCACTGTACATGTCACCAAAATGTGCCCACAAGTTTCAGGGATTAATGCGGTGATGTGGGGAGGTTATGGTCCGCTATAACTCTGCTTAAATGGCTGTCAGGTCCCGGTCAGTGTGGAGCTTTAAGCAGGCATGTCCTGCTCAGCTGGCTTTGCGCATGCGCCTCTCACAACAGCATTTATATTGTCTGCTGGTGATGTTGAGCTTCATGAAAGCCCTGCATTACAATCTGCTGATTATTTAATTTCTGGATGGATGTCACACCACTTTCTCGAACTCAATCTTTCTAAAACTGAGCTTGTTATATTTCCTCCTTCCCGCCCCCCCCCCCATGACTTCACCATTAGGATCAACAGCGCAACCATTGGTCCCTCCACACATGCCAGGGTGCTTGGTGTAATCCTTGACTCTGACCTCTTCATTAGCTCCCACATCCAATCACTGGCTAAATTCTGCCGCATTAACCTCCCTGACTAATGACACCACAAAGCAACGTATTCACTCCTTGATTTTTTCCCACCTTGACTACTGCAACTCTCTCCTTAATGGCCTACCCTTATGAAGGCTATACCCCCTTCAGTCTATTATGAATGCTACTGCTAGACTAATACACCTCATTAACCGATCCGTGACTGCTGCCCCTCTCTGCCAATCCCTTCACTGGCTACCCCTACCCCACCTTATAAAATTCAAAATGCTAACCACAAAATACAAGGCCATCCACAACATCGCCCCAGCTACATCACCAACCTCATCTGCAGATATCACCCTAATCGTCCCAGGACCTCCTACTCTCTATCTCCTTTGTTACCTCCTCTCATGCTCACCTTCAGGACTTCTCCAGAGCCTCTCCCATCCTTTGGAACTCCCTGCCCCAGGATATCCGATCAGGCTTTGCTTTTCTCCCGCTGTACATGTCACCAAAATGTGTCCACAAGTTTCAGGGATTAATGCGGTGATGTGGGGAGGTTATGGTCTGGTATAACTCTGCTTAAACGGCTGTCAGGTCCCGGTCAGTGTGGAGCTCTCAGCAGGCATGTCCTGCTCAGTTGGCTTTGCGCATGCGCCTCTCACAACAGCATTTATATTGTCTGCTGGTGATGTTCAGCTTCATGAAAGCCCTGCATTACAATCTGCTGATTATTTAATTTCTGTCTTTGAGTATTTATACAGCTCCATGAGTTAGAGAAAAGTGGCATGTAGCAGCACAATTGGCACATTTTGGCATAATTAATTAATTTATTTTTTTAAATAAGGGAATGTATAGAGTTTGTGTATAAAGTCATGTTTCTGTTCAGTTATACAAAAACACAATTTTATTTGTATTTTAGTCAAGTAAATGTGAAACATCATGTTTACCTTTTGTCATCTACAATTTGTTTTTATGCAGTCATGCTCTTTTCAGAATATGCACATCTAAATGACTTGAAGGTGGAACACTATCTCTAGTCCATATGATCTTCTCCCCACCTCCACCCTGTAGCTGAATATTGAAAGAAAAGTAGCAGACTGATGAGCTCATCTCTGCTCTTGTTTCCTATCAGCATATTATGTGCACTGCAGCACAACTAATTGGTTCCTTGTTTCTCCCTTCCCCGCCCTGATCTCTTCTGTATGTTAGACTTCAAGTGGATTCAGCTTTGAAATGGTTCTAAAGCCTTAAAATGTTTTACCTTACTGCATTCTATGCATTAAAGTGGTTGTAAAGCATAAACATTTTTTTACCTTAATGCACCCCTTGCATTAAAGTAAAAAATGTTTAGGTGTCAGCATCCCCCCTTACCCTCCTTTTACTTACCTGAGACCTCATTCAATCCAGCTCCGTGCACATCTGTAGCTCATCAATCCCCTCAGTCATTGGCTTCCAGTGCTGTCATTCAAAGCAGGTGACGAGGGAACAGGGGACAGGGCCGAGTCCAGCTGTTTCTGTCAATGGACGCATCAGTGCCCCCATGGGAGAGGGACCAGGAGCGCCGGCAGGGACCCAAAAAGAGGAGGTTTGCGGCCACCTTGAGCAATTGCATCGCATAGAGCAGGTACAATAAGTATAGACATGTTTTGTTTTTGTTTTGTTTGTTTGTTTTATTTACCTTTACAATTACTTTAAGGTAAAAAAAAAACCTTCTGTGCCGCAGGATTCGCCGCCACGCCCCCTTATACTTACGTGAGCCTGATTTCAATCCAGTGCTGTACATGAGAGTAGCAGCTCTTTTCCCATGTTCCCTCCTCACAGGGCAGATTGATAGCAATGGGAGCCATTGGCTCCTGCTGCTGTCAATCAAATTATAATGAAGGAGTGGGGGCGGGGTTAAGCCTTGCTGTCTGTATCTGTGTACCCCTCTTAGAAAGCGGCTTGCTGGGAGTGAGGGTACTTAGAAGGGAGAAGGTGTCAGGAGAGCTGGCGTGGGACCCCAGAGAAGCAGGATCGAGGCTGCTCTGGGCAAATCCTTTGCACAGAGTAGGCAAGTATAACGTGTTTGTTATTTAAAAAAAAAAAAAACGGTTTAATATAACTTTACGCTTGTTTCATTTGAAGTAAGTTCAGAGTGTTGTAGAGCAGGCTGACACAATGTAGATATCACATTTACTTTAGACATTTGCTGCTGTTAGTGAGTAGTCAGTGGAAAATCAAAAGGTTCTGCTCCTTATATTTACATTTCCAAATATATAACCAGAAGATCTCAACATTCCGCTATGCCTACATGTATAGTTATTCAAAAAAGGTTGAGTTTAATGTCATATTGTAATATTAAGCTGGACACTGACAGACTAGTACTGAGAAAAGCAACTTTATCTACTGACAAAAGTCCTGCATGTGCAAGCACTTCTTACATAGGGACGAATTCCCCTTAAAGCCTAGTTCTATCCATTTTTCTTTAGCTTTAGACATAGAGGGAAAGAGAAAACAAATAATGTCTGCTTTTCTTTCTGTCTCCCACTGGGGAGAATTTCCCTCACTTGCTACTCCTATACCACATGTGTATGAAATAAAGTGTGGCAGTTGTCTCTATGACCAGCATGGACAGCAATAAAAACATTGCTAAAAGTTCCAGTCATTTCTCATCTATCACTACCTAACACAGTAGATACAGTATACAGTATATTCACTCACCAGAAACTTTATTAGGTACATCTTGCCAGTCCCGGGTTGGACCCCCTTTTGTCTTCAGAACTATCTTAAATCTTTGTGGCATAGATTTGGCCTCTGTGATTTTGCTTTATCCTGGTTATCCTCCTACTTATCTCAGTGCACTTTCAGTGCCACCTACAATTCCATCTCCTCCGCTCTTCCTCGCTCTGTTGGGGTACCTCAAGGCTCCGTCCTTGGACCCCTCCTATTCTTGGTCTATACCTCTTCCCTGTGCCAGTTGATAACCTCCACTCCTCAACTCACCCCCACGATCTACGGATCTCAAGCTTACTAAATGACATATCGGTATGGATGTCACACCACTTTCTCGAACTCAATCTTTCTAAAACTGAGCTTGTTATATTTTCTCCTTCCCGCCCCCCCCCCCCCCATGACTTCACCATTAGGATCAACAGCACAACCATTGGTCCCTCCACACATGCCAGGGTGCTTGGTGTAATCCTTGACTCTGACCTCTTCTTCAGCTCCCACATCCAATCACTGGCTAAATTCTGCCGCATTAACCTCCCTGACTAATGACACCACAAAGCAACGTATTCACTCCTTGATTATTTCCCACCTTGACTACTGCAACTCTCTCCTTAATGGCCTACCCTTATGAAGGCTATCCCCCCTTCAGTCTATTATAAATGCTACTGCTAGACTAATACACCTCATTAACCGATCCGTGACTGTTGCCCCTCTCTGCCAATCCCTTCACTGGCTACCCCTACCTCACCTTATAAAATTCAAAATGCTAACCACAAAATACAAGGCCATCCACAACATCGCCCCCAGCTACATCACCAACCTCATCTGCAGATATCGCCCTAATCATCCCAGGACCTCCTACTCTCTATCTCCTTTGTTACCTCCTCTCATGCTCGCCTTCAGGACTTCTCCAGAGCCTCTCCCATCCTTTGGAACTCCCTGTACCCTCTCCCTTTGGAATGTAAGCTCTACGAGCAGGGCCCTCCTGTCCCTTCTGTATTGAACTGTACTGTAATTGTGCTGTCCCCCTCTACATTGTAAAGCGCTGCGTAAATTGTTGGCGCTATATAAATCGTGTATAATAATAATAATAAAAAAACAGTTTAAGATGATTTGAGCATTGTGACTGGTGAATTATCCTGCTGGAACTAGCCGTCAGAAGATAGGTACACTGTAGTCATAAAGGGATGGACATGGTCAGCAACAAAACTAACGTAGGTCGTGGCATTTAAACAATGCTCCATTGGTACTAATGGGCCCACAGTGTGCCAAGAAAATATCCCCACACCATTACACCACCAGCCTGAATCATTGATACAAGGCAGGATGGATCCATGCTTTCATGTTGTTTACCCCAAATTCTGACCTTATCATCTGAATGCCACAGCTGAAATCAACTCATTAGACCAGGCAACGTTTTTTTCCAATCTTCTATTGTCTAATTTTGGTGAGCCTCTGAAAATTGTTGCATCAGTTTCCTGTTCTTAGCTGACAGGAATGGCACCCAGGGTGATCTTCTGCTGCTGTAGCCCATCTGTTTCAAAGTGTGATATATATATATATATATATATATATATATATATATATATAATATTCCTTACAATTTTACTATTTGAATAAATAGTACCCTAGACTGAGGGGATCCCGGCAGCCTGACCCTGCCCCCCTGTGACGCAGGGGGAAAGCCTGGCTTCTCCAATGATGTGAGGGTGACCCCGCCCCCTCTGATGTAATGCAGGTTTCCCCCTGCTTCAGAGGGGGCGGGGTCAGGTTACGGGTGGCCCCGCCCTCCTCATATAATAAATATCAGGCTGCCGGGATTCCCGCAGTGTCTCTTCCAGTGGAGACAGAAGATGGATGGATTCGCTGCACTGGAGTGAGAGATCACCAGTCGCTGGATCAGATCAGCCATTGCTGGATCCCGGAGAGATGATCATCCGTCGCTGGATAGCAAGAGTGGATTACCACCGCTGGAATCTTTTTAAAATGTTTTTAATTTTTAATAAAGGACTTTTTCAAAAGTGTGTTTATCTTTTTAACATTTTTACACTTTCTTTGTGAAATGGTACCCCCTTGCCATTTCAAACAGGGGGGGCTGGGTTCTGGGGTTCCCCTTGTTAAAGGTCACTTCCAGATTCTGATAAGCCCCCTTCCTGCAGACCTCCACAACCACTGGCCAGGGTTGTGGGGATGAGGCCCTTGTCCCCATCAACATGGCATGTGGCCTGGTAAGGTTCAGGAGGGGGGGCGCTCTCTCGTCCCCCCTCTTTTCCTGCGGCCTGCCAGGTTGCATGCTTGGATAAAGGCTCTGGTATGTATTTTTAGGGGACCCCCACGCCATTTTTTTTAAAATTTGGCGTGGAGTTCCCCTTAATATCCATACCTCAGGTCTGGTATGGCTATTTAGGGGGAACCCTACGTAATTTTTTTTTATAATCTGATGCAGTGTTCCCCTTAATATCCATACCAGACCTGAAGGGCCTGGTAATTGAATTTGGGGGAACCCTATGCTTTTTTTTTTTATCAATGACTTCTCTGTATTACGGGGAGCCGACAATTCATTATAGCCACGAGTGATTTTAAATTACTTTTTTTCCTGCAGAAATGACACTTTGGGCAGGGACAGTTCTAAGCACAGGAAACGTGCACCCCTTTACAGGCATACTATACACACCCCCCAGGTACAAAATGTAAAAGAATATTACACTTTTATTGTTTCACTTTAAGCATTATTAAAATCAGTGCTCCCGAAAAAAAGGCAGTTTTTAAAACTTTTTTTTGCATTGATACATGTCCCCTGGGGCAGGACCCAGGTCCCCAAACACTTTTTAGGACAATAACTTGCATATTAGCCTTAAAATTAGCACTTTAGATTTTGAACGTTGGAGTCCCATAGACTTTAATAGGGTTATAAAGTTCACACAAAGTTTAGGTCTGTTCGCAGGTTCGGGTGCGAACCGAACCGGGGGTGTTCAGCTCATCCTTAGTCTCTAAACATTTCCATATATATATATATATATATATATATATATATATAAAAATAAATAAATATATAAATATAAATGTCTCTTAACAACCCACAAGTCACCTTTTACGGTAGATCCTTCCAAACTTTTGGGATCTGGAATTGGGGAGAAAACACATAAGTGAGTTTGTCAAAAACCTTAAATGATCAGCAACATTCTCTGTGAGATCCAAATGGAGGACTTCAGCTGCTTAGACGAAATATAAGCAAGTGAGTAACACACTCCCAAACCATATCCCATAGGGAGAGAGTCCAACATCCCCTTAGGGGCTTGATAAAATAAGAAAACATTCAGGCAAAAGTTTTCTAGTTTCTTACTCTACTTTTTCCACTACATTGTAGACAGTAGGGAGTGTAAAAATAAAACCTCATAACTTCTAGTAAGGACTCTCCTATGAACAATTATTTCCTCTGTTACTCTGCACTCTGCACTTACTAACTACTTCTGATAACACTTTTTACTGTGGCCTTTGCAGTAGCATTTGCTACTGGACATCCAGAAAACATGTCCATACAGACATAATGCATACTCGTAAGATCCTGACTTGGGCATCTGGATGTATCTTTTTGTATTCTCTGGAAGGGATGTTCAGCTTTTGGTAACACCTTTTGTAACAGTTGAACAAAAAAGAAGAAGCGTTTAGGGACTTTTAGGAAGTCTAGACCTGGTAATGTCACGTATTTCCATCTCTATGAGACTTTAAATTAAATCATGACCCGATAAGGTCATGTATTTCCATCCCTATTGTATTGAGAAGAGGAGAGCAAGGAGATTGGGACTTTATATGAAGCACATGATAGCGAAAAGGTAATTGAGCTGAACAAGGGAATTTTTTTCATGTAAATACTTTATAAACATACACATACTGTTAGTATCAAGGTGAATAGTAAATACAATAACAACAGTACCCATAATGATAACACAATGGTCTCAGAATGTACCCACTGGTGTCAATGGTAGAGAGTTATACATGGTAACAAGACAATAATTTAGTTGATAACAAAATTATCATGGATGAGACTATAATAAAATTCCATAGTTCGGCCAGAACAAGGTTGGGTAAAATAGTAGTTGCAAGATAATGCCTTCAGGACCTAAGGCTTCACTGGACTCATTAAAAATAGACATTCCGTCGGATATTACGATTGTGTGTGGGCTTCATCCAATTTTTTTCTTCAAAAATTCAGACGGACCTAGAAATAGAACGTTTCAAATCTTTTCCAACGGAATCAATTTCTATTGTGAAAACCGTTCGTCTGTATGCTGGTCCGACGGACCAAATATGACGCAAGGGCAGCTATTGGCTACTGGCTATTGAACTTGCTTTTCTAGTCCCGTCATATGTCATCACATTCAAAACGAACGGACTTTGGTCCGTTCGTGTGTGGGCAAGTCCATTCGGTCGGAAGTCCGTCGTAACTCAGTCGAAAGACAGTTGGACCTTTTCTGCCGGAAAGTCTGGTCATGTGTACGAGGCACTACTTGTGTAGAAGTGCTGCTCTACCAATTTTTTTTTGTATTTTCAAAGATATTCTAAAATGATCACATTTATTTTATATCTTTGGCTAAGGCAGATTATATAATCCATTTTCAGATTAACACAATAGCATTTCTTTGTATGGAATATAACAGCAATACTGTATCAAAAGCTTCTCCTGACTGCCATTTAAACCTAGAGACCAGTTCTTTAATTAAACAGACTGTTGAAGATATGTGAACATTTGTTTAACTCGGATTCCACATTCATTTCTCAGTTTGTTCTGGCAGTGGCAAAACAGTTCAGCTATATGACCAGTCCTGCTGCATGTTATTCTGGGAAGCCTAGATGTCATGTGGTAAAGTGTTTATTTAGACATTTTGAAAGGTAGACTCAATATTATAGTGAAGAAGAGAATGATTTTTTTTTCTTCAAGAATTCTTTTCCTCAATACATACATAAAAAAAGTATTTTACAGCTCTCAAAATGTATAGTAAAATCAAATATTACGTTATATTTATGCCAAGTATATTTTAGAAAGATTAGAGGCTGTATCCATTGATATAGTGCAAAAAACAATGATATGCTGTGAAGCACAACAGTTTTCATGAGACAGTTTACCTTAGGGATGCAATCCCACCAAGGTTTAAAAAAAATGTGTGCCTGCTGGTGACTGCATGGGGTAAACCAACAACTTTGACTAGGAATTCACAACTAAGCGCACTTCTGGTCTCCGTACTCTTTACTCATGTTTCACGGTTGCCCAGGAAGGGCTTCTAAGAGGACAGAGGCTGTATTCAGCCATTCAACTGGCTGCCTAGAGGGTCTCCTAAAAACTGAAATTCTCCAAAGCAATCTTAGTACACTCATGTACCAGGAACTGTGGAATGTGAATTGATTAAAGTCATCAAAAATCTCCCCAAATAGATATGTAGTATAAGATAGTGAACCTTTACATTACTTTTTCATCCAGTTAGTATGTGGATGTTGGCAGGAGGAACCATTGAAAGCTGTGAGGGACCCAGGAGATCAACACTTCCTGCAGTGTTGGTTTCCCTGTGGACTACATAGAAAGATAACACTTGGAACAGTAAGTATTCAGTTTTATTTTACAGATATGCAGCTGCACACCAATCTATTCCAACAAAAGTGAAGACATTCCAAAAGACACGTGGGCAGGTTGATTGCCTCCTGTCTAAATTGGCCCTAGTGTGTGTAAGTATAAATGCGATTACTGATGTAAAGTGCTGTATAAATTGACAGCGCTATATAAGTACCTGTAATAAATGAATTCAAATAAAATGTACCAGACACAATACAACAGAGAAACCTGCCTGGGGAGCTCCTCTCCTAACATGTCTCACCCACAAATGTGCTTAATTGTAAGGATGAGGAGAATCAGAAAGGAGAGACTTTTTATACATACAGGAGTTAGTAATTATAAAACACCTAAAGGCAGTGCTGCGACAAGGTCATTCAGTGCTGCCCCCCCCCTCGGGGATTGCCTTCTCCTATAAAACATATCCATTAAAAAAAACATTTATTCATAAATTTAAGCTGAAGTGTATTCTGCTACATGTCTTTGTTTAAAAAAAAAGTGTATATTAATTGGTTTGTGTGATATCTATAGCGTCTACTAAACAATGAGATATATACTGGAATTTACGTTTATATACTAGAAATGGTTGCGATCAGTGGCTTATAGTAGAACTGTGATAGGGAAACTAACTGAAACTTTGTGGGAACGCACTAACTGTCAGTGACATCACCAGTGAAACGATACAGTGATCAGTGCTAATAATATGCACTTTCACTGTACTAATGACAGTGGCTGAGAAGGAGTTAACATCTAGAGGCAACCAAGGGGTTTATTGTGTGCCTAACTATGGGTAATGTGCATACTGTGTGCTGATTTTTAACACAGATTAACTTGTTTATTTTCCCTGTAGGGGAGTAGGTGGGTGTGGGCAATGGAGAAAAGGGGAAATATACCTAACTGAATGCAGACTTCCAGACGATGGCAAGAAGAGACAAAACGACTTTCTTAAACAATCAATGAAAGAAATTGAAGAAAAACAACAGAATGGGAAAGACTAGAGAGTTTTTTCCAGAAGTTTAAGATATCAAGGGGAAGTTTTGTGCAAAGATAATAGACAAAAATGGCAAGTACCTGACAGAAGCAGAAGAAATAAAGAAGAGATGGCAAGAATACACAGAAGAACTATACAAGAAAGATCTGAATGTCCCATATAACCACAATGATGCAGTCCCTGACCTTGAACCGGATATCCTGGAGAGTAAAGTCAAGTGGGCCTTAGAAAGCATTGCTAATAACAAACCTAGTGGAAGTGATGGTATCCCAGCTGAGTGATTTAAAATCCTAAAAGATAATGCTGTTAAAGTGCTGCACTTAATATGTCAACACATTTGGAAAACTCAACAATGGCCACAGGACTGGAAGAGGTCTGTTTACATTCCGATACCAAAGAAGGGCAGCACCATAAAATGTTCAAACTACCATATAATCACACTCATCTCACACACTAGCAAGGTTACACTGAAAATTCTACAAGCTATGCTTCAACAGCATGTGAACCAAGAGCTACCACGAGTATAACCTTCATTTCGAAGAAGTAGAAGAACTAGAGATCAAATTGCCAACATTCGCTGCATCATGAATAAAGCAAGGGAGTTCCAGAACAATGTGTACTTCTGCTTTATTGACTACAGTAAAGCCTTTGATTGTGTGGATCACAACATGATGTGGTAAATACTGAAAGAAATGGGAATACCAGTCCACCTCACCTGTCTTCTGAAAAACCTGTATGCAAATCAACAACCAACAGAACAGGACATGGAGAAACTGACTGGTTCAAAATTGAGAAAGGAGTGCAGCAAGAATGTAAATTGTCACCCTACTTATTTAACTTACAGCATATACAGAGTACATCATCTGAAATGCCAGGATCAAGAAAATCACAAACCAGAATTAACCACTAACATACAGGGCCTATTCTGGCACTCCTCTCCTACATGTAAAAAATCGCAAATGCGCAACAATTTTTCAAACAAATGTTGCTCTTGCTCAATGGCACATGGCAATTTTTCAAACAAATGTTGCTCTCGCTCAGTGGCATGTGGCAATACCTCAAATGTGTGGTTTCAACAGCATTTACACATGTGGCTTGCATTCGCTTCTGTGCACGAGCACACGGGGAGGGGGGACAGGGGGGGCATTCCATTATTTTATTTCTTTATTATTTATTTTACTGTCATTTTTTTTATTGTTACACTTTCTTTTAGTTTTTATTTTTTTTTATCATTTTTATTCCTGTTACAAGGAATATAAACATCTCTTGTAATAGGAATGGTGAATGACAGGTCCTCTTTATGGAGAGATGTGGGGTCTATAATCTTTATACATCTCTCCTCCAGGCTGGAAAGGCTGATATAAAAAAAAATTACAGATTTGATGCTTTCCAGCCGAGATTGCTGCTTTGTTGGCATCCGCAGGCCCAGATTTGACATCATAGCATTGCACCCCGGCCTCTGACGGTCATAGAGATGACAGATGACCATCTGGTCACGAGAAGTCTCTATGCTCTTCATCCGCTGGCAGCAGATTATTTCTCCAGGTCCCCGGTGGCATATGAGAGCCCGGAGAAGCACTGGAGGGCAGCAGAAGAGGGGACTGTGCCATCACGCTGCCTGTAAGAACAATCCAGTGGCTCAACTGTCACTTTGATCATTCTTACAGTGTATAGAATTGCCTGCTGAAAAAGAAGATATCTGAATGATGCCTGCAGCATTCAGATATCATCACTGAAAGTCAAAGACGTCATGTGACGTCCTTGGGCTGGAAGTAGCTAAGATCGCAGGGAACATTTTCAACAACCTGAGATACGCAGATGATACAACACTAATGGCAGAAAGTGAAGAAGAGCTAAAGAGTATCTTAATGATGGTGAAAGAGGAGAGTGCAAAAGCTGGCCTAAAATTGAACAGAAAATTAAAGAAAAAAATTTAAGAAAACTCAGATTATGGTAACCGATCCAATCCCTCCTTGGCAAATAGAAGGAGGAGAAATAGAAAAAGGGACAGATTTTATCTTGCTAGGCTCAAAGATCACAGCAGATGGTGACTGCCATGAAATTATCAGATGCTTGTTTTTTGGGAGGAAAGCAATGGAAAACCTAGACAACATTCTAAAAAGCAGAGACATTACCCTACCGACAATGTGCCGTATAGTCAAAGCTATGGTATTCACAGTAGTGACCTATGCCTATGAAAGTTGGACCATAAGGAAGGCTGAACCCCAAAGAATTGATGCTTTTGAACTGTGGTGTTGGAAAAGACTCTTGGAAGTCCCTTGGACAGCAAGAAGATCAAACCAGTCATTTCGGAAGGAAATCAACTCTGAATTTTCACTGGACAGATCCTGCAGCTGAAACTCGAATACCTTGGCCACCGAATGCAAAGAGAGGACTCTTTGGAAAAGACGCTGATGCTGGGAAACATGGAAGGAGAAGAGGATGACAGAAAACAAGATGGATAGATAGCATCATCAAAACAATAAACATGAAGTTAAAGTAATTGTAAAGGATTTTTTTGTTTTTTTTTAAATAACAAACATGTCATACTTACCTGTCCAAGGGTTTCACACAGAGTGGCCCCCGATCCCCCTTTTCTGGGGTCCCCCGGCGGCACTCCTGGCTCCTCCTCTTCTTTGGGTGCCTCCTCAGAGAGCTGCTTTCCATTGATGCGGGTGCCCTTCCGAATCCTTCTGCTGCATCCATTGACACAGACAGCAAGACTCTGCCCCACCCTGACTCCCGTGTCACTGGATTTAATTGACAGCAGTGGGAGCCAAAGGCTCCTGCTGATATCAATCTTACCAATGAAGACCCAAGACAGTGGCTGGAGCTGCTGCTGGAATCCTCGATGCTGGAATTAAGAATAGAATGCATTAAGGTGAAAAGCCTTGAGACTTTACAACCCCTTTAACCACTTGCCAACCAGCTGCTGCAGTTATACTGCAGCAGGGTGGCTCTACTGTGCGAATCGCCGTGCCGGCTAATAGATACAGTGGGCCGTGCCCTGGGCTAACGCGCATGGCCCACAGCCTAGATGTCCGCTGGCCACCTGCGACCGCTCCACAGGGAGGCAGAAGTAAGCAAAGCAGATCCCTGTTCTGTCAGAGGAGTACAGTGTGATCGTCTGTTCCTAGTGATTAGGAACAGCGATCTCTCTGTACTCCCAGTCAGTCCACCCCCCCCCCCCACAGTTACAAACACCTCTCTAGGACACACTTAACCCCTTGATCCCCCTAGTGTTAACCCCTTCCTTGCCAGTGTCATTTATACGGTAAACAGTGCATTTTTATAGCACTGATCGCTGTATAAATGTTACTGGTCCCAAAAGTGTCAAAAGTGTCCCATCTGTCTGCCACAATGTCACAGGCCAGCTAAAAATTGCTGATCACCACCATTACTAGTATATATATATTATATATACTATATAATATTAAAAATGCCATAAATCTATTTTGTAGACACTATAGCTTTTGCACAAACCAATCTCTATACACTTTTGCGCCAACCAATCAATAATCGTTTATTGCGATTTCTTTATCAAAAATATGTAGAAGAAAACACATTGACCTAAACTGATCAAGAAATTAGTTTTTTGGGGGGATATTTATTATAGCAAAAAGTAAAAAATATATATATTTTTTTCAAAATTGATGGCTTTTTTTGTTCATAGTGCATGAACCTTCTGGGGGCAAATCCTTCTGGGGCTGAAGTGGTTAAGCCAGCTCCGGGAGGCAGTGGAGGATTGAAAAGTCTGGAGCGCTATGGTCAGACATGACTAAACGACAATATATTTATAACTATATAAAAATGTTTTGCCTTTCATTTCTATTTTAACCACTTCAGCCCTGGAAGATTAGCCCCCTTACTGACCAGGCCATTTTTTGCGATACTGCATATGCACTGCATCGTTTTAACTGACAACTGCGTGGTCGTGCAACGATGTACCCAAACAAAACTAATGTCCCTTTTTTCCCACAAATAAAGCTTTCTTTTGGTTGCATTTGATCACCTCTGTGGTTTTTATTTTTTGCGCTATAAATGGTGACCCCGTCCCCTTATGATGTCACAGCCCCGTGACATCACCTGGTGACCCCGCCCCTTGTCCCTATATAAGTCGCTGTACAGCGCATTCCTGTCATAGCGGCCAGAGAGAGTGTTGAGTCAACATCTCAAGGAAGAAGAAGAGAAGAAGAGAAGACGGAAGCATCAGAAGACCGGGCCAACGCTAGTAAAAGAGCTGGAAGAAGAAAGCAGAGGCCCGGCAAGAAGAACCGAAGAGGGGGACAAGACCCCCGAAGTCAGAAGAAGAGAAGAAGGTAGCGGCGAGAGAAGACCGGGCCAGCACTAGTAAAAGAGCTATAAGAAGATAGCGGAGCTCCGGCAAGAAGAACTGAAGAGAGGGACAAGACCCTCAAAGAGGGGGACAAGACCCCCGAAGTCGGTAGAAGACCCCCGGACGGTGACAAAGAAGAAAGCCGGGCTCTTTCCGCTAGTAAAAGAGTAGAAGATAGCGGAGGAGTCCGGCGAGAAGACCCCCCAAAATGGAAGAAGAGAAGACCACCGGAGCTATCCAATAAATTATTTTAAAAATTTGTGTTGTGTTTTTTATTTACACTTTTTTCACCAGGTGAATGGGTGGGGTACATGGTACCCCATACTCATTCACATGGGGGGCTGGTATCTGGGGGCCCCCTTAATAAAGGGGGCTCCCGGATTCCGATAAGCCCACAGACCCAGACAACCAACGACCAGGGTTGTCGGGAAGGGACCCTTGTTCTCATCAACATGGGGACAAGGTGCTTTGGGGTGGGGGGGCCGCAGCAACCGCCCATCTTGAGGGCATGCGGCCTGGTACGGCTCAGGAGGGGGGCGCTCGCTCATCCCCACCCCCTTTCCTGACCAGCCAGGCTACGTGCTCGGATAAAGGTCTGATATGGACCTTGGGGGGGGGTCCCCCACACCGTTTTTTCGGCGTAGGGCTTCCCATTTAAGTCCATACCAGGTGATGGGGCTAGCGAGGTGTCAATCTCGCTGATAGAGGCGGCTACATTGACTTCCTGCGCTAGTCCCATCTACCTGGAGCCACGTTCAAAATGAACTGACTTTTCTCCATCTGTGGGCAAGTCCGTTCATTTCAAAAGTCCAGCGGACTCCTGTCATAGACTGGCGGACCGCTGGAAAAGTTCAGTTGTGTTTGTGGGCAGGTCCGCTCGTTTGTAAAGTCCGATGGACCTCCGCTGCAAAGTCTGGCTAGCTAGCAGTTCGATCATGTGTATGCGGCATAATGGGCATTCTGATGGTGTTGGTGTTTTTATTTACTTTTTGGGTAATAAATTATAAGGGGTAGTCATGTTCCCTGTACTTATTCCACTAAGGGGATACGAAATCTAAGGGTCTCCCATAATAAAGGGGGCTTCCAGATTTCTATAAACTCCTTCACAATCCCCAACATCCCTTTTGGAGGACAGAATGTGGGGGGGATGCTCTTTTTCTCAAAAATAGTAGAAGATTCCTTCCAAGATTTGCCTTGGCAAGGTACACCCCCCAGTGTTATAAGGCAAGTGACTATCTAGAAGCCAAGGATGAGACATGTGCCATGGACAATACAATGGATTTCTGTGTGTCCGTAATCTTATATTGCAAATCTTTTTCCCAATTAGACAAAAAGGCGGGGTAACCTTTGATCAAAAGGTACCATCAAGGGGGGGAAATAATTTACAAAGGGGGGGGAGGGTGGGACTTTAAATGCAGCACATGGAAGCAAAACAATAAAAGGGCGAATGTGGAGAAGTTTTATTGGTACATCCATCTAGATATACAAAAATACATGGTAATGATACAAATAAATAAATACAAAATAATAATGCCAGATAACATACATATAATAATACATATGATAATAAATCCATTAAAAATACACTACAATTAAGTGCATTTATAATATAAAGTAAACAGAACCATATAAGAATAAATATAAAAATAAATATACATATGTATAATAAATTCATATGATGTAAACAATAAAGCCTTCCCTCATTCGTCTCTAAAGGACATGGTATATAACAATACTTTAAAGGTAAAATCCGCAGGACCTATGACCTCACTAAAGCTGAAGGGGGAGTAAGAATTCTATACTGACATAGAGGTCTTAATACAATTTGGTAAATACATAGAAACCGGTAGCTCTACGCGTTTCGTGACTTAGCCGCCACTCATCAGGAGCGAGCATATATGGGATCTAGGAGAATAAATTTTTATATAAAAATAGAGAAATTAATTAAATATACCGTATATACTCGAGTATAGGCCGACCCGAATATAAGCCGAGGCCCCCAATTTACCCCAAAAAAACTGGGAAACTTATTGACTCGTGTATAAGCCGAGGGTGAGACATGCCTGTCCATCCCTGTGTGTCCATCCATCCCTGTGTTTGTGTCCGTCCATCCCTGTGTGTGTGTGTCCATCCATCCCTGTGTGTGTGTGTCCATCCATCCCTGTGTGTGTGTGTCCTTCCATCCCTGTGTGTGTGTGTCCAGTAGTAGGCAAGTTCAGGTTAGACCAAGTAATTAGGAGGCTGCAATAAGAGATAGCAGCCTTAGACTAAACGAGCTAGTAGCAATGTTTTGCTAAAACGCTCGCCAGTAAACGAAAAAGCCCCCAATAGATCACTTCACAGTGGATGTGGGATATATGTGCACATCTGAGGGTCAGGTAGTCAAAAGACAGGATGGTGCTTGGGTCCTCCTGCAGCAGGCGCCCATGCACAGTGTAGGAAGTTCCGCCATTGGGGGGGGTCAAAACACCCTGCTAGTGCCAGGCAGTGGGTTGTTCACAAGGCGGGTCAGCTACAAGGGCAGAGGTGGTGAGGGGGGGAAACAGAAAATGACATCTTGCTGACCTTTCCACAGACGGTGCCTGGGATCTTCTCCTTGATGCCCGGATCGCCGCTCTTCTCGTCTGACAGACGGCGTCGGCGCCTCGGCGGCCATGCCACTGTTCAAAAGCCGCGCCTCCGTCTGTGATAGGCGGAACACTCAATTTCCCAGCAGTCTGTGTTCCGCCTATCACGGACATCCTCTCATCCTCGTCCGTAGTATGAGGATGAGCGGATGTCCGTGATAGGCGGACCACTGACTGCTGGGAAATTGAGTGTTCCGCCTATCACAGACAGGGAGGCGCGGCTTTTGAATTGTAGAATGGCTGCCGTCTGTCTGCTCGACACGCTGATCGGGCAGGCAGACGGCGATGACTCGAGTATAAGCCGAGGGGGGCACTTTCAGCCTCAAAAAAGAGGCTGAAAATCTCGGCTTAAACTCGAGTATATACGGTATATCAAAAATAAATAAATAAATTATATATATATAAATGACTAGAGAAGCAAGGTTGAATAGATAATCCCAACCAAAGCTAACTTACTAGAATTCGCTATGTAGCCGATGCGGTAATGGGACTGAAAACACGGCCCGGAAAACAGCTCCAACCGGGAGCTGAGGTGGACAAACACCCAGCACCGATATGGGCGATAGCCAGGGTGAGTGACTCGCAGGGACATTCTGGGGGGGAAGGAAGGAGATGGGGTAAGAGAAGGTAGAGAGGGGAAGGGGAGGGGGGACAAAAAAAAAAAAAAAGGAAAAAGGGTTAAAGAAGACCCAAATAGAAAAATTACACGAATATGTACAAAGATATAAAAAGAGAAGAGAAAGAAAGGGGGGGGGGGGGGGGAAAGAAAGGAGGAAGTGAAGGATATGTAAGTGGTGGGTAAAGCAGAATGGTGTGCAGAAGGGGGAGTGAAATTTGTACAAGTGTGAACTAGAAACCAGTGAGTTAGAATAATCAAAATAAAGTGTTGGTGAAAACAAGTTACCTGGTAAACATGATGGTATCGATGAAAAGAAGCCAAAAAGATCAGATACTGGCTAAACCCAGTAAAGGTGGACATAAGGAACGCCCTGCCTGCCAGGGACACCCGGGGGACAGCCCAGAAGAAACATCAGTCACAGGGGAGTCCACCAACGCCACGCCATTTGACGAAGGGGAAGGCGCCGCGCGCCGGGAACCGGAACCTCCGGTCCCTCGGCGCACAGCCCAGACACCCATCGCCAATGAGCGTGATATATACAGGCTCTGCGCGATGACGTCAAAAAAGACGCCACGCCCACAACGTGCAATGCGTGGCGTCGACACGTGTATACGGCGCCTCCAGCCGCTCCGTACACAAAAGTTAAAGGAGGGGGAGGAGGCCCGCAAGACGTGTCGCAGCACCCGGAAGAGGAGCAAAACCAGACCACAATGCAGCCCAAACCCCCATCCTCCAACACAGCGCGAACTTGACACAATACCAGTCAAAATAAAAAGGAAAAATGAAAATTGATAAAAAATATATATAATATAAGAAGCAACTAACAAAATAGTAAATAATTGATGAGAGTAAAACAATTTTTTTATATATATATATCAAAGGATAAGGATACATTAAATAGATAATTAATTCAGGGGAGGATCAACATAGGTCATAATGTGCAGGCAGAGTACTATAGGTAATCTAGGAAGAGCTAAACCATGTGCTGCCATCCCGATTTATTGAAAACATTTTATAAGAGATAGGGACTTTAAGGAAAACAAGGTCTGATAAGGCCCAATGATTCCATCCCTAGGGACTTTAAATGATAACACGGCCTGGTAAGGTCGTGAATATCCATCCCAATTACATTAACCATCAAGGGGGGGAAATAATTTACAAAGGGGGGGGAGGGTGGGACTTTAAATGCAGCACATGGAAGCAAAACAATAAAAGGGCGAATGTGGAGAAGTTTTATTGGTACATCCATCTAGATATACAAAAATACATGGTAATGATACAAATAAATAAATACAAAATAATAATGCCAGATAACATGCATATAATAATACATATGATAATAAATCCATTAAAAATACACTACAATTAAGTGCATTTATAATATAAAGTAAACAGAACCATATAAGAATAAATATAAAAATAAATATACATATGTATAATAAATTCATATGATGTAAACAATAAAGCCTTCCCTCATTCGTCTCTAAAGGACATGGTATATAACAATACTTTAAAGGTAAAATCCGCAGGACCTATGACCTCACTAAAGCTGAAGGGGGAGTAAGAATTCTATACTGACATAGAGGTCTTAATACAATTTGGTAAATACATAGAAACCGGTAGCTCTACGCGTTTCGTGACTTAGCCGCCACTCATCAGGAGCGAGCATATATGGGATCTAGGAAAAGAAATTTTTATATAAAAATAGAGAAATTAATTAAATATATATCAAAAATAAATAAATAAATTATATATATATAAATGACTAGAGAAGCAAGGTTGAATAGATAATCCCAACCAAAGCTAACTTACTAGAATTCGCTATGTAGCCGATGCGGTAATGGGACTGAAAACGCGGCCCGGAAAACAGCTCCAACCGGGAGCTGAGGTGGACAAACACCCAGCACCGATATGGGCGATAGCCAGGGTGAGTGACTCGCAGGGACATTCTGGGGGGGAAGGAAGGAGATGGGGTAAGAGAAGGTAGAGAGGGGAAGGGGAGGGGGGACAAAAAAAAAAAAAAAAGGAGAAAGGGTTAAAGAAGACCCAAATAGAAAAATTACACGAATATGTACAAAGATATAAAAAGAGAAGAGAAAGAAAGGGGGGGGGGGAAAGAAAGGAGGAAGTGAAGGATATGTAAGTGGTGGGTAAAGCAGAATGGTGTGCAGAAGGGGGAGTGAAATTTGTACAAGTGTGAACTAGAAACCAGTGAGTTAGAATAATCAAAATAAAGTGTTGGTGAAAACAAGTTACCTGGTAAACATGATGGTATCGATGAAAAGAAGCCAAAAAGATCAGATACTGGCTAAACCCAGTAAAGGTGGACATAAGGAACGCCCTGCCTGCCAGGGACACCCGGGGGACAGCCCAGAAGAAACATCGGTCACAGGGGAGTCCACCAACGCCACGCCATTTGACGAAGGGGAAGGCGCCGCGCGCCGGGAACCGGAACCTCCGGTCCCTCGGCGCACAGCCCAGACACCCATCGCCAATGAGCGTGATATATACAGGCTCTGCGCGATGACGTCAAAAAAGACGCCACGCCCACAACGTGCAATGCTTGGCGTCGACACGTGTATACGGCGCCTCCAGCCGCTCCGTACACAAAAGTTAAAGGAGGGGGAGGAGGCCCGCAAGACGTGTCGCAGCACCCGGAAGAGGAGCAAAACCAGACCACAATGCAGCCCAAACCCCCATCCTCCAACACAGCGCGAACTTGACACAATACCAGTCAAAATAAAAAGGAAAAATGAAAATTGATAAAAAATATATATAATATAAGAAGCAACTAACAAAATAGTAAATAATTGATGAGAGTAAAACAATTTTTTTATATATATATCAAAGGATAAGGATACATTAAATAGATAATTAATTCAGGGGAGGATCAACATAGGTCATAATGTGCAGGCAGAGTACTATAGGTAATCTAGGAAGAGCTAAACCATGTGCTGCCATCCCGATTTATTGAAAACATTTTATAAGAGATAGGGACTTTAAGGAAAACAAGGTCTGATAAGGCCCAATGATTCCATCCCTAGGGACTTTAAATGATAACACGGCCTGGTAAGGTCGTGAATATCCATCCCAATTACATTAACCATCAAGGGTGGGAAATAATTTACAAAGGGGGGGGAGTGTGGGACTTTAAATGCAGCACATGGAAGCAAAACAATAAAAGGGCGAATGTGGAGAAGTTTTATTGGTACATCCATCTAGATATACAAAAATACATGGTAATGATACAAATAAATAAATACAAAATAATAATGCCAGATAACATACATATAATAATACATATGATAATAAATCCATTAAAAATACACTACAATTAAGTGCATTTATAATATAAAGTAAACAGAACCATATAAGAATAAATATAAAAATAAATATACATATGTATAATAAATTCATATGATGTAAACAATAAAGCCTTCCCTCATTCGTCTCTAAAGGACATGGTATATAACAATACTTTAAAGGTAAAATCCGCAGGACCTATGACCTCACTAAAGCTGAAGGGGGAGTAAGAATTCTATACTGACATAGAGGTCTTAATACAATTTGGTAAATACATAGAAACCGGTAGCTCTACGCGTTTCGTGACTTAGCCGCCACTCATCAGGAGCGAGCATATATGGGATCTAGGAAAAGAAATTTTTATATAAAAATAGAGAAATTAATTAAATATATATCAAAAATAAATAAATAAATTATATATATATAAATGACTAGAGAAGCAAGGTTGAATAGATAATCCCAACCAAAGCTAACTTACTAGAATTCGCTATGTAGCCGATGCGGTAATGGGACTGAAAACGCGGCCCGGAAAACAGCTCCAACCGGGAGCTGAGGTGGACAAACACCCAGCACCGATATGGGCGATAGCCAGGGTGAGTGACTCGCAGGGACATTCTGGGGGGGAAGGAAGGAGATGGGGTAAGAGAAGGTAGAGAGGGGAAGGGGAGGGGGGACAAAAAAAAAAAAAAAAAGGAGAAAGGGTTAAAGAAGACCCAAATAGAAAAATTACACGAATATGTACAAAGATATAAAAAGAGAAGAGAAAGAAAGGGGGGGGGGGAAAGAAAGGAGGAAGTGAAGGATATGTAAGTGGTGGGTAAAGCAGAATGGTGTGCAGAAGGGGGAGTGAAATTTGTACAAGTGTGAACTAGAAACCAGTGAGTTAGAATAATCAAAATAAAGTGTTGGTGAAAACAAGTTACCTGGTAAACATGATGGTATCGATGAAAAGAAGCCAAAAATATCAGATACTGGCTAAACCCAGTAAAGGTGGACATAAGGAACGCCCTGCCTGCCAGGGACACCCGGGGGACAGCCCAGAAGAAACATCGGTCACAGGGGAGTCCACCAACGCCACGCCATTTGACGAAGGGGAAGGCGCCGCGCGCCGGGAACCGGAACCTCCGGTCCCTCGGCGCACAGCCCAGACACCCATCGCCAATGAGCGTGATATATACAGGCTCTGCGCGATGACGTCAAAAAAGACGCCACGCCCACAACGTGCAATGCGTGGCGTCGACACGTGTATACGGCGCCTCCAGCCGCTCCGTACACAAAAGTTAAAGGAGGGGGAGGAGGCCCGCAAGACGTGTCGCAGCACCCGGAAGAGGAGCAAAACCAGACCACAATGCAGCCCAAACCCCCATCCTCCAACACAGCGCGAACTTGACACAATACCAGTCAAAATAAAAAGGAAAAATGAAAATTGATAAAAAATATATATAATATAAGAAGCAACTAACAAAATAGTAAATAATTGATGAGAGTAAAACAATTTTTTTATATATATATCAAAGGATAAGGATACATTAAATAGATAATTAATTCAGGGGAGGATCAACATAGGTCATAATGTGCAGGCAGAGTACTATAGGTAATCTAGGAAGAGCTAAACCATGTGCTGCCATCCCGATTTATTGAAAACATTTTATAAGAGATAGGGACTTTAAGGAAAACAAGGTCTGATAAGGCCCAATGATTCCATCCCTAGGGACTTTAAATGATAACACGGCCTGGTAAGGTCGTGAATATCCATCCCAATTACATTAACCATCAAGGGGGGGAAATAATTTACAAAGGGGGGGGAAATAATTTACAAAGGGGGGGGAGGGTGGGACTTTAAATGCAGCACATGGAAGCAAAACAATAAAAGGGCGAATGTGGAGAAGTTTTATTGGTACATCCATCTAGATATACAAAAATACATGGTAATGATACAAATAAATAAATACAAAATAATAATGCCAGATAACATACATATAATAATACATATGATAATAAATCCATTAAAAATACACTACAATTAAGTGCATTTATAATATAAAGTAAACAGAACCATATAAGAATAAATATAAAAATAAATATACATATGTATAATAAATTCATATGATGTAAACAATAAAGCCTTCCCTCATTCGTCTCTAAAGGACATGGTATATAACAATACTTTAAAGGTAAAATCCGCAGGACCTATGACCTCACTAAAGCTGAAGGGGGAGTAAGAATTCTATACTGACATAGAGGTCTTAATACAATTTGGTGAATACATAGAAACCGGTAGCTCTACGCGTTTCGTGACTTAGCCGCCACTCATCAGGAGCGAGCATATATGGGATCTAGGAAAAGAAATTTTTATATAAAAATAGAGAAATTAATTAAATATATATCAAAAATAAATAAATAAATTATATATATATAAATGACTAGAGAAGCAAGGTTGAATAGATAATCCCAACCAAAGCTAACTTACTAGAATTCGCTATGTAGCCGATGCGGTAATGGGACTGAAAACGCGGCCCGGAAAACAGCTCCAACCGGGAGCTGAGGTGGACAAACACCCAGCACCGATATGGGCGATAGCCAGGGTGAGTGACTCGCAGGGACATTCTGGGGGGGAAGGAAGGAGATGGGGTAAGAGAAGGTAGAGAGGGGAAGGGGAGGGGGGACAAAAAAAAAAAAAAAAAGGAGAAAGGGTTAAAGAAGACCCAAATAGAAAAATTACACGAATATGTACAAAGATATAAAAAGAGAAGAGAAAGAAAGGGGGGGGGGGAAGAAAGGAGGAAGTGAAGGATATGTAAGTGGTGGGTAAAGCAGAATGGTGTGCAGAAGGGGGAGTGAAATTTGTACAAGTGTGAACTAGAAACCAGTGAGTTAGAATAATCAAAATAAAGTGTTGGTGAAAACAAGTTACCTGGTAAACATGATGGTATCGATGAAAAGAAGCCAAAAAGATCAGATACTGGCTAAACCCAGTAAAGGTGGACATAAGGAACGCCCTGCCTGCCAGGGACACCCGGGGGACAGCCCAGAAGAAACATCGGTCACAGGGGAGTCCACCAACGCCACGCCATTTGACGAAGGGGAAGGCGCCGCGCGCCGGGAACCGGAACCTCCGGTCCCTCGGCGCACAGCCCAGACACCCATCGCCAATGAGCGTGATATATACAGGCTCTGCGCGATGACGTCAAAAAAGACGCCACGCCCACAACGTGCAATGCGTGGCGTCGACACGTGTATACGGCGCCTCCAGCCGCTCCGTACACAAAAGTTAAAGGAGGGGGAGGAGGCCCGCAAGACGTGTCGCAGCACCCGGAAGAGGAGCAAAACCAGACCACAATGCAGCCCAAACCCCCATCCTCCAACACAGCGCGAACTTGACACAATACCAGTCAAAATAAAAAGGAAAAATGAAAATTGATAAAAAATATATATAATATAAGAAGCAACTAACAAAATAGTAAATAATTGATGAGAGTAAAACAATTTTTTTATATATATATCAAAGGATAAGGATACATTAAATAGATAATTAATTCAGGGGAGGATCAACATAGGTCATAATGTGCAGGCAGAGTACTATAGGTAATCTAGGAAGAGCTAAACCATGTGCTGCCATCCCGATTTATTGAAAACATTTTATAAGAGATAGGGACTTTAAGGAAAACAAGGTCTGATAAGGCCCAATGATTCCATCCCTAGGGACTTTAAATGATAACACGGCCTGGTAAGGTCGTGAATATCCATCCCAATTACATTAACCATCAAGGGGGGGAAATAATTTACAAAGGGGGGGGAGGGTGGGACTTTAAATGCAGCACATGGAAGCAAAACAATAAAAGGGCGAATGTGGAGAAGTTTTATTGGTACATCCATCTAGATATACAAAAATACATGGTAATGATACAAATAAATAAATACAAAATAATAATGCCAGATAACATACATATAATAATACATATGATAATAAATCCATTAAAAATACACTACAATTAAGTGCATTTATAATATAAAGTAAACAGAACCATATAAGAATAAATATAAAAATAAATATACATATGTATAATAAATTCATATGATGTAAACAATAAAGCCTTCCCTCATTCGTCTCTAAAGGACATGGTATATAACAATACTTTAAAGGTAAAATCCGCAGGACCTATGACCTCACTAAAGCTGAAGGGGGAGTAAGAATTCTATACTGACATAGAGGTCTTAATACAATTTGGTGAATACATAGAAACCGGTAGCTCTACGCGTTTCGTGACTTAGCCGCCACTCATCAGGAGCGAGCATATATGGGATCTAGGAAAAGAAATTTTTATATAAAAATAGAGAAATTAATTAAATATATATCAAAAATAAATAAATACATTATATATATATAAATGACTAGAGAAGCAAGGTTGAATAGATAATCCCAACCAAAGCTAACTTACTAGAATTCGCTATGTAGCCGATGCGGTAATGGGACTGAAAACGCGGCCCGGAAAACAGCTCCAACCGGGAGCTGAGGTGGACAAACACCCAGCACCGATATGGGCGATAGCCAGGGTGAGTGACTCGCAGGGACATTCTGGGGGGGAAGGAAGGAGATGGGGTAAGAGAAGGTAGAGAGGGGAAGGGGAGGGGGGACAAAAAAAAAAAAAAAAGGAGAAAGGGTTAAAGAAGACCCAAATAGAAAAATTACACGAATATGTACAAAGATATAAAAAGAGAAGAGAAAGAAAGGGGGGGGGGGAAAGAAAGGAGGAAGTGAAGGATATGTAAGTGGTGGGTAAAGCAGAATGGTGTGCAGAAGGGGGAGTGAAATTTGTACAAGTGTGAACTAGAAACCAGTGAGTTAGAATAATCAAAATAAAGTGTTGGTGAAAACAAGTTACCTGGTAAACATGATGGTATCGATGAAAAGAAGCCAAAAAGATCAGATACTGGCTAAACCCAGTAAAGGTGGACATAAGGAACGCCCTGCCTGCCAGGGACACCCGGGGGACAGCCCAGAAGAAACATCGGTCACAGGGGAGTCCACCAACGCCACGCCATTTGACGAAGGGGAAGGCGCCGCGCGCCGGGAACCGGAACCTCCGGTCCCTCGGCGCACAGCCCAGACACCCATCGCCAATGAGCGTGATATATACAGGCTCTGCGCGATGACGTCAAAAAAGACGCCACGCCCACAACGTGCAATGCGTGGCGTCGACACGTGTATACGGCGCCTCCAGCCGCTCCGTACACAAAAGTTAAAGGAGGGGGAGGAGGCCCGCAAGACGTGTCGCAGCACCAGGAAGAGGAGCAAAACCAGACCACAATGCAGCCCAAACCCCCATCCTCCAACACAGCGCGAACTTGACACAATACCAGTCAAAATAAAAAGGAAAAATGAAAATTGATAAAAAATATATATAATATAAGAAGCATAATATAAGAACCATTACCGCATCGGCTACATAGCGAATTCTAGTAAGTTAGCTTTGGTTGGGATTATCTATTCAACCTTGCTTCTCTAGTCATTTATATATATATAATGTATTTATTTATTTTTGATATATATTTAATTAATTTCTCTATTTTTATATAAAAATTTCTTTTCCTAGATCCCATATATGCTCGCTCCTGATGAGTGGCGGCTAAGTCACGAAACGCGTAGAGCTACCGGTTTCTATGTATTTACCAAATTGTATTAAGACCTCTATGTCAGTATAGAATTCTTACTCCCCCTTCAGCTTTAGTGAGGTCATAGGTCCTGCGGATTTTACCTTTAAAGTATTGTTATATACCATGTCCTTTAGAGACGAATGAGGGAAGGCTTTATTGTTTACATCATATGAATTTATTATACATATGTATATTTATTTTTATATTTATTCTTATATGGTTCTGTTTACTTTATATTATAAATGCACTTAATTGTAGTGTATTTTTAATGGATTTATTATCATATGTATTATTATATGTATGTTATCTGGCATTATTATTTTGTATTTATTTATTTGTATCATTACCATGTATTTTTGTATATCTAGATGGATGTACCAATAAAACTTCTCCACATTCGCCCTTTTATTGTTTTGCTTCCATGTGCTGCATTTAAAGTCCCACCCTCCCCCCCCTTTGTAAATTATTTCCCCCCCTTGATGGTTAATGTAATTGGGATGGATATTCACGACCTTACCAGGCCGTGTTATCATTTAAAGTCCCTAGGGATGGAATCATTGGGCCTTATCAGACCTTGTTTTCCTTAAAGTCCCTATCTCTTATAAAATGTTTTCAATAAATCGGGATGGCAGCACATGGTTTAGCTCTTCCTAGATTACCTATAGTACTCTGCCTGCACATTATGACCTATGTTGATCCTCCCCTGAATTAATTATCTATTTAATGTATCCTTATCCTTTGATATATATATAAAAAAATTGTTTTACTCTCATCAATTATTTACTATTTTGTTAGTTGCTTCTTATATTATATATATTTTTTATCAATTTTCATTTTTCCTTTTTATTTTGACTGGTATTGTGTCAAGTTCGCGCTGTGTTGGAGGATGGGGGTTTGGGCTGCATTGTGGTCTGGTTTTGCTCCTCTTCCGGGTGCTACGACACGTCTTGCGGGCCTCCTCCCCCTCCTTTAACTTTTGTGTACGGAGCGGCTGGAGGCGCCGTATACACGTGTCGACGCCACGCATTGCACGTTGTGGGCGTGGCGTCTTTTTTGACGTCATCGCGCAGAGCCTGTATATATCACGCTCATTGGCGATGGGTGTCTGGGCTGTGCGCCGAGGGACCGGAGGTTCCGGTTCCCGGCGCGCGGCGCCTTCCCCTTCGTCAAATGGCGTGGCGTTGGTGGACTCCCCTGTGACCGATGTTTCTTCTGGGCTGTCCCCCGGGTGTCCCTGGCAGGCAGGGCGTTCCTTATGTCCACCTTTACTGGGTTTAGCCAGTATCTGATCTTTTTGGCTTCTTTTCATCGATACCATCATGTTTACCAGGTAACTTGTTTTCACCAACACTTTATTTTGATTATTCTAACTCACTGGTTTCTAGTTCACACTTGTACAAATTTCACTCCCCCTTCTGCACACCATTCTGCTTTACCCACCACTTACATATCCTTCACTTCCTCCTTTCTTTCCCACCCCCCCCCCCCCTTTCTTTCTCTTCTCTTTTTATATCTTTGTACATATTCGTGTAATTTTTCTATTTGGGTCTTCTTTAACCCTTTCTCCTTTTTTTTTTTTTTTTTGTCCCCCCTCCCCTTCCCCTCTCTACCTTCTCTTACCCCATCTCCTTCCTTCCCCCCCAGAATGTCCCTGCGAGTCACTCACCCTGGCTATCGCCCATATCGGTGCTGGGTGTTTGTCCACCTCAGCTCCCGGTTGGAGCTGTTTTCCGGGCCGCGTTTTCAGTCCCATTACCGCATCGGCTACATAGCGAATTCTAGTAAGTTAGCTTTGGTTGGGATTATCTATTCAACCTTGCTTCTCTAGTCATTTATATATATATCATTTATTTATTTATTTTTGATATATATTTAATTAATTTCTCTATTTTTATATAAAAATTTCTTTTCCTAGATCCCATATATGCTCGCTCCTGATGAGTGGCGGCTAAGTCACGAAACGCGTAGAGCTACCGGTTTCTATGTATTTACCAAATTGTATTAAGACCTCTATGTCAGTATAGAATTCTTACTCCCCCTTCAGCTTTAGTGAGGTCATAGGTCCTGCGGATTTTACCTTTAAAGTATTGTTATATACCATGTCCTTTAGAGACGAATGAGGGAAGGCTTTATTGTTTACATCATATGAATTTATTATACATATGTATATTTATTTTTATATTTATTCTTATATGGTTCTGTTTACTTTATATTATAAATGCACTTAATTGTAGTGTATTTTTAATGGATTTATTATCATATGTATTATTATATGTATGTTATCTGGCATTATTATTTTGTATTTATTTATTTGTATCATTACCATGTATTTTTGTATATCTAGATGGATGTACCAATAAAACTTCTCCACATTCGCCCTTTTATTGTTTTGCTTCCATGTGCTGCATTTAAAGTCCCACCCTCCCCCCCCTTTGTAAATTATTTCCCCCCCTTGATGGTTAATGTAATTGGGATGGATATTCACGACCTTACCAGGCCGTGTTATCATTTAAAGTCCCTAGGGATGGAATCATTGGGCCTTATCAGACCTTGTTTTCCTTAAAGTCCCTATCTCTTATAAAATGTTTTCAATAAATCGGGATGGCAGCACATGGTTTAGCTCTTCCTAGATTACCTATAGTACTCTGCCTGCACATTATGACCTATGTTGATCCTCCCCTGAATTAATTATATATTTAATGTATCCTTATCCTTTGATATATATATAAAAAAATTGTTTTACTCTCATCAATTATTTACTATTTTGTTAGTTGCTTCTTATATTATATATATTTTTTATCAATTTTCATTTTTCCTTTTTATTTTGACTGGTATTGTGTCAAGTTCGCGCTGTGTTGGAGGATGGGGGTTTGGGCTGCATTGTGGTCTGGTTTTGCTCCTCTTCCGGGTGCTGCGACACGTCTTGCGGGCCTCCTCCCCCTCCTTTAACTTTTGTGTACGGAGCGGCTGGAGGCGCCGTATACACGTGTCGACGCCACGCATTGCACGTTGTGGGCGTGGCGTCTTTTTTTACGTCATCGCGCAGAGCCTGTATATATCACGCTCATTGGCGATGGGTGTCTGGGCTGTGCGCCGAGGGACCGGAGGTTCCGGTTCCCGGCGCGCGGCGCCTTCCCCTTCGTCAAATGGCGTGGCGTTGGTGGACTCCCCTGTGACCGATGTTTCTTCTGGGCTGTCCCCCGGGTGTCCCTGGCAGGCAGGGCGTTCCTTATGTCCACCTTTACTGGGTTTAGCCAGTATCTGATCTTTTTGGCTTCTTTTCATCGATACCATCATGTTTACCAGGTAACTTGTTTTCACCAACACTTTATTTTGATTATTCTAACTCACTGGTTTCTAGTTCACACTTGTACAAATTTCACTCCCCCTTCTGCACACCATTCTGCTTTACCCACCACTTACATATCCTTCACTTCCTCCTTTCTTCCCCCCCCCCCCTTTCTTTCTCTTCTCTTTTTATATCTTTGTACATATTCGTGTAATTTTTCTATTTGGGTCTTCTTTAACCCTTTCTCCTTTTTTTTTTTTTTTTTTGTCCCCCCTCCCCTTCCCCTCTCTACCTTCTCTTACCCCATCTCCTTCCTTCCCCCCCAGAATGTCCCTGCGAGTCACTCACCCTGGCTATCGCCCATATCGGTGCTGGGTGTTTGTCCACCTCAGCTCCCGGTTGGAGCTGTTTTCCGGGCCGCGTTTTCAGTCCCATTACCGCATCGGCTACATAGCGAATTCTAGTAAGTTAGCTTTGGTTGGGATTATCTATTCAACCTTGCTTCTCTAGTCATTTATATATATATCATTTATTTATTTATTTTTGATATATATTTAATTAATTTCTCTATTTTTATATAAAAATTTCTTTTCCTAGATCCCATATATGCTCGCTCCTGATGAGTGGCGGCTAAGTCACGAAACGCGTAGAGCTACCGGTTTCTATGTATTTACCAAATTGTATTAAGACCTCTATGTCAGTATAGAATTCTTACTCCCCCTTCAGCTTTAGTGAGGTCATAGGTCCTGCGGATTTTACCTTTAAAGTATTGTTATATACCATGTCCTTTAGAGACGAATGAGGGAAGGCTTTATTGTTTACATCATATGAATTTATTATACATATGTATATTTATTTTTATATTTATTCTTATATGGTTCTGTTTACTTTATATTATAAATGCACTTAATTGTAGTGTATTTTTAATGGATTTATTATCATATGTATTATTATATGTATGTTATCTGGCATTATTATTTTGTATTTATTTATTTGTATCATTACCATGTATTTTTGTATATCTAGATGGATGTACCAATAAAACTTCTCCACATTCGCCCTTTTATTGTTTTGCTTCCATGTGCTGCATTTAAAGTCCCACCCTCCCCCCCTTTGTAAATTATTTCCCCCCCTTGATGGTTAATGTAATTGGGATGGATATTCACGACCTTACCAGGCCGTGTTATCATTTAAAGTCCCTAGGGATGGAATCATTGGGCCTTATCAGACCTTGTTTTCCTTAAAGTCCCTATCTCTTATAAAATGTTTTCAATAAATCGGGATGGCAGCACATGGTTTAGCTCTTCCTAGATTACCTATAGTACTCTGCCTGCACATTATGACCTATCTTGATCCTCCCCTGAATTAATTATCTATTTAATGTATCCTTATCCTTTGATATATATATAAAAAAATTGTTTTACTCTCATCAATTATTTACTATTTTGTTAGTTGCTTCTTATATTATATATATTTTTTATCAATTTTCATTTTTCCTTTTTATTTTGACTGGTATTGTGTCAAGTTCGCGCTGTGTTGGAGGATGGGGGTTTGGGCTGCATTGTGGTCTGGTTTTGCTCCTCTTCCGGGTGCTGCGACACGTCTTGCGGGCCTCCTCCCCCTCCTTTAACTTTTGTGTACGGAGCGGCTGGAGGCGCCGTATACACGTGTCGACGCCACGCATTGCACGTTGTGGGCGTGGCGTCTTTTTTGACGTCATCGCGCAGAGCCTGTATATATCACGCTCATTGGCGATGGGTGTCTGGGCTGTGCGCCGAGGGACCGGAGGTTCCGGTTCCCGGCGCGCGGCGCCTTCCCCTTCGTCAAATGGCGTGGCGTTGGTGGACTCCCCTGTGACCGATGTTTCTTCTGGGCTGTCCCCCGGGTGTCCCTGGCAGGCAGGGCGTTCCTTATGTGCACCTTTACTGGGTTTAGCCAGTATCTGATCTTTTTGGCTTCTTTTCATCGATACCATCATGTTTACCAGGTAACTTGTTTTCACCAACACTTTATTTTGATTATTCTAACTCACTGGTTTCTAGTTCACACTTGTACAAATTTCACTCCCCCTTCTGCACACCATTCTGCTTTACCCACCACTTACATATCCTTCACTTCCTCCTTTCTTTCCCCCCCCCCCCCCCCCTTTCTTTCTCTTCTCTTTTTATATCTTTGTACATATTCGTGTAATTTTTCTATTTGGGTCTTCTTTAACCCTTTCTCCTTTTTTTTTTTTTTTTGTCCCCCCTCCCCTTCCCCTCTCTACCTTCTCTTACCCCATCTCCTTCCTTCCCCCCCAGAATGTCCCTGCGAGTCACTCACCCTGGCTATCGCCCATATCGGTGCTGGGTGTTTGTCCACCTCAGCTCCCGGTTGGAGCTGTTTTCCGGGCCGCGTTTTCAGTCCCATTACCGCATCGGCTACATAGCGAATTCTAGTAAGTTAGCTTTGGTTGGGATTATCTATTCAACCTTGCTTCTCTAGTCATTTATATATATATATAATTTATTTATTTATTTTTGATATATATTTAATTAATTTCTCTATTTTTATATAAAAATTTCTTTTCCTAGATCCCATATATGCTCGCTCCTGATGAGTGGCGGCTAAGTCACGAAACGCGTAGAGCTACCGGTTTCTATGTATTTACCAAATTGTATTAAGACCTCTATGTCAGTATAGAATTCTTACTCCCCCTTCAGCTTTAGTGAGGTCATAGGTCCTGCGGATTTTACCTTTAAAGTATTGTTATATACCATGTCCTTTAGAGACGAATGAGGGAAGGCTTTATTGTTTACATCATATGAATTTATTATACATACCGTATGTATATTTATTTTTATATTTATTCTTATATGGTTCTGTTTACTTTATATTATAAATGCACTTAATTGTAGTGTATTTTTAATGGATTTATTATCATATGTATTATTATATGTATGTTATCTGGCATTATTATTTTGTATTTATTTATTTGTATCATTACCATGTATTTTTGTATATCTAGATGGATGTACCAATAAAACTTCTCCACATTCGCCCTTTTATTGTTTTGCTTCCATGTGCTGCATTTAAAGTCCCACCCTCCCCCCCCTTTGTAAATTATTTCCCCCCCTTGATGGTTAATGTAATTGGGATGGATATTCACGACCTTACCAGGCCGTGTTATCATTTAAAGTCCCTAGGGATGGAATCATTGGGCCTTATCAGACCTTGTTTTCCTTAAAGTCCCTATCTCTTATAAAATGTTTGATCAAAAGGTGTTGTAGAGTGTGATAGAAATAGGACAAAGGTCTCTCCACAGGTTGAGCGTCCAAAAAGGCCGTATCAATCGGATTTAACTCTTCTAAGGAGCGAAGTGGCTTCGGGAGAGTGCGTACAAAGTCCGCCAGTTGACGATAAGTCCAGTGATCCATGGGTGTGGCCTGAGAAGGGGGTATTATGCGAGAAACTGGAAGAATGCCATCCCGATTGGCTACTTGATGTAATAATGGAGGAGCGCCCAGATTCCATGCGTAAATTCTAGGGTCAATATTCCCCGGGGGGGAAGTAGTTATGTCCGGTCAATGGCATAATAGGAGAGTGGGGTTACCACTTCTGTTGTTTGCAAATCGAGTCCCATACTTGTAGAGTGGAAAAGGTGATGGGAGAGGTAGTGGGTGCAAGCGAACGGTATTTGCGAGGAATCCAAATTTGGGAATATAAATCCGAACCACTAAGTGCCCTAGCGATAGCAACCCACAGCTTTGAGCGCTGGTGATATTTCCAATCAGATATCCTGCTGAGAGCAGCAGCCCAGAAATAAAGTTTAACATTTGGTAATGCCAGACCCCCTAACTGCTTAGGTCTGTGCAAAAGGGATCTGGACAATCTCGGACGCCCTCTGTTCCACAAGTATTTGCCCATCAAAGAGTCTAAGAGCCTAAAAAAAACTAAACGACACACCCACCAGAATCATCTGCATCAGGAACAACACCCTGGGTAGTACATTCATCTTAATCACACTAATCTTCCCTAACCAGGAATGCGCAATTTGGGACCAACGTTGAAAATCTATTTTAATAGTGTAGCAGGGGCATATAATTCGCGTTGAAGAGGACCTGGGGCTTGGAGGTGAGATAGATGCCTAAATATTTCATTTTGTGTTTTTGCCAAGTAAACGGGAATGAAGTCTTGAGGAGATGGACAGTTTCCGCCAGGACCGAGATATTTAAAATTTCAGATTTGGACATGTTAATATTAAAATTAGAAATGAGACCGAAATGTGAGAAGGCAGACAACAAATTGGGGAGGGATATCATAGGCTGTTGAACGTAGAACAGAATATCATCGGCGTACGCCGCGTATTTATGTTCCCGCTCACCGACCATGATCCCATGGATATTTGGGTTGTTTCTAACTGTAGAGAGGAAGGGTTCTAAAGACAAAGCAAAAAGGATCGGGGAGAGGGGGCATCCTTGACGGGTGCCATTATGTAGCGTGAAAGGGTCACTTAAAGTGCCGTTGATACGAATTTGTGCAGTAGGGGAATGATATAGTGCTGAAATGTGAGCTAACATATTTTGACCAAGGCCTAAATAAGATAGCGTAGTCAAAAGGTACACCCAGTCCACCCTGTCAAACGCTTTTTCTGCGTCCGTGGAAAGCAACAGGGTGGACTGGGCCGACTCCCTCACAAAAGACATCAGGGAGAGGGTGCGCAGGGCATTGTCCCGTGCCTCCCTGCCCAGAATGAACCCAGTCTGATCGCTAGAAACCCAACTCGGAAGTAGAGGGAGTAACCTGTTCGCGATAACTTTAGCATAGAGTTTAGCGTCCATATTCAGAAGAGATATGGGACGATAACTCCCACAAAGACTGGGGTCCTTCCCCGGCTTGGGAAGCACTGAGATGTGTGCGTGCAGAGTTTCCGGGCAGAAAACCCCGCCACTCAAGATCGTGTTGGCATAGGAAGCCAGGCGTGGCAGCAAGACTCCCGCAAAGGTCTTGTAGTATAAGGCCGTAAAGTCATCAGGGCCAGGAGCCCTGCCGCTCGCCATAGCCCTCAACGCCACAGCGAACTCTTGGGTAGAAAACTCAACTTCCAAAGCAGCAAGGACTTCCGAATCCACTCTGGGCAGGTTGGCCTGCTGTAAATAATCTCGGATCAGAGTCAACTTGGCTTCCGAGTCTGACACGGTTGGGGGGACATGGTATAAATTTTGATAAAAAGTATGGAACTCCTTAGCTATACTGGCTGTCTCATGCGTAAGGGAATTAGAAGGTGTCTTGATTTTTTCAATAAAAGTCCTAGTTTTTGCCTGGTGGAGGGACCTAGCAAGTAGCCTCCCCAGTTTATTACCCCATTCATGAAATCTTTGGGACACCCTACGGGCCTCTCTCTTCCACTGCTCATGGAACAAAAGTTCCTCCCGAAGGAGAGAAATATCTGCCTCCTCACTAATAAGGTTCTCATTCAATTTCCAGTTATTAGATTTACGGGGCATATACGACAAATTGAGTGTGATTAAAATGGGGGAGTGATCCGAGATGGGTGATGACTCTATACTTGATTTAGACAAGAGGGAGAGATGGTGGTGGTCGAGGAAAAAGAGATCAATCCTGGAGTAAGATTTATGAACACTTGAAAAAAAGGAGTAGTCTCTGTCCCGCGAATGCATCATCCTCCACACGTCTATCAGCTGTGCGTCACCCAAGCGCCTGTGTATGAACGCAAGACGCTTATGGGGAACCGAGGACTTCCCCAAGGAGGTATCCAGAGCGGGTATTAAATATAGAGATATTAAAATCCCCGGCCAGGACCACGCATCCGCAGGAAAAGTCCCTCAACCTCTTCAATGTGGTAGCAATAAAGGTAGCCTGATCTCGGTTAGGGGCATAAAGGGTCGCCAGCGTGCACTGCATCCCTCCCAAACTACCCTTGAGGAACAGAAAACGTCCGAGAGGATCACTCTGCATTTCTACTAAGTTAAAAGGGGTGCCTCTGCGGAACCCAATGGCCACACCTTTTGCCTTATGCACATTAGACAGACTGTAATACCAGGTTGGGTATTGCGGGGAAAACAACTTCACCGAGGTAGTGTGGGTGAGGTGGGTCTCCTGCAGAAAGACAATGTCCCCCCTCAGGCGACCCAGCTCCCGATACAGGTTATGGCGCTTACCAGGGGCGTGAAGGCCCCTAACATTAAATGATATCAATTCAACCGTGGCCATGGACTTCCAACAGAACACATTACATAACACCTAATACAAAGAGATACGTCCCGAGGCAGTAGGATAGAGAGGAAGGAAAGGAAGAGAAAGAGAGCAAGGAGGAAAAAGTAGAGACAGAGCTTAAGAGTAAAGTAATGCAAACAGGGCATCACAAGTAAATCCTGAGATACCAAAGGTGAAGCCTTAGCTGCACCAAGGGCAGCACGTACATACAGCCGCCCATGGTGCAGAGCAGGGACAGACGAACGCGACCCCACCCCCGGGCCCCCCACCAAAAAGGCAGTGGGAGCCCGGGAGCCGAGACCCGTCCGGCACCCCCCAACGGGGTGGCACGAGAGGCCAGTCCGCAGCAGCCCACAACCAACTAGAATCGAGACCGCAGGCCGCGGCCCCGACCCCAACCCCTTCTTACCAAATATACATTAGTATTAGTGTAAAAAACGATAAAGAAAAAAAAACAGAAACACACAGCCTAATAAGCATGAAAGCCGTCTAGGAAAAATAAAAAACATGGAACTATACATATCCCGCAGCTACAATAAAACGGGGGACCGAGTTGTGTAGGTCCGAAACCCACACGATCATCGTTCACTGTGCTTCACGACAGATCCAATCATTAGCGTCCATGGGATCCGGTTCCCCACTCCCTTCACGCTGTGAAAATCCGTACCAATGCGGGTGGAAACAACACCACAAAAAAACCCAAAAAAAACAACAAAAAAAATACTGCAGTGAAAAAACGACTTGTACTTGCAAGGACCAGAACGAAAGGATACCCGAACAGGAGAACCGACTCAGCAGCACCAGCAGAATTAGCGACTCCGATTGGCCTTCCGAGGAATTAAAACAGGGGGCACGATGCTTGCGGGACACCTTCTGCCAGGGCTCCTCGGACGGAGGTTCCAGAGGTGGGATACCGACCTGCCAACCAGGTAGTTCCGGCGGGGAGATCTTAAGATCAGAACAAAATTTCTCCAGCTCTTCTGGGAATCTCAGCACCGCCGTCTTCCCATTCCATTGTGCGATCAAGGCGGCGGGAAATCCCCAACGATAGGAAATGGCGGCCGCACGCATTTGTTCGGTCAAGGGCCGCAGCGCCCTACGACGCTCCAGAGTCTCCCTGGCTAGGTCGGGGAAAAAGGTAAGCGGAGCTCCGTCAAAGTCCAAGACCGGAATCGCCTTGAGTTTTTGCATGATTCGGTCCTTTTCCTCAAAATAGTGCACTCTGCAGATCACATCCCGCGGGTTGTCCATTGCTGAGCTACGCGGGCGGAGTGCCCTGTGGACACGGTCTATTTTTAGGGGGTGATCTGCTGCGTTTCCAAGGAGGCCATTAAAGATACCTCTCACCGTCGGGAGTAGGTCCTCTTCACCGGTAGCCTCAGGAAGCCCTCGGATCCGGATATTGTTCCGTCGGTTACGATTTTCCTGGTCTTCGATCTTGTAAAGAGCGGATCGGTGTGCAATAGCAAGTGAGCGCGTTGTGGTTTGCAAGGATCTAATGGCGGCCGCGTGTCTGTCCAGCCTTAGTTCCGACTCCTCCACTCGGTCCAAAACCTGCGCCAGGTCCGAACGGACCGCGGATACTTCCCGCTTGATCGATTTCTCCAGTCCCAATAACATCGAGGCCAGCTCCGATTTAGTGGAGAGCCCGCTCACTAATGCCGCCACCTCCGAATGACGAGATCCGCTCTCTTCTCCCTCAGAGGCCCCCGACGAGGCCGGTGATGGCGCTCTGCGTTCAGGCCCGAGGCGAGGGGCGGGGCCCATCGTCCCGCTCGAGATCAGCGGCAAGCGGCCTAGGCCATCCGCATCGCCCACCTCATCTGGATCTGCCAGGAAGCGTTTAATCGAGCCGCCAGGAGCCCCCTTCTTCGGCAGGGACTTGCCGGTTCTCCTTCCCATCGCTCCCGGTCGTGTAGAGCTGTGCATTCGGCTAAAACGTGCAAATTAAATGAGGTCAGCGCCTCACCGCTGCATGTCCAACCAGTAAATTGTTTTAATACCAGTGCCGGCAGCATCAGTGCCCTAATGGCTAGCTAGCATCTGTACAAATGTTCTAATACCAGTGCTGGTCAATGCCAGTGTTCTGATCACCAGCCAGCAACCTGTACAGTGCTCTAATATCTGTGACAGACAGCACCAGTGTCCCGATCTCCATCTAGTACCAGTAAAGTATTCTAGTACCAGTGTCAGCAAGCACCAGTGTCTTGATCACCTGTAAGCATGAGTACAGTGCTCTAATACCAGTGTTGCCTAGAACCAATATCCTTATAACCAACCAGTATCATCAGGTACCAATACAGGCACTGCCAAAAGATGCAAAAATGTACACTAGTGAGGTGGCATTTAAAATTCCTAGTATGAATGATGAGAACAGTGGGAATTGTTGAATCTTTAGAGGTTCACCATGCCTCTTAGCAAATACCTTGGGCGTATTTGGGGGTGTTTATATTGTCCTAGAAATTCTAGGGCCTAAAGAAGTGTTATGCCGCGTACACACGACCAGACTTTCTGACAGCAAAGATCTGACGGAACGAATCCGGCAGACAATTCGATCATGTTTCAAATTTTTCGCCGGGACTCCACCGGGCTCAGTTCCTATTGAGAAATCCACTCGTGTGTATGCTAGTCCGACAGACAAAAACCTTGGGCAGCTATTGGCTACTGGCTATGAACTTCCTTATTCTAGTTCGGTCGTACGTCATCATGTTCAAATCCGTCAGACTTTGGTGTGATTGTGTGTGGCCGTTCATTCAGAAACTCCGCCGAAAGTCCGTTGGAAAGACCGTCGGAGCTAGTCCGTCGAAAAGTCCGCTTGTGTGTATGCGGCATAATAGGGAGAAAAAAATCAGGGCTAATAAATTTCAAATATATAACAGACTCCAACTTTTGCACAGACTTATTAATTTAAACTTATTTGGATTTGTTGTTTACCAAAAAAGTGTAGCAGAATACTTTTAGTTTACATTTATAAAGAAATTATGTTTATTTGACATCTTTTATGTAGTAAAATTAGCCCAGTAATCAAATACCACTAAAGATAGCTCAGTATGTCCCAAAAAGATGGCATACATTTTTTTGGGGAACTGTGTTACATGACATGTTACATGAGTAATTATCAATATCACAGTGCTGAAAACTGAAAAATGGCTTGGTAATGAAGGGGTGAAACCCACTGTTACTGAAAAAGTTCAATTAAAATCTAGAAATTGAAGTTGTACCGAAGCAGTACCCTAGAATTGTATTTTATCTTTTAATAAGGAAAATTGAGTACTGTCCGTGATACTTTTTTTATTTGAACTAACATACAATTTTTCAGCACAAGCTTACGGGGTATGTCCCTTTCTTCAAGGTCCAAGCAGTACTGATTCACACATTTTTAAGCAGAATCAAAATTTGTGAATCAGTACTGCTTGGACCTTGAGGAAGGGGACATACCCACGAAAGCTTGTCCTGAAGAATTGTATGTTAGTGCAAATAAAAAAAGTAACACGGACAGTACTCAAATTTCTCTGTCACAATTGCACTAATATGGCTACAATCACATCAAGTATCTTTTAATAGGCTAATACTTTTTTGCATTTTTTTATTTTTGGATAAAGTTCTGCTTTAAAGAGGGCCATAACTGTGGAAGCGGTGCCTAATGCCGCGTACACACGATCAAACAAGCGGGTGGAAAAGTCCGGCAAACTCAAGTCCGCCAAACAATCCCCCCGTGTGTAGCCTCCAGCATACTTTTTTGACCCGAAAGTACGGCGGACTTAGAATGCCGTGTTGCACTCCAATCTTCCCGCCGGACTCGCATTTCGGCGGACAATCCGGCCGTGTTTATGCCAGTTCGCCGTACTTTTGAAATGAGCGGACTTTTCCCACCCGGAGAAAAGTCCACTCATCTTGAGCGGGTCTCCAGGTAGGCGGGGCCCGTGAAGGAGACGTCGCTGGCCCCGCCGCCTGGTATGGACTTAAAGGGGAACCCCAACGCCGAAAAAAATCGGCGTGGGGGTCCCCCCAAGTCCACAACAGACCCTTGTCCGAGCACGCTACCCGGCCGGTCAGGAAAGGGGGGGAGAGCGAGCGCCCCCCCCCCCCCCCTCCTGAGCCATACCAGGCCGCGTGCCCTCAACATGGGGGGTGCCTTGGGGAAGTGGGGGCCGCGCGGCCCCCCACCCCAAAGCACCTTGTCCCCATGTTGATGAGGACAAGGGCCTCTTCCCGACAACCCTGGCCGTTGGTTGTCGGGGTCTGCAGGCGGGGGGCTTATCGGAATCCGGGAGCCCCCTTTAATAAGGGGGCCCCCGGATACCGGCCCCCCACCCTATGTGAATGAGTATGGGGTACAATGTACCCCTACCCAATCACCTGTAAAATAAAAGTACAAAAAAAACACAACATGACATGTGACATAAACCCATGTGACACCGCCCCTTGTCCCTATATAAGTGGCAGCGCAGCGCGTCCCTGGCATTGCGGCCGGAGAGATCGTCGAGTCAACATCTCCTGGAGAAGAAGAAGAAGAAGAAGAACGGAAGGCGGCGGCGGCGACAGAAGACCGGGCCACCGCCTGTAAAAGAGCTATAAGAAGGCGCGGTGGCCCGGCAGAAGAACCGAAGAGGGGGACAAGACCCCCGAAGTCGGAAGAAGAGGCCGGCGGCGAGGAAGAAAGCCGGACTCCTCCGCTAGCAAAAGAGCTACAAGAAGATAGCGGAGGAGTCCGGCGAGAAGACCCCCGAAGACGGAAGACCCCCGGAGCTGTGCAATAAAGTATTTTATCTTGTGTGTTGTGTTTTTTTTGTACTTTTATTTTACAGGTGAATGGGTAGGGGTACATTGTACCCCATACTCATTCACATAGGGTGGGGGGCCGGTATCTGGGGGCTCTGATAATTAAAGGGGGCTCCCGGATTCCGATAAGCCCCCCGCCCGCAGACCCCGACAACCAACGGGCAGGGTTGTCGGGAAGAGGCCCTTGTCCTCATCAACATGGGGACAAGGTGCTTTGGGGTGGGGGGGCCGCGTGGCCCCCCCTTCCCCAAGGCAACCCCCATGTTGAGGGCACGCAGCCTGGTACGGCTCAGGAGGGGGGGGCGCTCACTCGCCCCCCCTTTCCTGGATGGCCGGGTAGCGTGCTCGGACACGGGTCTGTTGTGGACTTGGGGGGGACCCCCACGTCGATTTTTTTCGGCGTTGGGGTTCCCCTTTAAGTCCATACCAGGCGGCGGGGCCAGCGACGTCTCCTTCGCGGGCCCCGCCTACCTGGAGACGCGCTCGAAATGAGCGGACTTTCCTCTGCGGGTGTGGGCGAGTCCGTTCATTTCAAAAGTAGGGCGGATAGTACGGCGGACTTAGTACGCCGTATTAGTCCGCTCAAAAAGTGCCGTGTGTGGGCAAGTAGCCCGTTCGGAAAGTCCGACGGACAGTCTGGCGGGAAGTCCGCCAGACTAAGTACGTCGGACATACCGCTACGTGTGTACGCGGCTTAATAAATGCAAGCAGTAGGCAAAGAACAATTCAAACATTATTGCCTTTAGGCTCCCTACATCTGATCTTTAACCCCTTTGCTACCACAGGCATTTTTTTTTTTTGCACGTGTTTACAAAATCATTTTAGACCTATTGATTAATTAAACCCCCAAAACAGTATATATTTTCTGAAAGGAAACATTCTGGAGATTAAATAGCAGTAGTTCATTTTTTTTTTTTATATCACATGATATCCAGTGCAATGCCCTATCAATACAACATTTCAACTGATTATCTGAAGTTAATTTTAGGACTCACAAACTAAGGATATTACCCACTGTTTTGGTCAAATAAAAAACATGAGGTTGAGCCAAGTAAAAAGATACCCAACATATCAAGTCTTAAAATTGAGTGCCACATGAAATGGTAATTTTCCTTAGGCAATTCTTTAAAAGCCCCTACAGGTCATCAATTTAGAGTTAACCATGAATAATAGGCCTATAATTATTGCTCTCATGCTGGCATACATGGTGACATATAACATGTATCCCACAATCAGCATTTTCTTGGTCCAATACCTGTATTTGGGAATGAGAGGGGGCTCATAAGTTCTTGTTTTGGTGGGGGTTAGATGGTTTGCATGTTATTTCCAGGTTCTTACTGGGTTGGGTAGATTAGACATTAGGCTTTTACTGGTACTCCTCACCTCTCCCTGGCAGGACTTCCCATGCCATTTCCAGGTCTTCTGATGAGAGTTTGGAGTCCAGGAAACATGGCGGGGGGTGCAGGAGCTGTAGGGTAAGAACATTTTACCATTCGGTGTGGAATCTTGTCAGATTTACACACATGCAAAACCTGCAAAACCCCATGAGTGTTTGTAAACTCCCATTGACATACATTAATGACCTCAAATGGGTAAGTGAAGCTTTGTTATTATTTATTTCACATTTGATAATATTTTATTCATGAACTGGCTGTATGCAAATAGGTCATGTGACACATTAGTCATGTGACACATGCAATAAACATTAGTGAATTGACCACATGGAGGCATTTTCATTCAACCCATGTACAGTATATATTTGGTATATACTCACAGATTGAACATATTGGCCAGATCCAGCTTTTAGCAAAATGGTGTGCATATTGGGAAATTTCTATCAGACATGGAGCTATTAGTAAATACCTCTGCACCTTCATTTTAGATCTAGAGGTTTTCTAGGGACAAATACATTAGTTATCCCTGATTTTTTTATATGCTGGTAAAGTCCATGTGTCTGCAGTCTGTCTGAGTAACAAGCAACGTTTGTTGACTTTCTGCATGTAACAACTTCATCTTTGCAATTGTATTTTACTGCCTGAGGATTCCTTTCTCAAGAGAGAGCAACATTTGAGCCAAGTTATCTTCACAAGTCAGTGCAGGTTCTTGTAATTGAACTCTGTGCAGAAAATAAAAGATAACTCTTCTGTTGTGCTTTTGTAAAAAATTGTTACTGCCATTCTGTATTTTTTTTATTATAACTGGTTTAAACTGTATTCATATTAGCTCACTGTAATCCTCAGCACAGCAGGGCTGAGAGAGGGGGAGACATCACTGCACAATGCTAAGGCTGGATTCACGCTACTTAATTAAAGTGATTGTAAACCTTTTTTTTTTTTTTATTAATATAAAAAAAGAAGTTGCATTTACCTATGTAAAGGTGTTGCACAGAGCGGTCCAAGCTGCTTGCTATGGGGGCACACGTGTGTGGGCTGTGCGTCCATAGGCACACACAGCGTGGCTCAGCCCCACCCCCCCACTCCCAACTCACAGGGTGTCACTGACAGCAGCCAGAGCCACTGGCTCCTGTTGCTGTCAGCAAAGAGTACAGGGAGAGAGGAGAGAAGGCCTGCAGGTGGGCACATTGCTGCATTGATACAGGTAAGAGTTATAGAGGGGGAGGAACAGATTGTGGAAGGTTTTTTACATTAATGCAGAGAATGCATTAAAAGTGTTACTAAACCCACAACAATAAAATCATTCTGTATATGCAGTAAAGCATGTTTGTTATACTCACTGTGGAACCTAAGGAGTTAATACTTTGTATTGTGTAAAAAGGTTGTTTGATTCTGTCTTCTCTGACCCTTTCCTTCTTTTACTGTACCCAGTCCATCTCCTGATAGAACAGAGCATTGGAGGCACTCAGCACATGCTCAGTTTTGTGTGGATTGCTAGAGAGTTTTTTTTTTTTTCTAGAAGGGTGCATGTGATCAGCACAGGGCCAATCAGCACTGTCCAGACAAAGTCAGGGGTCATGCAGCCTCATAGAACAGTCATAGGAGAATGAAAACTCCTCCTACAATGTTTAACCGGTGCTCAGCCAGACACTGATAGAAGTCTCAAGACTGCTAATGAGAAAACGTTATTTAGCAGTTTATATTTACTAAAATACAGTAGGTGGGCCTGGGATTACATGTCAGAGACCTTGAAAGCCATTGGCATTCCTGACCGCATGCTCCAATACATTCTCATGCTTTACTCCAAGCCCACTGCAAGAATCCGCATTAATGGCCACCTGTTGGACGCCTTTCCCATATCCAACGGCACGCGACAAGGCTGCCCTCTATCCCCACTTATATTCGTACTCACCTTAGAACCCTTCCTTCGATGTCTCAGAGCGAATCCGGATATCAAAGAAATCACAATACAAAATCACACTTACAAATTAGCTGCTTTTGCGGATGATATTCTCCTATTCCTTACAGAGCCCTTGACAACACTCCCAAATCTTCTGAAAACACTGGACCTATTCAATCAAATCTCCCATCTCAAAATTAATTTCACAAAATCTCATGTATTAAACATTACTTAAACTTTTTTTTAAAGTGGAACACCCATTCCATCACCTATCTAGGCATCCAACTACCAGCATCTCTAACCGACTTATATGATGTCAATTATCTACCCCTGTTACGCAACATCCAAAATGACCTACAGAAATGGTCATCTGGACTTTTGTCATGGTTCGGTAGAACGGCCATAATTAAGATGAACGTCCTCCCGAGGATTTTATACCTTCTCCAGACGATCCCTATCAAACTATCGCCCACGTTTTTCTCAACCTATCGTACATTATGCACTAGATTCATATGGGGACCGATTCGCCCTAGACTAAACTATATCAAGCCCACATCTCCTAAACTCAGTGGTGGTCTCGGCCTCCCTGATATCGAAAAATATCATCAGGCAGCACATTTGACAAGAATTCTGGACTGGAACCTACACGCTTCCACTAAGGATTGGGTCCAATTAGAAAATTCACTATCCCACATCCCCCTAGCTCAGACACCATGGATACCGAATGAACACACTCCAGCTATCTATAAATCACACCCTTTGATTTACCCTACACTCTCCGTTTTTCAAAAGGCATGCTCAAAATACAAGATATCGTCGATAAACGGACCAATGACTCCCCTCGCAATGAACCCAGCTTATACACCAGGACTACACGCTCCCTTTTTGAAGATTAAATGGCCGCACATGCCTGTCCGGGCTACCCACTTCTTCACAGACGACAAACTGCTCTCATACTCTACTCTCTCGAACCAGCTTAGACCAAACACATTTTCATACTGAACCTATATCCAAATTAAACATTACCTTGACACGCAAGCTTCAAAATCGGAGTGGTCCCGACCTCTTACTCCATTTGAGGACATGTGCCAACACTCAGAACCCCATAGACACCTTATCTCCTTTACCTACGGATTGCTGTTGCCGAACCAACAACAACGAAACTGCTGGACCACGACGAAATGGTCCACTGATTTATCTATCAACCTCACAGATAAGGATTGGGAAACAATATTTACCATCACACACAAAGGATCCTTGAACGTTTCTGCGCAAGAAAATGCCTATAAACTCATTTCACGATGGTACCGCACACCTCTTAAACTCCACCACATTTACTCTTCCCTCTCACCGCAATGCTGGCGCTGTGGCACTGAAATCGGCTCATTGTTACATATATGGTGGACCTGCCATAAGATCCAACCGTTTTGGAAGAAAGTCCACCATTTGATACAAAAAATCACCACATACAAACTTGAATACACGCCTGCACAATTCCTATTACACTACCCTGCAAAACCAAACCGTACCTACCTATGATCCCTCACTATGCACATGATAGCCGCTGCAAACATGTGCATCCCCAGGAAATGGCGATCATCTGCTCCCCCAACCATGCGTGATTGGTTTGATAGACTCCACAAAACAGCCGAAATGGAAGACCTGATACATCAAGCCAAAGACACACCTTCCAAATTCATACAGACGTGGTCCTGTTGGCAACATTTCACCACCACACAGGAATATCGAGATCTGCTTACATGATATGAAAACTCAACATAATTTTAATAACATCTATCACAAATAAATCTTGAATCACCTCATTTCCATACCCCCTCTCCTTACTCACCTAGACCCCCCTTTTTAGATTCTCTTTATCTTTTACTACTGTTTATGTAAAGGTTTTGTTAACATTCTCAAGAACCACTTGAGTTTTCAAACCACAAAGGCCAGTGGAAGCATTTTACCCATTCTCCAATATCGGAACAGGCTGTATACAGAACACTCCTATCCCATTCGATGTTTTTACATTACCATCCTTCCACCGCCCCTACCTTGCCCCATTTTAGATTTACTACTCAAATACCACTTTAGTGTCGAATGTGCAATTGGAAGGCAGCTTCAACTGCATTTATTTCACCCAATGTTATGGAATATGTTTTTAGTTATTTTCAATTGGTATTTCTCTGCAGTATCATTACCTCAACAAATTGTTCTATTCCTTAAGTATTCGTGAAAACTGAATCTAATCCCTTTTCCAATTCTCCAGTCACAGTTTGATCCCTATTGGGGTGACTGGTCGACAAAGTGACTCAAACTGAACATTTGCTTCTCCCCATTATGACATCAAACTTTTCTGAAGTGACACTAAATCCCTCCACTGGGATCTCGAGATCTAATACACTTTCCCCTTTTTAGTAGACTAATTAGTTAAGTAGACCAAGCCTACAGATATCTGCCTTAAAGCATGACATCATAGTATTGGTTAGAATTACTTGCTGCATGCCATCCGAGATTGTCGACTCTTATATGTACCGAATAATATTGTCACTTTTTTCATTCATACATATGTTATTGTTTTTGTTTATGATATTGTACACGTACAAATTCTTAATAAAAACTTCTTCAACAAAAAAATACAGTAGGTGACCGCTATATTGTGTCAGTCTCGCCGCTTTTATCGGCGAGATTGACACCCTTGCGAGCGCCGTTGCAGGAGCCAGCACCGAGACGGCTCGCATCGGGAAAGGAAAAATGTTTATTTTCCTTTCCCGATAAGCGACAAGCATCGCTGGCCGGGTTCACACTGGTGCGGGGATCCAAATTGGATTCCCGCCAATACCAGGCACTGCATTTGGTATGAATCCTAAGGGAGAACTCCACATCAAATTTTTAAAGAAAAACCGACATGGGTTCCCCCTTTGGAGGCATACCAGGCCCTTAGGTCCGGTAGGGATTTTAAGGGGAATCCCCTACGCCTAAAAAAACAGCGTGGGGTCCCCCCAAAATCCATACCAGACCTCTATCCGAGCACGCAGCCCGGCCGGTCAGGAAAAGGGGTGGGGACGAGCGGGCGCCCTGCAGCGCCCCCACCCCAAAGCACCTTGTCCCCATTTTGATGAGGACAAGGGCCTCTTCCCGACAACCCTGGCCGTTGGTTGTCGGGGTCTGCGGGCGGGGGGCTTATCAGAGCCCCCAGATCCTGGCCCCCCACCCTATGTGAATGAGTATGGGGTACAATGTACCCCTACCCATTCACCTGTGAAAAAAAAATGTCAAAAAAAACACAACACACACAATTTAAAAATAATTTATTGCACTGCTCCGGGGGTCTTCTTCCGACTTCGGGGGTCTTGCCCCCCTCTTCAGTTCTTATTGCCGGGCCTCCGCTTTCTTCCTTTAGCTCTTTTACTAGCAGAGGCCCGGTCTTCGGTCGCCGCCACCGCCTCTTCTTCCGACTTCGGGGGTCTTGTCCCCCTCTTCGGTTCTTCTTGCCGGGCCATCGCTCCTTCTTCCAGCTCTTTTACTAGCGGTGGCCCGGTCTTCTGCCACCGCCGCTGCCTTCCGTTCTTCTGTTGTTCTGTTCTTCTTCTTCTTCTTCTGGAGATGTTGACTCAACGCTCTCTCTGGCCGCAGTGCCAGGCACGAGGTGTGTGGCAACTTATATAAGGACAAGGGGGCGGGGTCACTGGCCGATGTCACATGGTGACCCCTCCCCCTTATGATATCACAGTCCGGGAGGATGCTGGGACTGTAACATCATAAGGGGGCGGGGTCACCATGTGACATCAACCAGTGACCCCACCCCCTTGTTCCTATATAAGTCGCCGCACACCGTGTCCCTGGCATTGCGGCCAGAGAGAGCGTCTAGTCAACATCTCCAGAAGAAGAAGAACAGAACAATGGAAGAACGGAAGGCGGCGCTGGCAGAAGACCGGGCAACCGCTAGTAAAAGAGCTGGAAGAAGGAGCGGTGGCTCGGCAAGAAGAACCGAAGAGGGGGACAAGACCCCTGAAGTTGGAAGAAGAGGCGGCGGCGGCGACAGAAGACCGAGCCTCCGCTAGTAAAAGAGCTAAAGGAAGAAAGCGGAGGCCCAGCAAGAAGAACCGAAGAGGGGGACAAGACCCCCGAAGTTGGAAGAAGACCCCCGGAGCAGTGCAATAAATTATTTTTAAATTGTGTGTTGTGTTTTTTTTAAATTTGTTTTCACAGGTGAATGGGTAGGGGTACATTGTACCCCATACTCATTCACATAGGGTGGGGGGCCGGGATCCGGGAGCCCCCTTATTAAAGGGGGCTCCCGGATTCCAATAAGCCCCCCGCCTGCAGACCCCGACAACCAACGGCCAGGGTTGGCGGGAAGAGGCCCTTGTCCTCATCAACATGGGGACAAGGTGCTTTGGGGTGGGGGGGCTGCAGGGCGCCCCCCTTCCTCCAAAACACCCACCCCCCATGTTGAGGGCACGCAGCCTGGTACGGCTCAGGAGGGGGGCGTTCGCTCGTCCCCACCCCCTTTCCTGACCGGCCGGGCTGCGTTCATCGGATAGGTCTGGTATGGATTTTGGGGGGACTCCACACCGTTTTTTTCAGCGTAGGGGATTCCCCTTAAAATCCCTACTGGACCTAAGGGCCTGGTATGCCCCCGAAAGCATGCAGGCTTCATTAGTGAGGCGACATTATCGCCGATCTCTCTCGCTTGCTACTATAGGAAAATGTCATTTAACATGTTAACATGCATTATGATAAAAAGTTATTTGCAACATGTGGCAACATCCATTAAAACACACAGCAGTGAAGGTAAACATATACACATGGAGACCCCCCTTAAGCAAAAAAATGCACATGTATATGTCCAACCTAGATATTTAGTGACAAGAGGAGAGAGCAGAGGGTTGATCTCTTCTGGAGAATGATGCTTCTTTATTATTTGAGTTGGAATTGGAGCAGGGGTGGACTGACAACATTCAGGACCCCCGGACCCACCCCTGTATTTTGCATAAAGTACAACTTCTCCCTTTAAAAAAAAAAACCACTGTCTAACAGAGTATAATGGGACTTGGAGGGAGGTCTTTCTCTGACAGTGTCCATTGGACAGTCTGTTATAAAGTGTCCCCTCCAGGCCCCATTAGAGAGTACAACAGAGTCTAATGGGACCTGGAGGGGGGTCTCTTTCTAACAGTGTGCATTAGAAAGACTCTGTTAGAGAGAGACCCCCCTCTCCAGGACCCTTTGGAGACTTCAAAAGAGTCTAATGGGACCTAGAGGGGGGTCTCTCTCACATAGGCACTTTCAGTGTCCATTGTAGAATCTGTTAGAGTCCCCTCTTCAGGTCCAATTACAGACTGAAAAGGAGTATAATAAGACCTGGAGGGGGGGCCTCTTTCTAACAAAGTGTACCGTGAACACCTTTATTCACTCTGGTCCTCACGGGACCCCCTCCTTGTGTCGTGACTCTCACCCCTGCCCATAGGTGTGAGCAGCCTATTGTATTAGAGTGTGGACCTCAAAGCTCCAACACATATGCCTTTGTGACTTATTAACCGGCCTCTTCCCCACTCGTCATCCTAAAACAATGGGGGGGGGGCAGGTGAGCACACAGGGGGACCTGTGCAGCAGAAAGAAAAGGAAATGGGACAAGAGGGATGGCATACATTGATACCAATCCCCTATATTTTCCTCCCATGGCAGCTGAACATCGGCGAGAGGAAGGAGAAGAGAAGCCTACTTTCAGCTGCTGCAGAAGAAAATGCAGATCGGGCCATTAATTCCCAATCCTGTCCAGGTTCTGGGGGTCGCAAGTAAGGATTGCAGCTTACCTGTCACCTGCCCACAATTTATGGGTTTCCAACTCCAGGATTAGGGTGTGCCCAGGCACACCTGGCACACCCATTGCACATGCCTATGCCCCTGTCCCAACCTCACAGATAAAGAAATAAAATTGGCACTGTGTAGCTTTCTCTTACCTTAACTATGGGTACTGTAGCTGTGGCTGGCTCCGGCATCCTCTGTGGGTGGCTGTGGCTGACTCTTGTGGGTGACTAGCTGGCACCTGTTGGTGGCTGGCTGGCAACCTACTGTGGCTGGCTGGCTCCCTGGTGTGGGTGGGGCACCGTGGGTGGCTGGCTGGCATCCTGTTGTGAATGGTCACCGTGGTCGGTTGCTGGCTGGCTCCCTGCTGTGGGGGGGTCACCGTGACTGGCTGGCTCCTGAGGGTGGCTGGCTGACACCCTGTTGTGGCTGGCTGGTTTCCTGGTGTGGGTGGGTCACCGTGGGTGGCTGGCTGCCACCCTGGCCCTGCTCTGGGTGGGTCATCGTAGGTAGCTGGCTTCTGTGGGTGGGTGCCTGGCTCCCTGCTGTGGGCCAGTGGGTGGGTGGCTTTCTGGCATGGTATACCCTTCTGTGGGTAGCTGGCCTGGCTCCCTGCTGTGGGTGGGTGACTGGCTGGCAGGCACCGTGCATCCTGCAGCAGGTAGCTGGCCTGGCTCCCTACAGTGGGTCAGTGGGTAGGTGGGTGGCTGGAATGGTGCACTCTGCTGCAGGTGGCTGGCCCAGTTCTCTGCTGTGGGTCAGTGGGTGGGTGCCTGGCATGGTGCACCCTGCTGTGGCTGACAGATAGGGGGAGTGACAGAGAGGGGTTGGCTGACAGAGAGGGGGCAGAGAGAGAGGGGTGGGCAGACAGAGAAGAGTGTGCTGACAGAGAGGGGGCTGGCCGAGGGGGGCTGACAGAGAAGGATTGGGCTGACAGAGAGGGGGACTGACAGAGGGGGGCTAACAGAGAGGGGTGGGCTGACAGAAAGAGGGGCTCAAAGAGGCGGAGGGGGGCTAACAGAGAGGAGTGGACTGACAGAGGAGGGGAGGTTGACAGAGAGGGGTAGACTGACTGGGGGCTGACAGAGAGGGAGGCAGACAGAGAGAGGAGGGGGGCTGACAGGGAGGGGTGGGCTGACATAGGGGGCTGACAGATGGGGAGGCGGACAGAGAGAAGGGGGCTGACAGAGAGGGGTGGGTTGACAGATGGGGCTGATGGGGGGCGGACAGAGAGAGGGGCTGACAGAGGAGGGGGGCTGACAGAGAGGGGTGGGCTAACAGAGGGAAGTGGGCTAACAGAGGGGGGTGGGCTGACAGAGAGGGGTTGGCTGACAGAGGGGGTGGGCTGACAGAGGGGGGTGGGCTGACAGAGACAGGAGGGCTGACAGAGAGGGGGCCTGACAGAGGGGGGTGGGCTAACAGAGGGGGCTGACAGAGGGGGATGGGATAACAGAGGGGTGGGCTGACAGAGAGGGGGGCTAACAGAGGGGGCATTGCTGACAGAGGGGTGGGCTGACAGAGAGGGGGGATAACAGATGGGGCGTGGCTGACAGAGGGATGGGCTGACTGACGGGGGGGCTAACAGAGGGGGCACGGCTGACAGAGGGGGTAGATGAGAGAGACCTCAGAAAACACACAGTGTGCCAGACAGAGAGGTGGGACTCCAGCAGCAAGTGGTCGCAGTTACTCACAGACCAGCCCTGCCTGGCCACATCCACACGTGATCAGCTCAGAAGAGCCAATTGCAGGGCACTAGCGTGGACTACAAGTCCCAGAATGCCACAGTGTACGGCCACACATGACCCCATCCGACCAATCACATGATGTTTGTGTGGACTACAAGTCCCAGAATGACACCACATGCGCTCAGTCGTGCCCCTGGCCGACTTCCTCAAAGGAAAAAAAAAACGCCAGTAGGCTGATTGAGCCGCTCATGGGGCCCCCTGATTACGGGCCCTCGGTTGGTGCCCGAGTGACCGAATGGTCAGTCCGCCCCTGAGTTGGAGTTGGGTTGGCTACTGAGCCGTGTTGCTTTTTTGCAGGAGGAAAAGTGAGGTTAAAGACCTGAATTACAATACTGGCTGATAGTAGTGATGAGCTGAAACACACCTGGGTTCGGTTCAAGGCAGGTTTGGCGAACATTATTTAAATCTGTCCCCCATTTAAGTCAATAGAAGCCTAATGTTAAACAATGACTTACAGTATATTTTACAGGCTTATAAGCAAGGGGGTTATCAAACAAATAATATGGATGGTTGGGCACCACCCTGAGGAACATGTACCAAAGCAAAAAAAAAGATTTACAAATTCCGTTTGGCAGGGAACAGCACTTTCAGTAATGCTTAAAGTGAAACGTTCAAAAATGGGCAGCACAGTAGCTAAGTGGTTAGCACTTCCCGCAAGCAGCACTAGGGTTGTCGGTTCCAATCCCAACCATGCCACTACCTGCACTGAGTTTGTATGTTCTCTTTGAGCCTGCATGAGTTTCCTCCAGGTACTTGGGTTTCCTCCCACACTCCCACACTAAAGATATGCTGGTAGGTTAATTGGCTCCTGTCTAAATTGTCCCTAATATGTGTATGTATAAATGATTTAGGGACCTTAGATTGTAAGCTCCTTGGGTACAAGGACTGATGTTATTGTACAATATAAATGCAAATTGACAGTATTAAATAAGAACCTGTAATAAATGCAAATTTCCTTTAAGTAGCATGCCTGGGGGATGCCCTGGGCATGGCTGCCAAGTGGCACAAAAGGAAGTTGCTGAGTGATCTTTAGCTTGTTTCTGAGACCTCATCTGCTGATTCTGCCTTACAGTGTATGGTCAGGCTTCCCCTTCAACCTTGCTAAAAACCTACCCCCTGCTATCCTCATCACACCTGGTCCCCCACTGCAACCTTGAAAATACCCCACCCCCTGTCATCCTTATCATCCTCATACCTGGCACCCCACTGCAACCTTGCCAACACCCTACCCCCTGTCATCCTCATGTTCATCACACCTGGCACTCCACTGTCAGCTTTCTAACAGTCTACCCCCTGTCATTCTCATCAGGCCTGGCACCCAATGCCACATTGCTAACACCCTACCCCCTGTCATCCTCACCCTGATCACACCTGGCACACCACTGCCACCTTGCTAATACCCTACCTCCTGTCTTTCTCATCACACCTGGCAGCCAACAGCTGCCTTGCTAACACCCTACCCCCTATCATCCTCATCCCCCGTATAGCCCACTGCCAGCTTCCAAACACCTGCAATGACAAAGCAGCTTATTCCAATGTTGAGAGGACAAGGGACTCTTCCTCACAATTGTGTGGTGGTGGGTAACGTGGTCTGTGGACAGGGGTTCATTGAAATATGGAACACTATGATAACAATAAAGATGCTACCCTAAGGGAATAATTAAATTGTTACTAAACCCACAACAGTAAAATCAGTAAAAAGTCTGTATACGCAGTAAAGCACGCTTGTTTTTACCCTTAGTGTGGAATGTAAGGGGTTAATTCTGCGCATTGTGTAAAAAGGCAGTTTAAACCTGTATTCTCTGATCATCTCTTTCTTCTACAGACTCCAAAAAATAACCTGATATTTACAGTCTATGGAGTGTTCAGTTTGGTGTGTATTGCTAGAGAGGTTTTTCTTTTTTTCTTGGGAGGGTGCATGTGATCAGCACAGGGCCAATCAGCACTGTCCAGACATGTCCAGACACAGGGTCAGGGGTCTTGAAGCCTCATAGGACAATTGTGGGAAAAATTAAAACTCCTCCTACAATCTATCTCCACACACTGATACAAGCCACAAGATTGCTCCAAGTGCTATATATAGCTGATGAAAAAGGGTATTTAGCAGTTTATATTTACTAAAACTATTGCATTTCCATGTTTTGTGTACTGCGTGAGATCAGATATAGTGAATGCAGGCTCTGGGTTTAGTAATACTTTAACTTCCCTCAGCAAGGGCCTCAAACTAGTTTCTGTAAACTGCTCCAGTACCACAGTGATCCTGCATTTGGTTCCTCCTTTGCGATCCTAATTTCTCTGCTCCATGCATCTGGTGGCAACACAGATCTGGTACAGCCTGAAGCTCTGGCACTTATGACACTTTCTGTCCTCTCAATCCCTACCACCACCTTCGGGGGTGTTTGGCAGGAACTGCAAGCAGTTCCCCTTCATCTAGTTGGTCTCTACCAAGTACGTGATACCGCACAAAAAAACCCCCACCATGGTTTAGTATGAAATTTAAGGGTGGCCCCATGCAAAAACACAACAGCATGAGGTCCCCATAAGTGATAAATAGAGTGCCCCCAAATGCTGAGAGCCATCCTCCCTTTTTTTCCCTCTCCTCCAAGTGGCTGTTGGAACTTTCTTCAATGTTCTTCAATGTTTTTTTTATAAATGCTTTTTATTACATTTTTAATTGACATAGAAAAATTGCCCACGTAGGGGCTAAACCTTACCCACACGGGCAAATCCTCTGATGCGGCAATCAACCACAAAAGGGCACATCTTACAACCTAAACAGCCTGCCCCTGAAATAGCAACAGTCCACAACAAGGCAGAAGACAAAGAACACAACTTTGCTTATCTATATCCCAATGTGGGGAGAGGTTTAGGTCAGGAAATGTTCTTCAATGTTTGATCTGAATCTTTTAATCCCACAATTCCAGGAGTTCAGCACTGTGAAGAAGACCGGGCACCACTGGTGAGATGTTTTTTAGAGGTAGCATCAGCTTGCCAACCAGCCAACTAAACTTCAGCTTTAAGTGTAAGCCCTTGTACACACGGTCGGACATTCCGACGGAAAATGTCCGATCGGACCGTGTTGTTGGATAATCCGACCGTGTGTGGGCTCCATCGGACTGTTTCCATCGGAATATCTGACGGACCAAGTTTTCCAGCTTGGCTATAAAACTTTCCGACAACATGATCCGATCGGACCTTTTCCGATCATGTGTAGAGAATTCTGATCGGACAAAGTGCCACGCATGCTCAGATCAAATTCCTAGACCAAAGCTATTGGCTACTAGCCCGAACTTAGTCCCGTCGTAACGAAATAACGTCATCACGTTCTGAACGATCGGATTTTCCCGACAACTTTGTCCGACCGTGTGTATGCAACAGTTTCGGACAAAATCCATCAGACAAAATCCGTCGGACAAAATCTGACGGATTTGGTTGTCGGAATGTGTACAAAGGCTTATATGTAACAAACGACTAAATAACTATTGTTTTCAATATTTTCTGGTCAAAACATTGCAATGGAAGCTGTAGGTACATAAAAAGCAGCTGTCATCACTAAATTACTTGCGTATATGCTTCATACAATGACAGCTTATTTCGCTGTATCTTTTTATTTCACAGTTTTAAACTTTAAACTCCCTGCAATGAATCATGTAGTATCATGTAGGGATAAACATTCTTTAGAAATTGAGCACAGGCTTCTAGGACAGTCTCTCTTTGTAGACTGTTAAGATATCTTGCTACCCATAGGCATTTTGAAGAATTATTTATGACACTATGACAGCCAATACTATTTTAGGTGGACTATTTATGAAAATTTTTAAATACGGTATATTAGAGTTACAGTATATGCAGCTTGAACAGTGGTTAAATTGCAAAAGGCAGTTACTATACCTTTCATGAGAAAATACCAGTTGTAAATGTTTCTTCGGTTTGCAATGCTCTGACAGAAGCTATTACAGTAAATGCATGTGGCCATTTTAAACCATTTAGGATTCCATAGTGTATAATAGGAAGTTTCTGCTGCTTCATGTATTGTTAGCGTGCCAATTGCCAGTAAGATGGCCATAAAATCTAGAAAACATTTACATCTGTCCAGGTGATTACAATTTTATACATGTGAAAAAGGATGCAGTGTAAAACAATATTATACAATAAGGAAACTCTGTTTATTTATATATAGGTTCAAATCAAACTAAAAGTGAAAGCATATCTCTATTTACTTTCGAAAAGATAAACCTGTATAGGACTATTTGTTCAAATCCCATGTGCTAAGGCAATTTATTTTGCAAATATGTACTTAAAGATACCTTGATCTGTGAGGTATCTTCAGCTAAAGATACCTTGATCTGGTAGCACAAGCTACCAGCAGGACACCCAACTTGCATGAAGGTCAAGGAGATAGCTGTGAAGGACAGGTAAGTAGTAGCCCAGGGCAGGTCCAGGAAGCCAGCAGCAAACAAGTCTGTAAAGAGGTAAGCGAAAGTCCAAAGGCCGGCCCGGGGGTCAAACACAGGCAAGAAATCTGGTAACAAGTAAGAGTCCGAAGCGCTGAAGACAGAAGGCAATCCAGGGGCAGGCTGAGGGTCAATCACAGGAGACAGGAGACAATCCGAGTACAGGCGGAGGGTCAAACACAGGAGAGAGCAGGAACTCCATAAAACAAGCCAGAAGTCCAGGAGAGAGTCAGCATGATCTTAAAACAATCCGGGCCACAAGAGGTAGATGGTACACAGGAACAGGAAGCAGGGATCACAGGAGAGCTGAAAACGAACCAGCAACTTGTCTGGGTACTAAAGCTCCTTTTATAGGCCGGTCAGAGGATTCACGCTATGTTTGCGCTTGTGCGCACGTGCCGCTCAGTGGAGCCACGCACGCGTGTGCGCCAAAGCGCAGCTCTATTGCTAATATGTGTGCGCCAATGCGCTGCTCCGCCGTGCATGCGCGCAGGGAAACGGCGAAGCTGAAGGAACTGATCCAGGATACTTCCTTGATAATGCATCAGCAGAAGGAGCCCAAAGGGTGGTGCACGTGCTACTGAGCTTCCTTTTTATAGTCCCATCGTACGTGGTGTACGTCACTGCGTTCTTGACGATCGGAAATTATAACAACTTTGTGCGACCGTGTGTATGCAAGACAAGTTTGAGCCAACACCGTCGGAAAAAATCTGATGGATTTTGTTGTCGGAATGTCCGATCGTGTGTACAGGGCATTATACTGTAGTATATATATATATATATATATATATATATATATATATATATATATATATATAAATGTGGTATTCCCATACTCGGGAGGAGTAGCAGAATGTGTTTTGGGTCTTAATTCTAAGTATGCTCATGCTATACATGAGAAATTGACAACTTTACTGAAAAACCTGTAGCAAAAAAATGAAATTTTCAAAAGTCTTTCAGAAAAGACCTTAGAGTGTTTGCTTTCAAAAACTGGGTAATTTTCTGGGTGTTTCTACTGTCCTTGTGGTCCAGGCCATCCAAATATGTGACAGGTAGTCAGAAAATGTATGCCCCTAGAAAGTCTGAAGGTGCTCCTTAGATTTTGGGCCGCTCTATGCATCCAGGCTGTGAAAAAATTGTGAACATGTGGTACCATTAACTTTAGGAGACAGATTGTGTTTTGGGGGGTGTAATTCTAAGTATGCCTATGCTGTGTGTGAGAAATAACTTATTAAAATATCAACTTTGTATAAAATAATTTAATTTCTTCATTTTCCAAAATATTTTGACAAAGAATTACAGCTTCAAAAAACTCACCATGCCTTTTATTAAATACCTTGGACTGACTACTTTCCAAATAAGGGGTAATTTGAGATATTTGTACTGTCCTGGCATTTTAAGGCCTCAAGAAATGAAATAGATAGTCAGTACATCAGGACTGATACCTCTTAAAATATATTTTATATGCCATAGTTTGTAGACTCTAACTTTAACATACACTAAATAATATACACTGTTTTGGATTATTTTTTACTAAAAAAAAAGGTAGCAGAATACATTTGCAACATTTTATAACAGAAACTAAAAAAAATTTGTTCTTTTCATAATGTTCTGTCTTTTTTTCGTTCATATAGCAATAAATAAAAGAAAGTTCTATCTGTCTAAAAAAAATTATATATATATATATATATATATATATATATATATATATATATATATATATATATATATATATTACTTTGGATACTGTGTTCCATGACTTAGTAAATACTATGACAGTTCTGAAAACTGAAAAAATGTCATGAACTGGAAAGGGGGTAAAAATGTCCAGTCTTGAAGTGGTTAAAAAGCACGCTTGAGGGATGCTCTGAATCTGCCTGTAAAGTGGTTCATGTGTACTATGTATACAATGTACTACATCAAAAGAGACATTTACAAGGAACATGACATTTACGTTGCCAGAATGGCAGGGGGATGAATTGTTGTAGGGAGATTGGCAGATGGCAACCCCTAATAACTAGGTGCCCTGCAGAAGCTGTAACATTGAGTAGAGGTAGTAATATTGCTACTAGATATGATTTTCTCACGCAGCCAGAGGTTCGGGTCTCAAGCAAACAGCTCAGAGTTTGACTGTTCGACAACCTTGAACAGGCATATTTCAGATGGAATTCAATCTGAAGCTTATCCCTACTCTATTGCTGGAAATTGGCGTTTGGATTTGATTAGAGATGAGGAAGGATCGCCTAAATTACTTTTAAAGGAATACACAACTCATTAAATGATGTTTTAAAATCTGTCTGGAATTTAGCTTTAAACTATTATAGAATTTACTCTTTAACATTTGCTCTTTGTTTTATTATATTTAATTTGTCTCATTTCTTTTATCTATGCTGCTGAGATGAAGGTGCTTACAATAAATTATTTAAAGAAATCTGAAATAACCCGTACTTAGTCATTCATACTAATAATCCCATACTTTGTGAACTTTTTCTGCATATTTACTTTGAAGATTCCAGTGTTCATCAGACAGACATAATTACATGATCACTGACCTCTCTTGAAATAGGTCAGACCACACTGTAAAATAGATCTATGTAAGTTGTACAGAAACAGTGATTTTCAAATTGGCTCTGTAGCCTGACAGATATTACATAATTCATCTGAGGCCATTAATCAGCATTGGGTGGATTGCATTTAACCTTGGTGCATGCGATCATTTCCCAAAGGTACGTGTGCTCAGGTTTCCATAGGTGCTAAATGCTGAAATGTTAATAATGATAATTACTGGAAGGTATTGTGTAACTACCTATCACTGTTTTGACTAGAATGAAAAAAAATGACTGTTATTTCTTAAACGTATGTTTCAAAGCAGATGACTTTACCTTATGTTTGCCATTAACAACGAGCTTGTAAAAGATCTGTAAGTTCAGCAGTACAACATTTTGTTTATTTTTGTTGCGGGACAAGAATGTGCACAGACTGACGCTGATGGAATTACCAGATTGTGCAAGTACATTTCTTTCTATAGAAACCACCCCTGCCAGTTCCTTTAATGTTTTATGCTATCATTTTAAAGGGTCAATCTACCCAAAAAATCCTTTTAGTTCTAGCTGGAGCCTGCTGGGCTGGGTCAACTAATGTAACTTGGATACTCCAACAGGGATACATCACTGCTATGATTATCAGTTCTTCACCTGTTCATTTGGGAGTTTTTGGTGTTCTCAACTTTGTGTTTTAGTACCTCCTGTTGTGTCCTTTTGACTATAAAATGAAAGAAGCATCCAACAAGGAAAGTTAGCGAATACAGACCTAGAAAACTACAGATGTATCTCCAGTGGAATCTTTGCATGAGATAATGTCACATTGCTAAACTCTTTAGCATCTACTAAAGACTGAAATATCAGTTCATGTTAAATTGACCCTTTCAAAAATAATAGGATTATGGCAAAGATTGAAAGTCAGAACTCTAAAAAGATTTGGAGTCAGATTCAAATCCGCTTGGGCTTAAGCATGGGTAAAAGATTCCCCAATAGGCATCACTTGATGATCTTTTGTTTGTGATGCGCGTTGCCCTTCTATGTGCATCTTGCTGCAAAGGCCAGTTAAAGATTGGGGTGGTTCATGGCCATCTTAATATCATCATGGTCCCCTGGACAAAATAATACTCTGGGGCCCTTACCAGCCTGCCCCAATTTATGCACCTACATTGAAAGATTACAGTATGAATAGTTGATAGAAATAAACATATATTTGTTAGTACTTTTAATAAAATCTATTTTAAACAATAAGAAATCAAGGACTAACCAAAAGAAGGGCACAGTACGGGGGGGGAGCAGAGGGGCACAGTACGTGGGGGGGGGATCAGAAGGGCACAGTAAGGGGGGAAGCAGAAGGACACAGTACGGGGGTCAGAATGGCACAGTACAGGGGGGAAGCAGAAGGACACAGTACAGGGGGTCAGAAGGGCACAGTACAGGGGGGATCAGAAGGGCACAATACAGGGATTAGGAGGGCACAGTACAGGTTCCAGGACACTGCCCTGGACACAGCCATCCCGGGACAGCTTAGTAAAAAGGGTGACTGTCCAGGCAAATCCAGGACAGTTGGCAAATATGATGTTATGCAAGTTGATCATGGGGTACCCATGCACCTATGGCCCCTGGGTAGGGTCGAGAGGTGCCTATGCATTTAGATGGCCCTGGTGTAGTTGCCACTCTTTTGTACAGTAGGATGAATTTGGTGCAGGGATGCCTCTGCTGCCATTGTGCTCTTGCTAGGCATCACTGTGCCTTTAAGTAGGAATGGGCTCTCTCAGGGCATACCTGCTCTTAATTTATCCATTCTTATATGTGCTCCTACTATGGAGGCTCTGGAAATTTGGAGTTAGGACCGCGGTATATCCATTATTATTATTTTTTTGCTGGAAAATTACTGAGAACCCCCAAACATTATGTATGTTTTTTTTAGCAGACACCCTAGGGAATAAAATGGCGGTCATTGCAACTTTTTATCTTGCATGGTATTTGCACAATCATTTTTCAAACGTCTTTTTTTGGAAAAAAACGGTTTCATGAATTAAAAAATAACAAAAAATTAAAGTTAGCCCAATTTTTTGTACAATGTGAAAGATGATGTTACACCGAGTAAATAGATACCTTACATGTAACACTTTAAAGTTGCACACACTCACGGAACGGCGCCAAACTTCGGGACTTATAAATCTCCATAGGCGACGCTTTGAAAATTTTTACAGGTTACCAGTTTAGAGTTACAGAGGAGGTCTAGTGCTAGAATTGTTGAAACGCACGCAGCGATACCACACATGTGTGATTTGAATGGCGTTTACATATGTGGGAGTGACTTAAATGTGTGTTCACTTCTGAACGTGAGCTACCCTGGACAGGGGCATTTTTTTTTATTTTCATTTATTTATTTATTTTTTTGTTCACTTTTATTCCTATTACAAGGAATGTAAACATCCCTTATAATAGGAATGGTGTGTGACAGGATAAGACCCCACATTTCTCCTCCAGGCGGGAAAGCATGAGATCGGGAAAAAAAAATTAATGATCTCATGCTGACAGCCGCTATTGCGGCTTTGTTTATTTCCAGGAACCCGGGCGTGAGGTCATAACGTGGCGCTCAGGCTTCCAACGGTCACAGAGATGACTGGTGACCATCTGGTCACCGGAAATCTCTATGCTCATCATCCGCCAGTGGGTGATTCTTTTTCCGGGCCCCCGATGGCACGGGAGAGCCTGGGGAAACACCGGATGGCGGCGGGAGGGTGGGTCGCCCCCTCCCATCACCTATAAGAACGATCAAACGGCAGAACTGCCGCTATGATCATTGTTATCGTGTACACAATCGCCAGCCGGGAAGAATGATATCTGAATGGCGCCCTTAGTTTTGAAGTGGATAAACAGAGGTCTCTTGGCATGGGCTCTTTGGCTTAGGCATATATTTGCAAATGTGTGCAAACAAAATCATCTGTTTTTAACATCAAATGTTTTGGTTGTTTTACAGGCTGGTCATTAACCTCTTCCCGCCCGCCCTATAGCCGAATAGAGCAGTCGCTTTCGTCCGGGAGGCCATCCCTGGATGGCCTTGTGTCTACTTCCGCAATGCGCGCCACCACGGGTGCACATCGGGGAAGTTCTGTGTTTGCCGTTTGCCCGTGTCCCCCGGAGACAGGCAAACACAGATCGCTGTAAACGGCCAATCACAGCGGCCGTTTACAGCACGATCGGCGTGTCCAATGTGAGATGATCTCATATGTAAACATATGAGATCATCTCGCAGCGCCGCTCTCCCTCCTCACACAGACAGCATGTGAGGAGGGAGAGATGAACGGCTGCAGCGGCCGTGAGTGTGAAAAAAAATATATAAATAAAAATAAAGTGCCATCCGCCCCAGTGCCATGCTCCCCCAGTGCCATGCTCCCCCAGTGCCATCCTGCCCCAGTGCCATCCGCCCCAGTGCCATCCACCCCAGTGCCACCTGCCCCCAGTGCCACCTGCCCCCAGTGCCACCTGTTAGTGCTATCTGTCCCCAGTGCCACCTGTTAGTGCTATCTGTCCCCAGTACCACCTGTTGTCAGTGCCATTTGTCCCCAGTGCCACCTGTCATCAGTGCCACATATAAGTGCCATCTGTCATCAGTGCCACATGTCATCAGTGCCACATAGTGCCATCTGTCATCAGTGCCACATATTAGTGCCATCTGTCATCAGTGCCACATATCAGTGCCATTTGTCATCAGTGCCACATGTCAGTGTCACGTGCCATCTGTTGTCAGTGTCACGTGTCATCAATGCCACTTATCAGTGCCATCTGTCATCAGTGTCACACGTCATCGGTGCCATGTATTAGTGCCATCTGTCATCGGTGCCACGTTTTAGTGCCACGTATTAGTGCCATCTGTCATCAGTGCCACGTATAAGTGCCACGTGTCATCAGTGCCACGTATAAGTGCCATCTGTCATCAGTGCCACATATTAGTGCCACCTGTCATCAGTGCCACGTATAAGTGTCCTCATTGCCACGTATCAGTGCCATCTGTCATCAGTATCACGTGTCATTGTCCTGGTGCTCCAGGGCCTTTAAAAGTGTAATAGGTAGTCAACAAGTTAGATGTGTAATTTATGCTCCTAGAACACCTGATGGCGCTCCCTGCATGTTGGGCCTCTCTATGTGGTCAGGCTGTGAAAAAGTCCCACACATGTGGTATTGTAATACTCAGGAGGAGTAGAAGAATTTTTTTGGGGGTGTCATTTGTGGTATACACATGCCACATGAGAGAAATAATCTATTACAATGACAATTTTGTGGAAAAAAAAAAAAATCTTAATTTTGCAAAGAATTGTGGGAAAAAAATGACAACATCAAAAAGCTCACCATGCCTCTTACTAAATACCTTGGAATGTCTACTTTCCAAAAAGGGGTCATTTGGGGGGTATTTGTACTTTCCTGGCTTGTTCGGGTCACAAGAAGCGAGCTAGGCCAACAGTACATCAGATGTGATCAATTTTGTGCGATTCGCACCACAGCTTGTAGACTCTCTAACTTTCACAAAGACCAAATAATATCCACTAATTTGGGTTATTTTTACCAAAGATATGTAGCAGTATAAATTGTGGCCAAAATTTATGAAGAAAAATTAATAATTTGCATAATTTTGTCACAGAAACAAACATTTATAGCGCAAAAAATAAAAACCCCAGAGGTGATCAAATACCACCAAAAGAAAGCTCTATTTGTGGGAAAAAAAGGACAAAAAATTCATTTGGGTACAGTGTCAGTAATTGTCATTCAAAGTGTGAGAGCACTGAAAGCTGAAAATTGGTCTGGGCAGGAAGGGTGTTTAGGTGCCCAGTAAGCAAGTGGTTAATGTGCTGGGAAATCCTTTGTTTGTGATGTGCATTGCCCTTCCATGTGCACCTTGCTGCAAAGGACAGTCATGGATTAGGGTAGTTGCCACTTTGTTGTACATTTGCACTTGATTAATAAACTATCTGGCACTGAACACTGCATTGATCTTCATCTAATATGGATCTTTTCTGGCCATAGCTATAGCATAATCAAGTGTACAGGAGCTATATAACAAATTAAAGTGCATGAATGTGCAATATGTGGATGACCAAGTATGAATGTTACTGCAACCGGCAGTGTGAAAAGATCCCAAGTGTCACCTTTTTAGTATTTCAAGAAAATAAAACTGACTGTACAAAAAAAAAAAATCACATTTTGAAAACAAGTTGCTTATCCATTAGTAATAACTGGTATTGGTTATGTCATAGTAGCAATAGATATAGTAATGTTTGATTAGCCATTTTAGGAACATTTTGGTAAAGACACAAGCATGTCTATGTTACTGCAAACACCCCTTGTATTGCTCTTATCTCTATGACTTGCATTGCTTTATAGTTATCCTGCTTATCTTATTAGAAACTGATCTTCTAATGTCTACAGACACTCTGAAAAGATCTTTCATGCACTGTTCAGCACCAACTGGAGAAGTTCCAGCTACTCACAAACCAATGACTTAATTTCAACAAGAGATGTTTCCTCCTGTTGTCTCATACGTCCTCCACCACCACCACTTTTTAATGAAAATGATTGAGGTCCATCCCAAAACTATACCAAATAATTCCTAATACTCCATCATGAACACTGATGTAAATCAAGCATGATAGTCATGCTTGATTTACATCAGTGTTCATGATGGAGTATTAGGAATTATTTGGTATCGTTTTGGGTCGGACCTCAATCATTTTCTTTAAAAAGTTAATTTTCTGGGTTTAAATCCCTAGTAAGACAGAATAAGATGAATGGCTAGAGAAGATTAATAAAAACCTCACTTGGGTTTACGTAAAAGCTTTCTGGGATACCTTAATTTTGTCAATCAGTAACTGTATGCATTTTATTTGGTAAATGAATGCAGCTTTTAAAAGGTTTCTTAATTCTAGCAGAAGTGCAACGCCTAATTAAATGCACCTAACTACTGGCTAAGGGCTTGCTTTTTCATGCCCCCTAAGGCTATGTTCCCACTGTTGCATCCCCAAAGTAGCGCAATTTTGCCTCAATTTTTACCACAACTTTTTTGCCGTGACTTAAAGCAATGCCTGTGTATTCTTGAGGTCTATGGACCTCAAGTCGCATCAAAGTGGGACCAAAGTAGTGCAGGCACTACTTTGAAGTTTATGCGTCTTGAAGTCGCACAGATATGAACTTTACTCATTGGAAATCGAGGGGTACGACTTGTCATGCGACTTTTCAGCTCCAAATCGCATGAAAAGTCACACTAGTGGAAACTTAGCCTAAAAGCTGAAAGTTTGTTTAAATCCAAATGTCCACGTAAGTATAATGTAACATTTGACATTTGCAAATCAGAAATAACTTGATGGACTTTATTACAAGTTGGTGGATTAAACTGGCTGGTTTAAATTATTATTATTTTTTTTAAGCTTTTTTTAAGGATTTTAACCTATTGCAGAAGTGGTGATATTAGTAATAAGCTGTATTTTCACCCTAATACATATACTGTATATATATATATATATATATATATATATATATATATATATATATATATATATATATATATATATATATAATTATATTCACAATGCTGGTTAAATCTTGCATTTAACTGAGTATGGATATATGCGGTAAATAAAAGTATTGCTATACAGTAAATGACAAATGCATTTTAATCTTTGTTGAGCAGGTTGGGAAGGTAGCCCAGATAAAATGATAGCTTACATGTTAGCCCTTGTACACACGGTCGGAGAATCCGTCGGAATGTGTCCTATTGGACCGTGTTGTCAGATAATCCGACTGTGTGTGGTATGCATCGGACTGATTCCGTCAGAATATCAGTCGGACCCAATTTTCCAACTTGTTGGAAATATTTTCCCACAAACTGGTCCGATCGGACATACTCCGATCGTGTGTAGAGAATTCCAATAGGACAAAGTGCCATGCATGCTCAGATCAAATTCCTACACCAAAGCTATTGGCTACTAGCCTGAACGTAGTCCCGTCGTAACGAAATAACGTCATCACATTCTAAACGATCAGATTTTCCGACAACTTAGTCCGACCATGTGTATGCAACAGTTTCAGACACAATCCGTCGGACAAAATCCGTCGGACAAAATCCAATGAATTTGGTTGGCAGAATGTCCGACCGTGTGTACAAGGGCTAATAAAGAGGTAATAAGTACAAGTACAACCTAGTCTGTTCATATGATATATTTCTTACAGTGGTCTTCAGTGTATAGGACACAGGGAGGGATTTGATGCACATGGTCTGAGGCAGCTGTGCTATAACTAGGGACACCCATGTAAACAAGTTTTACTGACGCCGTGCTAACAACACTGGAAAAGAGGGTGTCTGGCTGACAAACGCTGTTTAGGACAAAGCAACAAAAGTGATCATGGCATAGGCTGGAACAAACTGTAGCACTGCCAGGTGGGCTTATTTAGCCACATTATAGAAGCTGGTGGTACAAATATTAACTTCTTCAGCCCCAGAAGATTTTACCCCCTTCCTGACCAGAGCACTTTTAGCGATTCGGCATTGCGCCGATTTAGCTGACAATTGCGTATGTGTGCGACGTTGCACCCAAACAAAATTGACATTGTTTTTTTCCCACAAATAGATCTTTCCTTTGGTGGTATTTGAGCACCTCTGCGGTTTTTATTGTTTTCGCTATAAACAAAAACATTGCGACAATTTTGAAAAAAACACAATTATTTTTTACTTTTTGCTGTGCTAAATATCCCCCAAAAATTATTTAAAAAATATATTTTTTTCCCTCAATTTAGGCCAAAATGTATTCTTCTATATATTTTTGGTAAAAAAAAAAATCGCAATAAGCGTATATTGATTGGTTTGCACAAAGGTTATAGCGTCTACAAAATAGGGGACAGTTTTATGGCATTTTTATTATTTTTATTTTTTTATTACTAGTAATGGCGGCAATTTGCAATTTTTATTGGGACTGTGACATTATGGCGGACACATCGGACAATTTTGACACATATTTGGGACCATTGGCATTTATACAGCGATCAGTGCTAAAAAAATGCATTGATTACTGTAAAAATTTCACTGGCAAGGAAGGGGTTAACACTAGGGGCGCTCAAGGGGTTAACTGTGTTTCCTGGGAGGTGATTCTAACTGAAGGGGGAATGGACTGACTAGAGGAAGTGACAGATTGTGGTTCCTAGCTAATAGGAACACACGATCTGTCAATCCTCTCAGAACAAAACACGGATTTGTGTGTTTCCACACACACTTCTGTGTTCTGTCCCTTGTGCTCGCACGCCTGCACGCCTGCTATCCCGATCCCTCAAGCCCACGTAGCTATGATGGTTCCCGGGATCGTGCCAACCTGCCACAGTATAATGACAGTGGCTGGTCGGCAAGTGGTTAAAGTACTCCTAGAAATGTTAAAGGTTGTCCCATCTCTGCCTTAAGTAGTTTTAAAGGCAGTTTTGAAAAATTTTAATATAAAGAGATTATACCTAGCTACTCTGCGCAACAATATCACACAGAGACAGTCTTATACCTCTTCTTCAGTGGTCCTCTACTGGTGCTGTTCCCCCCTTCTTCTTTTGGGTGCCCCCATAGCAAAACATGTGCTATGGGGGCACCCGTGAGGGCAGGATCCCAAGTCGGGCTGGTGCACACACAGTGCTGCTTGGTCATGACCCCCACACCTTCCTCATATATTTTAATTGACAGCAGCAGGATCCAATGGTTCTCGCTGCTCTCAGAACTTCCTGGGATGCCAGGAAGAGAGAGAGAGAAGTGACGCTGCAGATGGGGGAGGAAAATAGTTATTAGGTTTTTTTTTTCCCTTAATGCTGGAAATGCATTAAAGTGTAAGTAAACCATCCTGTTGTTTTCAGCCAAGGAAGCTTCCATTTTGACCTCTGTTTAATTTTCAACTGTCACGATGCTGCACATGTGATCAGTTATGACACCAGCCATTGAATGGTTTGACACAACCAAAGTGACAGTTACATTCCCAATATGTGTCGGGAAGGTAACTGTTTTTTGGAACTGTTAAATCGATGGGTTTACTTCCACTGTAAGGTAAAAAAAACAACAACTAGACTTTAGAAACACTAAAGGCAGTGAGGTCAACCACGGAGGACATTTTATACAGCAATAAACAGTGCTTGATGAGAGCCATGGCATAATGTTGTTGTGGCTAAATTGATAAAAAATCTTGGCTTGAAGGGAGCACAAAGAATGTTGAACAGTCATAGCAAGTTGTACAAAGAATTAACCACTTGCCACCTGCTCACAGTACTGTGACGTGCTCGCATGCCATGGTGTACAGTACTTCCTGGATTTTGTGCACACATGCGTGTGCCCCACTGCTGGCCTGTGCTGTGACTGGACACAGCACGAGTTTGTCAGCAGTTTATAGCCAATCATTTAGCCTGTATACCTTATAATCAGCTGTGGCCAATATAAGGACAGATTTGTGTGTTTGTAAACAAAGGCTCTCGCTGGATTTCTTAATGTCGCTCAGAAATTAAAGCAAGAAGAGAAACCCAGCCAGATCTGTGAGTACAGGCAGCACACAAACACTTACATTCACTTGTTAGGCACACAGTTAACCACTTGATTGCCCTCCTGATCACCCCTGTTACCCAGACAGTGTTATTAGTACAGTGTCAGAGTGCAGTATTATCACTGATCACAGTATTAGCTACGTCAGCGTCAGTTAGTGTCCCTCCCAGTGTAAGTGTCAGTTAGCACCATATTGCCCACCACACTATCATAGTCCCACTATAAGTAACTGATCACTGCCATTACTGGTATAGTATCTGTATGGATCAGTATCTTGCTCACGATCAGAACTATATTAGATTCCCCAATAGTATAGTATAGTGTCCCCAAAAACTCAATGTTTTCAGGATCAGCCCCTGATCATTGCTACAACTTGTGACATGTAACAGAATACATTTTATTCCAAATTCTTGAAAAAATTCGATTTTTATTGGATATGTTTTATAATGAAAAGTAGAAAATATTGGCTCTTTTTTGAAAAATGTCGGTCATTTTTATTTATTTAATTAAAAAAAATGTGGTGATCAAAAAACACCAACATAAAGCTCCATTTGTGTAAAAAGAAATTATATAAATGTAATTTGCATGCAATGTTGCATGATCGAGCAATTGCCAGTTAGTGTAGCGCAGGGCTGAATAGCAAAAAATGGTCTGGTCATGAAGGGGGTAAACCCTTCCAGTGATACAGTGGTTAACCGCTTAAGCCCCGGACCATTTGGCTGGCCAAAGACCAGACCACTTTTTGCGATTCGGCACTACGTTGCTTTAACTGACAATTGCGCAGTTGTGCGACGTGGCTCCCAAACAAAATTGACGTCCTTTTTTTTCCACAAATAAAGCTTTCTTTTGATGGTATTTGATCACCTCTGCAGTTTTTATTTTTTGCGCTATAAACAAAAAAGCGTCAACTTTGAAAAAAAGCATTATTTTGAACTTTTTTGCTATAATAAATATCCACCAAAATATATAAAAAAAACATTTTTTTCCTCAGTTTAGGCTGATACGTATTCTTCTACATATCCTTGGTAAAAAAATTGCAATAAACAATTATTGATTGATTTGTGCAAAATTTATAGCATCTACAAAGTAGGGGATAGTTTTATGACATTTTTATAAAAAAAAATGTTGACACATTTTTGGGACCATTGGCATTAATACAGTGATCAGTGTGGTTAAAATTGCATTGATTACTGTAAAAATGTCACTGACAGTGAAGGGGTTAACACTGGGGGTAGTGAAGGGGTTAATATATATCCTAGGGAGTGTTCTAACTGAAGGGGGGTGGGACTGTGCAGGGAAACTAATAGATCGCTGTTCATACTTTGTATGCCAATGCACCGCCATTTATGCTACCAATGTAGCATAACGGCGATTTGCGCAGCCGAGCCATGCTGCCATAAAACTGCGGAGGCGGGTCGGATAGCGGTTAAAGAAACTCAGTGACAATATTAAATTCAAAATAATCCTTGAAACAATTTGACATTGTTCTAAGCCCAAAAAGACTCCTGTTCACAGCTGCTGGGTTATGGTCATGCCAGTGAGCCCACCTCTGGTCTCCAATAGAAACACCAATAAGGTGAATCACCTTCCAGTGATATCAGCATATTTTCAGTTCATTTGAGCACACAATGATTGGTAAACACTGCCTATTTGAAGCATTGCCACTTATGCATTTCACTTTTAAACAAGGCCGAATCTAATGCCATGTACACACGGTCGAACTTTCCGGCAGAAAAAGTCAGACGGAATCATTTCATCCGAAAATTGCGATCGTGTGTGGGCTTCAGCTGACTTTTTAAAAAAAAAATTCTGATGGACCTAGAAATAGAACATAAATATTGAAGTGACAGCTCAAATTAGAGTGCAGATATACTACAAAAGTAAAATATCAATCAAATGTATAAAATACAATAACAAATATACACACTCAACACCCCAGATGACGACTCCTTAGTTGAAACGCGTTTGGCTGGATTCCTCTGCAGACACCGCTATTTCTTTATTCATGTACATGTCGCTTTTTTGATACCAACAAAATTAACGATTTTCTTACCTACTTTGATGTGGTTGTACAAGCCGAGTCCAAGGAATATCTATACTTCCCGGATAGATCCCATATACAAAGCCCATAAGACTTGGGAGACATATATCTCACCAAGTCCAAGTCCTCTGGTAAGCCTCCTCTATTCCCACGGTGGTGGCGGTGTTGCATGTTAGAAGAGCACGCATAGTTTCTGAAAGCAGCTTTTGGGAAAATTTACCTCTCTACAAACTCACTATTGAACATTATATTTTTGTGACTTGTTTGGCACAAGCATTTTTTTCTGATTATTTGTCAATGATCAATATTTTTCACTTGCACACTTTCACATATATATTTTTTCACATATATATTCTAGTGTTTATTTAATTTTCCAAATATGGTTTTTAGTTACTATGTATAATTAATATGCAGGAATATGTTTTTTTCTTGCCTGAATGATTTATATGGTGATTCGTATAATTTTATTCCTTTATCATAGCGCTACACATTTATTTTCCTGGTGTTTCAAAATAAACCTTTTACGTGAAAAGAACAATACAATCCAAACATCTTCCAGCTTGTCAGCAAAAATTTAAATTAGAGGAGGAAAGCACAGTAGGGCCTTGATGAGACAATTATGGCTTCCACATATATTTGCAAATGTATGTAACTAAAACCTCAGTTTTTTTTCCATGTAAACAGTTGAATCAGTGTAGAATTTGTTTCTTTGCTGACTAGCTGGTAAGTGCACTGGAAAATGATTGTATTGTTCTAGGAAATGCTCTGTCCTTGAGCATCTTGTTTTAACCAATTTACGACCAGCGCACGATGATGTATGTCCCTTTTTTGAAGAGGGATATCTCGGTAATGGCAGCAGTTGCTGCCACAACCGAGATATACATCTCTTCAGGCGCCAGTTGTGTGTACGATAATGGTGGTCTCTGCAGCGGGTTCGCCACGAGATCACCGTTATCAGCAGTGGTAGAGGTGTCACCCCCCCTCTCGCCGCTCTCCCGCACCCTCTGCCGTTTACCTGAGCCATCGGTAGCGGTGGAGGCGATTGGGACCTGCGTGACGTCACTTCCGCCCATACCTCTTAAAGGCACATGACAAATTAATTATTGACAAATTATTTTTTTATTTTTTATTATTGCATTTAAATCTAAATATGAGATCTGAGTTTTTTTTTGACCCCAGATCTCATATTTAAGAGGACCTGTCATGCTTTTTTCTATTACAAGGGATGTTTACATTCCTTGTAATAGGAATAAAAGTGATCCATTTTTTTTTTTAAAACAGTGTAAAAATAAATAAAATCAAGTAAAATAAATAAGATTTTTTTTTTTTTTTTTAAACAACCTGTCCCGACGAGCTCGTGTACAGAAGCAACTCACCTGTAACTCAAAACATATAACCTGTAGAATTTTTTAAATGTTGCTTATGGAGATTTTTGAGGGTAAAAGTTTGACACCATTCGGCGCAATTTTGAAGCGTGACATGTATCAATTTACTCGGCGTAACATTATCTTTCACAATATAAAAAAAAAGTGGGCTAATTTTACTGTCTTATTTTTTTATTCAAAAAAGTCAATGTTTTCCCAAAAAAGTGTGCTTTTTTTGGAAATTGAAAAAATCTATTTGATTTGGCTTATACCCAAATCAAATTGATTTTCCAATGATATCACATGAATTTATTATCGATACGGGGAGTCCTGGCGACTTTGGTGAGATCTCATTATCATGTACTTTGTACTATATCCAATCTATAACCGCAACTGAACCTAAATATGTATTTACTGAACACTGACATTATCTTATCTTATCTTTTTTACAAACCAATTTATGCCTTAATTTGTACTTTTGATACGTTTATCTTATCTAATTGTAGTAATTAACTAAACATTTATTGTATACCTATATCATTTTAGTGTTAATTATTGGCTGCTCAAATTTCTTGAAGAAGCTCAAATTGAGCGAAACATGTTGAAAATCGCAGCTTTTTGCTTTCCCTGCATGGACAAAGCTGGGTAATCCTGGAGAGCTTTTCCACACTGTAATGTGCAAAACTACTTTTATGAATGTAACAACAAAGTTATGTTATTGTTTCTGTATAATATGAATAAAATTATACCCTTTTATCTATTTTATTGTTAATTCTGTGACTTGATACCCTAAAAGTCCCTGGGGTTGGTGATTCCCCAGCCCCTCTTTTGGCCCCCCTCCCTTTTCTCTTTCCAAAATGGGGTCATTTGGGGGGGGGGGGGGGTTGTACTGCCCTGCCATTTTAGCACCTCAAAAAATTAGATAGGCAGTCATAAATTAAAAGCTGTGTAAATTCCAGAAAATGAACTCTAGTTTGTAGACGCTATAACTTTTGCACAAACCAATAAATATACGCTTATTGACATTTTTTTTACTAAAGACATGTGGCTGAATACATTTTGGCCTAAATGTATGACTAAAATGGAGTTTATTTGATTTTTCTTATAACAAAAAGTAGAAAATATATTTTTTCAAATTTTTCAGGTTTCTTCCATTTATATCGTAAAAAATAAAAATCGCAGAGGCAATCAAATACCATCAAAAGAAAGCTCTATTTGTGGGAAGAAAAGGACACTAAAAGCCGCTCGGCTGTTATGCCGGAGGAGCGGGAGGGGACCCCCCTCCCGCTGCCTCCCGCCGCTCTTACCGGGGCTCTCGTTCAATCTGGAGCAACGATGAATAATCCACCTCTGGCAGCTAGGGACAGACTGGAATGAAGCCGTAAGCGGCTTCATTACAGTCTCCTAATTGTAAACACGGAAGCAACATCATGACGTCACTTCCCGTTTACTTGGCTGCCAATGCCGCCGGTTTTAAAAAAAAAAATACAGTATTCAGAATCACTGAAAACGCCAATCTGAATACTTTGAAGTGCGCAGCAAAGAAAACGCATACGAATGTCGCGCCTGCATATGTAAACGCTGTTCAAACCACACATGTGAGGTAACGCCGCGATCACCAGAGCGAGAGCAATAATTCTTGCACTAGACCTCCTCTGTAATTCTAAGCTGGTAACCGGAAAAAAATTTCAAGCGTCGCCTATTAAAGCGGTAGTAAACCCGCATTTTTTTTTTTTTTTTTTTAAAAACCTGCAAAGCAAAAGGCATAATGAGCTAGTATGCACCGCATACTAGCTCATTATGAAATACTTACCTTAGAACGAGGCCCCGACATCTCGCCCGATCCACGCCGAGGAAGCCGACATGCTCCCTCGGCGTCTCTTCCGGGTATCGCGGCTCCGGCGCTGTGAGTGGCCGGAGCCGCGATATCGTCACTCCCGCGCATGCGCGCGGGAGATTTAAATCCGGCCGGACGAGCGCTGCCGGATTTTCGCGGAGAGAACCCCCTTGTGCGCATGCGCCGCTGCAGTCAGCGGCGCATACCGAGGGGAATATCTCCTAAACCGTACAGGTTTAGGAGATATTTTTTTTACCTACAGGTAAGCCTTATTATAGGCTTTCCTGTAGGTAAAAGTTAAAAAAGTGGGTTTACTTCCACTTTAAGATTTTTAGGTACCGTAGTTTGTCGTCATTCGACAAGTGCGTGCAATTATAAAGCGTGACATCAATATCTATTTGATCAGCGTAACATCATCTTTCACATTATACAAAAAAAATTGGCTAATTTTACTGTTTTTTTATTTTTTTATTCATGAAAGTGTCCCTTTTCCCAAAAAGTTGCGTTTAAAACACTGTTGCGCAAATACCGTGTGACATAAAATATTGCAACAATCGCCATTTTATTCTCTAGATTCTCTGCTAAAAAAATATATATAATTTTTGGTGGTTCCAAGTAATTTTCTAGCAAAAAATATGGATTTTAACTTGTAAACACCAAATGTCAAAAATAGGCTTAGTTGTGAAAGAGATAAAGGGTGTAATGCCTCTCAGAGGGTTAAAGATTTAATATATAGATCGGTATCCTCATCCTGATTACGTTAATACAAAGGGCGGGTTGGCATGGACTACTCCATATAAGTTACCATGCAACACCTGTGGTGGTTATAGGATTATCTTGATACCCAGTAATTGAACACAGATAAGTAAAATAATAATACATAGATTTTTATTTAGAAAAACAATAAATAAAAGAATTTAGTTAACAACCAAACAAAGGTTGTTGTACCATCATTACATAAACAGTTGAGTTTGGACAATTTTCAACCCCCCATAAAGTAGAAAATGGGGGAACTGATGCAAGTGCAAATTATGTCCTCTACTAGTTTCGCGACTAGGTCGCGTCTTCGGGAGGTATCTAGACGCATCTAAAATTTAATAAATACAGTCTCATAGTTATATGCTTCACAACTAAATTGCTACAACATATTCACAATATAATCTTATGGCATTAAATAAATGGAGTATATTACATGATTAACAGCGCAACTTACAAATTGTAATTGAATATTCTCAGTATGAGATCATCTGAGGTGCTGTGAGACTTACAATATCTGGAGAGGAATTTGTGGTGTCATTACAATGCTACTGAAGGGCTTCCTAGAGGGGAAGCTGTATCTGAGAACCTACAGTGCTAGGATCTCTCAGCTTCTTCATTCATTCTGTGGATATGTGTTCTCACTTTCCTGATGCTTTTTACTCATTCTGCCACCACCAGGTCACAAATTATCATAGGGGACAACTATGACATGACAAAGTAAAGCCATCTTCACACATTAATATAGTATGGAAAAACACACAGTAAGTCAGTAATGGAAACTAGATCAGTAGCAGGAAGCTTATGGGCAATACTAGTCCTTCTTTAAGGCTGAGTTCACACCATTGCGTGTTCCCGGCATCCAATTCACAATAGCAGGCTATTTTGACCTGCTCTCTATGAAACCAGTTCACATATCTCCACTGCGGCTCCGGCGCAAATTTTCACAGGAGCCCTGTGTGTCCTTTGGTCTGTTTCAGGTCCTTATTCAGCTGAAAATTGGAGCTGAAATCAGACCTGAAATGATGAACCAGGATGCATCGGACCCCTGCTGGGAGCTGCATGCAGCAATGGTGTGAACCCAGCATAAGTGCTAAAATAAGCAGAATATTCATGAATCAGAATTATAAAAAAAAAAAAAAGAAGATAAGACATATTTTCCAAGTTATTTCTTGTTCTCTAGTGTATAATGGTTTTGTAGCTCATGAAACTGACCATAATTAGGAAAAAGGCTTGATATATAAATTGATAAATTGCTCAGAACAGTTAGCTTTGGAGCTTGTTATATGCTCATCATTTGTGGTTTCTACATCTGCAGTAGACGTGCAACCTCAAACACTGCCTTGATAAAGCTGGGTAATTTAATGAATGATTTAGCCTATTATTTTCACTCAATCCAGCTTTTATAAGTAATCCTATTCATTTCTACATCTAAATATAAAACTGGTGTGCAGTACATATTTCAACACAGCAAAGTGCCAGATGGACAGGAATTTGCTAGTCATTGTTTTCCTACTATATAAAAGCCAAGCATCCATCCACATACATATTATTATTACCCCACAGCAAAAGGGATTTTTGTACTCATAATTGATATACAGTATATTTTAGATTTCAGTTAGAAGTAACAGGATAGAGCTCAATCAGTTAACCAAATTTCCTATTTAAATTCACATTTCACTTTGTAATTTAGTGTTAAATTTGAGAAATCTTAAAAAAAAAATATATATATATATATGTATATATATATATATATATATATATATATATATATATATATACAGTATCTCACAAAAGTGAGTACACCCCTCCAGATTTTTTAAAATATTTTATTATATCTTTTTATGTGACAACACTGAAGAAATTACACTTTGCTACAATGTAAAGTAGTGAGTGTACAGCTTGTAAACCGGTGTAAATTTGCTCTCACCTCAAAATAACTCAATACACAGCCATTAATGTCTAAACTGCTGGCAACGAAAGTGAGTATACAACTAAGTGAAAATGTCCAAATTGGGCCCAAAGTGTCAATATTTTGTGTGACCACCATTAATTTGCAGCACTGCCTTAACCCTCTTGGGCATGGAGTTCACCAGAGCTTCACAGGTTGGCACTGGAGTCCTCTTCCACTCCTCCATGACGACACCACAAAGCTGGTGGATGTTAGAGACCTTCCACTCCTCCACCTTCCATTTGAGGATGTCCCAAAGATGCTCAATAGGGTTTAGGTTTGGAGACATGCTTGGCCAGTCCATCACCTTTACCCTTAGCTTCTTTAGCAAGGCAGTATTCATCTTGGAGGTGTTTGGGTTTGTTATCATGTTGGAATACTGCCCTGCGGCCCAGTCTCCGAAGGGAAGGGATCCTACTCTGCTTCAGTATATCACAGTACATGTTGACATTTATGGTTCCCTCAATGAACTGTAGCTTCCCAGTGCTGGCAGCACTAATGCAGCCCTAGACCAGGACACTCCCACCACCATGCTTGACTGTAGGCACAACACACTTGTCTTTGTACTCCTCACCTGGTTACCGCCACACACGCTTGACACCATCCGAACCAAATACGTTTATTTTCATCAGACCACAGGACATGGTTCCAGTAATCCATGTCCTTAGTCTGCTTGTCTTCAGCAAACTGTTTTCTGGCTTTCTTGTGCATCATCTTTAGAAGAGGCTTCCTTCTGGCCAATTTGATGCAGCATGCGGCATATGGTCTGAGCACTAACAGGCTGACACCCCACCCCTTCAACCTCTGCAGCAATACTGGCAGCTCTCATACATCTATTTCCCAAAGACAACCTCTAGATATGATGCTGAGCATGTGCACTCAACTTCTTTGGTCGACCATGGCGAGACATGTTCCGAGTGAAACCAGTCCTGTTAACCACTTAAGGATCGAGCCTCTTTCTGAGATCTATTGTTTACAAGTTAAAAAAAAAGTTTTTTCTGGAAAACTACTTAGAACCCCCAAACATTATACATTTTGAGAATAAAATGGCAGTCATTGCAATACTTTCTGTCACACCGTATTTGCGCAGCGCTCTTACAAGCACACTTTTTTGGAAAAACTACACTTTTTTTGAATTACAAAAATAAGACAACAGTAAATTTAGCCCAATTTTTTTATATTGTGAAAGATAATGTTACGCCGAGTAAATTGATACCCAACATGTCACGCTTAAAAATTGCGCCAGCTCGTGGAATGGCGACAAACTTTTACCCTTAAAAATCTCCATAGGCGATGTTTAAACAATTCTACAGGTTGCATTTTTTAAGTTACAGAAGAGGTTTAGGGGTAGAATTATTGCCCTTACTCTACCGATCGTGACGATACCTCACATGTGTGGTTTGAACACCATTGTGTGGTTTGAACACCGTCTGGCACTTTGTTGTGTTGAAATATGTACTGTGCACCAGTTTTATATTTAGATGTAGAAATTAATAGGATTTTTCACTTAGGGGTGTACTCACTTTTGTTGCCAGGGGTGTAGACATTAATGGCTGTGTGTTGAGTTATTTTGAGGGGACAGCAAATTTACACTGTTATACAAGCTGTACACTCACTACTTTACATTGTATCAGAGTGTCATTTATTCAGTGTTGTCACATGAAAAGATATACCCTATGTATCGGTGTATAACACGCACCGGCGTATAACACGCACCCCAAGTTTAGGAGGGAATTTTAAGAATTTTTTTTTAGGAGGGAAGTTTAAGGAAAAAAAAAATTTAAATGCCCATCACTGCAGCCTTATCAGTATCCATCTTAAGCCTTGTCAGTGTCATTTGCAGCCTTGTCCATCATTGCACCCTTGTCAGTGTCATATGCAGCTTTGTCATGCAGCCTTGTCCACTATTGCAGCCTTGTCCACCATTGCAGCCTTGTCCCCCATTGCAGCCTTGTCCACCATTGCAGCCTTGTCCACTATTGCAGCCTTGTCCATCAATGCAGCTTTGTCCATCATTGCAGCCTTGTCCCCTTGTCTGTGTCATTTTTCAGCTTTGTCTGTTTTATTTTTCGCTTTTATTTTTAAAAATGGCGCCACCGAGATGTCCTGTGTATCTCGGCGGCACTCGGTAGTTCTTGGCCGCCTTCGGCCATTCTCAGCGGCTTCTGCGCGCATTCAGCCTTCTTGGTGGCTTTTTTCCCGCCTTTGGCCCTTCTCGGCGGCTTTCGGCCGCCTTCAGCCCTTCTAGGCAGCTTTCGGCCTCTCTCTGAGGAAAGCCGCCGAGAAGGGCCGAAAGCAGCCGAGAAGGGCCGAAGGTGGCCCGAAAGCCACCGGGAAGCACCGAAGGCGGCCGAAAGCCGCCGAGAAGGGCTGAAGGTGGCTAAAAGCCACCCAGAGGCTCCAAAATGGCGGGGGATCAGTGTATAACGCGCACCCGTGAGTTTCCCCTGATTTTAAGGGGAAAAAAGTACATGTTATAAGCTGATAAATACGGTAATAAAATATTTACAAAATGTAAAATTAATATAAATGTGACAACACTGAAGAAATTACACTTTTATACAATGTAAAGTAGTGAGAGTGTACAGCTTCTGTTGTACTCACTTGTGTGAGATACTGTATATATATATATATATATATATATATATATATATATATATATATTCTGATATTTTAATATGTTTTTCATTAATCTATGATTAAGACCTTTACTGGGTCAAGTGCAGGAGAATAAAGCCACCTACCAGTGAAAAGTGAGCATTTGCTCATGAGTGGTGATCATCGTGAACTGTTGGGTTTGCACCCAAGGTGGAAAGCTGTTGATGATCGGGCATGTTTGGGACAAACATAGATCTATACTTGTGACAATGTGATTTAAGGAAGGTTTTCTGATTCTCAACAAAAATATACAGGCATACCCCACTTTTAAAGTGGGATTCCACCATAAAATGGAACTTCTGCTCATCGAAACCCTCCCCCCCTCCAGTGCCACAGTTGACACCTTTCAGGGGGGAGGAGGGTGCAGATACCTGTCTGGGAGTCTATGCCTCTTCCTGTCCCAGGTCGTTGTCTGCTGGGACACACACGGGTCCCAGAGACAGCGCGGACCATTCCCATTGTGCTGTGCGACTCGGTAGGGAACCGGGAAGTGAAGCCGCAACACTTCACTTCCTGATTCCCTCACAGAGAATGGCGGGGGCAGCAGCCGAGAGCCGAGCGATTGATCGGTCTCGGCTGCCGACATCGCTGGACCCTGGGACAGGTGAGTGTCCATTTATTAAAAGTCAGCAGCTGTAGTATTTATAACTGCTGGCTTTTAATATTTTTTTTTTCCAGTGGACTCCCTCTTTAAGTACACAATGGGGTTTATTTACTAAAGCTGGAAAGTTCAAAATCAGGCTCACTTCTGCATAGAAACCAATGAGCTACTAACCCCAGATTGTTTAATTAAGCTTCGGTAATAAAAGCTGGAAGCTCATTGGTTTCTATGCAGAAGTGAGCCTGATTTTGCACTTTCCAGCTTTAGTAAATAAACCCCATAGTTTACTTAAAAGTGGGGTATGCCTGTACTAAGATAAAGGAGTAATGCATAACCATAATTCTGTGTTACTAAAAGTAAGCCCAGCCTAAAGCCTGGTACACACTAACACAACCCAGTGGGCTGAAAAAAAAAACTGAAGCCGCTCTACTAACGATCCAATGTTAGTACAGTGATCTCCCCTGCTGAGCTATTACTATTATTATTATACAGGATTTATATAGTGCCAACAGTTTATGCAGCGCTTTACAATATGAAAGGGAGACAATACAGTTATAATACAAAAAAATACAAGAAGATTAAGAGGGCCCTGCTCAGAAGAGCTATTGTGTTTTGACTGGGGGATAGCCCCCAGCTGGAACACACTGGTCAGTGTTCTCAGCCATTGGCTGAGAGTACTAATCTCATGCCAGAAGGCCGACCTTATTCAGTCATGACCCTTCAACAGAAGCTGTCCGAATGTCCGGCTTCTGTAGGGCCAGCTGCCGTACACATGGGTTTAATTTCAGCTGGTTTCTATTGATGCCACCCGATATTCGGCTTGTATGTAGGGCTCTTTGGTTTATACACTTTTGCCAATGTCTAACTTACGGTGCATATACTGTGTATATAGACGTGTGGTAGTAACACATCACAGACAATTATGCAATGTCTCAAAGGGCCCTTTGAGACCGGCATAAGCTTAGGCTGGCCATACATTATACAATTCTCTTGGACAACTTTCCTTTAGATTTACCAAAACCATATAATATGGGGTAAAGCACTTTCAATTTGTATGCAATCAGGCAGGCGCTAGTTGAAAACTAATGCCGCGTACACACGACCGGACTTTTTGACAGCAAAGGAACGAGTCCGTCTGACAATTCAATCGTGTGCGGGCTCCATCAGACCTTTGCTTGCCAAAAATCCAGTGGACTTTAGAAATAGAACATGTTTTACATTTTTCCACCAGAACTCCGCCGGACCGAGAAATCCGTTCGTGTGTATGCTGGTCCGACGGACAAAAAACGACGCTGGGGCAGCTATTGGCTACTGGCTATGAACTTCCTTATTCTAGTCTGGTCATACGTCATCACGTTCAAATCCATCGGACTTTGGTGTGATTGTGTGTGGCCGAGTCCTTTCATTCGGAAAGTCCGTCGTAACTCCGCCAAAAATCCGTCGGAAAGACTGTCGGACCTAGTCCCTCGAAAAGTCCGGTCATGTGTACGCGGCATTAAGGAAACTGATAAAGATAATTGTATGTATGGCCAGCCTTACCTTGTCCAAGTAATCCTATTGGATTAACCCTTTTTGTCCTGGACCTTTAAAACTGAATCTTTTATTTCTATTACGCTCCACTTCAAGTTTTCTACTATTTTCTTCCAAATATCAAACCTGCCAATACATAATTCATGACCTGCGATAATGGATTTTATCCAGAACATTCAAAAGCACTGCAAATATTTCTTACAAGGGAATGAGCTCACAATTATATCATTAACAATCATTTTATTACTTTAATTCCTCAGTGCACGGTGTCACTGAATCCAAAAGGAGACTTGGCAAAGAATATGGTTGTGCTCACTCGCTAAAGTCTGCAATGAGAGGATGGGAGTCTAGCCAAAGTGAATGCAATCCCTGATATGAATACACCTGTTTGGGAATTAGGGCTTCTTTTAAGAGTCTTCATCTTTCATTGAATGCAGGTGTTGAAGTTTTGGCCTTCGGTGATAGAATCTTGCGATCCTTCTGTATGACGAACATGAAAGAAAGAGCACAGGCTATATATAATTTACATTAGCCTTATGTTAAGTCTGGTGGATGTCTTTGAATTAAAAATGTTTTCATTTCTTTGCTGTTGGTACACCATGTAACCATTTTTTTCCTTAGAGCATGCTTTAAGTACAGTCATCACATCTAGAAATGTATCAACGTGGTAATGCATTTCAAATAGGGTTGCACCAATACCATTTTTTTTACTGGCGAATACAAGTACTGATACTTTCAGTCAAGTACTTACCGATACCTTTGCGGTGTAAATTCTGCAAAGACTCGTATGTGATTTAAACAGGAATGCAGTGCGATTCCCGTGCGAATCAAATGCGTTTTTCCCCATCGCTCCTGTGTGAATCCATGCTGAAGTCACTATGACAAACTTGGGTTCACACAGGAGCAGTGGGGGAACCACATGTGATTCGGACAGGAATCGCTCCGCATTCCTGTTCAAATCACATGCAATTCTTTGCAGTGCCATTTGAGTCCATTTATTTGGTATGGGCTCAAATTGCACCATAAAGGTATCGGTTTCAGGTATCGGAGCATTTGCATAAGTACGCAAATGCTTAGTATTGGCACCGATACCAATATCGGTGCAACCCTAATTTAAAATGTATGTATAGTTAATATATTTTCAGTTTTGGAAATAAATACATGTAGAAACCTTGCGCCACTGTGAATCCCTTTTCAGAGGCATTTGACAGTCAGTGAGGAAATGAAAAATGGTGTGCATTGCATGTGATTGTGTTACCACTCACTTGAATGGGTCACATTTGTACTGCCTGCCAGATGTTGACATTTTTGCGTGGCCGTGAAGCAAAGCATAGAGGCAGGAGCATGTGTACAGTATATTCCCATCCTGCTACTTTTTCAACTTACGTTGCCAGTCAGATAGTAGATAAAAATGTGGCTTAATTGCTTATTTTTACCGCCCCTCAACCGCAACTGTAAACAAGCCTTAGGAAACTCTCCTAGATAGATTAGCCCTTTCTGTTTGCTCTGGTGACCATTATCACTGAGAAAGTGATAGGGGATCCAACATCTTACAATAGTTACCAGAACAAGAGGTGAGGGGAAATCTCTACTCTATCCAAAACTAAAAAAAAAGCCTATATATATGCATATAAGAAATTACCTGACCACTGAACAAATAGGTACATAAATGTATAAATACATGTCTGTTCTCATTTAGGAGGTGATACACCTATAAAGCCTCTCAGTACCTTTCTGACAGTCCTTGACTGTCCTTGACAGCCATTCTTTTGTATACTTATAATAAGTTGTCACTTCCATTGTGTGTGGAAAAGCCTCCATGGGAACACAGAGAGCTAAAAAATAAATAAATAAACATTGGATCTTTTCCTACAATATTAAACAGCAGAAAAATATCTGGTGTTCATAGCCACATATTGCATTTCTTAGAATGTGTTAATAAAGTTGTTAGGAACTAGTGCATTCCGGGAGATTCTCTAGAGGTGTAATAGCAAGCAATAAGATTTTTTTAAATGATAGAAGCTAAAGGTGTCTATGCACAATGTTCAAGATAGGTTCAGTAAAATATTCCCAAGGTAAAGATGTCTGTGCAAAGTGTCCCGTAGGAAGTGAAACCGTAGGAAGGGATTTGTAAAGGTGGGCGATTGCCCTCTCACCAACAGCCAGTCCCATTTAATGCCTTCCGGACAGCAGTCCCTGAAGAGACACACGTGCAGTGGATCTGCCGCTTTGATCTCCCGATGTGAAGTGTAGAACACAGGATGGCAGGCGACCAAAGTGGTGCTGGATGGATGTCCGAGAAACAGCAGGCAGTGCTAGGCCCCTCTCATCTGGGTTGGAATGTTTACACCGCGTAGTAGGCCTCTCTCTCCATGTATGGAGAGGTCCATCTAGCATCAGGCCCAGGAGGAAGAGACCGCAGGGCAGGGCTTTGGCTTCTTATATAGTTCCTCCCAGCAATCTCTCCAATGGCAGCAAAGATCCCTGGGATGTGTAGTCCAGGTACATGGTCATGCAAAGCAATTATCAGACTGTGGAACTTCTCATCCCACAATCCCTTTAGCTTGGCTCACTAATATGATGTCAATTGATAACACTGAGCGTTAGAGGGACATGTGATGCATAGAAATACTATAGGATCACTGTACTTTATAATTGTAGTCCACATTGCTACAAACTAAAAAAAAAAAACACATTACTACCTTCTGTTATCAGACATATCCAATAAAATCTAATTTCTTTATAAATTTAGGTCAAAATGTGTCCTGCTACATGTCTTTGGTAGGGGAAAAAAAATCCCCAAAAGTGTTATTTAGTCCATGTGAAAGTTATATTGTTTACAAACTATGGTATGCATATTTGAAAATTGATCAATACTGACGTACTGACATTTCTTGAGGCTGTAAAATGTTAGGAAAGTACAAATACTCCCCAAATTACCCCTTTTTGGAAAGTAGACAGTACAAGGTATTTAGTAAGAGGCATGGTGAGTTTTTTTGTCCACATTTTTGAAAAAATAAAGCAATTAAATAAACAAAAAACATATCCAAAATTGTTTTTACATACTGTTACCAGTGCAGTACAGCATGGTCATATGACTGGCATGGCGGTGATCAGGGATACTGACTGGTGACAGTATGTAAAAAATAAATAAATATATTTTATTCAATTTTTGCAACATTTTCTTCTTTAACATTTTTTACCATTTATTTTTACATCCTGTTATCAGAGTGCTTCAGTGTCACTGTACTACTCTGGGGTGGTGATCAGGGATTTTTTTTTACACTACTATTGCTTATAACAGTGATGATCATCATTCATGACAGCTTGCTTACTTTTGTGATCTGTGATTGGCTACAGCTAATCACATGGTACAGGTGGTATGATTGGCCCAGATGTCATGTGATAGCTGTGGGCCAATCACAGCACCACAATAGTAACCAAAACAGTGATGAATGGAAGCCATTCATGATTATTCTGTTGACATTGTAATCATGTGATCACTTTGACCAATCATAGCATCACATACAAGCATTCAGGTACCAGTCATCATGATCGGCTGTGTCCACAAGTTTGCACCGCTGTGCACCCCAGGGTGCTCATCGATGTACCAGTATGTCACTGAACCTGCACACTGGGCCCACTCACAGTATATATACTGTGAGCGATAGGCAGGTGGTTAAAGCACAGTTCCAGCAGCCCTGGCTGTTATATCCACCCTATGCCTTGTACCCCATAGACTCACTAATTTATCATCCTGTTCTAAGTTGAAGGATGCCCAGTGTCATAGGACTGGCTTCTTGTAAGCTCAGTGTGTCAAGGCCCCCACCCCAGAAAAATGCTGCACAGAGCGACGCACCACATTATTACCTCAGATAACTACTTTGTCCAGAGATATAACCAATTCAAATCTCTCTTGATATTATCATACTAAAACTGAACAATCTGTTAAGAAAGATAGCAGAAGAAGGCCCAAGAATAATTCCTATGGGGATTTCAGCTCCTGTATGGGAACGTGAATGGACTCCATAAACAAATAAATAATGTTAATCAAGTTGATGAAATAATCAACAGTATATAAACATTGGCAGAGTGTATTATTATCATTATCATTCAGAAACATTTGCTGGTGGAGATTTCCCTTCATTCTCTGTTCTTTCTGACACCCAACAAACAAACAGGAAATATAGAAACATCACCTAAAGTAGATGATCAAAACTAGAACAGACAGAATCTGAAGCAGTTGTGCTTACCTTGACAGTTTCTGTCTGCTTTGGTTTTGATAAATTCCCCCCTAGCTGTTTTGGCTGAAATGGGGCACTGCTTCTATACAGAAAGCAAAGACTGCAGCAATTGGGCCCTAAAACTGATAAATAAAGACACGCATATAGAATAATAAGGTGCAGTTACATACATGTGCAAATTGAAATGTTCTCAATACAGTAATAGAGTTTTCTTATACATCTTCCAACATCTACATAATAAAGAGAATTACTGTATTTTATGTATATGGTATTGTTTTGTTTTTTCATCTGAATATAAACTTCTGTAGTGTGAGGTACTGTAGAATGTAATGATTATTTACACAGTACAATACTTGAGGCCTGGTTCTGTTTGATTTTGTGTCAGGAAGACTTTCACCCCCTCACTGTCTCTTTCAAAGTGAGTAGTCTGTGGATTCATGCCAATATACGAAATGCTTCTTTACAAAGGAGCAACTGTCAGGTTATTTCCTGCTGGTGTCAAGTTTATGCCTCTCCAGTATGTTTTGAGGTTTTCTCCAAGTTGTGATGACTGATTGGTCTGCATACAATCTCACAGGCAAACTGTCTGGTGGTTCAAGTCCATTCACAAGCACATCAAAGGAAACTTGGTTACAAATTGACCCATCAGAGCTTACTTCTGTAGATGTATTGTCTGGAGTTGGGAAATACCCCGGTCCCATAGCTATAAATCACGTCACTAAGAGATCCCAGCAAGAAGAAACTGTTGCTTGATGTTCAGCTTTAACTGCTTGGGTCAGGATGCTAGTTTTCCAAGAAGAGGCCAAATCTGTTTTTGCTGAATGCCTATGAACTTGCACTTGGGATTTTGTTCAGTGTAGCAAATGTATCCTACTATGAAAACAAATGTATAACAGGATTTCATTCTTTAACAACCAGTTATATTCGGTAAACATTCAAATGGCCCCCAACAAGGATTGAAATGTATTCTTTAACACGTACTCTTACTTCACATTTACCTAAACATAAACATTTAAAAGAATTATAGTGACTGCCATTACTGACCCACTTCTGAGAGTGCTAGATGCCATGCTACATCAAAGTATACTACTGCCTGGGAATCTGGTGTCATTCCACCCAACAATGTCATGCTGAACCTCAACTCAAACTGTCAGGATTTGTTTAAAGGAAGAGGTGGCTCACACAGTTGCAGAGATCATGCTTATCTGTTTAGCCTTATCATTTGGCATTGTGCATGTGAAATATGTTAGGGCAGCCTTTCTCAACCTTTTCAACACAGAGGAACCCTTGAAATAATTCTCCGGTCTCGGGGAACCCCTGCTAAAAATTAGAAATCTACAACTCATGATACAATAGTGTGATGGTCAGTGGGAAGAATGGTCCTTACACTTGTGGTCATTGGGAAGAATTACCTTCTTACAGATAGTTAAAAAGATCAATGGTGTCAGTGGGAACTTATCTGAGAGGCAGAAATTGCCCAATGCTGAAGGAACCCCTAGCAACCTTTGGAGGAACCCTAGGGTCCCACTGAACCCTGGTTGAGAATCACTGTGTTAGGGCTTCAAGTGAAACCTGCAAATCTACATGACTGAGGGATCTGCAGAGTGTAGAGGCTCCGATTATCTATAAAATATTAAACACTTGACTAGGGTTGCCACCTTTTCTTCAAGCCAAACTCGAACACTTCAGCGGGGCTTGGTATTTTTTTGTAGCATACACTATGTGTGCCCTAGGGGAGTAGTAATGAGGAGGGGGGCTGTCAGAGAGGAAGGGGGCTGACAGAGAGGAGGGGGGCTGACAGAGAGGAAGGGGGCTGATAGAGAAGAGGGGGGGCTGACAGAGGAGGGTGGCTGCGATCATACCTTTGGGTTCCCGTTGTGTGGAGGAGGTCTCGGGCTCCCCGGTCACCTCAATATCTTGTCTCCCCAGCTGTGGTGGAGCAGGAAGAAGGCAGGGCTCCATGAGGTGAGGAGCTCTTACACAGACAGGTGTAGGAAGAGCTACACCAACTAGAGACCACGGCGGTCCGTGATATGGAGCAAAGAGGTGCACGACCGCCATGACCACATAGTTAACACAGAACTACGGGGCAGAGGACGGGACAAACCGGGACACAGACAGGCACTGGATATATGTTGTGCCGGGCTTACAGGAGACAGAAACCCGGGCACAAGTTGCCAAACCCGTACTGTCCGGGTCAATCCCGTACGGGTGGCAACCCTACACTTGACCAGTCCCTACTTCTAAAATGACCAGATGACACATTTTATTTGGAGTCGACTGGCCATAGCAACCTTTTATTACAAACCATTGAATACAACATTCACAAGAAAATAAGTTTAATGCATATAATACAGTCAATGCATAAAAAATAAACCAACCTCAGTTTATGCCCGGTCTAAGGTCTTTGATGGCCTATATACTCATGATTAACTGGTAGTATCTGCCTCTCAATCAAAGGCCCCCAGCTGCAACTACATTGGCTCAGGGACAATTAACGACGTATGTACTACCAGATACAACCTAATTAAAACCCTGATGTTACCACCGTATTGTTATTAAAGCGGGGTTCCACCCTAAAGTGGAACTTCCACTCATCCAAACCCTCCCCCCCTCCTGTGTCACATTTGGCACCTTTCGGGGGGAGGGGGGTGCAGATACCTGTCTAAGACAGGTATTTGCACCCACTTCCGGGCATAGAACTCCCACGGTTCACTTCACTTCACTTCCTGATTCCCTTACCTAGAATGGCGACGGCAGCAGCCGAGACCCGAGCGATCAATCGGTCTCGGCTGCCGACATCGCTGGACCCTGAGGCAGGTGAGTGTCTATTTATTAAAAGTCAGCAGCTGTAGTATTTATAGCTGCTGGCTTTTAATATTTTTGTTGCAGGTGGAATCCCTCTTTAAGGGACATACAAACCTCAGATGGGCCCAACCCAAAATTTCCCACAATTATTTAACCAGCACCACCTTCAAAGACCCAATCCTGTTGCTATGACAAGAAAATAAGGACTAAGGTCTTAGAGAGCCTATATACTCACAATTAACCGGTTGTATCTGCCACCCAATCAAAGGCCCCCAGCTGCAACTACACTGGCTCAGGGACAATTAACCACTTATGTACTACCAGATAAAACCTAATTAATACCCTGATGTTAACAACGTATTGCTAGAAAGGGACACCCATATCTCAGATGGTCCCAACCAACAATTTTCCATTGTTAGGAAGGGACACCCATACCTCAGATGGGCCCAACCCACAATTTTCCATTGTTAGGAAGGGACACCCGTACCTCAGATGGGCCCAACCCACAGTTTTCCACAGTTAGGAAGGGACACCCATACCCCAGATGGGCCCAACCCACTATTTTTCACGGTTAGGAAGGGACACCCATACCTCGGATGGGCTCAACCCACAATTTTCCACCAATATTTAACCAGCACCGCCTTCAAATACCAAATAGACCCCCTGCCTGCTGCTATGACAAGAAAATAAAAGGACCAAGAAATTGAATTGAAATGGAAAAACTCACTACAAATACCCCAGCACCTTGAGAAAGGAGGGGGCTCCCCCAAACCAAACCAAACCAAAACAAACAAGGGAGGGAGGGTGGGAAAAAAAAACTGAAGCTGTAATGAACTCTGACTGACTTGTGACACGATCCCCCTGTTAGGAGGGTATTGAAATCATGCTGATTGTTTGTTGTATGCAGTAACATGGCTTATCAATGCATGTCTTTACAGAATGGAAAAAAATGAACACAGGAACAAGGAGCATCCATGTACATAGAGAGAGGATAGACAAACAAAATCACCCACTAATACTCTGCCTCTTCTGCAGGCCTCAGTCATTCTGGCCCTACTCCTAGTTTCTCTCATCTCCAGGCCATGTACTGTATGTTGCTTAGTCTATAATGAACCTGACAATTTTCTATGCGACTATAATTGGTACCTTATAAACAACATCTGCACACTATTTATGTCCTGATATTCAGCTAG